>NC_134713.1:163927913-164602496 GCF_049634645.1 Pelodiscus sinensis | reverse complement strand
AGCCCCGGGCGCATGGCTGGCCCAGGCCCCGCCGCGTGTGCCGGTGCCGACCCTGACCCCCGCCCCTGGGTGCGCCGTGCGTGCCCTTGTCGGCCCTGGCGCTGGCCCTGGCCCCGCCCATGGGGGCGCCACGCGTGCCCGCACCGGCCCCGGCCACGCAGAACCTGGGCAGCCCCTGCCTGGGATCGCAGCACATGCTGGTGCCGACCTCGGGCGTGCGGCGCATGCTTGGCCCCGCCCCCAGTCACGTGGCCTGTGAGTGGCCCCGCCCCCGTACGTGCAGCGCGTGAGCGGCCCCGCCCCCAGTCACCCGGCAGCCCCAAAACGTTGGGGACCACTGATCTAGCCAGTTCTTATTTCTGGTGTGACCCAAGATATACAGGAACCAAGATGTAAAATAGATATTATAGGTGAGAGTTAAATGTGTAAGGGCAGTCAGATGGCTCTAAGATAAAACACCTCCCTCCCAAATCACTGGTTTAAATCTCTTGCATGTGTACAGTGATTGAAAATGATAGATGGTGAAATGATTTGGTAATCTGAGTTAAACTCCCAGAGGACAGCTGCCACCACCTCGAAAGCACTGTCATAATCGGCAACATCAACAAAATTGGTCTGGGAACCGAGTGACTTGAAGATCAAAGATGTCACTGTGGTTACTTCAGGAGAGGACTGACGCATATTAGAAAGGGTATGCTGAGAACCTTGTGCTGTGACTATCTGTTCCTTTAGTAGACAAGAGGAGTTCAGTCTTCAAGACGAAATAATCTGGAACCTTGTTTTTAGCCACATTATTCTTTCAGAATTGAGGGTTAAATCTTTTTAGTACCCTGAAGTATAGGGTAAGAAGTAGATCATAAAATTCAAGCAAAATCATGTTTTAAAGGACTCCACTGTTCCTTGGTGAACAAAGGTACTTTTTCCCTGGAGTTGCCCATTCGTTTGTCCTTCCCTCTCTCCCCCCCCCCCCCCCTCCGATCTTATTCTCTTGCGTGTCAGAGTCTGGGACAGCTCTCTCTGGCTTTGATACCACAACACCATAGAAAACTACTCTGCAGCACTGAAGTTTTCCAAATATTTATAAGTTAAAACAATTATTATTATGCTTCTTTTGATTCTGTTTAAAGGGCCCAATAATATTTCTTTCCTTTTGCATATTCCTAATCTTGTAATATTAAAATATTGTCATTCTGAATTATTAAATTCATTTTATTTCTACATTTAACTTTCTCATCACTTTATATTTCCAACTATAGTTGGACAGAGTATAGACAGAGTAGAAGACAGTGTCAACTCTCAGCATTGCAGCCATGGAAATGCTTCTGATAAGAGAGATGAAGTGTTTACTAGTGGCATTTGCTTTGGAGTTGTTTGATAATATTTTTTGCCCTTGCAGTTTGTTAAGCCACAGAAGGCAGAATAATTATTTAATGTACATTAAATTAAAAACATGAAAGGTTGTATTAATGGCCCAAGCAAGCATCAAGTTGTTATTTTTCAGATGGTCGTACTTAAGACTTGTGATGTGTTTAAGAAATTATGGGGATATATTGGAAGGCTAACTGAAGATTATTTTGGGATAAAGTACATTCTAGGTCTTAATTACACTTAATTGCAAAGCTGCAGCTGCATTGGTAGTAGCAGTTACAAGACATAGAAGCTCCAGGATAGACAGGGTTTGTGTGGCAGTCAGAGTTTTCACTATTTTGCTGGCAAGATCTACTCTGAGGAAGGTTAGATAAGACAGTAGAATAGATTCCAGTGTCCTGTTTACACTATGGTGGGAGATGTGAAGGGACAGAGGGAATAATATAACAGTATGACAGGGTCAAGTCAAGAAAGCAGCAGAAAAAAGGTATATTACCCACAGGCTGAACAAGTCCCTCAGAGACCATGTCCACACTGGAGGCACTATCATTGACAGTGTGAGCAGTGCACTGGGGGTATGTATCCCTCAGTGTCAGTGTTGCGGGAAAGTGAAGCTGATTGCTCTGCATCTTGAGAATCCCTTACAAGTTCTCTCACAGCCATCTCAGCTGTCAGAAGCAGTATCAAGAGTAGCTCTGTGAGCTCTCCATGCTGAGGAATGTCAAAGCAGCACAGTGTCTGTTCCACTTCCCCTGAAGGAGCAGTCTGCCTGCTGCTGTATTCCAATGCAGGGCAGATCAGGAGCATTCCAATGATTTGTTCTTTGTTTATTCCCCAAACAGAGCCGCTCACCCAGTTGTCAGATACTTTCTGAAGCTTTGAAAGGGGAGGGGTATATGGCTGCAAGGCAACAGACATCAAAACACTGAGCACAGCCATCAAGGATACTGGCGGAATCCATTCTGTCAGCAAAACAAATAGCAGTGTCTACACGGGCTCTTTGTCAACAATAAAGGGAACATTAAAGAAAAGTCTCTCGTGGGGTGGAAGTTTTTTGTCACCAAAACTAGGTGTTCTTTTCTGAACAAAAATCACATTGCTGTGTGTACATGTACACTGTTTTGTCACCAAAAGGCAGTTTTTGGTGAAAAAACTTGGTATAGACAAGGCCCAAGTCAGCCATAGTTGGGAGGCATACTGTTTACCCCACTACCACATGGTAAAAACTACAGTCTCCATTATGATTTTATAACATGACGACTATCACGTGTGTTATCTCACTGGAAAAATAAACACCCCTCTCCCCCCAAAAAAACCCTTGGTTTCCAGTTGTGCCATAGCCTTAGTAGTAAACTAATGCCACAACATGGTGATAGTGATACTGGAGTGAGATGGATAATTCACTATACAATGATCATCAAAGGTCAAATGGAATTTTTGTGTGTACACACAAGAGTGAGAGCTTTTGAGCAGTTTTAATACAGTTTCATGAGTATTTAGTAAATTCTTACTCTCTTTTAGATGGCTAGGGTATTCCCCTTCACTTTTGGTTGCATAATGTTCCATTTCAGAAGCAGTTACAGTTTGCCAGAGGACTAAGTTATCCTTTTTTAAATGCAAAATTCTGCAAGGTTGAGTGATACTAAAGAGAGGTTTGTGTATTGGTAACTAATGTTTGAATTGCATAATGCAGCCTGTGTTAAATACTTGAATTTCATGCACTGCTGGCTAGTAACACTTTTAATAAAAGCCATTTTCTTTTCACTTTTTATTTGTTCCCAGTAAAATTTGAAATGATTTTTCCGCATTACACGCAAAAACAATTAGGGAACAGATTTCAGATTAAAAGCAAAGGATGTTAGCATATTCATAAAAACTGGGTACAGTACTTTGCTTCAAAACCCTTCCCTGGTGATAACCTTTAGTTGAAGTTATTGTGACAATGATTGTTTAAGAATTATGTGCTTGATTCTTACAGCCCTCCCACATGAAAAAAATCAAGTGAATGACTGAAAGGTCTTAATAGTCTGTTAATTGCCAAAGACCATATATTTTATATTTTTTACTTCCCCAAAAAAGATTTTAACAAATATTTTGGTTATAGAAGCAAATTGGATTCTCTACAAATGCAGATAGATTGTAAAAACATCAGAGTATTCAACAGAAAGCTGAGCTTGTGTTTTTCACCTAGTTTCTCAATATTCATAGTGAATCTTCCATATATGTAGAATGAGTGAAATGTGAAAATAACTGCTTCTTTACAGCTATTCCCAGTCTTTTTGAAACCACTTTGCATTGGTGAAAGGAGGTTAACAGATTGGTGTAAAGTGATCCTCTGCCTGTACTGTGGTTTTTGTTGTTACACAAAAGAAAGGTGAATGAGAGGCCATTGATATGTGAGGTTAGCCACAGTACCTTGTACTTTTGCACTGATCTGTTTGATGTCTGTAGCTTCCATTATTCTTAAATCATCTGAAAATGCTACTGATGTGAAGATAATCAGAAAACATGGGCAATACTGACTTACTGGGTCTTGGCTATTCTTTTCTTAGAGTTATTGAATCAAACTCTGGAGTCCATACTAATTCTCACTCAGGCAAAATTCTCACTGGAATCAGCCAGGTACTTTCCATTGGGACCTCAAGGCAGGTGGCACTGATGTTAAGAAAGATTTAGTTCCTGGATGGTTCACTGTTCTCTGATAGTTAATAGAAAAAGGCTGAGATCAGAAAAGAAAAGGCTCTGTCCAATATTCTAAAGGATTGTCTTTTGTGCCAATTTATTGATATACTTATCTGAAAAAGAAGTTATGATCCTATGATTTGGTCTATCGTAAATGATCAAGGGTTCAATTATATAAAGTTCTCAGGCTCATTTCCCATCAGTCAATATAACCACACCCAACCTTTGCCTCCAAAAAATTGTAACCCAATCATTCCATGTTACTTTCTCTCTGTGAATACCAGGAATCTGGATATGATCCTTTTACATTACACAAAAGTATAGTATACACTGAATAGTATAGCTGTTTTTGTTCCACCCATTCCTGTTGCACTGATGACATGTGCTCCTGTGGCCATATACTGGACACTGTAGGGGGTAGCTCCAAATTCAGTCCATACAACAGCACTGAAAAGGTTTCATGCTATACATCCTCAAAAGAGCTGCAAACTTGAGAAATGGACTATGCCCTGAGAAACTTTGGAGGAATAAAATATCGCTGTTGACAGAAATCTGCACTGGGGTTAGAGGAAATGTGCTGCTAAAAGAGATGATGGTGATCAAGCAGATGGCACTCTTCCTATCTTTTCAAGGTAGAAGAGGCACTGTGCTTCTGGAAGTGACCATCTTTCTGGTGAGCTGTAAAACCAAGGATCTGACCACCTGTGATCATTAAAGTCACAAGGTCACATTAGAATTGAGGTGTTAAAGCTGGGCACCCAGTCAGATTCAAAATGGTTGGCTGCTTTATGCCCCTGTGCAGTTTCAGCAGGGTATAGCTGTGATAGGTTAGATCACAGAAGACCCTTGGGGCTGATCACACCACCGATACCCACGTTCCTCCTCTCTGGGTCTCCCCAGCATCCTGTCCTGCTGGGACAGAGGCTCTGGTCTCTTCTAGCCAAGGCACAGAGTTGGGTTTACCACCCCCTTGCAGAGCAACACAGATGCTGAATTAATTCAGCTCCAGGGCTCAGCTCTAAGGGCTCTGCATCCAGGAAACCAACTGCCAACAGGGACCAAAACCCCAAACAAATGCATCTTGCACTGTCAGAATTTTACACAGAGAAAGCTCATAAGATCAGGCTTCTTTACCAATGAAAGAGGTGACTGTTATTTAACCTGGGCTTGACAATAAACAAAAGTGATTTTGTTACGTACAAAAAGTCAGATTTAAGTCATCGCAAGTGAAAACAGTCAGATCAAAGTAAGTTGCTAAATTAAAATAGACAAAAAATGCCAGCTAACCCTAATCCACTAAGAAATTGACTTCATGCAAATTCTTGCCCTAACCAGTTGTTCTAAACATGTCTTTCACAAGCTAAGCAGCCTCCTAGCTTGGGCCTGATCCTTCCCCCTGTCCAGTCTTAGATGTTTCCAGCAAGCATCTTAGGTGGTAAGAAGGGCATCTGGTAACAGGCAACTGCTCCCATTGTTTGGTTCCCTCCTTACCTCTCTTTTGCTTAAGGCAGGAATTCTTTGTGTTCAGTTTAAACTTTTCTCACCTTGAGTGGGAAAGTATAAGATCCAAAATTAGTTTCAGCATCAGGTGGCCTGGCCACATGTCTTTGTAGGACCAACCACAGTTTGGACTTACAGGAAAAAGAAAACAAAACTATTTCTAGGTTGTTGACTTGATCATTGAGCCATTATGCTTCTGGAGCATCAGGAATGTCCCCCATTAGCACATTTAGAATTATATACAGATCCACACTTCCTATTTCTAACTTCACATACAGGAATGAAACATGCACAAAAATAGGAAATACAGATCCCGTGGATTACATCCTTTAAAATGGCATGTCGCATGATCTGTTTTGCATAAAGCATCATAGAATTATGCATTCTCATGCTCATATGCCTATTTTCATAAAGCATGAGGGGGTGTGTGATAATAGTATCCTTTAGTTTCCATCAGAAACTGCTTTGTAGTTGCATTGTCTCTTATTCATTAGTACAGTTCACTTGGGTTAGACACCACTGTTCAAACAACCCAGAAGAAATTCACGTTCTGAAACCAAGTGGACTTTCTCTGTGACATCTGTTGTATTGGAAGTCAGTTTGTATGGAGAGCTGTGTTCCACCTGGGCTTCTGTGCTGAAGCCTGATTTATATTCTATACAACCTGCCAATTCCTCTGACTTCCAGTACTTTCCTGGCTTTGCTGCCTTGGGAGTTCCCCTGAGAAAGTCCCACTGTTGCCAACTCTCGAGATATTATCAGAATGCTGTGATAATTGGTGTCTTAAAGCTTTGGCTCCTGGAGTCATATGATTGTATGATTTTAATTCAATCATGAGGTTTTTTTGTAGCTCTATACATGAAGTGTGAATGCCTAGGATTGGCTCTACTGGGATCCCATTCCCTTTGTATACTTTTTGGTTACAACTATATTGCAGGCAAGGATGGGATTCCCACCTTGCATACACGAGTTTGTGTGAGTTCTTATCAGGGTAATTTGAGTATAAATTGAAGTGTAGCACGGTATCAGCAATAGTGGTAGCATGGCTTGGATATGACAATTATGTACCACAGTACATAAACCATGCCACTGCTGCCACTACTTACAATTTATCTAGTGCAGGGGTGGGGAACCTAAGGCTCGGAAGCCAGATACGGCCCCCAGCGTGCCTGAATCCAGCCCCTGAGGCTCTGTGCTCCTCCCTCAGCATTCAGGAGCCTGCACTGCACTCCAGTCTCCCCACCATTCCCCCCTAGGATGGAGCACACAAAATCTACTATCCTGAGCCCCGGTAGGCTCTGATGTGCCAGGGGAATGTAGGAGTGTCTTTCTTCTTCTCAGTTAGGGTTCATGTCAGTGGTTTGGTTTTCTTTCTCCCAACATGGCCATTGCTATCCTGCTGCTCAGGCTAAGGCTCTAGCTTAGCCCTACTGCTCCCTGCCTGCCACTGATGCCGGAACTCCACAGCCAGAGATAGAGCTCTGCAGTCATGGCTGGAGCTCCGTGGCTGCCACTGCCATCCCCAAGCTCTATGGCTGCGTCTGCTGCCCCAAGTTCCACGACTGGGGCCGTAGCTACTCAGCTGCCATTGCCAACTGCCTTCTATGCTGGCTGTCCCTCCACACCCTGGCTCCTGGCTGAGTCTCTGTGCCCCCCCCGCCACTCCTGCCCTGTGGCCCGACCTCCCTATACCTGAGCTCTGTGGTCCAGGAACATCCATGATCCTGAAAGACCATGGATGTTACCAGACCAGAGTGTCCCAGTGAAGGGAGGTACAACCTGTATATACCTGCAGAAATTCCATTATCAGGTAGGAGGATTTATGCATGTTATTCACTGCCCATTACAGATCCTGTAGTGCCTTCATTTTAAGTAGGGAAATTATTTTGCTATGACAGATAAATTATATAAAATCCATGCAGCCAAAATAGATTATGCTAGTTACATTTTGCAGATATGTCAGTTATGTCAAATAAAGAAAAATAGTTTGTAATGAATCAGTAGAGCTGATCATCTAAACACGTTGATGAGTATATCCTCTCATTAGTATTAGCAAGAGTTATAGCTATATACTGAAAGCAGATACATATATTGGTTTTGGTATACACATCTCTTTAGAATATGATTTGATAGTACATTGTAATTTGTGTTGTTGCTATATTTCTGGTATCTTAATCTCAAAACCATCCATATTTGATTTTAAGATTGATTAAAAAAAAGTTTTAAAATGGCATTTTTGCCTCCATTGAATCAAGTTTGATTAAGCTGTAACTCTTCTGAAAGAATAGGTCTAAACAAAAAAAAAAGCCTATTCCTTTCAATGACACTATGCATATGTCAATATGACTGCATTCATGTGGAATGCAAGAACACTGAAGAGTTCAAGAAATTTCAAATTTCCATGTTATTTCTATGTGAGTAGAGACTGGCCATAATCACTATCATTTGGTTGTTCAATGATCTGTTTGAAAAAAGTTGGTGTTTTTAGTCCAGCCCCTATTTGGTAGATATCTAAATCACAACAGTGCTGCCAAGAAAAGACCAAGGACTAAATGTCTGTGGAGGTCTTAGAATGAATTCCCAGCTATAATAAACTCAGTGGGAGCTTTGCCACTGATTTCATTAGGCCCAGGATTTCAGCTCTAGAGCTGATTTATCCAGATCAAATTAGCAGGGCAGCGTGGGAAAACTGAATTGCCTGTGCTGAGCCTCCAAGGTGCTCAGTTTAGGATCTGTCATGAGTTCTAGAAGAAGTTTGTCTTGTGAAAAAGACAGTTCACTTTAAACCTCTCAAGTGTGAGGCCATTAAGACCATGTAAAAATGTAAGACTAGGAAATGTCATGCTGCTTACCATGCCATTTCTTTTATAATGACTCAATCTCAGCTTCCTGCTTTCTCATATCACCACCCCTTCACTCTCCAGAAACCAGCAGGGCTCTCTGAGCTCCCTATGGTATTTGCTTCTGAGGCCTCCCTTTGTAGCTTTTCCCATAGTATCATTATTCCTTGTGTTAAAGTAGCTTTTCTTTATCATTTCAGAAAGTTCTGCTTATTTCAGTCTCTCCCCCATAAAGTAGTTTTTCTTTTTAATGGTTTTAGTTTGTTGCTTTATCATTCATTTGCCTTTTTTATACTTTCCTCCTCAGAAAACCAAAAGGGACGTAAATAACTTTGATCAAGACTTTACACGAGAAGAGCCAGTATTAACGCTAGTGGATGAGACAATTATAAAGCAAATCAATCAAGAAGAATTTAAAGGGTTCTCTTATTTTGGAGAGGAACTACTGCCATAGTCAGCCATGGACTGCCAGATGAATGCTGTCGCAAGAAGTGGTCCTAAGAAGATCCTCCAGTTATTGAGACTCAATAGACCAAGAACTACTTCTTTTACCATGAGCCCTTGTCCCCATTTAACTATATATTTATTTTTTCCTTGCATCTTCTGCTCTGAAGGCACTCTTATTTTCTGACTCTCAAACAATGCAAAACAATTTTGTATCAGAAACTGTAGATGTAACACACTGCCGTGCTTTTGCAGTTTGCAACCTTTCTGTTACACATAAGGTATCCCAGAAAGGACAAATTTTGCATCTTTTTATGAACCAAAAGAGCCATACTGTTTTAAAATTGATTTAGCAGGTTTTATTTCTCATCCTACAACATTACATAATTGCCATGCACCTTTAATTAAAAGAGCCATTTCTTCTTCACCGATGATTACAATGAAGGTTTGTACTCAAATGTGAAGAAGACAATTATACAAAAATTTGTGGTAACTGAAAGTCTACTTTCTTGGATGTGCAATTATTGATCATGTGTGCTTTAACTTACTAGGTTACAAGCATAATGTAAAACTATCCACCAAAAAAGACATAGCTAATTTTTTATTAATATTAGTTAGAAATAAAAAGGATCATGAAGATAATGTAATAAAAAGTTGTTTAAAATAGGCAATCAGATACTTTATAGACAGGTATTAAAGGGCTAACATATAAGAATTAATCAGTTCTCCAAAAGCCTATTATAGCTTTAATGAAGCTACATAAGGTTTACTACAAATTTGACAGGTAATGGGGTAAAACATTACTTTTCTTTCTTAGTAAAAGTTTGTACCCAAAACAAACATGCCATTGATGGATTGTAATGGCAGGCATGGAGGTGTTTTAAATTACAATTTTCTAAAAAGAAAAAATAATGTTTTAGTCCATTGTATTCAATCTGAATGATACCAACTCTTCTTAATTAGATGTATGTATTTTTCACAGCAGTGTGTTACTTTTGCACACTTTTACAAAACCATAGTACTACTGTTTTAATGTTTAAAATCTAATATGAAATCTGTGCTATTAAAACACAAAGCAAGCTTAACATGGATTATGTGAAAGTGTGTTGAAAGACTGAAGATCAAACTTTGAAAAACTGACATTATTGAAAGATGTAAATTGATTTTCTTGTGTATCAGTTGAAATGGTAACTCATGTGGACAATATTACTAATGTGAAGTTACCTCCTGTACATATGCTAACAGTGTTATGTACTTATATTTCCAGAAGTACCCTGTGTTTTTGTGTCCCTGTATTGCTGAGGTAATTTTATTATATATTTTACTGGACTGAGTGAGCAGTTAATGGAATCCATTTTAATTGTTGTGCATGGATTTCCAGCTGCACAAAAAATATATATACTTGTTACTGGCAAAGTGGCACTTAAGAAGCTTTTTTTGCCTTTTGTACAGGTGAGATTTTGTATATAAGTGTTTGCTGCAAGGCCTGTGGAATTCATTGAATATAGAGATATCAACTGCTGCATGTTCAGGCATATTATAAAAACTTTAGTCTATGAAAGAATAATTATAATAATGTCCATGTGCAATACTCTGTATGTGTATTGGTTCAAGTTACTGTCAGAGATGAGGTTGTTTTTGTTATAAAAGATGTAGACATATATTAAGCTATACTAAATCTCTTTTATAGTTCTCTTCAACTCTATGATATGATAGAGCTAGGAAAGAGAAAGGAATGTTACAAATCGTGGTGGACAACGTGCGAGTCGTTGGCTTTAAGAGATAAATTGTGATCTCAAGCAAATGAGTGAGTTTGTGTCAATTATGCATCTGGCTGCTTATAGCCTTTGTTACTGATGACAACATTCAGTTCCATTTTGTTTTTTTAAAAACTCAGGTGTAATTATTATTATATATAAATATATATATATTCTTATGATGATTTCAAAATATTATGCTATATCAATTCATGTGTTGTCTGGCCTACAGGTGTAATAATGAATCAAACCTTTAGATTAATTTAATTTATCTTCAGTAAATTTATGTACTGGGAAAAGACTAGCTTCTGGAGTTGAGTACAAGCACAGAAACATCTTAATGAGTACATCATCTCATTTTTTTAAAGGAAACTGTTGCAACATTGCCCATATATTTTCATGCATCACTACTGGCTCTGTGTTGTTTTCACCACATTTAGCTTTTGGCAAGAACTGACAGTGCTAAATGGTTCTTTTACACAGGTGTATAAACTAGCTATGAAGAAAAACAATTGCATAGTGCACTACTGTTTGTAAAATTAGAGGCCTTTATACAAAATTATTAGCATTTGATTTTAGGGAGTAAGTATATTCCACAAAACTATTGTGAGCAAACTGTTTAGATCACTCCTGTTTTTAGCATGAAAATCATCAACAAACATTTCTATTACAAGAGGCCTTGGCACCTGCATTTTTTCTAAGGATGCTAAGTGAAAAGTCAAGAAAGTAAAGTTTTTTCATGGGCAGATGTTTCTTCAATACAAGTAAACAGATCTTCTGTATGGGGTTTACATTAGGAGGTTTGTCTGTTACCTTGAACATTTTTTAAAGATAATTCTTAAAAATGGACATGCTGTTACATTTCTGTATAATCTTTCCTGTTTTTTGTTTTTTGTTTTTTTGTAAAATGGGTGCAAAATGCCAAAAAAGAGGAATCCACTGTTTCTTATTTTCCCCTAATAGATTTTATAAAAAAATTACGGAAAAATATTTCAGAGTGAAAAATAATGAATTCTCTCCAAAAAGCTAAAAAATTACCTCTTTTTAAATAGAAAATGTATTCAGTTTTCGGGTTAGGGTTTTTGGTTTTTTTGGAGGGTGGATCTGAGATTTTATTTGTACAGGATTTCTTTTTCTTATGGGTGTAATTTGAATTTCTTGCCATCATTAGTGTTATTTCATTGTAAACATTATTACTGTGCCAAATGTACTGTATACAAAAGGATGTGAATGTGTATTGTTTCAGAACCTAATAAATACAATGATGTTAAATCTTTATTTTTTTAAAGTTTTTCATGAACATTTCCAATGGAAGAAGAAAACGTTCTTGACCAGGCTGAAGAAAGAGTACCTTTTTCATTATGTGTAATATAAAAAGCTGGGGTTTTTTGTTTGTTTGTTTTTTGTTTTGTTTTGGGTTGGTTTTTATGGGGGGACAATTGGTACAGGGGTATTTGAGAAATAAGGGTCTGATCCTAACTAGTACTGAGCACCCTCAATTCCCACAAGTCTCACCAGCATGCTGGGTTGGGCAGTAAGGCCCCAGTCCAGCAGAGCACTCAAACATGAGCAGGTGAGAAGCGGTTAGCTTTAATTAGATTACTTATGTTTTTAACATTACGTATTTTTAAATAATATTATGAATTGGGGTTTAAGAATCTGCTTGAAAATTCTTGTTGTTGTTTAATTTGGTCCTTTAAAATTTTACCACCTGCAAAGTATAAAAGTTGTAAAAGGGGATTGTATTAATATACATGAATGTTTAATAAATGGTCTTGATGTGCATTAAATATAGTTAAATAGTTTGTCAGCCTAGAAAAGGCGCTTGCAGGGTAAATGGCAAAGTCTAAGCTAAAGCTCATTCCCACCGTGTGTACAAATGTTCAGCCTTGCTCATGGCAGCTGCCTGCTTATTGTCTTTGGCTGGGAGGTTTCCAATCCCCTCTGACCTACAACAAATTTTAGCTAGCTTTAAAAGAGCACAACCCTTATTTTTCATTCATATATCTCTTCTCTAAGGGTATGTCTACACTACCCCGCTAGTTCGAACTAGCGGGGTAATGTAGGCATACCGCAATTGCAAATGAAGCCCGGGATTTGAATTTCCCGGGCTTCATTTGCGTAAGTGGGGCACCACCATTTTTAAATCCCCGCTCGTTCGAACCCCGTGCCGCGCGACTACACGCGGCACGAACTAGGTAGTTCGAACTAGGCTTCCTAGTTCGAATTACCGTTACTCCTCATTCCACGAGGAGTAACGGTAGTTCGAACTAGGAAGCCTAGTTCGAACTACCTAGTTCGTGCCGCGTGTAGCCGCGCGGCAAGGGGTTCGAACGAGCGGGGATTTAAAAATGGCGGCGCCCTGCTTATGCAAATGAAGCCCGGGAAATTCAAATCCTGGGCTTCATTTGCAATTGCGGTATGCCTACATTACCCTGCTAGTTCGAACTAGTGGGGTAGTGTAGACATACCCTATCTCCCTTCAGCTTTCACTGATCACTCCAGTTTATCCCTCACACTCAGCCCCCTCAGTTCAACTGAGCCTCAGTGACCTCAATGAACACACCAGAACCCCCATCCCCACCCCATGTTGATGGCTTTCCAGGTATATTAATTAACAAAGGTCATACCATAACTCATTTGGGTAGCTAACCAGTCATCAAGTAATTTGATATTCTGGATATACATTTGGAAGAACGTCTTGTCTTTACAAGAGAGACTTCTGAATGTGTCAGTTTTTCCTCATTAAGCATTAAATGGAAAGGTTTAAATACGTAGGTGCATGCAGCCAATTTTCTACTAATACTTATCTGGGTAGTAATAACAATGAGCACATGCTTAAAAAGACCTAGCAACCAGGTTTTGCATGACTGCAAATTCACCAACATTCATTTGGTTCTGTGTCTTATAATACAAATTAATCTGTTACATTTTGCGGTGTTTGCTGTGATGCAAACAATGTGCTAGTTACCAATGAAAGGGTGATAAATTATATGTCATATAACCAGTTAGTGCAAATCACCATCAATTTGCCAGGCATGCTTGTTCAAGACAGTTGTCTGTAATGAGGCAAATGGACAATGGATACAGGTAGTCCCCGGGTTACATGAATCCGACTTACATCGGATCCCTACTTACAAATGGGGTGAGGCAACCCCGCACTAGCTGCTTCCCCCCAGCAGACCAGGGAGACGCGAAGCTAGCGTCCCGTCCCCCCAGCAGACCAGGAAAACGTGGAGCGGCTTTTCTCAGCAGACACCTCAGCTTGAGAATAAAGGACTGAGGGAAGTGAGGTGTGGGAGAATAAAACTGAGCTCTGGAGAAATGTTTGGCTAGAGTTTCCCCTACAATATGTACCAGTTCCGACTTACATACAAATTCAACTTAAGAACAAATCTACAGTCCCTATCTTGTACGTAACCCGGGGACTGCCTGTATAAGTTTGGGAAAATGTTTTCATTTTATAGTTTTTGGGAAGAGCTGGTTTTGAAAATTTTCATGGCATATTTTTCCTCACATTTTCCCTTTTTCCCTCTTACAATCTCTTTTTCCTCAACTTAAAAAAGGAGAAAGATTTTGGTTTTCATCAAAAAGTTCAAAAATCTTGAAAAACAAAACTTGTTTGCAAAATTTGGAAGGCATTTCCCAACAACAGTAGCCCTGGATAACTGTACTAATGGGAGTGAAGCAAAGCAGTCAGGAGGCAGCATGGAAACACTAGCGATGTTAAAATTCTTTTATTTTGGTAAATGTGTACCCACTGAAATTTGCAGAAGGTACACATTTACACGCGTCAGGGGGTGAAGGGAAGCAACTCCACAAGAGCCAGCTTGCATCCCCATCCTGCCATGCTGCTACCTACGTGTCAGGGGCAGCAGCACAGGAGGGCAGGCGAAACCTCTATGCGTGGGAAGATGGCTTTTAAGCTGGCTCCCTGCGAGCACTGGCTGCCACCTGCACTCCCCTGCCTCACTGCTGCCTCTGATACAGAGGAAGCAGGGGGAGAGATTGTGTGTAATCGTGAAGGTTTCCCAATGAGCCCAGGCTTATTAACTGTTTGCTTATTTACACTGTGAAATCCCTAGGAAGCACAGGGCTTTTGTCTTCTAGAGCCTGCAGATCTCAGGTGTTCCATCAGCAGCCAGGTCCATCTGCACAGATGTTCTTTTTAATATGCCTAAAAGTAAACCATTGTGCGATATTTGAGTATTTTCATATTATGTCATTTGAAATTATGCAAAGGCTTGGGTCAAGAGTTTGTCACTGTTAAATTAATCAATTAAATAAAATAAAGCCTGATATTTCTGGCAATAAATAGCTGTTGATCCACCTTGGAGGAGCCTGCATTACAAGAGATGGTTAATGGCCATGCTTTGAGATCCTTTTGAAGGAAAGGTGATGCATAAATGCAATTTAGTTACACTCTATTTCGAATGCTACCAAAATTTCATTTCTAGCAAAAACCAATGGCAAATTCTGTTTTTAGGGTGCAGCCTTTAACTCATGTCTCTCTATTAGGCACCAAACAGGTTGGTTGGGTTTTTTTCCTCCAAACAAAAACTCCATTTTCTTTTGGAGTAAAGAGATAGAAGCCCAGTCTTGCATAGCTGATAGCAAGAACATGTGCCAGCAAGTATGGTAATAAAAGCTGTGATGCTTGCTTGAGGCTACAGAGTATGATCCAGGCTCTGCCACGATCTCCAAACAAAAACCAAAGGTCTAATATAACAGTTTCTAGGTGTTTGGGAACTTCCTGTTCTTGCTTAATATCGAAAGCTCTTTTTCTGTCTCTGTGCCTAGAATACAGCCAACAGGACTCAGAACCATGGAGAGAGATGGAAGGAGGGACCCAGGATATTCAATAACAGCAGATAATCTGTGCTATTATCTACATAGTAAGATATCAGGAATGTCTGTGTCACTCCAAAGCCTAAAATGTCTGTTGAGGCAATGTGAAATGATGATAGCTTAAGCATGCTTGAGTACTCTTTATAAGCAGAATAACACCAACTTGAATCAGCACTGAGTTTCACCATCTGTAACCATCTAAATTTAAGTTCTCAGCCATTTTTATTTTAAAAATTGCATCTGCGTAATGAACAGATGCAGTAAGGCATGTGTCTATGCCACACCAGGGGACCTAGATTATTGTGACATCACAGGTAACTCAATCAATCTCTATCCTTATTTACAGGTAATTTTCATGCAGCAATTTCATTGGTTCTATGAGGGAGCCTAAACAGCTGGTGGATTATTTGATTCAACGCAACCTCCCTCCACTCAGTAACTCCGAACACATATAGTCCCCTCACCACAGCACATGTCCTGCATGCTACACCTGCACAATCAACACAAGTCATAAAGAAGACACATAAATAAATAGAACCGTTCACACAACCAACATACACATGGGATTTGTGGTCTGACTTGCCAAATTTTAAGTTTTCAGTCAGTTTTTACACATTGAGCATTTTTTAATGTTTTCATTTTTAAAGTGAATTTGAAGGAAAATTCAAACAAACCATTCTTTCAGTTCAAAAAAATCAAAGTTTTATATAGACTATGTCAGAACAAAATATTTCATATTTGAGGGGGAAGGTTGGAGGAGAGGTTTGCATTTTTCATGGCAAAATATTTCTTCCAAAAATGTCATCCAGAACAACATATGCTTAGTCTTTGGTGATTAAAACATACACACACAGCTAGTAACAAGAAACATTTGTGCCAGATCTCTGCAGTATACTGATACAAACACATGGAAATCTCACCCAAAACCTACAAGCAACATCCCGAATCTCTCACTACTAATCAACACATGATCAGTAATAATAAATCTCATTGCTTTTTTACCTTGGCCTCTGAGAAAACTCTATGCTTTTTTGCCTCTTTCTTCATAGACAAAGTCAGCTCCCAGACTGCTGCACTGGGCAACACTGTATGGGGAGATGAGCAGTCCAAAATGGAGAAAGAACTAGTTAAGAAATATTTAGAAAAGTTGGACATATACAAAAATGTGGGGCCGAATCTAATGCCTCTGAGGATGCTGAGGGAGATAGCTGATGTGATTGTAGTGCCATTGGCCATTATCTTTGAAAGCTTGTGGCAATTAGGGAGGTCCTGGACAACTGGAAAAGGCAAATGTAGTGCCCATCTTTTAAAAAAGGGATAAGGAAGAATCCAGGGAACAACAGACCAGTCTGCCTCAGCTCAGTTCCTGGAAAAATCATGGAGGGGATCCTTAAGGAATCCCATCTTGAAGCACTTGAAAAGGGGAAAGTGATCAGGAATAGTCAACATGGATTCACCAAGGGCAAGTCATGGCTGACCAACCTAAATGCCTTCTAGGATGAGGTAACTGGCTCTGTGGATGTGGGGAAAGCAGTGGATATGCTATACCTTGACTTTAGCAAAGTTTTTGATACGGTCTCCCACAGTATTCTTGCCAGCAAGCTAAAGAAGTATGGATTGGATAAATGGATTGTAAGGTAGATAGAAAGCTGGCTAGCTCATCGGGCTCAATGGGTAGTGATCAACGGCTCCATGTCTGGTTGGTGGTCGGTATCAAACGAAATGTCTCAGGAGTCAGTTATCGGGTTGGTTTTGTTCAACATCTTTATTAATGACCTGGATGACTTTTTGATGTATAGGCTATTGCATATATAGGAGTAGCTTCCTTAGACCAGTGTTTCCCAAATGGTGTTCCAGGGAACCCCAGGGTTCCATGAAGTGAAAATAAGGGTTCTGCAAGAAAATTCCTTTATAATAACATTTTATTATTTAAAAATAATAATTAATATTTAAGCATTTATGAATTTTATTTAAAACAATTTTAATTTGTGTTGATCTCATGACCTTGTTTAACATTTGTTTATTATTATCCTTACTTATTGGGGTCTACTTTTTCAGCTCCATAAAGAAGACTGTTATTAGGGGTTCCACAAAATTATTTTGAGTTTAAAAGGGTTCCGTGGCCAAATAAAATTGGAAAACACTGCCTTAGACCATTACTTCCGCTAGGCTAATTCAAAGCTCTTTTCCATTTCCTGCCAAAAAGCTGTCCAGATTATTATGGTTGAGCCAATACTAAATATTATTATATTTTATGTGGCTGAAATTGCTTATTTCCCCATTCCATAACCACATTGACTTTTGTACTACTGTGGTTTTTATGTGTGTTTTCTGACACCTAGGGCTGTGTCTACACTGGCGCGATCTTGCGCAAAAGCAGCCGCTCTTGCGCAAAAACTTGTTGCCTGTCTACACTGGCCACGTGTTCTTGCGCAAGTAAACTGATGTTTTAATGTATGAAATCAGGGCTTCTTGCGCCAGAACTCAGACATTCCCACTCAGGAATAAGCCTTTTTGCGCAATTGTTCTTGCGCAAGAGGACAGTGTAGACAGGCAACATGAATTTCTTGTGCAAGAAAGCCCTATCATTAAAATGGCCATCAGAGCTTTCTTGCGCAAGAGATCATCTACACTGGCATGGATGCTCGTGCGCAAAAGCACCTCTTGCGGAAAAGCACATGCCAGTGTAGACGCTCTCTTCTGGAAGAGTTTTTGCAGAACTCTTTCGCAAAAGATTTTTTGTGTGAGAACGCGCCAGTATAGACGTAGCGCTAGATTATAAGATCTCTGAGCATCATTACCAGTATACCTATGTTCAGAGCCTAGTACAATGGAGCTCCGAGTTTTGGCTGGTGTGCCTAAGAGTATTGTGCTATGATGATGGGTTGGACCAGGGTCTTCCCATATTCAGGGTTGTCCCTAGTGGGATGAGGGGGCTGGGGCAACTGCCCAAGGCAACCCCCCTACCACATGCCCTACCCTCACCTTGCCTCTGCTCTATCGCTGGCCCCGCTCCACCCCTTCGTCAGAGCCCCACCTCTGCTCCACCCCCTTGCCTAAACCTCCCTTCCGCCAAGCAATGCGAGAAGGGGATTACCAGGAGGTCTAGCATGGGACAGCGGCAGCGGTCACTCCTATTTCTGCACTCAGCACATAGTGGGAGCCAAAGCGTCCTGGTAGCCTGCTCTACTCTGCCCTCATGGCCTCTTCCAACCAGCTGCGCTCTGCTTTTCCATGGCGATAGTATTGCTGAAAAGGATTGGATGTGTTCTAGTAGATCACACATTAATTATGAATCTAGAAATATGAGGCAGTTGTGAAAAAAGCTAATACTCTTATGTATGTTAACAGATGTGTTGTATGAAAGACATGCACTACTTTGCTGTGAGGCCTCAGCTGGAGTTCTGAGTGCAGTTCTGGGCACCACACTTAAAGAAAGATTTGGCCAAAATGTAATGAGTGCAGATTAAAGAAAAAATATATAAAAGGTTTAGGAAAAAAAAAAAACCCTGACCTATAAGAAAAGTTTTTTAAAAAGTTGAGCAAGTATAGTCTTGAGAAAAAAAGCTCTGATAACAGTCTTCAAATACATGTTAAGGACGGTTTGGGTACGTCTATATTTGCACCCTAGTTTGAACTAGGGATGCAAATGCAGGCATTCGAAATAGTCAATGAAGCAGGGATTTAAATATCCCGCGCTTCATTAGCATGATCTCACTGGCGCATTACTCTGAATGCCAGCTGTTTCAAAAGTGAAAGTACGCGCTGGGACCAAGGGGTTTGGTTTGAACTAACATTACTCTTCAAAAAATGATGCGTCCCGGCATGCACTTTCACTTTCAAAACAGCTGGCATTTGGAGTAACACGCCGGTGAGATCATGCTAATGAAGCACAGGATATTTAAATCCCCACTTCATCGACTATTTCAAATGCCTACATTTGCATCCCTAGTTCGAACTAGGGTGCAAGTGTAGACATATCCTTTATAAAGAGGACAACAGTGAATTGTTCTCCATGTCCAGAGAAGGTAGGACAAATAATTGGCTTAACATGCTGCAAAGGAGACTTAAGTTACATATTAGGAAAAACTTTCTAACTATAAAGATAGTTAAGCATTCAACCAAGGGAGGTTGTAGAACCCCAGCCCTGGAGAGTTTTAAGAACACATAAGACAAACACGGATCAGGGATGATCTATGTTTGTTTTGTACTGCGTAAGGACAGAAAACTAGACTAAATTACCTCTTTAGCCCTACATTCCTATGAGTCCCTCCAGAGTCATCTCTACCAGCTTGTTCAACATTTATATAAAGCTACTAGTATAAATTGTGAAACACAAAGGATTTAAACACCAAGACCTGGTCTACTACTAGGACTTTACATCAACTTTAGCTGAATATGGTTGATTTCCTAACTGATGCATCCATGCTACCAAGCCTGTCATGTCAACCTTAAAGGCCGCTAAAGTTGATTTCAGTACTTCTGCTTTTCATGAGGCATAACGCTGTTCCTGACTTTGCACGGTCAAATTTACACTAGTGTAGATACAGCATTGCCGGAAAATTGAGGCTATTGGCCTTCGGGAGGCCTCCTGCAGTTCTCCACCCTGACAGGTCTGGCCAGAACTTGCGCCTCTACTACTCTCCCTGGTAAGCACAAAAAGCCCTGGGAAAAGTTGAACGGCGTTTCCTGTGTGGCCAGCCTTGCGAGAACATTCAAGGTGCATGTATACAGCAGGGCTTAACTCGAAATAAGCTATGCACATTGAGCTACGTCAATGCATAACTTATTTCAAAATAGCTTATTTAGAAATTTGGAATGTCTACACAGCACTTATTTCGAAATAGAACACTCTACCTCCGACTTCCAGTACAATGAGGGTTACAGGTGTCTGAGTAAGAAGTCCTACAGCTTGACAATATTTCAGCATTTCAAACTAACTTTTGCTGTGTAGATGCAGACTAAGTTACTTCGAAATAATGCTGCTGTGTAGACGTACCCTCTGAGCGAGCAGCACACCACAGCACACATGGAGATGACTTCGAACAATCCTACCAACACCTGCGATGACTTAAAATACCTCTGCTCTCACTGCCTCCAGTTCCCAGGGACGCAGAAAAGCCCCAGTGTACAGTGCTCAGGAGATCTTGGACCTCATCGAGGTGGGGGGAGATGAAGTCATCCTCTACAAGCTCTGAATCAGCAAGAGGAACGCCAGTATTTATGGCAAGTTAGCAAGCTGCCTGATGGCTAAAGCCTATTACAGGGACGCCTAGAAGTGCCGAGTAAAAATCAAGGAGCTGTGGCAGTCCTACCACAAGGTGAAGGAGGCGAGCAGACTGTCTGGAGCAGCATCTCACACATGCCACTACTAGGAGAAGCTGGATGCCATTCTGCCTGGCCAGTTTCCCCAGCATGGTCATGGAGTCCTGCCAAGACAGGCCTGGCATCCGCATGGACAATAGCATGGTGGTGGAGGAGGAGGAGACTAGCCAGCCAGCAATCCCTCAGCGCCAAGAGTCGGTCACGATGCTGGAGACATCCCAGGATGTCTCCCAGTCCAGCACCAACCCTTTGGAGGGCATTTCTGGTGAGTTTACATGTTCTTTCTAACTACAAGCAGTTAAGGAAATAGGCTGTGATATGCAGCACGCTCTGTGCCTACACAGCATGGGGGGCTCCAGGACATAGTGGGGGGAGAACTCAAGGGGCACTGTACCTTCCAGGACCTTGGGAGGCAGAACCCACTTGTGTTCCTAAGCCCACTTCTAGTTCCTACTTCTTTTCTTTTCCTGCTGTTTTCCCCAAATAAAAACTCCTGTTCATTGAACAATGGTCTCTTTATGGGTTGAACTGCAGAGGTGGGGTGGGGGATTAAAGGCAAACACAGGGAATGCAGGGGCAACTTGTGGAGAGCCACATGGAAGAGTCTCAAGAGACTTTCCATAATACTGTCCTTCAAGGCCCCTCTGACTCACACTGCCCCTTGCTGTGCTCTCCTTATTGCGCTGGTGTCCGGCTGCTCAAACTCTCTGGTTAAGTGCTCTGCCTCAGCCCCACAATGCACCAGATAAGTATCCAACTTGCTCTCGCACAGTGTGATGGGGTATATCAACCCCGCACTGTAGCTGACAGAGTAACCTTGGCCCAGCTAGCTGAGAGGGCCCCAACCCCACAGCCCTGCTGGGCATGCTCCAACTGGGGGCTGGCTATAAAAGCCTCTGGAGAGGCTTAGGGCTGACCACTGAAGGGGAAGGAGGTGCTGCAGGAGCTCCAGGGGAGGAAATGCAGCCAGATCAAATGGTGGCAGCCAAGCCATGAGGGGCTGCAGTACAAGCCATGGGACTTGAGCAAGAGTATGGAGAGGACTGCCGCCAAGATCTGGTAAGAGGTAGCCCAGGGTGGGGAATTGTTCCACGAGCACTTAGCATGTTGCGGCAGGATTCCCTGTTGAGTGAGCAGTGGACTATGCCACTGCCAACAGGGCCCTGGGCTGGGACACAGTGGAGAGGTAGGGCCTGGGTCTCCCTACCCCATCCCTAGATACCCCTGCATGGGGGAGTTTTTCTGGTGCATATTGACTGAGGTTAATGTGCTGTAATACTCTGAAGAGAAGGACTTAGACACTGACTGAGGCCTCTGGGCCATCATACCCTACATACAGGGGTATGCATCTTGACTGAGGTTGCTGGACCATAATACGTCTATACTACGAGTTTTCTCGGCAAAAAAGATGCTAACGAGGGACTCATTTTCATGCCGAGAAAACTCGTAGTATTGACGTAGCCTCAGTGATATATGGCACATGGGGCCTGAGCGGGTATAAATCAGCAAACCTCTGTTGACTTGTGGGCCAGGATTTCATAAGCTATTCTTGAGGTGCCATAATTTGCATGGAAGATAAAGTCATCTAGGATAATAAGCCCATAGCCACAGGGGAAAAAAAATGTGACCACTGGGAGATTCACAGTGTACGGGGCCTGTATCCTACCATAAAGGACACACTAAAAATAATGTGATGTTCAGGACATCAATCTTGGGGAATAGGTCACAGATCTTCTTGTATGTCCTGTACAGTATTGAACTTAGTGACAATGGTCAATAAACAAGACTTCATGTACATACACTACAGAGATTCAAATACTAGATGCCTGGTATGGTTAGACTCTAAAGCTTCTCTGGTTAAATATCAGAAATGGAACTGAAACCTTGTTTGTTTGCCATTTCTTCTTTTTAAAAGTAAGCATATTTGCATCAACAATCCGATGTTTTCTTTGTGCTGTGTAATCGGTAATATTGTGTCTTTTGGCACATTTCAAACTGTACTGAATGCTTGTTATATGTAGCTCTCAAAGCCTTTACCGAGGATAGTCGGACCATTATCCGGATAGGTAAATTGAGGTATAGGGACATGAAGCACTTTTTGCCCATGTTCATGCACCAGGGCAGTGGTAAATCTGGGAACAGAACCCAAGAGTCCAGTGCCCTACTCACTGGCAATAAGAGCAAAGTAATTCTCACAGCACTTGCTGGTCGTTTGCTGATGGCTGTTTTGCTTGTTTCTAGTTGCACAATCACATTAAAAGGCAGCTAAAAATACAGCACATACTGTTGCGATATTACTTTGCTGTACAAGCACTTGAGTAAGGATTAATTTGTTTGCAAGTGGAAGGGAGGTGTTCCATAAATTTGTAAATGAAGAGCGAGAACAGCTATGATGTGAGTGCCATTTTAAGATGTGGTCCACATTCTATAGAAGCTTATGGACTTCTGAGTCCTGTATGCTCCATGGAATGCATGTTTGCCTTTGTTGCAGTAATCTCTGGAACATTTTTGTGTTGATTTTTGGTTAATGAGAAGTGAGGAGTGGTCGAAGGTCTCTCACCTTTTGAACTCGTTCAGTGTGTTCTTATAAGGATGTGGTTGATTAAGTTAGCTGTTGTGAGGTGAAACAGATAAAGGTTAAATGGATTATACAAATACAAATCCACCCACTTGTGTGTATGTTCATGTTGGGGTTGAGGGTTGTCCTATTCAGAGATAATTTTAAGACCTTTAAATTTGATCTGTTAATATGACATGGAGCCACATGTATTCACACTATGCAAACTCCTTGGCTGTGTCTTCATTTCTTTCAGAGGAGTAGCTGTGCTAGTCTGTAACTGGAAAAACTTAAGAAACAACAAATAGTCTTGCAGCATCTTAGAGACTAAAAAAAAATGTAGATGGTATCATGAGCTTTCGTGGGCACAACCCACTTCTTCGGATGAATGGAGTTTAAGGGATCTGTCCAGTTTTCAAATAAATAGCACAGAGAAGGTATAAGGAAGAAGAGAAGGAAAAAGAAGGAAAAAAAAGGGGGGAAAGAAATTGTCAAATAGAGTGTCCATGCTAAATGAAGCTGATAAGAATACTTAGTACCCATTTTAAGTGCCCTTTGTTGTTGTTTTTTATGTCATCAGGATGTGTAAAGTAGCAGGGCATTCGGCCAATGTCTTTGTTTAGATTTCTGTTGTAGGAATCAAACCTGTAAATGAAATTAAGTTCTGTAGTTTTCCTGTCAAGCTGGATTTTGAAATTGGTTTGAAATAATACAGTGATTTTGAAACCTATTAGGAAGTGCCCAGACAAGTTACAATGTTCCCCAACAGGTTTCTGTGTGTTGCCTTTTGGATATCTGATTTGTGTCCATTAATTCTTTCTTGTAGAGACTGTCCAATTCGGCTAAACCAGTTGTGCCCACGAAAGCTCATGATACCATCTTCATTTTTGTTAGTCTTGCAGCACTTTAAAGACTATTTGTTGTTGTTTAAGTTCTTCCTGCGTCTTCATTGTAATTGCACAGAGAAGTGCACACACAAACTCTTAACTTCATTCGCAGCCACAGTATACTTCAGATGTGTAGCCTTGCTTACAGTAAATTGCAGACAGGGAACGTTATCCGCAAACTTTCTGCCAGCACCTTTCCCAACTCAACCCTTCTCTGAGCTGCTAAATCCTCTTGCAAGACAAGCAATCAGGTGCCTCAACCCAATCCTTCCATTATACAGATGTAATCCATGTGGAAATCAGTTGTTGCAAGGGCTAATGATCCCTCACTACTCAGAGCTGAATTTGTAGCTACTTGCAGCACAGAACATTACAATTGTGCTATAAGGGCAAAACTTTTCAATATCATGTCCTTCTACACAGTACAGAATAACCAAGGAGGACACAGTAAACCCTTCAGTGCATCAGTGGTGGTCACTTATGTAAAAATTATCAGCTGGATCAATCAACAGACTCACAGGCAATAAGTACTGACAGAAATTCCATGCTACAGTGATGTGCTGCATTGTCTTCTAATGACAGAAGGCTCTTAGGATAGACAGCTTGTGTCTATGCATTGCATTTGTTAGTTAATAATGGGGAGGAGGTGACAGACTTGCTGGGCTCCAGGGCCAAGGTGGAAGCTAGACTCCATGCTATCAGAAAGGGCACAGATGGGAGCAGCTAGGCCTCAGTGCTGCCTGGACCACGCCATGCCACGTGCCCCCTCCCCCAACCTTCAGAGTTGCCCAGAGTTCTCAAGCATGCTGCACAGGGCTCCAGCAATGATATAAAGGGCACAGGGCTCCAGCAGCAGCTGGGATCCCTGGGCCCATTTGTATTGCCAGATTCCTGGGGCAACTATCCCCTTTGCTACCCCTGTTGGTGGGCCTGGTTAATAATCGGAGATTACTTAAGTGAATATGGTGAACTTACTTCAGTAGCAAATATCCACATATTCTGTGCTCACTCTGGTCATTCTTTTCCTGATCATTACATTTTATGAGTATGCCAGTGAAGCAATGTGTCCTTGCACTTAACTCCCATAAGACCAACCAGGTGGTTGATGCTGCACCAGCTGAATATGGCTATTGACTTCAGTTATTAGTCTTGCTGAAAGCCCATGTAACATCATTCATATCATTCATAGTACAGTACTCAATGGTAAACCAACAAGATACTGCAGATTGCAATTACTTCTTCCATTTGCTTTGCAGTTATTAATAGGTCACTGCAATGCATTTGTCTGACATACATATGGAGCATATTAAGTATCAGAAATAAACCTCTAAGTCTAAGTACATTTTCATGTTTTGCTAATGCTCCTGAACCAGGGATAGGAAAAGGGTGTTGATTATCAAGAAGGAAGTTATTTTGCATTTACTCAGGCTGGCAAACAATTATTCAAATTGTACTTTCAGCTGAACAACTTAATTTTAGAGCCAGAGAACACAGCCACACTGAGAACGCTAATCATCTAACATAGCTGCTACGAACAAACCTCTGCTATATTCCTCAAATGCAAGTAGAAAGTGATTCTACAGCCTCTGACCTTTGCTTATAAACAACTGATTCCAGGAATTCTACTTGGAACTATACAGTTCCAAAGCAAAATCAAACCTCAGCAATAAACATTCTTTTCTGAGTGATTATTCACTTCAGAAACTGGAAGTGGAAGAATGTGAGGCCTTGGAATGTGACATTGGCATTGAGGAAATTGCTAAGGCCATCTCCTCCTTAATGGCTGGGAAAAGACCTGGCCCCAATGAACTCCCCTCTCAGATATAAACTACATATGGATATTGTGTGTGAGTGCCTCGTTAACATGTTATCAGACATTCGCAGATGGCAGCTGTGCAGGGCCTTGAACGTATGGACAAGGAGTTTAAATCTGATATGAGAGACAGGAAGCCAGTAAAGCGAAGCTAAGAACTAAGATGGCATGGACAGAGTGGAGAGAGAGGGGGTTTGCTGTAGTGGGAGCACATTGAATTGATTGAGAGGTGAGTTAGAACTGGGGTTGTGAAGAAGGAGGAAGAAGTGACAGTAGCCTAGATGAGGAAAAGAAAGAGAATTATTGAAAATAATTAAGACAAGAAGGATGAGGGTTGGATGGGGCCTGAATGTAAAAGCAAGAAGGATAGGAATGAGATAACCTAGGCTTGACTGAGAGAGAGCACACCCCACATTATATTTGACATCAAAGAACACACTCCAACCGTAACTCTGTGCCAGTAAGAATGCCAGCCTTCCAGCACTTCCTTCCTAAATTCCACTTTCCCGTCTGCACTGCATACTTCTTACACTGTCTTTTCTCCGTACTTCCACAAAATTACATGGCTTGAAGTTTGGGGAAGGTGATATTGGTAGTCTTGGTTAAACCAGCCGCTACTGGACGTTATTCCAAATTTCAATGCAAAGAGCATTACCAACAGCCTATATCAAAAGACAGTTTTGTATTCCTTTTCTAATCTGTTCTAAAAGGTTCCACATAGCAAATGGAAGAAATCAATATGGAACATTTTCTCTCTCAGCTAGCCGTGGCATAGAAGGATGCACTTGTGATGAGACAACATGTTTTTTCTTTGTTGATGACATCATTCCAGAGAGACCACCAGACTCTGATTTTTTAGTCCATTGCCTTTCTGCTTTTCTTACCTTTCCTTGGTAGCTCTTAGGCCAGTGGAACCAAAAAAAGCATGAGACACAGAATGTGATTTTTTTTTTTTAAAGAGGAGGAACTTTTTAATCGGTGAAAACTAGGACATTAACAGATTTACTTGAATCATCTCAGAAATTAAATCTTCTCTCAGTGATTCTGTGCTGAAAATTTGGGACTGATACTCTGGTTTTCCTATGAGACTAACAAATGTGAATACCAGAAAAACAGAAGACAACCCTGAACTACTGGTGTCTCAATAACTACTGGTGTCTCAATAATGGGGAGCAAAGCGGCGGAATACGTGGGCAGTGGACAGCCCAGACGCAGACCAGGGAGACGGGGAGCAAAGCAGAGCAAAGCCAAGGAGCATGCGGGCAGCGGACAGCCCAGACACGTCTGGACTGTCCGCTGCCCGCGTGCTCCGCCACTTTGCTTCCTCTCCCTGGTCTGCTGGAGACCAGGGAGACGGCCCCGTTCGTAACTGCGGATCCGACATAAGTCGGATCCGCGTAACTCGGGGACTGCCTGTATATGGGCATTTTGTTTCTGCATAATGCAAACACAGAAAAAAGCAAGAAAATAAGTCTCACATAGGAACTTAACATAAGAACATACGAACATACTGGGACAGACCAAAGGTCCATCTAGCCCAGTATTCTATCTGCTGACAGAAGCCAATGCCAGGTGTCCCAGAGGGAATGAACAGAACAATAATCAGATAATCCAATCCATGTCCTCCATTCCCAGTCTTGACAAACAGAGGCAAGAGGCACCATTCCTGGCTGTCCTGGCTAATATCCATTGATAGTCCTATCTTCCAAGAATTCATCTAATTCTTTTTTGAACCCTGAAAATGATTGTTCCTGTGACACCTTAGAGATTAACCAAAATATATAGAATCATGAGTTTTAATGGCCAAAACCCACTTCATCAGATGAATTGCAGTGGAAATAAAAGAAACCAAAATTATATCTATATCTATCTAAAAAGCAGAAGAAGTACCTGTATATTGTAGGGTCTATGTCAATGAGGCTAATTAAGTGGGATGGATGTGTTCCATACATAGCTTTTGATGTGGAAATGCAGTTGTTAATGTCAGGAGAAATTGGTTTTGTAATGCATCAACCTGTTAATGTCTTTGTTTAGGCCCAGGGATATGGTGTCATATGTGAAGATAAATTACAGTTCTGCAGACTCTCTCTGTAATTGGCTTATGAAATTCCTTAGAAGAATGGCTACTTTTAAATCCATGATTGAGTGCAGAGGCAGGTTAAAATGTTCATCTACAGCAGGGATCGCCACGTACGGCGCGAATGCCACAAGTGGCATGCAAACCGATTTGGAGGGCATGTGCAGTCCACAACTTGAGCTCAGCCCTCCACCCTCCATCATGCAGTGGGGAACTCAAGCTGCTGTGCCAGCCTGGCAGTCACCGCGCACCCGCGAGACGCAAAAACCAGTTCTGGCTCCTGTGAGTTGGGCCCTTTCAAATGTCCTGAGCAACTGCACTCAGCTGAGGCACGGTGTCTGGCCAGTCACAGGAGCTGGAGGTACAACCACGGAGAGGGCTCAAGCCACACTCCTCACCTCCCCCCTCCCCTGCTGCAAGAGTCAGTTACCAGCACTTGTTTACGGCAGCTCCGTGAGTGACTTTCACGCTCTACAGGCTGCTCTCATTGCCCCTTCATGTCAGCACTCGCTGCGCACCTGAGGGGAGGGAGGAGGTGTGGGACAGCCTGCTCAGAACTTCAATGCACGGGGGAGGGAGGGCCACTGACTCCCCTGCACCTGCCTGGGCAGTGGGGCACAGAGTTGTGCTCGTCCCAGGATGCAGGGAGCGCCCCCTGCATCATCACTGGTTCAACACCCCGAGGGATGGGGTAGGGCGAATGACACCGGCACATGGTTGGGAGTGCCTGGTTCTGGCTGGTCCCTGTTATGCCTGAGGTGTCCGCACCCAGCTCACGGAGAGAGGCAGAGCAAGCAACTCCATGCACTGTTCCCCTAGCATGGAGCCACGTGCTCTGCCTCTCTCCATGAGCCAGTCTGGTGGGGGAGGTCGGCGGTTTCTTCACCAACCCCTTTTCCTCACCCTAAGAGGGGAACCGCAGTGCAGTGACAAGCTGACCGAAGTCTTTCCCCCTGCTGCCATTGGCTGGCCAACGGGAGCAACAGGGGCACAAAGCTAGGTAAGTGTCCCCCTTCATGCCCAAACCCCTGCACCCCAATCCCCGTCACTCCCTTCCCCTCCCCACCAAGACCCCCTCACCCACAGCTTTCTCCTATACCCTGGCAGGAAGGCACGGGCACCATGGACTGGACCCCCATGGGTCCCTACCCCCAGCACAGCTGGACACCCTGGGGTCACTCACCCATCCATCCCTGTCTCACCCATTTCCCCACAAACCACTGTGACCCCAGCCCATGTTGGTGATCCACCATCATGCCCCCCACGAGATTGGAGCCCCAAGGTGGGGGAAGGGGTGAACCCAGAGGCTCCGCACTGCATCCGGCTTCCAGGGAAGCATGTGTGCACTGCTCCTCCCCACCCCACAGGAAAAGCCAGAGTGGAGCCATGGGCAGGGGACCAAGTGGGGCACGTGGTCTCCCCATCTCCCAGAAGAGCGGCGCAACCCAGGAGGGTAAAATCTTGGCACACCACTTCAGAAAGGTTGCTGACCCCTGCCCTACAGGTTTTTGTGTGTTACCATTTCTGATGTCTGATTTGTGTCCATATATTCTTTGTGGTAGAGAGTATTTGGGTTGGCCAATACACGTGGTCGAGGGGCATTGCTGGCACTTGATGGCATGTATCACATTGCCGTTACTAGCCAATGGGAGTGGCAGGAAACAGCAGCCTGGTCTATGCCACTTCCCGCAGCTCCAATTGCCCAGGAACGATGATTCACAGCCAACAGGAGCTGCAAGCAGCCATACCTGTGGACACATAGGCAAACAAAGGGTTGGCAGCCCACCAGGGTCTAACCCTGGCAAACTACCTCTGGCTTATTGCCCACCCCTGGATTAGAGGGTGCCATTCAAATGAGATATAAAATGAAGGTCCCAAGAACCAGAGCTGTGAGAGAACTGGATTTTTGCAATTCTTGGAAAACTCAGTAATTTTGATTTTCTTTTTCTGTTCCAGTGTCATTGACAGTAGGAGAAAGCACCTCATTGCCAGAACACAGAACAACTATAGAACACCCCCCCCCCCGACACTGTGTGATAGCCAAAATGTAGGGCAGGGTAGGTAAGTGTATGTACAATGACATCTCTATCTGTCGAAGTGCTTCCTGGGTTGGGGCAGGGGATGAGGGAAGAAGGCAGACAGCCTATGTGGGGCACTGAGAGTAGCAGCAATTTGTGATCCAACAGTTCCTTCTGAACCACCTGTGATTCACATCCCCCAGCTTGTGAATTACAGCTCTAATAGCCTGTGAAGCGATGCCCACTTATTTCCAGCCTCTTTATTAGTGAAAAGAGCGCACCACTCTCCAAGACAGCAAAGTAATCCAGCTCATTCATTTTGCAAAATGTTTCACGAGGTACAAATGCCGGCTGAAAAAAGGCTGGTTTGTCACACATCCCCCTGCCAAAAAAAAAAAAAAAAAAAAGGATTGATGACACTAACAGGAAGCAGATTTACCAAAACAACAATCCTGGATGTGACTCAGCAAGTTATTACAGAACTGTTGTGTATTGCATGTACACTTGGAACATGACACTTTGGATATGAAAGAGAGATTTGATCAGGCTGCTAATGGGTGTTCTAAGCTTCAACATTTGTCCTTCAGTTTGCTTTGATGGCTAGTTTCCATATGCAATAGCAGTGGCCATACACCTTCGTGTAACTGCTATTCAGTCTCCACAATGATTTGTTTTGAGTGAAAGGAAGCACTGATTCAGCCAGTCCTCTTCTGTCACAGGTGCCTAATGGCCAAACGCTACCTGAATCTTTTAAATCTTGTTCAGAGAGGATCTATCCAAACAGAAAAAAACTACAACAAAACAAGCATGACTTCAAATACTTGAGTTTTTGCCGGTAGCTGTCGTGATGACTGAACAGGCCTTCACTATTTTCTGGAGGCTGGAAGTATAGCTGGATTACATAATGAAGAAGGGCTGATGAATTGGCCTTTCAAACCTAATTTCAAGTGAAGAAATCCACATTGATTCTGAGATTCCAGTGAAAAGCCACATTACTGGAATTTTGACCTGTAATGCTGCTGTTCCATATTTAATGAAAGAACAGGCCAGATTATGCCATCTGGTGCGTGTTTTTATAACAGTAGTATCAAGCTGCCTGGAGTGGTTCATGAATGTGGGTGCCAACAGCAGACCAGATTGTTACAAGCCATGGCACAAATCCCAAAGTGTGAACTTCTCAAGCACTAGAACTGCCTTAGAGTGGAATCATGCAGTCCTCTAGGGCACTCCCGTCTCTCTTGCCACCTGGGATGTCTGCCTTTGTTGACAGCTGGCTGCGTACTCCAAAAATCACAACAATATTCAGTCTCAGAGGGGCCATGTTAGTCTGTAACTTTAAAAATGAGTAGTCCTATGGCACTTTAAAAACTAGCAAAAATATACATATAGTAGCATGAGCTTTTGGGGGCAAAACCCACTTCTTCAGATGACCTTAAGTGGACCTCTACTCAAAATTACCTCCACTTGAAGAAGTGGGTTTTGCCAAACTCAAAAGCACAGGTTATCCTGGTCCCAAAGGACCAGTCACTTACCCAGTGTCAATTATACCTTAGATTTTTCACCAAAGACAATGCTTGGAGCCAATTCTTCAATACATTAACTAGAGAGATGTTAACTAGGAAAACTAAATGAAAGTTAACTACCAGGTTAAAGCAGGTAAGTAAACACATACACACACACGAGTTACAATCTTACTTATTTTTTGGAACCTAACAAAAGCTGTTGTAATGTGCAGGCTCTATATGGGTATGTCTACACTACCACCCTAGTTTGAACTAGGGTGGTTAATGTAGGCAACCGAAGTTGCAAATGAAGCCCGGGATTTAAATATCTCGGGCTTCATTTGCATCTTACCGGGCACCGCCATTTTTAAAGCCCCGGTAGTTCAGACTCCGTGCCCGCGGCTACACGCAGCACAGAGTAGGTAGTTCGGATTACAACTTTGGGGATCCTTAAAGAAAGAGGCCTTCTTTTGTTGGGCAGGAAATGACATGATTCATGGTAAACTAGTATGTTGTACTTGGAAATTCTTCTCTTCTGATTGTGAGGGTTTCCAGTTTCATAGCAAACACAAATATTATAGTTGCATAGTTTATAGTTACAAAGCAAACTTTTCAATGTTACCATATAGCAGGAGTGGCCACACTGTGGCATGTGCATCAATGTGACTTTTTTTACAGTTAAAATGTGCCTCATGAAGCCCCCAATGCTACCCTCATTCTCTGCCTGTTAGTTTGGGGGAAGGGAGCTGGATGGTGGGGCTAGGTGCTTTTACTGCATGGTGGGGCTAGGGGCTTTTACCCTGCAGGGAGGGAAGCCTCAGGGCACTAGTCCTGTGGAGGTGAGGTGCTGAGGCTCAAGGTTTCAGCCAGGTATCCCCTGTGGCAGGAGTGCTCCACATCCCAGCAGACACACTGCACACAAATGAAGCCCTGAGCCCTGACAGGGCAGGATGTCAGGGTCTTGTGCCTCTTGAACTTCTGAAGATAATTATATTTGCCTCAGAGTCAGTTTGACCACAGGATACAGGGTTTGGGATACAGAGGTTACAATTGAGATTGACATATGCAGCAACTTGCAAGCATTTCATTAAGTTCAAACATTAAGCACATCTCCATAAATCTAACACCTGTTTAACCATGCTAGCACACAGGTGAGCCACCCTGGTTTCCAGCTATGTGTTTGACAGTGTTCATTGGATCTAGGGGCCTTGGTGTGAGCTGGCACCTGATCTCCCAGTGTCACAAGTAGATCAATAAACCCCTGTGATTATCTCAAGCTCATGGTTTAGAGCAGTGGTAGGGAACCTACTGCCAGCAGGCTGCATCCAGCTTGCAGCTTGCCTTGACCCAGTCCATAAGGCTCAGGGCTCCCCCACTCCACAGCAGGACAAGCCAGACTGGTGCTCCAGCCAGCTACTGGAGGGGAGCCCCGAGCCTCACAAGATCAAGAAAAGCCTCAATCAGCTTCCAGCCTGCAGGCTCTGCCTGGCAGAGGGAGGAAGCAGCTATGCACCAGAAATGGCTGTGCAGGGAAATTCCATCCCTGAGTTGCTCGCAGGCTCCACTCCCATCACTTCATTGGCCAAGAATCCTGGCCTATGGGAGCAGTGGGGGAAGTGGTGCCTGCCCGCACATGGTGGCATGGAGCCACCTGCAGCCTCACTGAAGCTGTGTGTTCAGTTGAGCATCTATCCCCTTCCTGGTTCATACTGTAAGGACAGTATGTGGCAAAATGGGACCTTGATCTTAGTTGGACTCTCCAAGCACAATTGTAATAAGTAATGATAACACAGCAATGCTCTCTTGGTATGTGGCTCACCAAAGCCTGACTTTGATGCCATCCATGAGCAGAGAAATGCTGTTTTGCATGCGAGGGTGAATGGCCAGAGACTGAATTGTTTGTGGCCCAGCTCTGTCCTTTGTTTTCCTCAGATGTCTGGAATATATGTCTCAGGCAGAGAAGGGGAACTTTACAAGACTCTGCATGTACATGACCTTCCCCTTTGACTTGCCAGTTTACATTTTCCCACATCTATCAAGTGTCCTTGTAGCTTGATGAAAATGTGTGACTCTCTTCCTGTAACTGCAGTGACAGATGGTTGCACTTTAAAGTGCATAAATATATTGAAAAAGGGTGGTAGACATCTGGAATGGCAATAAGTTTTAAGAAAGCATTTGTTGTTATTGTCTTCTCTTGTCCCAAGTGCTATATAATAACTAGGAATTGCAAAGTGAGCATCAGTTTGATTATGGTTTGATTCAGAAATTTAGTTAGTATAAGAGCCACCTAGAATATGACAATATATTAAGTATTATTCAACTATTGATATGATGAATCTTCTTATTGTCTCTGAAGAAGTAGGCTAGAAATGCCACAGTAAATGAACCATTATTGACATGGGTCAAATGCTGTAGTCCTAAATCAGGCAAACCTCCCATTGCTTCCAGTAGGAATTTTGCCTGGGTACTGGCTCTCATTCTAGAAATATCCTAAATTGGTTGTTTTTCACACTTTGTTCCTTCTTTCCACCCTCTTCCCATTTTATTCTATTCCATAGCACAAAGTTTCATTTGTTTTTCATACCAACAGAATGTCACACTAATGAAAATTACACTATGCTAATCCCTATTTAATGGCAAAGACCCCAAAAATATAATTTAAAAAATCCTGTTTTTTTTAAGCCAATCTGAAGGTTTGAGAGGTCCTGGCTCATAATTTTGGAACTGGGATTGACAGTGCGTCACTGCTGCTCTTTCTTTTTTTCTTGTAGGAGTGTATATTGTATGTGCTGAAGTACTTTCCTGAATTGGGGCCTTAATTCCTGATTGTTTGTTACCCTCTCCTTGCTGCTCTGTTCCTTCCCCTTTCCACATCCTCCAGCCCCACAAGCCAAACATCACCACAGAGTGGGGTGTGGGCAGGGAGGGAAGGGTGGAATAGCCAAGGGGTGACTACAGTGTGGTTCAGAGCTTAGCTTCTTAATTAAACATATTCCTTTCTCTTTGTGGCTCCTTGTGGTGCAGGGAGTACAGAGCAGATCAGCAGTGACAGGGAGCAATTGGTGAGTATAAGTAAGAAGCTGAGATCTTAAAGAGCTTAATGACACTGTACTCACCACCTACTCTGCCCCGCCCCACTCTGCCATTCGACTTGTAGCAGCAGAGGTCAGGGCTCAAGGAGAAGCAAACAGAGCTGAGTCAAAACATTTCAAATAAAAGGTCTTCACATCAAAGCATGCTAATACATTGAACCAAAAAACTTTAAAAAAGTATATCAGTGCTGCTGCTGATTTTTTCAGGAAGGTTTCTCTAGATCAGGATGGAATTTCTGGTCAAAATTATAGACACATCTCCTGTGTAGCCAGTAGCCTAGAGCTTAGGGTGCTCACCTGGGATCTTGGTGCTCCTGCTTCAAAGCTCGTGCTCTGTCTAATTCAGAGCCAGGACTTGAATCTAGGTCTCCCACAAGAGTACCTTGTCATTGGGACACTAGGCATGGTTTCGTGTATTTTTTCATGAAAAATTCCAAAGGGTCTTTTGGGTCCATTGTGGAACAAAACCAGATTATGAAACCTCAACATTTTTCTTTAAATTGAATTGTGGTTTTGGCCAGCTTTAAGTCAGGAGGCAAGTCAGTTATCTGAAGTGGACAGCAGAGGGCTGTGTGGAGGAAGAACGGAGCTCTGTGGAGGAAGTGTAAGTACATTTATCCTCACATACCACTCCATTGCATGTCCAGGACAGAGAGGCAAAGAAGAATCTGTGGTTCTTTCTTGATACCCACTGGCAGGGGCGGATGATAGTTTTGCAGGGCCCAGGGCGCAGGGCCTATTGAAGCGCGGGGCCTGGGGTAGCACAATTTCGCACATGCGCCACGACCACAGCCAACAGGTAGTAGTGCATGCACAGGGCCTATTGAAGCACGGGGCCCAGGGCAGCCACCCTGCTCATTCTGCCCTATATCCACCGCTGCCCACTGGCAATGCATTCATGTCCAAGATCATAATGTTTGATCGTCTTTATCTTAGTACACTAAGCTACCGATGTTATTAATGGTCATACGTTATCTGGCTCTCTTGAGAATCTGGCCACACTGGGTAAAATAACATTTCCTTTGGTCTTTAATATACTGGTCATTAATCTAACTGAACATTGCCTTTGGACTCATGAAACAAGATAAAGGAGAGAGCTGTTGGGTTTTTTTGTTATATCTTCCTTCATAGTTATCTGTACATCTCACCTCAGTACACTTTAAATATTTTTCGAGTCTTTTTTTTTTTAATGTTATGGAACCAGAACCATCCCCACTGTCTGTAATCCCACACTGCTCAACGGGGTAGCACAAGATACATGGCCAATTGCAGAATTTGATTGTTTGCAAAAAAGTCTAATGGAGCAGCAGAAAGACTGAACATTTCACACTAGCCAAACCTTTCTTCCTCCTCCCCAACATCCGTATAGCTGGGATGTTCAACGTAATCTAAGGCCATTTGGAGACCAAATCCCATTGACTTTCAGTGGCAGTTGGGAATTAATTTAGGGATCTTTGCAAATCCCAAGGTGCATTATTTGAAACCTTGAAAGCTGAGGGTGGGCTTTTCCAAAGCCCCATGAAAGTAACACCATACTTCCAGGGACTTTCAATAGAGTTTGTGCTCCTCAGACATATAGATGCTCTGGAAAAATCACTCCAAATTTTCATTAGAGGATGTTATCATTTCACTATTTAAAGGTATGCCTTGTGATTGATTAAAATAAAATGGAATATAAATATTTAGCTGTCTCCTTTAAGGATTATTTAAGGTTATACAGACCACATCCCACAGACTTTACTCAAATAGAGCTACTACTGATTTATAGCATGCTGCAGAGGCATGCAATATTTTATAATATTCAGTGTACATATAACAAAGCAGAAAACAAGGTCTCTGGTCAGAACGAAATGGATTAGTGTCCAAACATATGACAGAAAGTAAGCAGAGAGAGATCACCTCTGTGTTATGGCCTCAGCTGTCAAATGTCAGCTTTAAATCAGTAGATAATAAAGTAAAATTATTCACCTTGACTATGTCTGAATGAAGTTTAATGAATTATGGGGGAAAGTTCCACCTGTAGTAAACAATGTGGCACTTTCAGTATGGGAAGTATGTGCATCACCAGAGCAGATCTTCATCAGACTGAAAGGCTATCAAGCCAGTTTTGCAAGTGTAAAGGCTGTTTACATTTGTAAAACTTTAGAAAGCTATTTAAATACCTCTGGTCCCAACAAGTTGGCATATTTCAGTATCTCCCTGATACCCTTTCCCAGGCTTGCATAAAATATGGTCAGCAAAAATGGTCCCGTAGAATCATAGAAATGTAGGGCTACAGGGACCTCTAGAACAAGGTTTTTCAATTGTGATTCGGGACCCAAAATTAAGTTGGCAGACAGTTTTGAAAGGTCACATGTCAGCTCCTATCCCAGGGGCTCGCTGGGCTTGCCACCCTGCACCAGGAACTGCGACTCCTGGGGTCCTGGCGCCACTCAGGGTTAGGCTTGATGAGAGGAGTCTGGGAAGGCCAAATTTGAGTGAGTGTCACTGCATTCCCAAAAGCCAGAGGTTGCAACACTTAGAACCAAACCCAGCCAGCCGCACAGAATAGGAGCTGAAGGAACTACCGCTTTGAGGTGAGTGCGAGGCAGAATCCAACTGCCCCATTTTACTGGATTGGGACAGGCCACCTATTTACTGGATTGGGGCAGACCATAAACATTTACAAATGGGTTCTGAAATAAAAAAGATTGAAAACCATTGCTCTAGAAGTTACAAGTCCATCCCCCTGAGCTCAAGTAGGACCAAATAAACCTAAACTAACCCTCATGGTTGTTATTAAACCTTTCAGTGCTGGGGATTCCACAGCCTCCCTGGGAAACCTATTCAAACTGGTCTACACTAGGTTATTTCAAAATATCCATCCTTAGGTTGAAATAATAAGTGAAGCATCCTCATTACCAACCCCAAGCAATGCTAATTTTGAGCTGTGAAAGCCATGTGCAACACAGCAGCACCCAAGGGAGCCATGAGTGACCCTTAGCACTTGCCTCAACGCCTCCCACAGCTGCCAGCACTCCTGGTGCTCTCTTGGTTGCCAGTTGCCAGGGATGCAGGAGAGCTCTGGCCTGGGCTGGTGTGAAGATCCTGGACCTCATCAAAGTCTGAGAGGAGGAGACCAACCTCCAGGATCTGCACAGCAGGAAGAAAAATGCAGATGTCTATGGCCAGATTGCCACCAGCCTGGTTGACAAAGGCCACAGCCAAACCCTGGACCAGGTCCAGATGAGGGTCAAGGAGCTCTGGCAAGCCTACCACAAGACCAAGGAGCAGAGCGGACACTCCGGGGTAGCACTGCACGCCTGCTGCTACGTCGAGCAGCTGGATGCCATCTTGGGAGGGGTGCCAATCACATCCCTCTTCCCCACCCCCTGTCATCATGGAGTCTAGCCAGGACACATCCAGCGTTAGCCTGCAGGAGGGTGGGGTTGCAGAGGAGGAGAAGGAGACCAGCCAGGTGACCATATTGCTCCTCACCCTCCAGGACCCTCCAGTCCCCCCCTCCCAGTATGTCTCCCACGCTTTGGATGAACCTGGGGAAGGCACTTCAGGTGAATTCTATAACTTTCCCTATATGCACACAGGGTCAGGTGATGGGCTACAAGGGACTGTGTACTCCTTGCTCAGCCAACTCAGCCTGGGAATTGCACAACAGCCTGTGCATGTGGGTACACATGCAGCACCAGTCTGGAACACTCAGCTCCATGATGTCCTCACACAGGAACCCCTCATCCTTCTCACAAGGTTCCTGGAGAGGCCTGCCTTATTTCATCCTGCAGCAGACAGGGATAGAAGTTCTCTCCCTGTGGGACACCACCAGTGCCGGACCCAGCATGTGCAGGACACACAAGGAAGCTAAGCTGCCCTGTCCGCCCCCTCCCATCCGCAGGCATGGCCAACATATTCCCATGACTGATTGTCCTCCGGCCATGGTTGTAGCAATGCTCCCCTCAGATTTCTGTGCTCCTGCTGGAAAGTGCCTGCTGTCTAGGCAATAGTTGGCCTTGCTCGAAGGACACTGCCATCTTCTGAATCGAGACCTTTGGTGTTGGCTTACAGATTAGGGCTAGGCTGCTGAATTTGCTGCTTGATCCTTCAGTTTTATGCAATACAATATCTGGATACTTCCTAGTTCAAGCTCACTACAGAAACATTACTCTCCATTGTCTGTGCTTGGCAGCCATTGGCTAGGGAAGCTGTTTTTGAAGGCTCCATGCCCAAATCTGATTGTTTCCTGCTAAGACAGTCTTCTCTGCAGTTGAGCCAGCCTTTGAAATGCAGGTTTTCAACTCATGGAATATTTGACTATTAAACATTTTTATTGCTTCCCTGAGTAGTCCTATTTTTTTCTGTCCCCTTGTTTGTTTAGGTAAGAAACTAGTTGTTTGCCTGACATTGTCATATTATCAACTAGTGCTTCCCTTTGTACCAGTGTTGGGATAGTTTCACTGCTCTCATTTCCATAAGACTGAGGCGCTTTGATCTCTCTGTTTGTGAATCCCTATCTCTCCACTGTCTCATACCAACTGTTAGCAACATTCTCTTTGCTTAATATATCCTAACTCCATTAAGGGCCAAACAGTAATACTTGTAATCACATGAAAAGTACCTTACTCCTTGTGCAATCACATTGATTTAAATAGAACTTCAGGAGTAAATTACTCATCTGTGTGTTACAGTCTGGCTCTTAAGATTTCCTGGGTGCCTTCTCCATTTTATTTCTCTCTACACTATAGACTTCAGAATTAAAACTGCAAAATACAGGTGAGATAGAGGGAAGCAGAAATGCATCGGGGGCTTTAACAATAGCAATAACACACACAAAAAAAAACCCTTTCTGTAACACAGTCTATATACTGTCTTTTATTAAATCATTACTATGCTATTCTTTCAACACTCGTCCATTTTTGGAGCTACTCACCTTCCTGCCTCAAGGGCAGTTCCAACTTGATTTCTCAGATTTTTGCAAGTGAGCTAGCTCAGGGTGGGGTGAAATGTTTACAAAAATGTGGTTATATTGCAGATAATTCGGCCAAAATCATGGCCTCAGCTGTGCATTGTGCACAGTACTGCAATAAGTGCAACATTCGAGGGCTGACAACAGACCCTGCAGTCTGAAGAATTGTACCAACCTATGCAAAATGAATATATCAGATCAGTACACAGGTTGTGTTGCAGAAAGCTTTTTTTCATTATTGTTCCTAACATATATCATGCCCTGAACTGAGAGGTAAGCAACATTCCATAAAGTACAATAACCCCCTCCCATCTTTTGTTTAATCAGTTTGTTTTATTCTATTATGCTGTCTGGTGTTCATAGACTTTCAGGAGCGTGACCCATCCACGCTTAACTTTCAGAAGTGCTTGGAGTTCACTAACTTCAGTTGCTAATGATCGTTTATGGGGAAAAAAATATCAAGCCCCCGGTAGGCTCGATATTTCCACCAGAGTATAGAAACAACTTCTGGTCATAGCTCCTATCCTGAAAAGAAATAGGCCCCTGATATGCTAGTTTTCACATCTGAAGCTCTGGTTTAGCTAAAATATGTGTAGAAACCAGGTAGCTGGCTATACAAATGCTTTGTCTATGCTATGAGATAAGGTAGAATGTATTCAGGTCAATTTTTTAGCACCTGATTTTGTAAAGTCGAAGGTGCATATCCCTGCAGTAAGCAAGAATGAGATGCAGTGCGTCCTCAATAGCATGGCTACTGTCAACTTTGTCAGCAATGCACTGGGAGTAGCTATCCCACAGTTCCTGCTGCCCCTTTGCATTCTGGGTTATGGTCCCAGTGCTTGATGGGACCATAACAATGCAGCAGTTGGTTCTGGATACATGTCATTGGCATCCTATAATGCACTCATTCCTTCCCCCCCCCACTTGAAGCAACAGCAAACAATATTTTCATGCCCTTTTTGCCCTGGTTATCTATGCAGACGCCCTAACAGGGTAAGTATAGAACCCATTCAGCTATGGCAATCATAGCAAACATTTTGCACCTTATGCTGCAGTATGTTCTGAACCTAATCACAGGGCCTGCTGGAACGAGAAAGAATCTGAGGAGGCCAGAACAGACTTTTATGTGAAGCACTTGAGATGAGCTATTGGCAGACATTGGCAAAATGTGATCCTGTTGACACAGTGGAATGCTGGTTCTGGTTCTGGGAAACAAGCACAGAATGGTGGGACCGCATAGTTATGCAGCCATTAGACAATTAGAAGTGGCTGAACAACTTTCACATGTATAAGGCCAGTCTCATAGAAGTCTATCAATTGCTTTTCCCCTGAAATGCAGCAATACCAGACTGAGATCCGCTCTGACAGTTGGGAAGTGAGTGGCAATACCCTGTGGAAACTTGCAATGCCAGACAGCTGTGGGAAATCAGTTTAGAATGGGTGAAGCTACAAGGGGAGCTGCTGTGATCCAAATAGCCAAGACGATCAATACACTTCTGCTATGGAGGGTAGTGACTCTGGGAAAGGTGCAGGACATTGTGGTGTGACAGACTCCTCTCCTCCCCAAGCTTTATGAAATATGGGTGCGTCTGCATTGCATCCTTCTTGGGCAAAAGCCTATGCAAATGAAGTGCAGATTAGCATATTGCCACACTTCATTTGCCTAATTAAGTTGGACCGTTTTGCGCAAAAGGCTTTTGTGCAAAAAGGAGCCGTCTATACAGCTCCTTTTTACACAAAAAAACCCTCTTGCGCAAGAGCCATTTTTCCTCATTTTTTTTCTAAAGATAAGTTGCAACTTTAATGTCACTAAGGTGACTCTCATTTTTACTCAAATGCCCAGTGAAACCAGTGGAAATTTGCCTGAGTAAAAATATAATCAGAGTCTAAAGATTTTCCCCAATATGAAGAGTTTTTTTCTAGTCAAACATTTTAAACGCTTTAAATATTTTTCTTCAGTGTAGTGAATCCAAACACAACAGCAATGAGCTAGTTCATGGAAACTGAATGGATGAGAAAATAACATCCTGAGGAAAAAAATTGCTGGATTCAATTTTTTTTCATTGCTCTAGGAAACAAGTGTCTTAGTGCAGCCAAGTGGATTTAGGGTTAAAATGAAAGGGCCTTAGCAAAGCAACTGAAATGCACAGATTAAGATGCCGTATTCTAGGTATGTGGCTGCATGTTTATATAATACATTCCCCAAACAGTATATACCACTTAATTGTCAAAGAAGAAACTAACAGATCTAGACAAATATTTATATTTATGCCCATGATATTGTAACTATTACCTGTTCCTGAAGGAAAAGGAGTAAGAAAAAATATAGTAAAAAAAGAAAAACAGATGAGGACATAAAACTTATATGCAAGTGGGTGCCAATGAAAAGAGCTGGAGGCAAGTCTGATGAAGAGCTATTCCCACAGACATCATAAATGGCAGGATATAATATGCATAAAATGAGAGTTACTATATTTATGTATCTATGTGCTATAAACTTGTTACATGCCAAATTTTAGACAAGACACAAGAACAGCTTATTTTAAACTGAAGTAAAAGTGAAGGAAAGATTGCCATGTTCCATAGAAATAAGCTGGAAACTATTTATTAGACCACTTAGTCCATCTCTCTTGTCAATGCTCCTTATAGGCTATTTGCCAATAAATTCCTCAGTTTATTTACAAATGATTTAGTAATATTTTTTCAAAAATAACATAAAAACAAACATTTGAAAAAATCGAGGTATTAAATTAATACAGCAGTCAATGTTATTGACAATAGGACATAAGAATGCAAATATAAAGATGTATTTTTGACATTTTTTGGTTTTTTAAATTTAGTTTCAAGTAAAGCTCTATTCAAATCTATGATGCTCAATGTGTATTAGTTACAACTGTAATCTAAAAACTGCAAAATAGAACATATTACATGCATCATTCTCACAACTGCATTAATGCTTCTGTGTGACACCAAATTAAACTGCATTTTTGCTCATTTTGTCACTTATGTAACATTACATTACAGCTCTGTTTGACAATTGCTTCAGCCATTCTTTGTACACTGATGGAGTCTAGCGTAGTAAACGGATAAGACCATGATATAATTAACTGAGTTATATGAGTATTAGGGGATGGAGCCATGCTTTATTCTCCCCCTTCTTACATCTTGTGTTGTAAGTGGAAATTACCTCTCCCCTCAACCCACGCCCTCCATTGTGATGCAGTTGAATAAACTAGAGGTTGAACCTTTCTAGTCCAGCACCCTCTGGACCTGACCACTGCTGAACCAGAGAATTTGCTCAACCATGGGAGGTCAATATCGTCTAGCAGCATTATTCAAATTTCCACTGCTTACTGTGCTCTTAGAAGACACCTGGGGTAAATCAGATCTAAATAACAGCACAAGAAGACTGAAAGTCAGGACTGGTGGCTGTAAACAAATTCTATGGGACTGCAGGAAACTTGGCCACAAAGTTGACCCCGCAGAAAGCACTGTGAGGAACATGGGTCCAGCAGGGAGCTCAAGCAGTTCCCAGCTGCCCCGTGCTCCCCACTGCATTTCAAAGTGGCAGCGCCATGTGGAACCCAGGGTCAGCGGGGGAGTCACCTGACCCTAGGCTCCACACAGCACTGCCTCTTTGAAATACCACGTGCAGCCCAGGCTAGCTGGGCCAGCACACAGCATTTCAACATGGCACCTCTGTGTGGAATCCGGGGTCTGGCCCCAGGCTCTATCTGGCACTGCTGCTTTGAAGCAGATCCTCATCTCCCCGCTGCCTGCTGCCTCTTTCTGATAGAGGCAGCAAGGGGGGGAAGCGACTAGTCGACTACCCTGTTGACTGTCCAATAAGTAAAATGCATTTTTCTTATCAGATAGTCGACTAGTCGTTCACATCCCTAACCAAAGCCTGACCTTCCTTTAAGTTAGGAGAAGAGGAAGCTGCATATCAAATTTGGTGACCGTCGCTCTTAGGGTATGTCTACACTGCCACCCTAGTTCGAACTAGGGTGGCTAATGTAGGCATTCGAAGTTGGAAATGAAGCCCGGGATTTAAATATCCTGGGCTTCATTTGCATCTTGCCGGGCGCCGCCATTTTTAAATCCCCATTTGTGCGGACTCCGTGCCCGCGGCTACATGTGGCACGGAGTAGGTAGTTTGAATTAGGCTCTCTAATTCGAACTACCGGTACACCTCAGAGTCCGCACTAACGGGGATTTAAAAATGGCGGCGCCCGGCAAGATGCAAATGAAGCCCGGGATATTTATATCCCGGGCTTCATTTGCAACTTCGAATGCCTACATTAGCCACCCTAGTTTGAACTAGGGTGGCAGTGTAGACATACCCTTACTGTTTATGAGGAGTTCTTGTACAAATGGACTCACAGACAAGCACACATACAGGCATATTCTAAAGTATATATAGATTACATTATAGCAGAATGACTGCTCTACTATAGATAAAGTTAAGACTTCTGATTTGCCTGGTGGCACCTGCAGGGGGCAGTGATCCAAATTGTGAGCTATTTGACTAAGAGTTTCTGAGATATGGACATGACCTCTGGAAAAAACAGGGTTGTTTTTAAAGTTGACACATTCTGACAATGCTTTTTTGCTTATCAATAGAGAGCAAACCAGGGTTAAGATAATTTCAACAGGGTATTAAATGCTTAAGGGCTAGCACGGCAGAATGCTTGGTATCTGCCAGCCCTTTGGAGGAAATCAAATCAAAATATTTGAAAAATAGTTTCTGTATCCATACCAAATCTTTGCAGAGAAGGACTATGCCCTATCTGCTCTATATCCTTTGATGTTTAAAATTACGTTGACCATTTTGTCTCCTCACACATTTGCTACCTGTCCACTATCAACATAGGGCCCATATTTGTCCATGCAGAAATATAATTGATTGTCACAGTTACAGAAGGGATGAATTTAGGGTTGCCATCCAGCCAGTTTTTAACCAGCCTGGCTAGTCTTTATACTGCCTTATCAATTGAAATATTTAATTTGCTGTGTTTGGGGGGTTATTCACCTTGGGACATGTTAAAGTGCACTGCAGTGGTGTATTAGGACAGTGTTAGAACAATGTTAAAACAAAATAAAATACAGATTGTGTTTATCTAAAATGGTTGTCTAAGACATTTTCATTATAATTGGACTAGGACCTTTATGTTGGTGATAGGATGGGCAGGGACTGGATTTTGTTGGGAACAGGGGAGGGACCATAAATGAATCTGGCCCTGATTTAGATATTATTGTTTATAGTAAGATGAAGGCCCACAGGGCTTTTGTTTTAGGCCTTCATCTTACTACACTGTTTTCCAGGTTTCTACCTTTCAGAAAATATTTGTATTTTAGGTTATTTCTCTCCAGATATGCTATATTCATTTGTTTTCTAAATTACATCTCCATTCCATTTTCTGCCCATATTACTAACACTCACTTACAGGTAATTAGTACCCTAACTAGGGTCAGACCTAACACCAAGCCTTTTTATATCGCTGTAGGTCAGATTAGGTAGAGGGGGGGTGGGGCGGGGAGGTGACAGTGGTAGTCTTCTGAGTTCTGTCAAGCTCCACCCACGAGTCACTTCTATGTACAGTAAATTGTATAAATATTCACATGTGGTCGTGCATACTCTCTTGGCTCGAATTTCTCAGTGAAGCCTCAATATACTTATGGGTTCTGCTGGGGTCTTTGGGGATGCCTTCTCTCACTGAGGGTCAGATCTCCTCCACTGGGCTGTCTGAGCTTGGTTCTATTGGCATCCAGACATTCCGGATTTTGGATTCTGTAAAACTTAGGCTATGCCTACACTGCAGCTCTTTTCCGGGATATAGAGATATCCCAGAAAAGCTATGCCAAGTCCAAGGAACGCATCCACTTTTCTGAAAAAAATTCAGAAAAATGGACATGTTCTTTCACCATCCCTGTAAACCTCAGTGTACAAGGAAGAAGGGATATGCCGAAATGGGAGGTTTTTCTGAAATTTGGTGCCGTGTAGATGCACCAAATTTTGGAAAAGCATCTTCTGAAATAAAAGTGGAACAACAGATACACAAATTGGTGTTCACAATTTATGTATCTTTTCCCGCCTTTACTTTGTAGTGTAGACACAGCGCCAGGCTGGTGGCAAGCCTAACTGAGAAGGAGGCTCCTGATCTCTGGCAGGTTCCTTGGACTTGGCTGAGCTCCTTCTTGGCTGTGAGTTGACAAAAACTTTCATTTGTGGCTATGTTTACATTAACAGTCTATTTTGAAATAAATATTTTGAAATAAGCTCATTCCTCTTCACAAGCAGGAATTATTTTGAAATAACAGGCTTGGTAGTGTGGATGCTTGTCTTGTTATTTCGGAAGAAGAGGAGTTATTTCGAAATGACTCCCCAGTGTACACATGCCCCGTGAGTTAACAATGACATTTTCACTGGGTTTCTGAGCACATACTAAATGAATGGGACGTTTCAAACATCTCAGATCTACTTTTTCTGCTGTTAAGTGTGTTGCAGGCACACTTAACAGCATGTTACTGGTGTGTTCAGTTGTTGGAATCTGTTGGCATAAAGGTATTTCTGTTTCCCAGATTTCCTCTGGGAACACCAATGTCTGCTACTCTTCATGTGAACTGTACAGAGTTCACCCTACCATACCTCTAATCCATCTTGTTATTAGTAATGGCGCTCAGTCTTACACAGAGATCAACAAACAATACCGAACTGGCTACCTTCTTGTTTTCTGTCATTTTAAGTAACGTATATTCCGGCGTACAAGACGACCTCTGAAGTTAAAAAACATCCCCCAAAAATCGGGGGTCGTCTTGTACGCCGGATGCCCCGCCGCCGGAGCCCCTCCGCGGCTTTGAAAGCCTCGGGGGAAGCCGGCGGCGGGGCATCCCAGGCGCGCATCCCAGGGGCTCCGGAGGGGGGGCAGCCCATACGCGCCTGGGATGCCCCGCCGCCGGCTTCCCCCGAGGCTTTCAAAGCCGCGGAGGGGCTCCGGCGGGGGGGCAGCCCATGCGCGCCTGGGATGCCCCCCCCTGCCGGCTTCCCCCGAGGCTTTCAAAGCCGCGGAGGGGCTCCGGCGGGGGGGCAGCCCATGCGCGCCTGGGATGCCCCCCCGCCGGCTTCCCCCGAGGCTTTCAAAGCCGCGGAGGGGCTCCGGCGGGGGGGCAGCCCATGCGCGCCTGGGATGCCCGGCTTCCCCTGAGGCTTTCAAAGCCGCGGAGGGGCTCCGGCGGGGGGGGGGAGCCCAGGCGCTCCTGGCGGCTTTGCTCCCGGTGCCTCTGGTCTGCTGGGGACCATCTCCAGCAGACCAGGGACACCAGGAGCAAAGGAGGCGGAGGGGCGCTGGGGTATAAGATGAAACCCTATCTTTTAATTAAAAAGATAGGGGGTCGTCTTATACGCCCAGTCGCCCTATACGCCGGAAAATACGGTACAAGGAACTATAGCTGTTTTTCTAGCTTTCCTCCAAAACTTCATTGCATCTTTCCCAGAGGTCTTTATACCCTCTTGAGCTCTACGCCTCTTTGCCAGCAATGGATCATAAATGCACAGAGCCTTCAAACACATATTTTAATTCCTTCTTATTTTCAGGCACTTCCTAGTCTAAGCCTGGTGTAACTTCACATTGAAGTCAACCCAACTTTCTGGGATTTATACCAGCTGAGGCTCTTCTGCAGTATCTATAACACTGCTCTACAGCCAAAATGCTTCTGAAATAAATGTAGTCTAACTTTACTAATTCTGGGTCACTGAGAACGAAAATGATGCTTAAAATTGTTGATTGGCTCTAGTTTTCAAGCTATGCTATTGGGTCAGTATATACGACCCTTGACTTGCAAATGGCGGAGGATAAGTGAGTTATAAAGGAAAGGGATTTCAATTTAAACCAGAAATGACTAAAATACATCTTTGACTGGATCTATTAATAAATCTATGACTGGGTTTGGACAGTACTTGCTTTTTAGGTAAAACAATGAATGATGCAATCTGAAACTGGTATTGAGTCATACATGATATGAATTACATCATGTTATTCCTAGAAGTCATGGATGTTTTGCTGCATAATGGCAATGTTTTGCCATCAATTCCAGTTGGTCATGCAGTCCATATGAAGGAAACCTATGACAACATGAAACAACTTTTGAGGTGCATAAACTATGACGAACATCAGTGGCAGCTTTGTGGAGATTTGAAGGTTGTTGCTCTCTTGCTTGGTCTGCAGACTGGATACACAAAGTACTGCTGTTTTCTCTGCGAATGGGATAGTCGTGCAAGAGATTCCCATTACATCAAGATAGATTGGCCACTCCGACAGTCATTGGAGCCTGGGAGGAAAAGTGTTCAGCATCCACCACTTGTTGAATCAAGGAAGAATTTGTTACCACCCTTACACATCAAGCTGGGTCTGATGAAGAACTTTGTCAAGGCCATGGACAAAACACAAGCAGCTTTCAAGTACCTCCTTGGAAAATTTCCAAGGTTAAGTGAAGCTAAGATAAAGAAAGGTATCTTTGTTAGTCCTCAGATTCGTGAACTTCTTCGAGATGATGCATTTGACCACGCGCTGCGTGGCAAGGAAAAGACGGCATGGAAAGCCTTCCAGCTAGTGGCAATAAATTTTCTCGGAAACAACAAGGCAGACAACTATAGGTTGTTGGTGGAAAACCTCCTCAAGGCATACAAAAGCCTTGGTTGCAACATGTCACTAAAGATACATTTTTTGCACTCTCACCTAGATTTTTTTCCACCAAACTGTGGAGCAGTGAGCGACGAGCATGGCGAGCGATTTAACCAGGACATTGCAACAATGGAGAAACGCTATCAGGACAAATGGAGCCCAACAATGCTTGCAGACTATTGCTGGACAGTGACAAGAGATGCTCCATTTAATGAATACAAGAGACAAGCCAAGAGGCGCCGAGTAGACACTGAATAGGACTACGCTATGTACAGAATAGTTTTTTGCCTTTTGTTTCATAATAAATTTTATTTATATAACGCTTTTGCTGATTTTTAAAGTGTTACATAAACAGGACAGGTGAAATATTATCATGTAAAGCAACCATAAACACATGAAAAGACCTAGGTTTACAATTTATGATTAAAACTCTACTATCTACCCGATATACATAGACGTAAAATGTAAAAATGTAAGTATCTTGGAAACAGTAGCCAATCAGTTGTTTTAATTGTCATATTTGAATTCAGCACATCAAAATACATAATAAATAGCACATTTTATCTCTGAAGCAGACGACTTCTAAAAATTGTAGACCAGTGTAATTGCTCTTGTGATGCCTTTGGAACACCACACTTTCTCACTTTCATCATTGACCTAAATGTGTTGTCATGTTGCAATAAAAAAATGGAACAGGCAAGGAAATGTTTCATTGTCCAAGATAAGGCCCTAATTCAGCAAGGTACTTAATACCTGATTATAAGCACATGCATGAGTGGGATCATGTACATGCTGAAAGTTAGGCATGTGCTTAATAACCTTGCTGAATCTGGACCTGAAGGAAATGTAAACTGTAAATATACAACATGCTATACATAGTTAAAGGTGAATCATGTTTCTTAAATTATTTCAACTTTTATAACAAAATAAGCAATAACATTTCTCAATATGACTTTTGTCATGACTGAGTCCTTTAAACGTATCTAAGTGGAGTTTTAGCTTGCAGTATAGTCACTCATGGCCATGTATTCTCTCTTTGTAGTAGAAGTGCAAAAAAGCCAAAGTGTGAAAATGGGGCTTCAAGAATCTACTATAAAAATGGCTGACCACGTTACCTAGCAAGCTAGCTGGTCAGGAGAAAAACATTATAGGAACCAGCACTTGGCATGACTAGAACAAACACTAGCAAGAGCCAAACACTAGAGATACTTGTTAGGGCAAGATGCAGTTGACTGCATTATTACAGTCATTGGGAGTGGCTATACGGCCCTTTTTTCAAAATAGAGTACTCTTCCTTCAGCTTTCCTTATTCCTCATACAATGAGGCTACGTCTAGATTGCATCCCTTTTTCAGAAAAGGGATGCAAATTAGACGTATCACAATTGCTAATGAAGTGGGGATTTAAATCTCCCCCTCTTCATTAGCATAAAAATGGCTGCCGCTTTTTTTCGGCACGGAGCTTTGCCGGAAAAAAGCGCCAGTCTAGATGCAGATCTTTCAGAAAATAAAGCCTTTTCCGAAAGATCCCTTATCCCTTATTTTAAGAGGGAGATTTAAATCCCCGCATCATTAGCAATTGCGATACGTCTAATTTGCATCCCTTTTCCGAGGGTTACTGGTGTCAGAATAAGAAGTCCTCCAGCTTGACAGTATTTTGACATTATTTGAAAATAACTGCCTACTATGTAGATGTGGACTAAGTTATTTCAAAATAGTGTTGCAGTGTAGATGTACCCTGGAAGTGCCAATTTCTGCCAAGAATAAGATTTTCTGTCCAGATGTTGAAAATTTACTATGAGCCAGGTACTGGCACACCAAAAAGCTACTTAGTAGCTTTTCTAGTTATTCATTAGAAATTTGTCATGAGATACAGAAGGAAAAACATCTGCCTGGTGCTAAGCTCTCTTAATATGCACAGTCTGCACTCTCCAGAAATAAAGTAGCCTGGCAAAATATGTGAAGAATCCAGGCAAAACCCAAAGAATCTTTTTAACCATTTAAGTTACTACAGAAAACTAATAGCATCTTACCACTAATTTGTGCATCATCAATTTGCCATCAGCTGAAGTCTGTACCTAGTGTGGCCAAAATATGAGGCTACGTCTACACTGGCCCCTCTTCCGGAAGGGGCATGTAAATTTCACCAGTCGTCGTAGGGAAATCCGCGGGGGATTTAAATATCCCCCACGGCATTTAAATAAAAATGTCCGCCGCTTTTTTCCGGCTTTTAAAAAAGCCGGAAAAGAGCGTCTAGACTGGCCCCGATCCTCCGGAAAAAGTGCCCTTTTCCGGAGGGTCTTATTCCTACTTTGAAGTAGGAATAAGACCCTCTGGAAAAGGGCACTTTTTCCGGAGGATCGGGGCCAGTGTAGACGCTCTTTTCCGGCTTTTTTAAAAGCCGGAAAAAAGCGGCGGACATTTTTATTTAAATGCCGCGGGGGATATCTAAATCCCCCGCGGATTTCCCTACGACGACTGGTGAAATTTACATGCCCCTTCCGGAAAAGGGGCCAGTGTAGACGTAGCCAGGATGTTTCAGCGGCTATATAAACTATATGCATTAAAAAGGCCATTTGCAGATGCCGGGGGCATTAGGCCTTCATCACAGGCTACAAGAAACTTTGGAGAAGCTTACTGCATATTTCTATGCACAACAGTCACCTGCTATAGTTGCTGCAATGCTAGTTTGTCTAGTAATGCAGTCACATTGTTACCAACACAATAGATTGTGTTACATGACTTTCTTCTCTTTGGCCTGCTTCTGTGGCTCAAAGGGAGCAAAAAGACACCGTGTCTTCCAATTTGGGGTTCATCCAGTACAACAGCCTTTCCTAACCCTCCAAGCACAGCGGATCAAAGTCAGACCACAGAATTTTCCAATAATTCTCAGCTGGCATATGGTCCTTTGAACCAAAAGGCTGTTCTAACCTATTTAGGGGCTAGGGCTGTGGTAGACTGGATCATGGTATTAGGGAGTCATAATCAGTTCCCTGATTCCCAGCCCCATACCTGATGCAGATCCCAGCATTAGATGCTGGTTTAGTATCTGCAATAGGGATGTGAATGGTTAACCAGTAAGCATTATTATTACCAGGTTATGCTTCCCAGATACAGTTAACAGATGGAATAGAGCAGCCTCCTGCCTGCTCTAGAGCCTGATCATTCCAGCCTGACCAGAGCAGCCCTCATCCATAGTGGGCCCAGCCTGGCTGACACAGTCCCCACCACCGTTCAATCTGTTAACCCGTAAAACATAATGTTTAACCGGTTAACTGGGATTTTACTTCCCTAATCTGCAAGTGGTTAATCTCTCCAGAGGATATATGAGCATGCCTCACACCTCCCTGATTTCTACAATACTAATTTTACATGGCTGGATGGTTTGAACCAGAAACCCTTATTCACCCAAGTAATCCCAAGGAAGTCAAGAACCAACATTTTTAAATTAACTATTAATTTTGAGTGCGGACTATAATTCTGAGATACCGAAGAGGGGCCTGATTTTTCTGAGAATGATGTTCAGCATTTTCTGAAAATTAGGTCCCTCAACATCACGTCATTCTTAAAAATCTTGGCCAGTGAAGAGGAAGGATTTTCAATATAGGCCATTTTTGTAGAAACACATGCATCTTATTTTCAGGGTAAGTTTTATGCGGATTTTAGATCTTTCTATGGACATGCATGAATATATATATATATATATATATATAGTACTACAGAGGCAAACACGTGAATAATAATTCAACATGGGTATTGCACTTGATATCTTCAAAGCATTCTACAAATATTTACTAACCTTATCAGAAAGTATGCTTTTCTTCACTGTATTTTATTATATATTTCATACTCCCACTATGGTATCTAGATGGATCTTACTTCTCTCAGGATCCAGCAGGCTCATTTTAAAGATTTGTTGTTTTAAATACTGAAGACATTTGAATCTTCAAAACATGCTACTTTGAGAATAGCATGATACTATTGAACTGTTATTCTTTCCAATACCTCGCTTGCCATATGACACACAAATCTACTGCAGGGATCTCAGAGCAGAAACAGTTTCACCTTAATTCTGTAAATACTTAAGTGTGCTTAACTTGATACCATGTGTCTAGCTTCATTAGTGTTTGCAGGCTTGGGGGCTTCATATCCTAGAACAGATGGTGTTCCGCAGAACCCCGGGGTTCCACAGAGTGAAAATAAAGGTTCCGCAAGAAAATTACATTACAATAACGTTTTATGATTTTAAAAAATTCTATTTAAGCATTTATGAATTTTATTGAAAACAATTTTCATTTGCGTTTGCCATGATAAGTGTCCCTGTGTAATAACAGCTTAGCCAGAGAGTGGGGATGATGATGTCACTACTCAGAGCTGCGCATGCAGTCAGTCAGTGGTGCGACCACCTGTTAAATACCACCATAAATCCACATACTGACTCTCAAGGAGTGTGGATCATGTGGGTGACTGAATACGAATATACACCATGTCGGACAAAGTCAAAGCTTAATCTGTCAAATCAGTTGCTTGTATGGGAGTGCGCAGGCCGTGCTCTCACGAATACTTTACTTCAGAATAGTCACATGATTTCTTGTATTTAAAAATTTAACCATGACAAATGGAGCTTTATTTTTTGTACACAGTAAATGTGATTTTTGTATTAAATATGTGCAATTAAACTAAATGTTGATCTCATGACCTTGTTTAGCATTTGTTTATTATTATCCTTACTTATTTTTGGTCTACTTTTTCAGCTCCATATAGAAGACACTTATTAGGGGTTTGGCAAAATTCTTTCAAGTTTAAAAGCGTTCCATGGCCAAATAAAATTGGGAAACACTGTCCTAGACAACTTTGCTAGGATACATAGTGTCCCTGTGGCCACAGCACTGAACTGGGGTTTAGCAGGATCTGGATTCTATTTCTGGCTCTGTCACTGACTGGAGCAAGTCTCTTTATCCCTTTTTATCTTATTGTAAAATGGGGTGTTATGAATTCCCCCGCGGGGTTCGCGTCTGCACCCAAATTTACCTCCTTCGTGCTCAGTACTAGTTACATGGTTTATTTAATTTTGCAATTCATGGGCCACCCCGAGCGAAGATCTGCCCTCACAAGGCCGGTTTAGATCTCGGGCAGCCAGGAAAGGGTGTTCGGGCCTGCCCTCTCTCCGAACCCCGGCCCAGGGCCCTAAGGTAGGGACCCAAGTCCCTACCCAGTGGAGGGGGTTGTAACCCCTAAACTTCTCCGCTCACGGGGTCCACTCCCCTGCCCTGGGCCACTTCTTCCCCAGGGTTGCGTCCATGGCTACCCAGTGGACCCAGGTTAAAGCTCACCCAGGGTGTCTCCTCTAGTCTTCAGCCGCCTGCACTCCACTCCTACGTCTTCCCCACCCCCCGTCAGGCTTCCGGAGGCCCTTTTTAAATTCCCCTCCTGGCTCTTTGTGATGACGTCCCCAATGACGTCATCCCCATGCGTTCCCTCTTGGCTCCTTGGGATGACGTCCCCAATGACATCATCTCCATGCGTCCCCTCCTGGCTCTTGGGGATGACGTCGGGAGACCGAACGGGAGACCCCGTGGCTTTCTGTCCCTGCCCCGCAACCTCCTCCCGCCTCCCCGCTTTGGCGTTCAGGGGCAGGGAGGGTTCCAGTGCAGGGCGGAGGTACCCCGTCACATGGGGATATTGTGGTATTTTTTGTTTTGTTTTTTTGCTACCAAAGAAATAAGTATTATGAACATTCATTTGGGGAAAAATAGATGCATTAAACACTTCAACTCTACAATCCTTACTGATTTAAAAATCTGGTTTTCATAATATTCATAGCCATTATAGTATGGTTAATTAACAGATTGAGCAGTCAGTTTGGAGTGGCAAAAACTGTTATATTTTTCCAGTCTAAGTTTTTAAAAATAGCTAAATCTATTTGTAAACTTCTTTTTAAAAAATTATCCTGCCAGCTTTCAGCCTATAATGAACTACTTTTTTGAATAATATAAATTCATGAAGAAAAATGGTTATTATGGAAGTGCTGACATAACTGTAACAATCATTGCTAACAGAAACTTTGTAATATATTGAACTAAACATATTCCCAAAAAGGGGACTTTAATTGCCCCATCCATCCATTACATTAATATAACACTTCTCATCCTGAAGGGAACTCGAAAGTGCTTTACAAAGTACGGACTAGTTAGATCCATGTAGCCTATTGCCAAGTATGTATACAGAAAGCACAAATTTAGATTAAAACGGTGTTAAAGTGACGCAGATAAAAATGGTAATGTCAGACACTGCAAAATTAAGATTCCAAAAAGCAATTTTAACAAAGTCTTTATTTTATGCAGATACTTTGAAAACACTAGCAAATTGCTCTGCATTTTAATCCTGCACAAGGAAGTCAGTAGGAGTTTATTATTATCTATTTTTAAAACACCCAAGTGTGGTAGGCAAAATGGAAACAAGTGATCTACACTTGCAGTAATTTACAACCTAGTATTAGATGATGGCTGAGGGCAATAAACATTAGGGAGGAGGTGATGAAAGGAAAGACAAAGATTACATTAGGACTGTCACATGATCATGAAGTTTGGATATGTAAACAGCTTCATGGTTCAGTTAGGGCACGCCTACACAGCAGGGCTAAAGCCAAAATAAGCTACGCAACTTGAGCTACATCAGTTGAGTAGCTTAAGTCAAAATACCTTATTTTGGCTTTTGGCACTGTCTACACAGCAGAAAGTCAGAGGAAGAGCACTCCTCCAACTTCCCTTACTCCTCGTAAAATGAAGATTACAGGAGTCGGAGTAAGAAGTTGTCCAGTGCAACATTATTTTGACATTAAGTTGAAATTACTGCTTGTAGTGTAGATGTGGACTATGTTATTTTGGAATAACATCAGTTATTCTGAAATAACACCGCTGTGTACATATGCCCCTAGAGGCCCTGATCCTGCAACTTGTGGTGAGGTGAAATGTCCAAGTGGATTGCTAGACCTTGGCAGATCCTCATAGGAGCAGCCCTAGACGAGCTGCCAGCAACTGGCACCCTAGGCGAAACACGCGATTGGCGCGCAATCAGTGCCCCCTCCTCCAAAGCCTTCAATGGCCGTTTATCTTGGCACCCTAGGCAACCGCCTAGTTCACCTGTTTTGACGGTCCCCCACTGGATCCTCATAGACTTCAGTGGGTTCAATAGTTTTCTGTATAATGCATTTTGCATGGGCAAGTCTTCAAAAATAACAATACATAGTTATAGCAGAAAGACCATTGAAGTTTAACTCTTACATTTCCTAGCTTAGATTTTTGGGGGGCGGCGGAGGAGGTTTGGGCAATGGTTAAATTAGTTTTTCCTCATTTAATCTCCTTGTTCTCCTTAAATTGAAAAATGTCTTGTACTTAATATTTTTTAGTAGTTAAATTGTCATTAAGAGAACGTCAACACAGCAGAGTTAGTTTGGAATAAAATCCGTTATTCCCAAATAACATTATGCGCTGTCTACACAAGAAGCCCGTTATGTCAAAATAAATTCAAAATAAAGGGCTTCTTACTCTGATGTCCTGTAAACCTTGTTGTACAAGGATTAAGGAAGTCAGTGGTATAGTGATTTATTTTGAAACAAACACTGTGTAGACAGCGCCAAATTTAAAAAAAATCTATTTTGAAATAAGCTACACAATTTGCGTAGCTCAAATTGTGTAGCTTATTTTGAGGTTCGCGCTATTGTGTAGATGTACCCAGAGACCCCCTTAGGTCAGTGAGGCAAATGCAATGTGAGAAGGGAGGAGTCTTATCTTTGCTACTATTCTTAATTAGCTAGCAAACATTTTCTTCAAGGCTGTAGTAACAAAGCAATAACACCTAAGTGTATATTTTGACTTATCTTTCTAATGAGAGAGAAACATTTTTAAAACATGAAAATTTAGGATTTGCAGAATATTGTTAAATTTGTGATGACACCCCAAAAATCAAAGATTTTTTTTCACATTTGCAATTTTCTCTTCTATTTGACATTAGTGCATGGTTGCTTGTTTTGGTGCAATATTTTATAAATGTCCTCCAATGCATTTGCAATTTCCCATTTTCAAACTGTTCCAGCAGCAGCCCGAAAGCAGCAGTTTCCTGGGTGTATCAGACTGGCAAAAAGATGCATCTACATGTCAGGGCTTAGCTCGAAAATAAGCTATGCAAATTGAGCTACGTCAATTGCGTATCTTATATCGAAATAGCTTATTTCAAAATTGGGAGCATTTATATAGCACTTATTTCGAAATAGAGCACTCTTCCTCTGACTTCCCTTACTCCTCATACAATGAGGGTCACAGGAGTCAGAGTAAGAAGTCCTCCAGCTTGCCAGTATTTTGACACTATTTCAAAATTACTGCCTGCTGTATAGACACAGACTGCATTGCTTTTTCGGGATACCAGACATATCCTGGAAAAGCAATGCCATGTCCAAGAAACGTGTCTGCTTTTTCAAAAAAAATTTCAAAAAAGCGGACACGCTCTTTCACCGTCCCTGTAAACCTCATTCTACAAGGAACAAGGGATGTGTAGAAAGAGCACGTTCTTTTGACATTTGGTACCGTGTAGATGTGCCAAATTTCGAAAGAGACTTGAAATTATATCAGAAAAATATTTTTTTCCCGAAGTAACATTGCAGTGTAGTCCTAGCCTAAGTTATTTTGGAATAGTGCTAGTTATTTCAAAATAGTGTTGCAGTGTAGATGTAGCCAAAGTGAACATGAATTCCTCCACTAAAGATCTTAGCAGTTGTCAACTAAGTATGCTCAGAAGTGATTCTTCAAACACATACTTTGAAAAAATGTTGAAATCCTCCCCCTGTATCAAAGCCAATCAAACCCAGCAAACACAAGATCCCTTGACGTAATGAGGTACAGGGCAACATGTCACTTGAGATCTTTGTGGCAACTTTCTCATCCCAGATTCCTTCTCCCCATGCTTTTCCTGTGGTAAGGGAATGTTCTGGACCTAGTAGAGGCTCTGAAACATTTGTAGCACTAGTAGTTTCAGCTTGGGTGACCAGATGCCCTGTTTTTAAAGGGTCAGCCCCATAGTCAAGCCATCCTGAAGGTGACCTGATTTTGTTGTTGTTGTTGTTTTGTTAAAGGGCAAATTGTCCCATATTTTCCTCTCATGCTCACCCCCCATGACTACATAAGTATTTGCAGGTCCAAGTGCTAGCAGGATTCCTGTTCACCAAGCAGCCTGCCCATCAGTGGTGAATGGAGGGAGGGTTTCCAGTGGCCAAAGATGGGCGTGGGTGTGCAAGGCTGGTGGCAGGGCAAACCTGGGAAGTCCACCTGCTGGTCTGCCAGTGCAGTCCCTGCTGTATGTGGGCTCTCAGTCAGCAGGGCCCTGCACCCCATCCACTTTCTGGCTGGCACTGGCTGCATGCTTTTAGCTGTGGTGGCTGGTGAGTGCACGCAGTCAGCAACCAAGTTTCTCTTCTGCTGTCCATGCAAACGCTATTTACATATACACACACCCATTCTCTCCCTCCTTTGCCCCTTCACCTCCTCCAGCCCCACTGCTCCTCCATATTCCTACTATTGGGCACATCCTGTTCCCAGCACTGTGAGGAGAAACAGCCCCCTACTCCCTCAGTCAGAGCATTCAGCTCACCAACAGCATCACCAGTTGGCCCCTTCTTTCTCCCATTGCCTCTGGCTGGGCTGGTGACCCAAGAGAGCCCAGGACACTAGACAGGAGGAGCTGAGCCCTCCATGTGTCAAAACTCTGCACAGCACTGGTCGAGGGAAGCCTCTCTGCCCCTTAGCTAGGCTCTGGAGTGGCAGGGAGGAAGCAATTCTCAGCCTGTTCCTGTCCCAACTCTGTGGGCTCCACAGCAGCCCCCAAAGAAGGGGCTTAGCACCCACTTCACCCACTGCCTGGCCCTAGGTCCTGCCTCCAAGAGAACACAGGGCTGCCTCATTCATTCTCCCCTGATGAACCACCTGTCTTGCAGGTTTTGCTGAAGTCCCTGTAGTCAGGTTCCCCAGGCCTTGTGGCACACTGCATTCTTAGGGGTTAACCCCTTCCTGCCTGCACTGTAGTGTGTATGTTGTGGAATTGGACAGTGGCTGGGTTATGTGGGTGGCCAGCAACTGCCTGCAGGTGTTAGTTGTCTTTCGACACTGTGGTATGTCTACACAGCAGGGCTAAAACCAAAATCAGCTATGCAACTTGAGCTATGTCAGTTGTGTAGCTAAAGCTGTGTACAGACTTTTGGCGCTGTGTACACAGCAGGAAGTCCAAGTTACAGCACTCTTCCTCTTAATCCTCAGACAATGACGGTTACAGGAGTCAGCGTAAGAAGTCCTCCAGCTCAACATTATTTCGACATTATGTTTTAATAACTGCTTGTAGCATAGACGCGGACTATGTTATTTCGGAATAACGACAGTTATGCTGAAATAACGCTGTTGTGTGGACGTACCCTGTGAGGGGGCAAACTGCTTCCAGCCACCGGGTGGGTTGGGCAAGGGGGAGAGAAAGAAGAGATGAGCTCTGCAAAGATATGGGCCATCCCTCTGCCTCACCCTTCCCTCCAGCTGGAAACAGCTCCTGTCCCTGCACCGTGCCAAAATGCTGCTATTGGCCACTTTCTGGTGTGACCCCTGGCAGTAATCTGGGAGGGGGAGAATGTGACCCCGTGTGTCCTCCACCCATGCATTGCCTCAGAAAGATGTGGTAATAGGGAAGGAGTCCATCCTAGGGGTCCAGTCAGGCATGGTAGGTGAAGAGGGCCAGGCAGGAAAGGTTGGGTCAATTGGTCACCTACTCCCATTTCAGACAGGTGTATAAGTATGTATGTGTCACTTCTCCCAATGTGTGCACATGGGGGGTATCATGTGTGTCTCACCCCTCCCTGTGTGAACCCTAAAGCCTTAAGGGTAAAAAGGTAAATAAAAATAATCCAGCTATTCAGTATTTCTTTTAATGGAACCTCGGTCAACTTGATAATTTGAATAGTACTGAATACTTCTTATTGCTGTTGCACTTGCTTGAATACAAGTAATTTGTTCGAGAACTCAAAATATTAGTTAAAATTCTGTGAATATATAACAATTCCAATTTCTAAATTAGGCCATGTTCAAAGGAGAAATATTTGTGTGTGATTTCATCTGATTTTTTCCATATAAATCCAGCATCTAATTTATTTTGTCTGACTGTGTACAATGAGACATACTTTATTTTTTTGGCAATAATGTTATATGTGCTAAGATCACAAAAGAGTGCACAACTTTGAAATTTACATTAAAATGATATACATAGCACAATGTAATTTATAATGAATCAATAGAATGAGACAATACCCTGTCTTTTTGCTACATAAGAAAAACCATCTGACACTACTTTCTTCATCATCATCATCATTAACTTTGTACCTTTTGATCTGAGGATCTCACAGCAATTAAATGCTTTGCTGGATCAAGGCCTAAGTGACTTGCCTCATCTAGATGAGCATTTTTTGTCCTGCTGCAATGAGTTAATTACCAGTTAACTTTAGTTAACTAAACAGGACTGCACATGCCGATTCAGATATCCCACAAACATTTGTTTCTGGACATGGTTGACCTGGGGATCAGTCTCAATCAGTCTTTCAATCTCTGGACAGGAGACATGGTCTCCCTCAAAGTGTAATACACTTAATTTGCTCTTTCTGTTGCTTTCCCTGCACAAGGGTTAAGAGAAGGGATTACTTGCTCATCTCTCTGGCTAATGAGCTGGCTGAAAACAAACAGAGACTGAGTCAAAAGAATTGCAAGGAATTTACTGCTTTCAAATAGCTCAGCTAGTGGAGACATCCTTCCTTATATTTGCCTCATCAGCAATCTCATCTCCCAAAGTGCAGGACAATGATTCAAAATGACTAATACTTTACCGAGCCTCATTCATGCTCATCAAAAAGAAACAAACAAAAACACGCACTTTGAGTGATTGATAAGTGGTGCATTCATACTAATAGTGATAGAAGGGGAAAAATTATTCTTTTTCTTCCTCATTTGAACTGCACTCCACAGACAACAGTTGCTGCTCTGCCTCACTCTCAGTACAGAGTAAAGAATGGAAAATCCCCAACTATTTTTTGTGTGAGAAGAAATGACATCTCTGACACAAAGAGCTCCAGCATTTCTTTCCTATGCATGAACGCGACTGTGTTCCCAATTCTCTGCTTCTGTTAGATGTTACTACTTTGAAAGTAAATGTACAATGTTAGCCTTGTTACAGAGATTCCTGGACTGCTAGTTGCCCACAGACTTAAGAAACATCTATGTGAAATGACACACAGTGAATCATTGACAGCAGCTGTGTACCTTTATCTAGCCACAGCGGTTACACATCAGAGGTATCAAACCTATTCTCTTGACCGCTTTGAAACAGAATTCCCATTTTGGTGCCTGATAAGCAATCAGTCTCCATAAATGTTGATGAATAACTTAAAGATTGTGACTGCAATCTGTTTGTATTCCAAAAGAAAAAAAACTCCCCGTGACTTTTATTTGATCACTAAATATGCACTTATCTACAGTAAATCCTGTAAATTCTAAATACTTGCATAATTTTATTACTTTTTGTACCAGAAGTACACCCCTTTTGCCCAATATATTAGTATAAAAATGATGTGAATAATATGACATTTTCCGTACTCTCCCCAAAAGCTGGAGCTTATGTGTTCTTTTCCTCATTCTATTTTTAATGGGTTGTGGAGAAAAAAGGGGTTGCAGCAGAGAAAGTATTAAGAAGTAAAAGAACGATCTTTTAGCAGTTTGTACAATGTCTGAAGATTGGGTACTCTTATGTGCTATTATAAAGCACATTATGAAAATAAGGCTCTGTTTCATAATTGTTTGCTTGAAAGAAATTTGCAGGTGACAATATCTCCAGCACATGTTGATGCTGTCCATTATTTTCCTTCCAGGCAGTTATCAGTTATTGCACATACTTTTTTGGTAATGGGAGATTTTAAATATTTGCTGAATGCCTGTGGCCTACATTTCTAAGACTTCATGGCTGTGTCTAAACTGGCAAGTTTTTCTGCAAAATCAGATGATTTTGCGGAAAAACTTGCCAGCTGTCTACACTGGCCGTTTGAATTTCCGCAAGAACACTGACAATCTCATGTAAGATCGCCAGTGTTCTTGCGGAAATACTGTGCTGCTCCCGTTCGGGCAAAAGCCCTCTTGCGCAAATCATTTGCGCAAGAGGGCCAGTGTAAACAACACAGTACTGTTTTCCGCAAAAAAGCCCCGATCACAAAAATGCGATCGGGGCTTTTTTGCAGAAAACTGCATCTACATTGGCCATGGATGCTTTTCCGCAAAAAGTGCTTTTGCGGAAAAGCATCCTGCCAATCTAGACGCGCTTTTCCAAAAATGCTTTTAACGGAAATTTTTTCCGTTAAAAGCATTTTCGGAAAATCATGCCAGTGTAGATGTAGCCCATATGTCCAGGTTCTACATGAAAAATATGAAGAATGCATGTATGCTGGGGATTTGTAGGCACGTATAGGCCCTGATCCAAAAAGGTATTCAAGAGCATGCTTAATATTAAGTGTTTGAATAGTTAGCAAATCTAAACAACAAAGAGACTTATATTATAGTTCAGTAGCTTTTATAAGATTTATATTTTTGAAAATAATCTCTAAAAAGATCTCTAAACAGAAAACTATGCACAAATAAATGGAACTGTTAAGTAAAGCTGTTTTAGAACGTGAGGATTTGGAGATATTAAACACCACAGTTCTAGATGCATCTGATAAAAACAACTGTAGTTTTACCAAAGATCTGATCCACAATTTCCTCTTGTCAGAACTATTAATTAGTTAAAATCATATATAGACACAAACATTTCAGTATAATATCTGCCTTGATGAAGACAATTAATGTTTATAAAGAAAACTTCATACAACATATAGCAGGGAGAAATGCTTAATAATCTATCATCTCAGAAAACTGAGTAACACACATTCAGATGTCCATCTGTTTCAATGCTAATAAGACAGTATCAGAATGTACTGTAAACAAGAGATAAGACTGCTATTTCAGAGAAGGCCATTTAAACTCCTGCTTCTGAGAATATCTTTTACTAACTAGAGAGAGCGTTTTAAAAAATTCTTATGCTTGGAACAATCCTTTTAGGAAAATACTAGTCAAATTTTCCCCTCAGTTGGAATTTCTCAGTTCAAGCTTCTCAGTTCAAGCTTCCTTCTGGTCTGGCTCAGATCCTTCAATATGAAGTTCTAGGCGGAGTGTGAATCTTGTTGTTTATTAAACCTATTTTGACTTTGCAAAATCTGCTGAACATTTATATGTAAATATATAAAGGTATAAAACAAAGTTATTAAAGAAACATTGTCAATGCAGCTTTCTCTGGCAATTTAGGTTTTGCTTTAAAAAAATCACTTGTAGTTAGGCTGGTGAAACTGAAAACAGAATTTGGGCCTTGCTGTTACCCAATGCAATTGCTAGTAACAGAAGTATTCACACCATAACCTAGTGCTTTGTCACTAAGGAAATCTGAAAATAGGTTTGAGGTCTCAGTAACTGAAATAGTCTCCCTCTGAAACAATATAATTTCAGTAGTTTAATTTCAATATACGTTCAATATTGGGTTTAGTTGTACTATTCCATCAGCAAAAAGTGCTTTCCCTGAACATTCATTTTTCAATATTATACCTTGTAGGGTTGCCAGGTGTCCGGTATTGACTCGGACAGTCCGATATTTTTGCTTTCTGTCCGGTAAAAAAAATTCAGAAAATACCGGACACCTAAAATGTCCAGTATTTTCTGTTTTTTCCCTGCCAGGAGGCAAAAATACCGGACACCTGGCAACCCTATGACACACTCAGCAACTGGGCTCCGCTCTCCCCTTCTCTCCCCCCCCCCCCCCCGGGTCCCCGGACCTCTGCCCCCAGACTTCCTGCTTACCTGGTTCCGCAGGGAAGCTCCCTTTTGGCTCGACCAAGACAACAAGATGGCCACCAGCAAAAAGCCAAAGACCTGAGCAAGGGGAAGCAATGCCTTCCCTGGGTCTTAGTGCTCAACGTCGCCTCTACACACACTTAAAGGGGCCATGCTGTTTTGTTTATTTATTTATTTATTTTGCTTAATAACTCTCTGGGTCCTTTTTTTTTTCTCAACAACTTTGGTCTTCCTACCCCCCCCCCCACCAGAATTTTTTCCCTAGTGTTTTTTTTGGGGGGGGGGGAGCATTGAGTATTTTTGGTTAAACCATCTGGCAACCCTAATACCCTGAACAAGATGAACAAAGATGTAGGTTAAAGTGCTGGTACCTATTTCAGGGGCTCTTTTCAAATGGACAAAATTATTCTAATTTAGGTTGTCATAATTTCACAAATCAATTAGGGCCCATCCTTCTTGTCATCCCTTTTATGAAAAATTTCCTTTTGGTGGTCATTATAAATAATTATAATAATGTATAATTCAATAATGGTAATGGATAATACATTATTTTCCACTTGCATTTAGCCTGAGAAGCTGCCAGAACTTTACCAATATTAATTAATCAATCAACCATGTCAGGAATTAATGACTTCTCAGAGTTCCATGCATGAAAGGTGATGGTATATGGGCTCTTAATATTCAAAATAGAATACAAAAAAAACTGCATACTCTAAAATTTGCCAAAACCCTGCCCACAGTAATTGCACATTCACTCTTCATGTGTAAATAACACTTGCATTCTCAGAATGCCAACAGATCTTATGACTAGGGGTATGTCTACACTACCACCCTAGTTCGAACTAGGGTGGTAATGTAGGCAACCGGAGTTGCAAATGAAGCCCGGGATTTGAATTTCCCGGGCTTCATTTGCATCTTGCCGGGTGCCGCCATTTTTAAATGTCCGCTAGTGCGGACTCCGTGCTGCGTGGCTACACGCGGCACGGACTAGGTAGTTCGGACTAGGCTTCCTATTCCAAACTACCGTTACTCCTCGTTTCACGTTAAAAATGGCGGCGCCCGGCGAGATGCAAATGAAGCCCGGGAAATTCAAATCCCGGGCTTCATTTGCAACTCTGGTTGCCTACATTACCACCCTAGTTCGAACTAGGGTGGTAGTGTAGACATACCCTCGGGTATTTACTGCTTAAGCAGTTTGCCTTGTGATTCAATGTACAGATTGAACCTCTTTAGTCGGGACTTTCTGGTCTGGCATGATTTTTAGTTTTCTGCAGTCCCATAAAGTTTGTTTACAGCCACCAGTCCTGGCTTTTGGTGTTGTGTGCTGCTATTTAGCTCTAATTTACACCTAAATGTCTTCTAAGAGCCCAGTAAGCAGTAGAAGTGTCGGTAATGCTGCTAGACAATATTGACCTCCCATGGTTCAGCAAACTCTCTGGTTCAGCACTGATCAGGTTCCAAGGGTGCTGGACTAGAGAGGTTCAACCTATATTAATGTTTCCATGGTTTAATTACATTAGGCTTACCACTTTAAAATGTTCAAGATTACCAAAAAAAGTGAATGTGATCAGCAATTACCTATTTTAGCATACATTTGGAAAGCTGATGCAATATGGTAGCTAGTGTTCTGGTGCTTATTGAATACTGAGTTCAGAGAATAAATCGTTCACCTAAAAATGGGGAAATTCATTAACTTACAAATTTGCCGAATACTCCTCAGCCTTGGAGTGTAAGCCACAAATTCCTTGAATCTTGTCCTCAGTCACTGCTCAGTCCATCTGATTTTATGAACGCGTCATGGACTTGACTGTGGCTCAGATCCACAAAGGGACTTAGGCTTTCAGGAATGTAGGAAATCATTGCATCAACTTAAGGCTCCACAAAGGCTCAGTTAGACGCCTAGGGTTACTATACACCTAGGCTACGTCTAGACTGGCATGATTTTCCGCAAATGCTTTTAACAGAAAAGTTTTCCGTTAAAAGCATTTGCGGAAAAGCGCGTCTAGATTGGCACGGACACTTTTCCGCAAAGCATTTTTTGCGGAAAAGCGTCCGTGCCAATCTAGACGTGCTTTTGCGCAAAAAAGCCCCGATCGCCATTTTAGTCATCGGGGCTTTTTTGCGCAAAACAGTACTGTGCCGTCTACACTGGCCCTCTTGCGCAAATGATTTGCGCAAGAGGGCTTTTGCCCGAACGGGAGCAGCATAGTATTTCTGCAAGAAGCACTGATTTCTTACAGTAGGAAGTCAGTGTTCTTGCGGAAATTCAAGCGGCCAGTGTAGACAGTTGCCAAGTTTTTCCGCAAAAGCAGCTGATTTTGCGGAAAAACTTGCAAGTCTAGACACAGCCCTATGGTTAAATAGAGAGAGCCAGGTGTCTCAGAATGTGATACACACAAGCCAGCACACAAAGTGATTTCTTGGCTAATCTAGCCAATGGGAGATGATGATGACAGGGGTGTGTCCTAAGCCCCACCTCTCCCTTAGAGATGCGCCCATATTTGCTTACAAACATCAGCTGGGAGCCCATCTCTTGGAGTCAGGGGTGTAGGCACCCAAGTCATGTCTTGTGAGAATGAGCTGGGCACCTGCCTTGCTCCATGCAAAGTTGGAGGATTGTGATTGTGGGAACCCAGCAATGCCAGATGGCAGAGGGCCCACCATACTGTAACTCATATCATGCCTGGCACACTCATTACATATGACAGCAGTGAATTGGGGGTGTCTAAAATGTCCTAATTAACATGACCTAGCAAGAGAGCTGATTTATGAGATGGAGATAATTACTATAAAATCACAGCAATTTCTGGAAAGGGGCAATAAAGATAAAAAGCAGTTATGCCATGCCTGATGGTGAGTCAGTTTTCCATACTAGTACATGGACGGGGTTTTTTTTTTCTTCAAATGAAACCTGACCTGATTCTGATCTGGTGCCAGCATTGCCAACTTCAAGCATTCAAAAAGATGCAATCCTGTAATCAACTGTGTTTTTTATGTGCCTGCTGATGTCTGAGCCCTTAGGGAACACTCAAATCATATTTTCAAGCTATCCTTTACAGCCATGAAGGTTAAACTTACTTTCGCCTATTTTTAAAAAAATGAAAACTGGGATTCTCATGTAGTCTCCGTTCCAACCAAGACACTGATTCAATAAAATTCTAAAAGTAGCTGATAATGATGGTAACTTTCTTGACTTAATGTGGCAGTACCCCTGGTTCTTTCTCTTATACATGAGAGTACCACATGTTTCCTTTTTAAAAAGGAAATTACCCTTTACTGTGTTGTTAACCTATGCACTCCTAAATCGCAGGTGACTTAAAATAGCACTTTGAGTTCTGTTTTATTTGCCTAATAGGATTTTTTGAGCTTTTAAGCTTTTTTTCTAGCTTTTCTTTGCAACTCTTAGGGCTAGAAACTTCCACTTCCTACTGCATCTGCACACCTGGCTCTGATGCACAGGTACAAAGACCCAAAGAAGGAGAGCAGATGTACTGCACGCACACCCTCATGGCAGAGTGGGTTGCTGAGTGGCAGAAGAGGAGGGCCACCAGGGAGCAGCTTGCGTGGCAGCACGAGACAATGTTCTCCACTCTGACCACTGTCATAGAACGTGTGGTGATCTGCCTCAAACAGGCCACCTCCTAGAACCCCTCCCACCCTGATGACACCCCCAATCCATCCTCCACCAGCCCCATGGCTTTCACCCCCAGGATCCCCATGAACCACCAGGGCCCCATGACATGGTGGGCGGGGGACGGGAGGGGACTCAAGGCAAGCTGGCTCCTCCAGGCTCTTGGGAAGGTAGAAGGTAGTCCCTCTCCCATTCCTGAGCCTCTCCTCCGGTTCCTAGTTCTGTCCGTTCTCTATTGCTTTCCCCTAATAAACACTCTCATGTTCAGTAAAACATGGACTCTTTATTGATTGAACTACAGAGGAAGGGTGGGAGACTGAAGGGAAACACAGGGAATGCAGGGGCAACCTGTGGAGAGCCACAAACAAGAGCCTCTAAAGAGGCCTTGTATAAAACTGTCCTTCCAGGTATCTCTCATTTGCATTGCCCCTTGCTGTGCTCTCCTTATGGTGTCCAGCTGTTCAAACTCTCAGGCCAGGCACTCTGCCTCATCCCCCCACCCTGCCAGAAAAGTTTCCCCTTGTTCCTGCACAGGTTATAGAGCACACAACAGCCCGCCACCACAAAGGGAATGTTGCGTTCACTGAAGTCCAAGCAAGAGTCAGGAGACTCCTAAACCTCCCCTTTAAATGTCCAAACACACATTCCACCACCATTCTGCACCTGCTCAGCCTGTTATCGAACTGTTCCTTGCTGGGATCCAGGGTGCCCTGTTCAGCTTCATGAGCCATTGGAGCAAGGGGTAGGCTGGGTTGCCTAAGATCACTACAGTATTGGCACTTCCACTTCTCTGACTCTCATGTTCTGGTCAGGGAAAAAAGTTAAGGCATGCATCTTTAGGAAGTGGCAGGAGTTCCGAAAGATGCACATGTCATGCACTTTCCCCTGCCATCCCACTTTGATGTTGGTGAAGCGGCCTTTGTGATTCACAAGCACCTGCAGCACAGTGGAAAAATACCCCTTGTGGCCGATTATGCTCCGAGGTATAGTGGGGCCAAGATGCGGATATGCACGCTGTGTATGGTGCCACTGAAGTTAGGGAAGCTCATGGCAGCAAAGCCCACCACGATGGTGTCCGTGTTTCCCAGAATAACAAGCCTCCATAGCTGAATGTTATTGATGGCATTGTCTACTTGTATGAGAACAGCCCTGACCATAGATTTTCCCACCTCAAACTGATTCCCCACTGACTGGTAGCTGTCTGGCGTAGCAAGCGTCCATAGGGCAATTGCCACGTGCTTCTCCACTGTCAAGGTCTCCTGCAGGTATTTTGTTGCCTCGGGGCACGGGAAAGCCATTCACAGAGTTTCAGGAACATGGCCTTCCTCATGCAGAATTTCTGCAGCCACTGCTGATTGTCCCATGTCTGCACCATGATGCAGTCCCTCTCGTATGAGCTCATCTCATGGCCCCAGAATCGGCAGTCCACTGAGTCCAGAGGATTGAATGGTGAGCTCCAGGCCTTGCCTGAGCAGCACCTCTGTGCTACACTGAACTTCATCTTTGTCCTCTTCCTAGTGTAGCAACATGCAAACATTCTCGAAGTACAGTGCTATGAAGTGCACCAGCACACTGGCCTCTAGGCTTACAGTGCTGTGGCATCCACACAGGCAACCAGGGCACAAAAAGGTGTGATCACACTGTGCCCTTTATCTCACATGAGGGGGAAGGGACGAGAGCAGTGCCTTATGGGATGTAGCTGATATGAGCCCCTCTAACCAGCTGCAGCAGAATTTTGGAACCAGTGGGCACCGGAAGCATAGCCCAGGCTACAAAGCTGCCCAGGGTGCCTTGCTTTCTGAGTTGACAGTTGACTCCCTAATAGAGATGTGCTACTTGCAATTCTTCCCCGCAAGGAGGAAATGGTCCTTCAACTTCTCAAAATCAGGTGCCCAGATATCATATTTGACCTTATCTCATAGCGTAGATGTGCCTTCAGTCAACAATGAATTTAACAGGAGCTGCAGGTGCCAAACAACTCCACAGAAGTGAGCCCAAAGTTAGCTTCAGCATAATACAAGTTTATCAATAGATATGTAAAGTAGGGCCTAATGCTCCCAGGTGCTGAATACCATTAACTTCAGCCTCTTAAATGATCTTAAAATATGGAACACTGTACCAAAGAGTAAATGAAAATCCTCTAGCATAATTAAAAATGGGATAATCCAGTTTGTGAACCTGACTGAAAAATTTTCTTGTTTCTTTAATTACAGGACAGGGATAGTCTGCAGTCAAATATCTCTTTTACACTGTACTTTGTAAGCTAGCGTTTCTAATATTAATCAACACATACAACTTGGACCTCAATTTCTGTGTTTTCTTTCAAACAAATATGACGATCTGAAAGCAAGAACACTCACTAGCAGTTTCCTCTCATCAATAGACTTTTAGTAAGTAGAGATATAGAACATAGGGAAATGAAAATCAAGAAGCAAACAAATCTTGTTACTGTTAACATTGAGAATTAAGTTTATAGATAAATTATTTTAGTGGATAATATGTGCCTAAAACCATGGAAATATGTCATAACCAACAAGTCACATAATATGTACACTTAGTCAATTAAATAGATCAAAAGTAGCCTCTTTGATTGTGCTCAAGTGGAGCCATTGAAGGGATCTTGGTTTCAGACAGATGTACATTTGCCCTTATTGCTTGCATTTTGATACTGCTGAAAGTGCTCTTTTAGCCTACTCATCATTTTACAACCTTGCAATCTTTCCAATACTGTTTTGGGGAGTGAGCTATGCTGTATTATGATATCATAATCAGATGGTAAGTAGGACTGAACAAAGCTGGATAATCAGTGCAGGCACCTTTTGATAATGGAGACTCCACCACCCCCAGAGAAACTTTATATCAATGATCCCAAAGCCAGCAAGTGTTACACTTATGGTGGCATTTTCCAAAAGCATTGACCTAACCCTGCTCTCATTGAGAGTCGGTTCTCAATGAGTATTTGTAGCAATCCCACTCTAGGGCAGCTGCTTTTGTGGAAAAACTTGCCAGCTGTCTACACTGGCCACTTGAATTTCTGCAAGAACACTAACGATCTCATGTAAGATTGTCAGTGCTTCTTGCGGAAATACTATGCTGCTCCCGTTCGGGCAAAAGCCCTCTTGCGCAAATGCTTTTGCACAAGAGGGCCAGTGTAGCCAACGCGGTATTGTTTTGCGCAAAAAAGCCCCGATCACGAAACTGGCAATCGGGGCTTTCTTGTGCAAAACCGCGTCTAGATTGGCACAGACGCTTTTCCACAAAAAGTGCTTTTGCAGAAAAGCGTCCGTGCCAATCTAGATGCTCTTTTCCGCAAATGCTTTTAACGGAAAAACTTTTCTGTTAAAAGCATTTGCGGAAAATCATGCCAGTCTAGATGTAGCCTAGGTGTTTTTGCTAAATATACGCAATATTGTGCCATCAGTTCTCAAATGGAATCTTGCTCTGGCTTGATGAAGAATTCTGCTAAGAATGCTGGTACAATATAGCTCTGCTAAGTTATTCTTACATTTTTCAAAATAGCACATGGAGGTTTTAGGCCACACAACTTCTATTGATACTTGTGGAACTCCTATGGCTAAATCCAAATACATGGCTTTGAAAACTTGATTGTAGGTATACTTATTTGCTCTTTGTTGTTGAGTTCTGAAACTGGGCAAATCTGGAAATCTATTTGCCTCAGGCTCTGTGGCACAGTTAGAAGGAAAAACCTGCCAAGCCTGTCAGGCTTGCCAAGGTTTTGGGGCCATACAGGTCTAACTAGCTTCACTATTTGAAAAATGTAATTGGAGGTTTTAAGTAGGTGCCTGAAGCCTCCCTGTCTACCAAAAAAAGAAAAAGGAAAAAAAAGAGCAAACCTTCCCTCACCCCATCCTTCTCACTGTATTTTTTAAAAAGGTTAACATAAATACATTTCCATGCTGAAAATGAACGGTCTTTATAGTTCTGTAAACCATCACTATCAAAGTAAATGCATTCTGAAAGTTAACAGTAGGATTGACCTAGGTGGATAATCAATGGGTATATCCAAAATGTGTAACACCTTCAGTGCCCGCTCCAAAGTCCATCTAAGGCCATGGAAAAGATTGACGCTGTGGAAGTCGATCTTCTGCATTTGATTTAGTGGGTCTAGTAAACACCTGCTAAATTGAACAGTGACAGAGCTCCAATCAACACCAGAACTCCTACTCCTCATGAGGAGTAAAGGAAGTCGGTGGAAGCATTTCTCCCATTGATCTCCTGCTGTGAGGACAGTGCCAAAGCTCAGCGTAAGATACGTTGACTCCAGCTATGTTTTTAACTCTGCTGGAATTGCATACCTTAAGCTGACCTTTGGATGCAGTGTAGACTTTGCCTAAGTCAATGGGAAACCCTTACCTAACTGCACTCTTCATTGTTTTGGACCTAACACAAAGAAATAATGACAGTAGACAATGTTTGGTGAGATTGCACAATAGTTCTTAAATGGCATTTTAAAATATTTGAAATCTGATTTTGATTGTATTTCAGACTGGTGTCAATAACAAGCAACTCTGAAGTCAACGATTACAGTATTAAAACTGTTTGGGGATCAGAATTAGGGCCTTTGCCTTTGTTAATGTCTATGATTAATTCCTATTAAGATTGCAATGAAGTGCAACAGAGAGACAAAGGAATCACTTAAAATGGATTCTCTCCAGGTTTAAATTGGTATAGCTCCAGTTAAAGTCCATTTATACTAAGGGTATGTCTACACTAGCCCCCTAGTTCGAACTAGGGAGGCTAATGTAGGCATTCGAAGTTGCAAATGAAGCCTGGGATTTAAATATCCTGGGCTTTATTTGCGTGTTCCCGTCCGGTCGCCATTTTTAAATTCCACTAGTCCGAAGTAACAGCCCGTGGCTACACGCGGCAGTGAAACGGTAATTTGAACTAAGTCCTTAGTTAGAATTAACTGTTACACCTCATTCCATGTTATTCCATGAGGAGTAACAGTTAATTCGAACTAAGGGCTTAGTTTGAATTACCTTTTCACTGCCGTGTGTAGCCATGGGCAGTTACTTCGGACTAGTGGAATTTAAAAATGGCGACCGGACGGGAACTCACAAATAAAGCCCGGGATATTTAAATCCCGGGCTTCATTTGCAACTTCGAATGCCTACATTAGCCTCCCTAGTTCGAACTAGGGGGCTAGTGCAGACATACGCTAAGAGATTAAGTTATTTTATTTTTAGGGTGGTGTGATGGGCATCTACACAGCACTGGCCCTTTAAGGGTTAAACCCCATCCCTGAGAGAGTGCTGGAGCTATGGAGCCAGCAGCTGTGGCCAGTATGAGCCAATTAGGGCCCAGCTGAGCACTATAAAAATAAAGCCTCCTGGAAGGGTGGAGACAGACACACTCTTGTTCTAGCTGGGGAGAAGGAGGAACCTGGCTGCCGGAGAAGCTAGAGGCTTCCTGGGACAGAGCAGTTCTGGGGAAAGGCAGGCAGAACTGGGGAAGCTCTGGCCAGCCAAGGGCCTGAAACAAGGCCTAAGTGCACTAAGACTGCAGAGAAGCAACAAGGGCAGGCAAAGATAGAAGGTCCACACCCCCTTGCCAATGATGAATGGCCATTTCAGATTGCAATTTGCCCCTGAGGTAAGGGGCTAGATGAAGTTTAGCAGTGGGTCACTGAAGCAAGGAGGACCTAGGGGGCTGAGGGTTCCCAGAGGAGGAGGACCCCAGAGTGCAGAGACACGGGGAGACACCAGCCAGAGGGGGTGTTCCAGTACCAAAGAGCTAATCCCCAGAGTGACCAGCAGGAGGTGCCCTGGTGGTAAGTCACACCGCATTAGAGGTGGTGAAACTCTAGACTTAAAAGTCATCACACAGGTTAGAACATCCTGTTTTCCTTAACCAAACCAACTCTACAATGTAAATTAATTTAAAATAATCCTAGATAAATGATGCTGTGTTTATTTTTCACCTCCTTATGGAAATCCTTATTCATTCTTATCCCAAAAGAGTGGATGACTGCACGTTGGTTCGAGCTGTCTCTCATCCTATTTTATGCTTTCTACACCACACAGCTTTTAGCGACAGGGCTATGTCAATAGAAGGGTGTTGCTAAAAGTCGGGTTCAGTAGCCATTGTTTGTCTGTCTTTGGCCAACAAAATACTTGCAACCCCAATGGAGCAACGTTCGCATCATTAGCAGGAGAGTGCACCTGCCAAGAATGTGCTGTTCACAGTGCACTTGCCACAGCAAAATTTGTCTTTGAGAGGAGAGTTGGGTTAGTATCTCTGAACAACAAAAGTTTTGTCATCAAATACCAGTGTAGACATAGCCTTACAAAATCTACCATTTTGTCATGTAATCACATGTTATTGTAAGCTGCACAATGTAACTGAATTTAATGAAGAAAAATGTGTCATTTGGTGCAGAGAAACGGTTTCTGTTTTGATAATATGTCCATCGTTCCAAATAATGCAGTATACCCAAGCAGAGGAGAAGAATATATAGGTTCAAGAAACACATCTACTTTCAGGGCCATCTTGATCATCCTATCTCCATGTAACTAATTTACAATCAATACTGCAAATATCACTATTTCCTTCTGTGCTTAAGAGCCCGCAGAGTCAGGTAGATGGCGTGGGAGGTGGGGGATGTGCCAAGCTCACAACTGACCCAGCTGTGAAGAAAAGTTATAAAGGTAATCATCCCACGAGACACTGTATATGAAGCCTTGCCCTAAGCTCTGAGAGTATGTCTACACTAGCCCCCTACTTTGAACTAGGGTGGCTAATGTAGGCATTAGAACTTGCAAATGAAGCCCGGAATTTAAATATCCCGGGCTTCATTTGCATGTTCCCGGGTGGGTGCCATTTTTAAATCCCCTTCGTTCGAAATGACTACCTGTGGCTACACGTGGCAGTCAGAAGTTAATCCGAACTAAATCCTTAGTTCGGATTAACTTTACACCTCATTGCTCCTGCGTGTAGATAGGGAAATCTAGAAATGATCTGAAGTGCCTTCCCTGGGTTCGTCCAAAGCCTGGGAGACATATGGGGAGGGAGGGGGAAACGACTGGCTCCAGGGTGAGAAGCAGGTCTTGGCAGGCGGGCATGATCGCCTGGTTGGCTTCCTCCTCCTCATTGTCGGCCTCATCCACCATCCTGCCCTCCTGGAGGCTGACACTGGCCGTGTCCTAGTTTGACTCCACGACAATGGGGGAAGAGGTGACTGGCCCCTCTCCCAGGATGGCATCTAGCTGGTTGAAGTAGAGGCGACTGTGTGGTGCCACCCTAGAGCATCTGCTCTGTTCCCTGGCCGTGAAGTAAGCCTGCCATAGCTCCTTAATCCTCATGCATACGTGGTCCAGGGTTTGATGAGTTCTACGATCCCCACACCACTCCAGGGTGGAGCTTTCCTGCATCCCAAGCCAGTGGCAGAGGAGGGTACAGCAGGAGTGCTGGGAGCTGTGGGAGGCTCTGAGGGAGTGCTGGGGTTTGTTATGGCTCCCTTGCTTGCTGCAGTCTTGTATTGGACTCTTATTGCTCTCCAACATGCAAGAAGCCCTTATCCTACTGCCTGGAGTTTTAAGCTCTGCAGGAGAAGGGGAGCAGTGGAGATGCCAGGTGTGGCCAGAGCAGTCAGAACTGCAGCTGTGACAGACATCCTGGAGTGAATTATTTTGAATTAACAGCAGCGGAGCATCCACACTAACACTATTTCAAAATAACAATTTCGAAATTAGCATTATTCCCTGAGTAAAGCAAGAGTACAGTTTTCAAAATCTGTAAAGGGCATTGGCCCCTTTTATTTTCAGATGCAGTATTGAAATAAATGGCTGGAGTTCCAATAGCACTGCAGGAACATTTCAAAGACAAAATTATAATCCAGTGACAAGGAGTGTCATTATTGGGAAGGTTTCAAGCTTTTGTGGTCAAGGATCAGGCTCGGCATCTGAGTCTCTGAAGTTTTTTGTGCCTTTTACATTTAAAATTGGTCACTTTCATATTCACAAAATAAAAGCATAGTTGACAGTTTGAGGGCTTGTTAAACTACTGTAATTTAAACACTACTTAATTTTAAAACTACATTAGTTAGACTCTTAATTATGCTAAATTAGCACCACTGAAGAATACAAGCCACCTGACTGTATTTACACTTATTACTAGGAACCTACCCTCCGCATTAGAAATATAGTGATAGGGTTCTTTGCTCCTGTCCCCATTTGTCCCTACAATTTATTGGTCTACTTAATGGTGAAATTCAGCCTTGTGCAAAGGGCCAGGGCAGGCCTATGAATCACTGCAGCCTTCAGAAAGCACGGCTGGTATTTAGGAGCACACATGCCATTGACAATAGAATTCTTTGGCACATTTGAAACTCTAGTGTTCTTCATAGGAGTGATTTTTCACGTACTGTGACTAAAAATAGCTCACATGAGTAAATGCTGCAGGGCTATGCATCCGTTTTGTTACTAGATTAATCCTTCATTGCCACCTCATATTGCAGTGAACACCGGTACAGGTTGCACTGCTCTTGCAGTGGTGGTGGAATCACCATATCACTATTGCTCTACTTGTTCTTGCAAGGACACTGTTCTTGGAGATTGAGGAGGGGGCTGGGTGTGACTATCTCCAAACACTGCTGAAGTATCAAGTGACTCATGTCTGAACACTACTTTTAAGGGTTTTTTTTAAATTAATCATAAAGGGAATTGTATTCACTATTAGTTGGAAATCACTGGGGTTTTTTTGCTTCACAAAAAACTTGCAGTGCTATAAAAATACTTACATGTATGTGTACGTCTACACTGAGGTTTTTCTGGGATACCAGAAGTATCCCAGAAAAACTCTGCCGCATCCAGGGAACACGATTGCTCTTCTGCTTTTTTTTTTTTTTTTTTTAGCGGACGTGCTAATATGCTCTTTCAGAAGCCCTGTTTTCCTTATTCCATGAGGAAGAAGGGATCTTTTGAAAGAGGGGGATTTTCCGAAATTTGGCTCAGTGTAGACAGCCCAAATTTCAGAAACGCCTCTTCTGAAATAAAAATCAGAAAAAGCTGTAGTGTAGACTTTGCCTATGTGGATAAATCGCTGTAACATTTCCATATAACCATGTATCATTCTCATATATCTTTGTATTAAGAGAAACGTTGTAAGTCCTTTTATGTGTATATATATATATATGTATATATATAGGGTGTGTCTTAACTACACCCCTCTGCTGACAGAGGGATGTAGATTAGGCACATCGCTATTGCAAATGAAGCAGGGATTTAAATATCCCGCGCTTCATTTGAATTAAAATGGCCGCTGCTTTTTGCTGATGCGGCACTTTTCTGGCAAAAAGCGGTAGTCTACACAGGGATCGGTCGAGGAGGAAAGCCTTTTCCGACCGATCCTGTAAATCTTGTTGCATGAGGCATAGGGGATCAGTCAGAAAAGGCTTTCTTCCTTGACCGATCCCCATCTAGACGGCTGCTTTTTGCTGGCAAAGTGCCGTGTCGGCAAAAAGAGGCAGTCATTTTTATTCAAATGAAGCGTGGGATATATAAATCCCGCTTCGTTTGCAATAGCGATGTGCCTAATCTACATCCCTCTGTTGGCAGAGGGGTGTAGTTTAGACACACCCAGAGAGAGAGAGAGAGAGCGAGAGAGAGCGAGAGAGAGAGAGATCTTGTCCTTTTAGATATATCTTTATGTTAAGCTTTCTTATAGAATCCCTTGTATTAAAAGAAACCTTGTATCCAGTCTTTTCCATAGAAACTTTGTATCAAGCCCTTTATGTTATAGGTCTTAGGAACAGTTAAGGTAAAGAAAAATGTCTTTTTCTAGGAGTAGAATAGATCTCTCCCCTTTCATGAATTGTCCTGTTGAAATTAATGAGGTGTGAATGGAGAAGCCTTGAAAGATGAGCACCTCCAGCAGCAGTTGCCAGGGTAGAGAGGGGCTGGGAGCCAGATCCAAAGACAATAAGACTTGTGAAGTGAGTTCATTGAAAAGAAGATTGGACATATAAACGGCCTTGGGAGTCAAGAAGCAAGTGTCTGAAGGACCCTCTTTGAAGTAGCATTAAAAAAGGTGTCACAAGTATCTCAATGCGTATGTAAATGATGACTAACTGGCTGCACGAGAGGGATAATTATGAGGCATCTTGCAAAGTGACCCCGGGTTTTCGTCTTGTCAATATTGGAGCATCGATCCAGACCAGCAGAAGCCCAGCTCCACTCCTCCCCTATCTAACTCACCTGGCCAGTGTAGTTAGGGGGAGCAACTATTGGTAACAACAAGACGGAGTATGCTTGTCTGTGTGTGTATGAGTGCAATGTATCATATGCATATGATGAAGTTTGATTGATCTATGTATGTTCAATAAATGTGTCATGTTGCCTTATCCCCCTGAAAAAGATTCCGGGTGCTTCTTTTAAGCACAACACCTATGTGTCCTTCAGTGGAGCTCTCATAAAGAGGCAGAAGGAAGCTGCATCAACAACATGCTCGTGCACTGAGAGCTAGGATAATATTTACTGTGATGACTGGTTCAAAGTGAAATATGAAGCAATTCATATGAAATATGAATGTTACACTTGTATGGTGCCTTTCCTTTAGAAGGATCACCAAGCATTTCAGCAAGTAAAGGTTATAATGTGGAAGAAATGTAGCTTCTTTTGACTGCATTAAATATGAATGTGGTATAATATGATAACATTTGAGGAAAATGTATTTTGGAAATTATGTAACTGGTTCCTTTTATATGGTGCTTTAAGAACAGATTGATTCAGCATGCTTAAACTTTTAAGCATGTAAATAGTCCCAGAAAAAATAGAATTACTCAATCCTTAAAGTTAGGCATGTGCTTAAATGTGTTGGTGGCTTATGTTCCTTCTTTCCAAAAAGCATTTATCCTATAATCTTCAAAGATGTTAAGACTGCAGGCTTCTTTCAGAAGAAGCTTTTCTGGAAGAGATCTTCTGAAAAAAAACTTCTTCCAAAAGAGAGCGTCCACACTGCCAAAGCACATCGAAAAAGCGATCTGCTTTTTCAAAAGATAGCATCCATACTGAATGGATCTCGCATGTAAGCTGTGATTACTATGGGCGGAATGGCCACCAGGGCACTTGCGCTTTTTCCTCTTTTCTCTTCTTGTGAAACAACTCTCTCTTCCCCGTCCACACACAACTTTTTCTGAAAGAACTGTTTTGGAAAAAGGCTTCTTCCTCATAGAAAGAGGTTTACCAATGTCAGAAAAACCCCTCTGTTCTTTCGATTTTCTTTTGAAAGAACGCGATTGCAGTGTGGATGTAATTGAAGTTTTTTCGGAAAAACAGCCATTTTTCTCAAAAAAACCTCTGTAGTGTAGACATACCCTCAGATAATGCTAGCCAGTAAGGTGAAAAACAGCTAGATAATAAACTGGAGGAAAAAAGGAGAATAAACCCTTCTTTCAATAAAATATGTAAATTTCATACATGCTGTTCCAATTTCTCGTCTTCTAGCAGATAAGCTTTGCCAAAACCTTGTGGGGATTGTTTCAATATTCATTAGTCACCACTTTTCTTTTTAAATAGATCCCAATGCAATGAACTTCTAAAAGACAAATTGTTGATTATCACAGAAGAAGCAACTAGTTATATGAGACTGTTGGTGGCAAGTTTAAATACTTTATCTTTCTTCTAGCAATAAAACATCGTCAGTATGCATTATTGAAGTGAGCCATTGTAATATTGTGAATTGTTCATCATAGACTAAGGATACACCTTCCAAAAAAGGTGAAGCGATAAGCTCAGTAATTTTAAGCCTTTTAATATCTACAGGTACATTCCCAGCATTTTGGCCATTAGGCCTTTCTCAAGGGTGTGTGATGGCTGAAACGTCAGGAATGTGCCTGTAAGTAATCAATGCCTCAAAATGACTGAGCTTATCTGTTAAAAAATGTCTTGAAGGTGTGTGTTCAGTATCTTGAAGTTTCAAAAAAAAAAAAAAAACACCACTCCTCTGAAATACTATTTTCATGCTTGATTGTGGAGTGCTTTCAACAGGCGCTCTGTTTCTATGAAAACTACAGAAGTCGGCCAATTTAAAAGATTTTCTTAGAGTAGTTTATAGAATGTGCAGAGAACTCAGTGGAGTGATGCTGATCTATGCCAGCTGAAAGTTTGACCCATAGTCTGAAACATGATGGTCAAAATGGCATCCCGTATCTGTGTCACTGAATTTCATATCAGGCTTGCCCAATTTATAAAGACTGTCTTAATTAGCTGCCAACCCTCCTAACTAAACATGGGATCTAAAGTATGAGCTTTGCTTTTTCTTTATCACCAATAATAAATATTCTGCAGCTATACCTCAGTTAATTGTGCCATGAGCCAGAAAAGAATAGATCTTGAATTTTAGATCTCAAAGGATGTTAGTATCATTATCCTCCATTATAAATGGGGAAACTGTGGCACAGGGACGTGAACTGATATAGACACCCAGCAGGCCAGTGGCAGAGGTGGCACTAGGGGTTTGTCTAAACTGGCAAGTAAATGCTCTGTAACTTTTCATCTCAAAGGTATGAGTTGTCCCCCCACTCCGAGTGCGGCAAGTTACATTGCTGTAACACATTAGTGTAAAAAGGCTCCCAGCGCTGTTAGGGTATGTCTACACTACAGAGTTTTGTCAGAAAAATGGCCATCTTTCCAACAAAACTTGAGTTATCCACACTGCCATCACGTTCTTTCAAAAGTAAATTGAAAGAACAGAGGGGGTTTTCTGACAGCGGTACTCCTCTTTCTACAAGGAAGAATGCCTTTTCCGAAAGAGCTCTTTTGGAAAAAGGCATGTGTGGATGGGGAGTAGGGTTTTCTTTCAAAAGAAGAGGCCTCCAGGAAATAACACAGGTGCCCTGGTGGACACTCTGTCCATACTAATCACAACTCTATAGTTCCTGTCTCCTGCCAGGTCGTAAAGCTGCAGGCACCCTGGACAAGCCTTGTGGCAGGAAGCCAGACTGAAAGCAGCACCCTGACCACGCGGCTCTCCCTGTCATAGGCCTTGCCACCCACGATGGAGCCACAAGCCCCCCTCTGGTTCTTGCAGGAAGCAGTCCCAGGGGTCCAAAGACCCAGCCCAGGGGACCAAGAGTCAGGCACCCTCCTGGTCCTGAGCAGAGATCCTGTCCCACCTGGAGCTGTGGGGTGAGGAGGAGACATTTCAGGACCTCAGATCCAAGCACCGCAACACCGAGATCTTCAAGTGCATGACCATCTCTCTACGCTGGGGTGCGGGTGCAAGGGCCTTGCTCCTGCATACAGGTAGAGGGACTCTCAAATGAGCCTGGCGTCGAGCTGGGTGGGGCAAGACTGTCAAGACGGTCTGCACAAACTTCTGTAGAACCTGCAGCACGGTAACATGGGGCCATTGCATGCCCAGAGGTGTCAAAAAGTTGGGCAACCAAAGCAGGCACTGCAAAAGCTTTACTGTCCCTCAGAGAGGTTGGCAAGCATGCAGCAGAAGCAGAGAAGCTGCTGTCTAGGGGGGTCTCTTTAAGCACGCATCTCAGATAGCCTTAGGCAACAGCACCTGAAAGCAACTGCTGACCTAATGCCCTGCCTGAATTGGTTCTGGGTGGCCTTTTATGCAAGATAGTATCCAATCAGTCTTGATGCTTTCTTTCGAAAAAGCAGATCGCTTTTTCAATGTGCTTTTGTGTATGGACACACTCTTTCAAAAGAAGTTTTTTCAGAAGATCTCTTCCAAAAAACCCTTATTTTGAAAGAAGCCTGTTGTCTGGACATAGCCTTATATACTCCTCTCATAGAGGTGGCTTTCCTAGACCACTGGGAGAACTTGAACATGTGGACAAAGCATAGAAGTCAGGTAGTCCAAATCTCAGGCCTACCTCTGTGCCATGCTGCCTCCCACTTGCTCTCAAGGAATTGGCTCTGCAGAGCTAACGGGATAAAACCTAATCAAAAACTTGTCTTTGCCACAAGCAGTAAAAACAGAGAAAAGCTCATTGGGTTATGGTTGGCACTTCAGATGTCAACATTATGTTGTGATACAGTGTTGCATTGTTTGATAGTGATGAGGTGAGAAAAGGCATGCATGGGGGGACAAAAATAAATTAATCCAAGAAGCATTCATCTCCCTAAGCCACTCAGAATCAGTTAAATTAAAAATGAAAGCATGTGTGGGGATTTCAGGGCACAGCCCTGGTGCTCCTGGCAGTAAAGTTGTGATTCACAATTCATTTTAAGACATTGAGAAGTTTTCTACATGGTTTGGAACTTGACTAATGCAAATGTCTTTAAAAACAAACAAACAAACAAACACAAATAAACAAGCCAAAACAAGCTTTTCATGGATGTAAGCCCATGTGAAAAATGTGCAGTGGATATGTTTTTTAAAAAACTGTGGTTTAGAACTTTTTTTTTAAGAAGAGGCTGAAGGGGCTCATCTTACAAAGCACTGTGTGTCCTAAAACCTCACTTACTTTGTGGAAATTGTGGGTGCTGAGCTCTCCATGGGGGCACTAGGACAAAATCCTCAAAAATACTTGGGTTTCTAACTTCTATAGAGTTAGGAGGCAAAATACCTTCAAGGATCGGGGCTTCAACATTCTATAGTAGTGGCCCAGAATCATTACATGTTTGAAAATAATGTGTAGATATGACTTTCCATAGCATTTTAAGCAAATACATACACTGTGTTAGCATGTATTATCTCTGGAATGCTGTAAATAAAATGTATTTCAGAGACTAGTTTGTTAAAATAAACACATTGCATACATTGATTAGACTGGTTACATAAAATTGTGTTCTCAAAGTATGTATTTACCTTACTTTGGTATGCTGGGATTAACTAGTATCTAGGAACCCATAGGAATTTCAAATTTGTCTATTTCATTGTGGATTGTTTAAAAACAAGTTAGACTTCCATGGCTTTCTTTTTATTTCAGTATGCCATTTATTTCAACTCTTCCACCCCTTTTTATAACATTTTCACAGCAGGGCTAAAGCTGAAATAAGCTACGCAACTTGAGGTACGTAGTTTATTTTGGCTTTTGGCACTTGTCTATGCAGCAGGAAGTCCGAGAAAGAGCACTTTTCCTCTGACTTCCCTTACTCTTCGTAAAATGAGGGTTACAGGAGTTGGAGTAATAAGTCCTCCAGCTAGACATTATTTTCATATTATGTCAAAATAGTGGCATGCTGCGTAGATTTGGGACTATGTTATTTCGGAATAATGTCAGGTATTCTGAAATAACACTGCTATGCAGACATACCCTTTGAAGGGACAAAGTGCTTCCAGCCACAGGGTGGGTTGGGCAAGGGGGAGAGAAAGAAAAGATGAGTCCGCATCTACACAGCAGGCTATTATTTGCTGTCTGTTTAAAGAGAGTGCACTGACAAAGCTCCACAAAGGTCACTTTATGGAAGATCCTCTCTCCTGGATGTTTCCCCAGCCGTTGATCCAGCTACTCCTAATCTGACTATACTGCACCTATATGTGACATCATAAAAGCTTATAGAGTAATGCAAATGCCATCTATGCAAAAAGGTCCAGCTGCTATTACCGAACCAAAACATTGGTTCTTCTGACTTTTATATGTTTTTAATATTTGGTCTTTTTGTTTTATTGCTGCACGTTGTTGCACGGCATACCACATTTCTTAATTTCTACACAGCAACTGTGGTTGTTGCGTAAAACAGTCAGTGGTACACTTGAAATATGGCAGTATTTCCTATTTTAAGTTCAGGGAAATGGTATCTTTTTAGATATTGCTGTTAGCAAATGTGGCCTTTTAAACTTCTAATAATGCCAAAAATATAAAAGAGTAACGAGGCATCGTGAATAAAATTTCGTATTTCTGGATCTAAATTCCAGCCTCCAGCAAGGATTTTGTCTGGTGGAAATTTACTGCTTTATATACGTGTACTGAAGAGTGCCTTACTTTCCCATTGTGAATCGTATAAGCAGTGCTGAAAAGTATATTTGGCTCCTACGACAGTTGACTGTTTGGGTTTGCTGAAAATTGGAACAATCTCATCAAATGTGGAGCATCTGTTCCCTCTTTCATTTGCCAGTATTGAGAACTAATTGTTTATACTGTCATTTTTGGCACCCTGAGAACCATTTTATAGGAAATTATTGCTGAAATCCTGCTGCCTCTGGAATTAGTGGCAAAATTTCCATGATGCCAGGATCTCCCTGTTGATTCTGAGAATTTACGCATGGCTGACAACCCTGAAAATCCTTTGTTTTTCCTTATCTCTGTGATAATGCAACATCATCACTACCATGAAGATAGGGTATATTTTGGAGTCCATCAGCATTTCTAAGTCACGTTGGGGAGTCACAGTTGAGCAGTTTGTTGCTGCACCTGTACTTTCAACCCCTGCTAGTCAAAAGAACAATAAATGTGGCATCTAGAACAGTGTCACTAGGACTAGGCCAATGGGCAAGACCTGAAATATCTGAATTTTACTGTGCATCTGAAATACAACCATTTTAAATTCTTTGCTTGTCTGACTCAAATCAAGTTGTTTAGCCAGGTAAAGAATCTTCAGATACAGAGAGTAGTAGTGACATCAACAAAAATCAGTGAAGGACTAAGATCTCAACTTAATCTAGAGAATGAATGACTGGTTCTTTGATCCTACTGCATTCTTCAGTCACTTGAAGGCTAAACAAATTCTGTTTAACCAAGTTTACTTAGGTTTTAAATATTTGTGCTTTTCTTTTGTGTAGATTCTGTTGTATAAGAAACTGTTACCATCTAATCATATTGCTGTTATACAAGTGCAGGTAACGCTCCTCAGATGAAAGCAGAATTTATTACTAATAGGGAAACACATATTCCATAAAAAAATACTTCTCTGGCCAAACTTTCTTGAAGTGGCATATGAATATGGCAGGAGGAGACTGCTAAAATTTAAATAATAGAGAAATCGTTTTTACAGGCAAAATGCTAAATTGCTTCCATTAGTTTGAAGTGTAGGAAAACTAGTGACTTATTCTGAGGAAAAAATGTTTTGGGTTTTAGTTGTCTTAACAAAAAATTCTACTGACAAATGTAGAGACTATGAATGCAATTAAACTAAAATAATTAAATAGGTTGTGGTACAAGGAACGAATTTGTTTGACACAGCAGAGTTTGTACAATTAATTCTGAAAACAAGGTAAAATATTCCAAAGAAGTTCACCAGAGATAAGCCTTAGTACTTTATTTCCCAAGAAGACAATATCAGCAAGCTTAATTTTAAAGTTTATTGCTGTTTTTATTTGAACAAGTCAATAAATATACAATGGCTTTTTAAAAAAAGAGAAGAAAGAAACAAAATGTAGAAGCCCAAAGAAAGGAAAATCAGTAAAATGAGGGCCTTGCAGTTTTATGCTCCAGTATTCACCAGGATGTGAAACAATTTTTACAGTGTGGGTGCTGACAGCCATTACATCAAACTGTAAACCATGTATATGATAACTATGGACAGTATGGCAGCACCTCATACACCCCTAGTTCCAGCATCTATGGTATCCTCTACTGTGCACTTATGTACAGATGTGCTCTCCATTGGAGCAAGTTGCCTTTACCTTCCTTATTTTGAGCACTTCTAGTATTTAGAAGCTTAACTGAGCACTGCGGTTTAAAAGTTTCAGAGGGGTAGCTGTGTTAGTCTGTAACTGGAAAAACTTAAACTAATAGTCTTGCAACACCTTAGAGACTAATGAAAAATGTGGATGGTATCATGAGCACCGGGAATTAGTTGTGAGAAGGGTATTTTTTTAATCAACCTGTGGTTGAGTAATTTGGGTTTTGAGCTTGAGGAATAGCTACTGGATTTGTGGCTATTGATATGACAGATGCATTTTATGAAAGTGCTTAGAGCATTAGCTTTTTGTATGCGGCATAAATCCAACCAGAGCAATACTTTGTGAGAAAGTCCTGGATTTCAAGTTCTGTAGGCTGGGAGTGAGGAGTCGGGACAAGACTTCATTTTACCAAGCACACTTAGGGGTAAGGCAAGCAATCACTTAACTATGACCCCACATCATCATAGTATCTAATGTCTTAATCTTAATATCAAAGGCTCAGGAGCCTGTGTAGCTCTAACTTCCACCGAATGCCTTGGTGGCTCTTCCTCAAGATAGCTGTTCCCAAAGAGAGGCATCATCACCTCAGCAGGCTCCTGGTCTGAGGAGAAGCCTTATCCAACCAGTCAGCTAAAGGTGGAAGAGAGAGGCATCTCCTGCATCCATTCACAAATGAGGCTTGCGGCTTGATTTTCGTGTCTGAAGGATGACTCCTCTTGACCAAGTGCATCCAGAAACGCCATTAATACAAAATACACCCGCCCTCCCACAGAAACGCGGAGGAGGGAGGAAAGCAGCGGCGGGGGGGAGGGGGGGAAGAAACCTGGGCCATTAAGCCATCCAAAAGCCAATGTTTACAGCCCCAGTCACGTTTCTGCCTGACCAGCCAGGCCTGACAGGTGCTCCCGGCGGCCACTTTCCCCTGCCATTCCCGGCCATCTCGCCCCGTCTCCCCGCGCTGCTTTGCTGGGAAAGCGCTGGCGGGCCCGGGGAGCACCCAGCTCGCTGCGGCCACAAGGCAAAGAGGGGGAGGGGGGCGAGAGGGAGAAATCCGGCCCCCGGGCCCGGGAGCAGGGGCTGCCGAGGGGAGGGAATTGCTCCCAGCCCCTTCTCCCCAGCGTGGGCAGAGCTATTGCGAGTCCTACAGCGCCAGGAGAGACTCCCAACTTCCCGCGGCCCGCCGGGCAGAACGTGCCACTGCAGCCCCGAGGCTGGGGCGCCGCCTCCTCCCCCGCGCTCTTCGGGGTTCTCCTGCTGGCCTGCACCCGCCCAGGCGCCCGCAGCCCCTCGCGGCGTTGACCTGGTCTCGGCAAGTGCTGCTGGAGCCGTGGTGGCCGGGGGCGGGGCGGGGCAGGAGGAGGGCTCCTGCAGCTCCCGTCCCCATTGGAGAACGAGCTGCCGACAGCTCCAGCTGGAGTGGGTGACTGGGCTAAAGAGGCTGAACCTGCCCCCAGGAGCCCAGGGAAGCTTTAAGTTTTAAAGTGAGAACTTTCTTCTGGCAGAGCTTCAGATTCCAGGGCGAACCCGGTCTCTCCCTTCCCCTTCCCCCCCTGGGCAGGCTGTACAATCCTCGGCAGTGTCCTGAGACTGTATGGTCAGCTCAGGGGCGACCTGGCCAGGACAGCCGCAGCCTTTTCCTAGAGGACAATTAGTGCACCAGCCTTGCTGTCAGCTCGGCGAGCCCTCCCGGCGCCTCTCTTCCTGCTCCCAAGCCTGTGATCTCTAAGCTGCCGGGCGGTTTTCTGTCGGGGGGAGGCAATAGGAGACTCGCAGCAGTGACTGAGGAGCCCTCGTTGGCAGCCCGAGTTGGTTTAAGCAGCACGAAGGGCAGCGATAATGACCGCTGACAAGGAAAAGAAAAGGTAAGCGGGAGGGGAGACTGGGGGCGGACAGAGTCGGGGGAGGGGATACGAAGGTGCAATTAAAATGGGAACTGTCACTGCAGCAGTGGTGCCCGGGGGGTGCATGGTTAGTGGGACTCCGCTAAATTACCATCATCCCAAGGACACCTGGGTGACTTCTATTGCTTCTCCGAGTGTGAGGCTGTTGCATTCGCTCCAGGCCCTAGCGGCTGGGGCTGCAAGCGGGCGCTTGGGGATCCCGCAGCAGCTACTGTCGTGAGGAGCCCGAGCCGCCTTCTCTTGAAGTTCACGGCAGGGCATTCCGCTGCCTGCCTGCGGGATCGGGCCTCGAGAGGAGTAGCGGCAGGAAAAAATGTCTCTTCGCAGTGAATTGTCTTGGCTGATCGCCGCAGACGCGGGGGCAGAGGTCACTTCGACGAAACAGCGCAGATCACTTTCCCACACCGAAAACCGCTCCCAGCGACACACATAAGACTTTTTAGCAAATGTGGAGGAGCCCAGCTCCTTCCTTTCCCAGTCTGTGGTGGCTCTCGCAAAGGTGACTGGAGTTCGAGAAGAGCCGGGAGGGGAAGGGTTACACGCAACATAGCGGGGGTTCACACAGCAGGGGGCTGACTAGGGCAGAAGGAATTCCCCAGCACGAAGGAGTGATCCCAAATAGGTGGTTTCAGAAGCTCCTGGTGATGTCATATACATGATAGGGAAACGTAGCCTATGCAGTAGTGTGGATCCAGTCCTGTTCCCTCATGCGCCCATGGGAGCTTCAAGGAAACATGCAGCCTACACACTATAGAAACCCCGCCGCCGCCGCTTCCCCACTTAAGTGTCCGCTGGGTATGCTCGATACCAGAGTAGATTCCACGTTAATCCAGCCCCATCCACCGTCTCAGTGTATCAAAATACCGTGTGTTATCTTCCCTGTGGACTTTCGGCTAGCGCAGGGGCCGTCGGCTAATGTCAGTTACTTAGTCTAGTTGTTGTGAATCCGGTGTATAGGCAAAAAGTGCAACTCTCCGTTTTTGTGACGTCGGTTTAAATCTAATCTAACATTTAGCCCAAGCATTGACTGGAACGCCGACTAGTCTCTGCGGCAGCTGCTGTTCGAGGGAGTTGAGCTCCTAGTGGAGTCAGACTCTTTCTTGTTTTGAGAGTCTGCACTTCAGTTGCATTGGAAGTGAGTGTCCTGGAAGCGGCGCTCTGAAGAGATGCACTGGGAAACATTCAGGTCTCTCTTTTCTGGTCGGCTGTATTGAAGAGGTCTCTGACACCCATAGGCGAAGGCTCTTCCCTCACCTCTGTTATATTTACTCCCACTTTCTTCTCCCTTGGAAAGAACCCTAACTTCTACAAAATGGGAAAGCTTTGTTTTCTGGTGGGGAATCAATCATCCTCATACAAAGAAGAATGTACAGTATAATTGGAAATACATAACTGCTCCCATAGCTGGTCATTTGAAATTCAAATCATGCACATACTCGTTGTTGACTGTGGTCTGTATACTAGTTCTCCAGTCTTGCCAATTCTCAGTTAGTTTATTAGTAGGGGATTAGGCAAATGCAATTTACATGAAGATTTATTATCTTTAATGTCAGTTAGGTTATTATATTTCAGGTGAAGATGGTGTTTTAGAGGGAAATAATTAAACAAAACAAATAATTACAATTACATGGACAACATGAAAACTATGTTAACATTTATTTATTGCATATTGCTGATAAATTTCAACCTATTGAGGGGTCTATAAGGCAGCATCATAATTTTGAGGATCTGATGAAATACTAGAATGTAATATTAGATGTGAAGGACATGGAGTCTTTTTTAAACTGTCATTTGTTTTACTTAAGAGTTGAGGGCTCTGGAAGTGTTTTGAGCACAGTTATGGGCTAGGTGGGTATATCTTACTCTTATGTTTATTTTTGTTGCAAGAAGGGATGTAAAGTAGGGATTGAATTGTATCTTAGTAAATACATATATCCAAAGAAAACAGAAATCAAGGTATTCAACCTCCGTAATTACGACTCAGAATAATTTCCCTACTGAATCTTCATACAAAGTTTTTGGTGGAAACAAAAGGAAAGAAGTCATGAACTATAGTCCAAAACTCCCGCAGACAATTAACTCATGAAATCAACGAGAGTACTTGCATGAGTAAATACTGTCCAAATAATTACAAATTGCATGCTTGACCTCTGTGTTGAGATATTTAAGCTATTTTATACTATCAGTGTTTGCAAGATTGGCTTTTGTCATTGAATACAGACATATAAATAAAAGCTGTACTTTACGAAGGAAATATCTTCATATATAGTAGTTTCATTTACTGATATATGCTAAGCTTTTACAAATTGTATTTAATATTTCTATTTTAATTTGTGCGCTAGTTCTAAATCATTGACTGAGCTACACTATGAATGGACTGAGATACACTATGAGAGATAGGATAACTTTAGGTAAATTGAAAAACTTAAAAAACAGCAAATAGTCTAGTAGCACCTTAAAGACTAACAAAACATGTAGATGGTATCATGAGCTTTCATGGGCAAAACCCACTTCTTCAGATGACCGGAGTATAGGGTTACAGGGTCTGAAGAGAGTGGGTTTTGCCCACGAAAGCTCATGATACCTTCTACATATTTTGTTAGTCAAGTGGAACCTTAAAGATTATTTGTTGTTTTTTAAGTTTTTCCTGTTACAGACTAACTCGGCTACCCCGCTGAGGTTTTGGGTAAATTGTATTTTTTAAAACATCAGCATATGAGACATTAATTTATTAGGGTTAAATCATTTTAATCACTTACCTCTGTATTTGTTCTAAATGTTAGTTAACTCTCTATGCAAAGAATGAAGTACGGGATAATATTATGTAGCCTCAAATCTGTTTTGAAGAAAAGAATGAAAAAAATTCATACAGTAAGGTGCATTTATAAAATTATATAGTATGTTTAATAAACATAATTTTCAGACTAAAAAATCAATTTTAATGAAAGACAGCTTTAACAGAACCCCCTCCCCCCACCTAAAACACCTAAACTATATATGAGCACTGTCTAATGCTCAGAATAATTTGAAGCTGACCAGATCATACAATGTGACTACACTGCAATTGTGGTACTGTAATATTGCAGTGTAAATGTTTGGACTCAGCTGGAGACAGACCCCCAAATTTCTACACTGAAGTTTTACATTCCTGCAGCTCAAGTCTGAAGCTCAGGGGCCAACCATGGGTGTTTTGTAGTGTGGACTGTGCCCATCAATGGCAACTGAATCATGACAACAGTGTAACTGTCAAAGTAGTTCAGTTACTCTTTGTCATCCTGCAGCACTTAGAATGAATGGCTAAAAAGTTCATTTCTTAAGGAGTGGTCCTTGCCACAGGGTGTGCAGGTTTAAGGCTTGTGGGTAGAAGATGAAACCACTGCTGGCTCTGGAGGCTTTCTGAATTTTCTTCTTTTCTCTCTTTGCGTTTGTTTATCTAAAGTGCCTTAGAAACTTTCGATAAAGCACAAAATGGAAATGTAAGGTGATCTCAGTTCTAATCTACTGGCTATGCTTAAGTTCTGAGTTTTAATATTACTGGCCCTTAAGTAAATCACTTGACATTCCTGTGCCAATTTCCTTCTCTCAGAATTGGGTTAATAATATTTAACTCTCTCATAGGCTGTATTAATAAAGGTGAGCTTTTAATGTTTGCATAGCTAACTGAAACTGAAAATATTTTATTTACATTTGTCATTTTTATAATAATGATTTATTGCCTTTAGCTCGTCAGTTATTGCGGTATTAACTTGATTTCTACTCAGATATATAGCTGGAAACTCTAACTTAGGTCATTTACTAGCACAATTTATAATCAATTTTACTGAGGAAAAATGATGATGGTAATAAAAATCTGTTTTGTAGGACTTCCATGCAAGTCTTGAGTCATGAGCCTTGAGGAACAGTTCTGTCATCATAATTCAGAGGCAGTCCATGAAAGATAATCCATGACATTTTACATTGTGCTCCATTCAAATCAAAGATCATTCTCAGATTCTCACAAGGGAATTTCAGGACAGGTGAAAGAGATCTGAGTAACATTTTATATAAAACAGTCATGTTGTCGCACTGAATTATAATGTCTAAAAATCTGATCCGAATAATCTACCACAAACTGATGGAAAATGAATAGACTCACTACTTTAAATTAATCAGCAGCAAACTTCTTTATAGGCATTTTATATTCTTAAACAAAAATTTAAATACTTCTTAGAATACTAATTTAAAAAAATCATTAAAAGAATAAAATAAATTTTGTTTGTAAGATTATATAAACTTAGAGTAATCAATACTGTATACGTTTAATCTTCATATTCCAAACATGATCATATGCAAACTGATCATAAAGGTTTTTCTCAAATGATATTTCAGTATTCTGACAGCTTCTTTTTCAGCTATTTGAAATGTCTTTGTTTTTTTATTTAATCATGATTTTTTTTTGTTTGCAATTGGTTATTTTCTTATAATTCCTTTTTTTTAATTCAAGAAACATTGCAGGGTCAAGACGACTTTGTTCTGTGTCTATCAAGAACATAAGATTTAGTGTTCCATGTGGAAGAGTCTTCAGCGTAAAGCAAATGAGTGCAAACACTGTCAATGTTGCTGTTTTGCTACCATTGTTAATGCTTGTTTGGTGTTTCCTGATAAATTCATTCAGAACACATATTGCTGGAAAAAAATCTATTAGAGACTTTCCAGTCAAGAAAATGAACTCATACGATGAGAAATATGTATGTTTCACTACTGAGTGAGAATATGACTGCAGTGATTTTTAAGTGAACTTTTGTAAGATTATTTCATGATCTATGTCACCAGAAAAGTTTCCTGGTGATTGTTAATGACGTTATACTGAAGTCAGACCAATTTTTTTTGTAAGCTGGGCAAATTTATAGATGCTGTGTGATGCTGGGAGAGAGGGGACAGGAGTGTAAAAAAATTGACTAAAAGACCAAACATCTGATGCTTAAATATCCCTGTTTAGTTATGGCTATGAATGCTTTTGTTAATATTTAAAGCTTGGTACTTCTAGATGCTAAGAAACTCTTTTGAGATACTTTGTGCCTCAACTCCCATTGACCTGTTGCCTCAAAGGACTGATTTTGCATAACCAAGGTGAATGAGAATTTTCATTTACTTTAATCGGAGAAAGATTGGTACTAAGAGCATTACCATCAACAGAAGCTTACACATCCTTACTCACAAAAGAACTAATCCAATTGTTAAAAACCGATTTCCATGGACTTCAGTGGCACATGCATTGAAGTACAAGGGTGGATTTCAGTTCCTCTGTCACCTTTCATTCCACTCACAAATATTTGGATTTTATACAAGTTGAATGGCATCTTTGAGTGGAGTACTACATACTGATTTTCTGTTAAATAATACTGCATTTTCTAGTAACCTGTTCTTATCTTCAGTTATCATATATTCACCCTATTTGGATAGTATGAAGGGCCTGAGTACTGGAATTCTGTTATTATGAGATTCATTATATTTAGGGACCTACCTTACTGTAAATCTACTGAATCTTTCTTCTTGCATTCTACCACACATCTAATTTTACAGTGCAGCATTCTTACACTTAAACATTCAAATATATAAATTTCAGAACAAGGTTTGCTGGGCACTGTGAAACTCTGTGGCTACATCTAGACTACAAGCTTAGTGCGCAAGAAGCTTTTTTCAGAAGAGATTTTCTAAAAAACGTCTTGTGCAAGAGAGTGTCCACACTGCAAAAGTGCATTGAAAAAGCTACGTGCTTTTTTCCACACTGGCTGGAAACTATCTCGCATGTAAGCAGTGATTGCTATGGACAAAATGGACACCAGGGCACCTGTGATTTTTCCTCTTCCCTCTTCTTCTGAAAAAACTCCCTCTTTCCCGTCCACAAACGCCTTTTTGCGAAAGAGCTCTTTCACAAAGAGGCTTCTTCCTCGTAGAATGAGGATTACCAATGGCACAAAAAGCCCTCTTCTTTCGATTTACTGTTGAAAGAACGCGCTTACAGTTGAGATGTAACTCAAATTTGTCAGAAAAACAGGTTCAAGTTTTGTTTTTCCAACAAAACTCTGTAGTCTAGACATAGCCTGTGTTTTTAAGTACTTCTTCTAAACGTCAACATTTGAATTATCTAAAAATAATTACAAGCTTCCAGTGAACAAAATTTTATTTCCCTACCTTTAAAGAGTTTTACAACCTATGCAGAGAGGCAAGGAACATCCCCTCCCCCCGAGTATTGCCTTTGAAATTCAACTAATGTAGAACCAGTTACTACAACCTGTATTCATGGAAGGAGATCTTACTCATGTGGGTAGTTCCATTGAAATCAACAGAATTATAGTATTTGTATGAGTAAGCATTGAAGGATTGGGCTTTTTGTTACTAGCATAGTAGCCTGATTTGCAAGGAATGAAAAGAAGTTGTATAATGAATTGCCATTCATATTTCAAATGTGACCATAGAATTATACCTCTTGCTCAGTTGTAGTGTTTCCAAACATATGGTTGGAAAAACAATGCTCAAGCTCCAGTCTAGGCTGAAACTCATTATAATTGCTTTCTTTACATTTATGCATCTTGCTACAAGACATGAAAAAAACAACCTCGCGGAGAAAAGAAATTTCATGCTGATTCATTTCACCCCCTTTCTTGTTGTGAATATCACAGTGAAGATATTGATGGCCAATGAGGCACAGTAGGGTATATTATTTTACATTGTAAATGCTATCATGGAAAGGTGGGTGAGGTTATATCTCTTTTCAAGCTCACACAGAGCTCTTCAAGTCTGGGAAAGGTACTCAAAGGGTATGTTTACTCTACACTGTAATATAACATTGGGGCTAGGCTATGTCAGCTGACTCAGACTCACAGGGCTGTGATGGTGTGTTTGGTGTTAGGCTGGATCCTGGGTTCTGGCACCCTCCCCACTCACTGGATCTCGGATCCTGAGCTCCAGCCCAAACCCGACCATCTGCTGCAGTTTTACAGCCCCTATTGCTAAGGTGGGCATGTCACAAGTATTTTATTGCACTATAGAGACACCCAAGTGTCACAGTTATATCTAAAGTGGAACAGGTTTATCATGAGAGTTAACATGTTGTAAGACAATAGCTTTCAACCTTTCCAATTTTCTGTACCTCTTTCAATAATCTGATCTGTTTTGCATTCCCCCAAGATACTTGCTTAAAAACCGCTCGTATATAAAATCAGACATAGAAATATGCAAGTGTCATAGCACACTATTACTGAAAAATTGGTTGAATTCTCATTTTTATCATATGATAAAATAAATAAATTAGAACATAAATATTGTACTTACATTTCAGTGTAGTGTAGCAGTATAAATAATTCACTATATGACATTTTAATTTGTACTGATTTGGATAGTGCCAGGGGAACTGACAGCCTCCATGGGCTCCAGGGAAAGGGGGGAGATACAGTGGCTTTGAGCGCCTGGAAGGAGCGGAACAGAGGGTGGAAGGGGCAGGGTCAAGTGCAACTAGTCCTCAGTGCTGCTCGGAGTGCACCATGCTGGTCCCCAGACAGCCCTCCGTGCTGCCCAGAATGTGGGGCCCTTCCCCCTCTTCAGCACTTAGTGCTGCCCAGAGTGCACCGCACAGTGCTCCAGCAGTGACTGAAAGGGGTCCGGGACTCTGCCACTGCAGCAGCCTTCTCCTTTCCCCCATCTATATGAGCTTGATGCTGCCTCCTAGCAGACATCTGAGTACCCTCAGAGGTATAGGTACGCCCCGGTTAGAACCAGTTGTAAGAAACCCATTGCAGATAAAGTGAACATTTAACATCTCTGCAATAGGAAGACAAAGGACCCCATCATTTTGCAACAGATGAGAAACCTACAGACATATCTCCACTGGTAAGAGGATCAATATGCCTCACAACACACCTTTCAAGATCCATAGGTCCTACATATGTCACCACATGTGGTGTATATTCCTCACCTGCTACACCAAATGCACTACTAAGAATTATGCAGGTGAAACAAGACAATCACTATGCTCTTGAATGAACTCACATAGACAAGACAAAAACATATTACCCAAGGGTGAACATTATTCACAAAATGCTCACTGCATATTTGACCTCTCAATACTTACCCTCAAAGGAAACAAGCACTACACCTTCAAATGATCGGCATTAATAACTTCTTGTTAGACACTAAACATTATGGACTTAATAGTATATTAATGACATTGGATTTATAAGTTATTGCAACAATTTATAACCCACCAATCCTCCGGGCTATGTCTACACAGCAGCGTTATTTCATAATAAATGACGTTATTCTGAAATAACAAAGAGCACCTCTACACAGCAAGCCATTATTTTGAAATAATGGCAAGTGGGAGGACTTCTTACTTCAACTCCTGTAACCTTCATTTCACAAGGTATAAGGGAAGTCAAAGGAAGAGTGTTCTTCCTTTGACTTCCTGCTGTGTAGACAGTGCCGAAAGCTGAGGTAAGCTATTTCGACTTCACCTACACAGTTGATGTAGCTGGAGTTGTGTAGCTTAATTTGACTTTTGCCCTGCTATGTAGACATGTCCCTGCAACTGGAGAGGTGATAACTATCCACTTCACCTTGAATGGTCTTTTACAGCATGTTAACCCCTTATGCTAAACAGTCTGTTCCAATTTGTATCTAGTTGTGTCATTGAGTACTTTCCCAAACAAGAGCTCTGTGTCAACTTGAAGGCTTGTCTCTTTTATCTACAGAAGTTGGTCCAATAAAAGACATATCGCCCGCCTTGTCTCCCTAATGTCCCGAGACCAATATTGCTACAGTAACACATTGTAACAATATTGCTACAGTAAGACAAATAATTCTATACACAGACATGTATTTTTTTTTTGTTTAGATCTGGTAATAATGAAGCATGGTGAATAGGGGTATTCTTTTCAATACAGGCAGTCCCCGGGTTACATGAATCCGACTTACATCGGATCCCTACTTACAAACGGGGTGAGGCAACCCCGCACTAGCTGCTTCCCCCCAGCAGACCAGGGAGACGCGAAGCTAGCGCCCCGCCCCCAGCAGACCAGGGAAACGTGGAGCGGCTTTTCTCAGCAGACACCTCAGCTTGAGAATAAAGGACTGACGGAAGTGAGGTGGAGAATAAAACTGAGCTCTGGAGAAATGTTTGGCTAGAGTTTCCCCTACAATATGTACCAGTTCCGACTTACATACAAATTCAACTTAAGAACAAACCTACAGTCCCTATCTTGTACGTAACCTGGGGACTGCCTGTACTAGAGTGCTTGCTTATACATCTTAAGTACATACTGGAAGAAAACTGTGTGTGGGCATTTCATTTTGTGGCATAGTGTAGGGCATGAATTGTATGCCATTATCCAGGACACACCACTGTAGATTAAAACAAAATGCAAATATATTACAATATGCAGGTGCAATTTTTTAATGTTACTTCCTTGAGATAAAGTTTGTTATCTGTCAGTCTTGTGCTGTGTTCAGTACCTCCTTAAACATTTGTTGGAGCAAAGTGTTTTAACTAGCTGGTTCTTTTCATTAGACTTGCAAGATTGTTCACAACTAAAAAGTTTGCTTTCTATGGGAAACAAAAAATATGTGAAACTGTATAATGCTGCTTTCCAAAAGCAGTGTAGAATACAGTATTTGATTTAAGATGTACAGTAGACCTTGGCTGATAATAGCTAGCATCCCAAATTGGCCAAATTTAATTATGCTTTTTAGTGTTTTAGCCACCCTAAGGCTACGTCTAGACTGGCATGATTTTCCGCAAATGCTTTTAACGGAAAAGTTTATCCATTAAAAGCATTTACGGAAAAGAGCATCTAGATTGGCACGGACGCTTTTCCGCAAAAGCACTTTTTGCGGAAAAGCGTCCGTGACAATCTAGACACGGTTTTGCGCAAGAAATCCTCGATCGCCATTTTTGCCATTGGGGCTTTTTTGTGCAAACAGTTTTTAGCTGTCTACACTGGCCCTCTTGCGCAAAAACATTTCCAGAAAAGGGCTTTTGCCTGAATGGGAACGTCAAAGCATTTGTGCAAGAAGCACTGATTTCGGACAGTAGAACGTCAGTGCTTTTGCGCAAAATCAAGCAGTCAGTGTAGACAGCTAGCAAGTTTTTGCACAAAAGTGAGTACTTTTGCGGAAAAACTTGCCAGTCTAGATGCAGTCCATATGTAATTATGATTTTAGCTCTTTTGTCTGCATGATTGTATTTAGCTCTAGACATTTTTTAATTGTTTTACTATCTAAATTAGCACACAGAATTTGCAAAGGACTGTTTGTGATACAGTTCTTAACAATTAGATTTCTAACTTAATTTTAGGCTGTTTTATTTTATAAAGAGTTTGAGGTGGGATAAAACACCCATCGTGCTCCACTGTTCATTGCATTACATGGTACAGCTAATATTCAATATTCCATCCTATAGAAGCTTGTTAAATGTTTTGTTTAACAAGAAGCAAAGTTGCTTTAGTTGAATTTTTGTGTCTGATCTTCAGTCAAAGAGGTGCCCTAATCTTGACCCTGTGCTCATGATTATGTGTAGTCAGCAGTTTTCCTTGATTAAGGGAATATTTACATTGTTTTCTCTATAAGATTCAATCAGAAAGATTTATAAAACTTTGCCTATGTTCTATTTTAGCCTGTGGTTGAGTGATTAATATCAGATTAGTATCAAGTCTGTGCATTGGGCAGATGCATGTTTGGTTTGTATTGGTTTTATAAGGGCGACACGAGATGGTTTCTATAGGGTTTTTTTGCTTTTTTCTGTTTCAATACAGCTAAAAAGTAGGCAAACATACTCTGCTTTATATGACAGCAATAATAATGACCAGTATCTTGACTCTATGCTGTATTTATTTACATTGCAAGTCAATTGGAAGCAAAGGAGACAGTTTTTACTTTTTCCAATCTCAAATTTAACATTTGCTTTCAAACATTTTAGGAATTCACATAGTTGAAACATAAATACACTCTATTTTCTAAAAGTCTTCAGTAATTTATAAATAAAATCAAACTTTAAAAAAATAGACCTCAGCACCTGTGACCCTCTCCATTATCAAGGAGCAAAATGTGAAAATGTCAGAATTAAATTTTGTGTCACCTATAAAAGTAGTGTTATATGTGAAGTAGATATTAGTTAACTAATTCTGAAAGAAGGAAAATATCAACATCAAGGATGTCAAATTCTGTCTAGGAAGCTGGCCAAATTGCACTTCTTAATAGTTGAGTTTAAAAATACCTAGGTTGATTTTGAAATATCAGGGCCATATATGGAATTGTGTACCTAAATGACTTAAAAAATCTGTGGCCAGATTCAGTTCAAGCTGGTATACATTGTCTTAGTTCTGTGAAAGACATTGGAGTAGTATCAACAAGCTTAACAGTCAATACTTGTCATTGAGATAAGTGAGGGGCAATTCATAACTCTCTTACCATTCTGTGAATGCACAGTATATATAGAGGAAAGATGATTATGGCATTTTTAACAGTTCCCCTAACTAAAAAGTATAATTGTATTAATTGCAATAATTACAAACACATAGCTGAATAAAGGCTTAGGGTACAACTAGACTACAAGTTCTTGTCAGAAAAAGGTACGCAAAATGTGCTCCGCATTTTGCGTACCTTTTTCCAATTCTTTCGTCAGAAGAGGCTTTCCGACATTTGGCCTGTCTAGACTGGGCCAACTGTCAGAAAAAAAAACCCCCTTTTGGAAGCCCCCTTCTTCCTCTTTTGGAAGCCAGTAGAACGAGGAATACAGGGGCTTCCGAAACAGCGCATTTGCTCTTCCACCAAAAAAAAGCGGAAGAGCAAACGCATTCCCTGGATGAGGCGGAGTGTTTTTGGGATACCTCTGGTATCCCGAAATCCTCCCGCAGTCTAGCCGTACCCTTAGTGAGCTGAATCTTTATTACATCAAGTATCTTTAAGACAAAATCTTAAGACAAAAACAGTAGTGTATCAAATCCATAGATGCTAGGAAGCTAAACTAAGTGCTAGATGAAGTGGGTCTTTGGACTTAAGGAATAGAAAGGAGCCTGCTTTAACTGATTATTATAGTATTGATTTACATTTCTATATGCTTTCATTTTAATAAATGAGCAATATAAGTATTGTTTTTTCTTTTTTATTGCTGAGGTGTTGCTTTGATGCTCAATTTACATGTTACATGAAGATTTCAGATTATGAGTAGTATTTCAATTTTTTCCATGTATCACCTCCAGCAGATGAAGACTCTGAAGCCTATTGATTCCAAAGACAGCTGGATGTCTGTGCTCCCAGCTTGACAGGAACACAGCTAGGGGTGTGTCTACACAGCAAAGATATTTTGGAATAACGGACGCTATTCCGAAATAACTATGTGAGCGTCTACACAGGAATTCCGTTATTTTGAAATAATTTCAAAATAATGGACGGCTTATTCTGACTTCTGTAAACCTCATTCTATGAAGGATAATGCCTATTCTGAAATAGCTATTTTAAAATAAGGCATGTGTAGATGCTCCACTTCTGCTATTTTGAAATAGCCCCTCACCAAGGGCATTCTAAGTTATTCCTCCTGAGGCTCTAAATCGAGATAGCACATCTACATTAGGAAAGCCTGCCTCAGACTAATTTTGAGGCTTCGCTGCAGTGTAACTGTTCTATTTCGAAATAAGCTATTTTGGAATAACTATTCCGGGATAGCTTATTCTGAAATAACTGTGCAGTGTAGACGTAGCCAAGATGATCATTATGAGCAGATGAAGTTGTGTGACTTTGGGGGTGTAGAATAGCTGCTACCCCATGCATAGTTCGCATCCTCATATAAATATTCTGTAGTATACTAATATTCATCAGAAATGTTGTATAAATTAGTCAATGATCTTTTTCACAGTCTTTTTGCTACTGGGTCTTTATAATTATTTTTCAAGTCTGCATTAGGTACCTACTGATGTGAAATGTTGTGCACCTTTCTAAATTATTCAGCACCTTCGCCTCCCACTCTTACTTCAATGACTCTCCATTGACTCCTTTCCTGTTCTTTTCTTCCTGTTGTGCAGCCTGTGGCAGGATCAGAAGCTAGAATACCGCATCATTTTAATACATTGTAAGATGTGTCAGTTGCACATATTTAATTGACATTTCTTTTAAAAGCCCTTTCCTTAACAGTTTCCCTTCTCATTTTGGAAAATAAAATTTTATTGTCTAGGGAAAAGATAAATGTCTATGCATGAAGATTTTTAATCAAGGCAGTCTGAAGTTATATGTGTAATAAAATTAGCAAAATCATTAGAAACTTCTATATACCCACTAAAATGTTAATATCTATTGTAAATATTTAAGCATCTTATTATCTTAGTCTGAAAACATGTGGAGGCTGAAGGTAGACAAATTCAGATTAAAAATAAGGCACACATCTGTGATATACATGCTAATTAATCATTAAAGCAACTAACTTAGGTACGGTATGGTGGAATCTCCATTTGCAGTTTTGAATGAGTTTTGAATACTTTCTAAGGGTATGTCTACACTAGCCACTCTAATTTGAACTAGGGTGGCTAATGTAGTCATTCGAACTTGCAAATGAAGCCTGTGATTTAAATATCCTGGGCTTTATTTGAATGTTTCCTCATTGCAGAAGGAGTAACGGTAGTTCGAATTAGGAGCTTTAATTCGAACTACCTAGCCTGTGCTGCGTGTAGCTGTGGGCAGGCAGTTCAAACTACAGGGCATTTTAAAATGGCGGCGCTCGGGAACATGCAAATAAAGCTCAGCATATTTAAATCCTGGACTTCATTTGCAAGTTCGAATGACTACATACCCTAAAAGGTATGTAATAGATCAAACAAAAGACTGGAGGTTTGATGCAGAAATTACAGGATGAGCATCTTTGGACAGTGTTATGTAGGAGGTCAGTCTAAATGATTACTATGGTCCCTTCACCCCTTAAAATATATGAATATTTTCATTATTATTAAATAAGAACATAAGAACGGCCGTACTGGGTCAGACCAAAGGTCCATCTAGCCCAGTATCCTGTCTACTGACAGTGGCCAGCACCAGGTGCCCCAGAGAGGGTGGACCGAAGACAATTATCAAGCAATTTGTCTCCTGCCATACCTCTCCAGCCTCTGACAAACCGAGGCCAAGGACACCATTTTATCCCCTGGCTAATAGCCTTTTATGGACCTAACCTCTATGAAATTATCTAGCTTCTCTTTAAACTCTATTATAGTCCTAGCCTTCACAGCCTCCTCTGGCAAGGAGTTCCACAGGTTGACTACACGCTGTGTGAAGAAGAACTTTCTTTTACTAGTTTTAAACCTGCTCCCCATCAATTTCACTTGGTGTCCTCTAGTTCTTCTATTTAGGGAACTAATAAATAACTTTTCTTTATCGGCCCTCTCCACATCACTCATGATTCTATACACCTCCATCACATCCCCCCTCAGTCTCCTTCCTTCCAAACTGAAAAGTCCCAGTTGCTTCAACCTCTCCTCACATGGGACCTGCTCCAAACCCCCAATAGCTTCAGTTGCCCTTTTCCGAACCCTCTCCAAGGCCAGAACATCTTTTTTAGGTGAGGAGACCACATCTGTACACAGTATTCGAGATGTGGGCATACCATAGTTTTATACAGGGGCATTAAGATATTCTGGGTCTTATTTTCTATCCCTTTCCTAATAATTCCTAGCATCCTATTTGCCTTTTTGACTGCCGCTGCACACTGTGTGGAAGTTTTCAGAGAACTGTCCACGATAACTCCAAGATCTCTTTCCTGCTTTGTCATAGCCAAATTAGCCCCCATCATACTGTACGTATAGTTGGGGTTATTTTTCCCGATGTGCATTACTTTACACTTATCCACATTAAATTTCATTTGCCATTTTGTTGCCCAATCACTCAGTTTGGTGAGATCTTCTTGGAGTCCCTCACAGTCTGCTTCTGTCTTGACTATCCTAAACAGTTTGGTATCATCTGCAAACTTTACTACCTCACTGCTTACCCCTTTCTCCAGATCATTTATGAATAAGTTGAAAAGGATTGGTCCCAGGACTGACCCTTGGAGTACACCACTAGTTACCCCTCTCCAATCTGAAAATTTACCATTTATTCCTACCCTTTGTTTCCTGTCTTTTACCCAGTTCTCAATCCAAGAAAGGACCTTCCCTCTTATCCCATGGCCATGTAATTTACACAAGAGCCTTTGGTGAGGGACCTTGTCAAAGGCTTTCTGAAAATCCAAGTATACTATATCTACTGGATTCCCCTTGTCCGCATGTTTGTTAACCCCTTCAAAGAACTCTAACAGATTAGTAAGACAGGATTTCCCTTTACAGAAACCATGTTGACTTTTGTCCAACAAATTATGTCTTGTACATGCTTCACAATTTTATTCTTTACTATTGTTTTGACTAATTTGCCCGGTACTGAAGTTAGACTTACCGGTCTGTAATTGCCAGGATCACCTCTAGAGCCCTTTTTAAATATTGGTGTCACATTGGCTACTTTCCAGTCAATAGGTACAGAAGCCGATTTAAAGGATAGGTTATAAACCACAGATAATAGCTCAGCAATTTCCCATTTGAGTTCTTTTAGAACCCTTGGATGAATGCCATCCGGTCCCAGAGACTTGTTAACATTAAGTTTTTCTATTTGTTCCAAAACCTCCTCTAATGACACTTCAATCCGGGACAGTTCCTCAGATTTATCACCCACAAAGGATGGTGCAGATTCAGGAATCTCCCCAACGTCCTCAGCCGTGAAGACTGAAGCAAAGAAATCATTTAGTTTCTCCGCAATGGCTTTATCGTCCTTGATTGCTCCTTTTATAGCTCGATCATCTAGGGGACCCACAGGTTTTTTAGCAGGCTTCCTGCTTCTAATGTACTTAAAAAACATTTTGTTATCATAGGCAGCAAGGGGGGTGGCAGGAACTAGTGCCCGTGGGGAGTCAGCTTTTCAGCCAGCTCCCTGCGCATGTTGGTTCCCATGGAGCTGCGTGTTTCCCTCCATTACCCCCCAGCTGCCTTCCACAGAACTGACTCCCCACAAGCACCGTGTTTCATGGAGCCGCCTGCTCCCCCACCCCCACACTGTTGCCTCTGTATTAGGCAGCAGGATTGTGGGGGGGGGGTGCTGTTGCAGCTTCTGTCCATGGGGAGCTGGGGCCCCCTGCAGACAGGGTTGGCAATCAAGAGCCAGTCTGTGTGGGGACCCAGTTTTTAAATTGGCTTCTCTTGTGGACCGGCTCCACCTACCACCCCACACTGCTGTCTCTGATACAGAGGCAGCAGTGCAGGGTGGCAGGCAACTCCCCAGGAGTGGGGCCAGGAGTCGGGAGTGCACTGACTGCCATCCTCGTCCCAGCAGGGAGCATTTTATTAATTGTGTAACCACTAAAAATTGTTGCAGGTACACGATAACTAAAATAAACCATATCTAATATCCCTAATTGTAAGCATAGCACTAAAGATAAATGAAGATCATTTGCTACTAAACATTGTTTCTGAATCTTGTAACATGCAAGATGAACAAAAATGTGGCAAAATTAATGGAGAAAGATCACAACATTTCTAAATGATTAAAAGATTGAATCTAGAATTATTAGTCTGTTTCTAGGAATGCAAGCAAGCAAGTAAACAAAACTACTTCATACAATACATACAAATGACACCCTTTAGTAAATAAGTGACTGACATAGGAGATCTGGTACAATATAATCCATAAACATACTTAGTTCGCTTATTATTTAGGAGACCATTTTCTTAAGTAGTCAGTCCCCCCCCAATATAGGTTTCCTTCTACCACTGTAATTTACAAAATAGCTACGGTCTACTTGAAATAATCTACACTATTTAATGAAAATAAATGTGCATTATTGAGTTCATTTTCCTGTAGCACAAAGATTTTGCAATTTTAAATTCTTGGAGCCCTTATTAATTAATTTTGTGTGTACACAAAGAAAAATCACTTGATCGTCATGAGCATTTTGATATGAATGTCTTTAGTAGCACTCCAATAATAGATATATTGTAGTTCACCTTTAGAATACACATTTGTGAATTTGCACAATAAATGTTTGCTTAATATTAAGATAGAGAAGCATAAAGGTCACATGTTAGTGGTTATGAAGGAGCTTTTAAAAATGTATTGAAACAAGATTCCTTGTATTTTATTTCACCAAAGTACATAATGGCCCCCAATAAATGGTAGCATATTCACTGCACTTAATTTCTGAGGGTATGTCTAGATTACATCCCTTGTTCGGAAAAGGAATATAAATTAGATGTATCGAAATTGCTAATGAAGCAAGGATTTAAATATCCTGCACTTCGTTAGCGTAAAAATGGCCACCGCTTTTTTTCGACACGGAACTTTGTTGGAGAAAAGCGGCAGTCTACAGCCGATCTTTCGCTAAAGAAAGCCTTTTCTGATAGATCCCTTATGCCTCGAGGTATACAGGATCTATCAGAAAAGGCTTTCTTTAGCGAAAGATCAGCCTCTAGACTGCCGCTTTTCTCCGACAAAGCTCCATGCGGAAAAAAAAGGTGGCCATTTTTATGCTAATGAAGCGTGGGATATTTAAATCCCCACTTCATTAGCAATTTTGACCTGACTACTCTGCATCCTTCTGCTGGCAGAGGAGTGCAGTCTAGACATACCCTGAGTAACACACAGTTGATTTTCACTTGCTTTTAACAATGTATTTGTATGAAAAACCACAGACCAATCCTTTAAATATCACTCTTATTATAACCCTCCAGTTATTATCAGAGAATCTCCAAGGCCTGTGCATTCACAATTATATTACCCTCTGCATGAGTGAATTCTTGATATTTATCAACTCTGCTTATTGTCACAGTACTTTGAAGATTTTTGTGACATTAAAATACAGTAATTTGACTGGCATTGTATTTAATGGAAAATGTGCTATTGCCTATAGATCAAATTTAATCACAATAATTTTAATTCTAACTGAAACTTGCTCCACACTCTAAAGCACAACATATGAAGCTGCTATGTCTGGTTAGATTTTATAGGCTATTACTGTACAGTAGTGTTCTTGATGATTGTCAGTCTCATACAGGGGATATAAGTGATCAGGAAAAGTCAACATTGATTCACCATAGGCAAGGCATGCCTGACCAACCTGATTGCCTTCTACGATGTGGTAACTAGCTCTGTGGATATGGGGAAGGTGGTGGATGTAATATACCTGGACTTTAGCAAAACTTTTGATATTGTCTCCCACAGTATTATTGCCAGCAAATTAAAGAAGCACCGATTGGACAAATGGACTGTAAGGTGGATATAAAGCTGGCTAGATCATCTGGCTCAGTGGATAGTGATCAATGGCTTAATGTCTGGTTGGTTGTCGGTATCAAGCAGAGTACCCCGTGGTCAACATCTTTATTAAATTACCTGGATGAGGGGATGGATTGCATCCTCAGCAAATTCGCAGATGACACTAAGCTAGGGGGAGAGGTAGATATACTGGAGGGTAGGGCTAGGGTCCGAAGTGTCCTGGACAAATTGGAAGATTGGGTGAAAAGAAATCTGATGAGGTTCAACAATGACAAGTGCAGTTAGGACAGAAAAAACCCAAGGACTGCTACAGGCTGGGGACTGACTGGCTAAGCAGCAGTTCTACAGGAAAGGACCTGCAGATTACAGTGGATGAGAAACTGGATATGAGTCAACAGTGTTTCCTTGTACCCAGGAAGACTAACAGCATACTGAGGTGCATTAGTAGGAGCATTGTCTGCAGATCTAGGGAAGTGATTATTCCCCTTTAATGGACACTGGTGAGGTCACAGCTCAAGTATGGCATCCAATTCTGGGTCTCCCATTACAGAAAAGATGTGGACCCATTGGAGAAAGTCCAGTGGCGGGCAAAAAAATGATTAGGGAGCTGGTACACATGATTTATGAGGAGACGCCAAGCGATTTGGGCTTATTTAGTCTACAGAAGAGAAAAACAAGTGGTGATTTTATAGCATTCTTTAACTTTCTGAAGGGGGATTCCAAAGAGGATGGAGAGAGGCTGTTCATAGTAGTGACAGATAGCCGAACAAGGAGCAATGGTCTCAAATTAGTGTGGGAGGTCTAGGTTGGATATTAGGAAAAAAGTATTTCACTAGGAGGGTGGTGAAGCACTGGAATGGGTTACCTAGAGAGGTGGTGGAATCTCCATCCCTAGAGGTTTTTAAGTCGTGGCTTGACAAAGTCCTGGCTGGGATGATTTAGCTGGGGTTGGTCCTGCTTTTAGCAGGGGATTGGACTCAATGACTTCCTGAGATCTATTCCAGCCTTATGATTCTATAGCTCCACTTACTGCAGCCCACAAAATAACTACATAGAGTACATCCTATTGCTGCTCCCTTTGAATTCAACAGGGGCAAGAAGGGGTTTGTAAATACGCTTTTTATTAGTAAAATGATACACAGAACTGTAGGGTGAAGTCCTGAATTCAAACTTATTTGGGTAATGGAAGCTTCGCTTGGGTAAGTTCTGAGTAATGGATTCCAGGACTTGGACCTGAAGCTATATTGTGCCATGAGTTTTTTAGCAGTACTTTTATGGAATTGAAAAAATAGACAACTATGGCCAGAGTATTTAAATGACTCATGGACTTTACTAAAGGGTAAATTGTCCCTCTTGTGGTGGTTGTGGAGGAGCAAAACTCTGCTAGAATCCTCTTTGTTCTGTTGGGATGGTGTGGTTTCCTCTCTCATCCCCATCCCTTCCGACCTAACAGGAATGAACTGTACAGCCTGTCACTTAAGCCCCTCAAATTCCCAGGATTGGAGAGTCAAGCCCCTCAAATTCCCAGGATTGGAGAGTCATCAGCCTGAAGGTGTTGTGCCCTGATCACCTCTGGTTTTGGCTGCCCTTAGGGTTCCCCCTTTTAATAAGGAACCCTGCCAAAAGGAGGATCCATGGGAAAAGGTCCTGGGGCTCTGCTGCTTTTCCTAAGGAATCTCCAGTTGGCCTAACCCAGCCCACCCTTCTCTTAAGCCAATTCCAATTAATTGCAGTCTGGGGAAAGTCAGTGGAGGCAGTCAACTCCTCCACATAATATGGGTGAGCCCATGAATGGAAGAGATCCTCTTTTTGTGGATGTTGAAGGCACTATCTGCCTATTACTGGGACATGTGGTTCCTGCAGTTAAGAATATATCGGTGTTTGGTTTTGACACAGCATCATTCTCACCTGACTATGATCTTGACAATTAAACCTGTGCTCTGAAAATTCTAACTCAAAGTTGCAAAGTCTGATACAGAGGCAGCATGGGGGGTGGGGGGTGGTAGTGGGAGGAGCGACTAGTCGAGTAGTGACTTGACTAGTCACTTAGATCTCTTGACTAGTCGCTTATGTGACTTGACTAGTCGCTTATGCACATAGGGACATAATGACCTGAGGGTGGAATATAAGCAGGTGCATTTTTGCAGGAAAATTTAATAACTTAAAAACACTCATTATTACCCATAGAAAAATGTTTATTAACTATATAACCAGCCAACCCAGAGCCTACTCAAAATGAGGATCTGCAAGCTGAGGGTGTCATTTTGTGAATTCTGAACTCTGAACTCAGTTCTTTGCTCTGACACCAGCTCAGTGCTGAAAGCACTACGAATGGATGTCAGTGTCTGTTTCTGGCAACCCCTTTGACAGTTACAAGATAAACCCTGACAGACTCCAGAAACTGCCACATTTACCACAGCCAGAAGGATGGTTCTTCAGGAAAGATCTTTATGCGGAGTGGGGGGTTTGGAGCAAATGAAACTAGGGTGGGTCTGCACTTTCTAGAGCAAAAAGTATCCCTTATCAAGAACAGGCATCATCCATTGAACTTTCTTAAATTACAGTCAGTTGATTGAGTATTTCAAATATAATATATACAAAGATTTAAACAGGTGCCAAGTTCAGAGATGATGTAACTTCTGGTGTAAATTGCATGCATCAAGGGGCAGCCCATGAGCCTAGGCTAACTAGGCAGTTGCCTAGAGTGCCGCTGGCCCGGGCGCCCAATGATGACATCACGCCCATTGACGGCCATTCAAGCGGGGGCGCCAATTATGCTGCCTGCCTGGGGCGCCAATTGCCGTAGCCGGCCCCGGGCCGCTCCTGCATGCATCTCAGTAGGGTGTAAGCTACTTGTTGACGGATTAAAAGAGAGTGAATATGGCAGGAAAGCAACTAAACTTTAGTAGAGAGGAAGATTCCTGATTAAGGGTCTGGATAGAGATCCCAGTATAATTTCTGTTGCTGCCACAAACTTCATGTGTGATCTTTGGAAAGTCAGTTAATTATTGTGCCTCAGTTCTCTCATCTGCAAAAAGAGGTAACAATACAGTCTCACTTCCATCCTTTGTCTTGTCTATTTAAATTATTAATATATTTAGAATAGTGACTCTGTCTGCTCAGCCCAATGCAATCCCAACCTTGGTTGGAACTTCTAAATAAGAATAAACAAGGACTCTAGTGGCCCTTTAAAGACTAATAATTTTAATTTTCCACTTTGGATATTTTCACCTAATCCACATCCACCCTGACTGAATTAGCTCTGATGTAACATTCCCATTTCTGTGTCTCTACTATTTGTTTATTTTGTCTTTCACTTCATGCATCTGACAGAGTTGCAGTTCACAAAAGCTTATGCCATTGTAAAACTGTTAGTTTTTAATTTAACACCAGACTCGTTGTTTTTGCTTAAACAAACTAATACAGCTACCTCTGAAACCTGTCATTAAATAAGCATAGTTCCCAAGAAAATAAATAAACTGGTGAGGCCTATATTTCCCTTCTGCCTTCTTATGCTGTCATGTTAACTGTTTTTTCTGCTATACCACTTCCTGCTATCACTCGAGACATACATTACACCTACTTATAAGTAATTTACATCGCCATTTGCATCACCTATGAATTTGATCCTTATGTTGTAAGATCAATGTGCATATTGGATACCTTCAACAATTCAAGAGACATCTGGTGAGGGAAACAGCAAGGGATCGGAAGACAATGAATGTATCTTTGAGATGGCAAACCCATTGTTATTCTATAGCATTTCATCACAGGACAGTTATCTGGGCCGCCCCAAATGTACCTGAGGCAAAGAGAGGGATTTGGATGTTGAACTAAACCTAGGGAATAATACATGAGAAGGTCAGGGTGGGTTTAAATAGCTGTGCAAAAGGTATCATTCGGTTTCAAGGTGTTTTAATTGAGGCCTCGAGGTGCCATGGTGAGGATGTCAGGGACATTTCTAAACATGAGCCAATCTATTTGGATGAGAACTCTGAGGAACTGTTCTAGAGTTAGAGGATGTTCTGGAGCAAATCGATAAATTACATAGTAGTAAGTCACCAGAACCAGATCAAGAACTCTGAAGGAACTCAAATGTGAAATTGCCGAACTACTGATTCTGATATACAATCTATCATTTAAAACAACCTCTATACTAAATGGCTGGAGGATAGCTAATTCGATGCCAATTTTTTAAAAAAAGTCTCCAGTGCCTAATTCAGTGCTGGCAAATTGGTAGAAACTATAGTAAAGAACAGAATTATCAGATGCATAGGTGAACATGATTTGTAGGGGAAGTCAACATGGTTTTGTAAAGGAAAATCATGCCTCATTAGTCTACTAGAATTCTTTAATTGAAGTCAACAAGCATGTGGACAAGAGTGATTCAGTGGATATATTGCACTTAGATTTTCAGAACAAGAACCCTCAACCAAAGCAAGCTGTAATGCAATAAGAAAAAGGTTCTCTCATGGTTAAAAGATAGGAAACAAAGGATGGAAATAAATTATTAGTTTTCAGAATAAAGAGAGGTAGATAGTGGTGTCCTTCAGGGGTTGGTCCTGGGATTAGTACAGATCAACATATTCATAAATGATCTGGAAAAAGTGGTGAATTATGAGATGGCAAAATTTGCAGATGATATAAAAATACTGAAGGTAGCTAAGTCCCAAACAGACTTTGAAGAGTTACAAAGAGATTTCACAAAACTGGGTGACAGGGCAACAAAATGCCATTTGAAATTCAGTGCTGATAAATGTAAAGTAATGCCCATTAGAAAACAGAATCTCAACTCTTATTTACATTAGCTGTTTTCAATCAAGAAAGAGATCTTGGTGTCATTATAGATATCTCCCTGAAAACAAGCCTAATCTGAACTAGCTAGTCCGTGCCGCGTGTAGCCGCGCGGCACGGGGTCCGACCTAGCCGGCATTTAAAAATGGCGCCGGCCGGCTTAATGCAAATGAAGCCCGGGAAATTCAAATCCTGGGCTTCATTTGCAACTCCGTCTGACTACATTATCCCCCCTAGTTCGAACTAGGGGGGTAGTGTAGACATACCCTGTGAGAGGGACAAATAATAAGAAAATATCATATTGCCTCTATAAATCCATGGTACATCCACATTTTGAATTCTGTGTGCAGATTTAATCTCCCCATCTCAAAAACATGTTGGAACTGGAAAAAGTACAGAAAAGGGCAACAAAAATGATCGGAGATGGGGAATAGTTATCATGAGAGATGAAGTACAGAAAAGGGAAACAAAAATGATCGGAGATGGGGAATAGTTTTCATTAATAAGACTGGGACTTTTCTTCTTAGAAAAGAGACAGCTAAGGGTGGAGATATGATAGAGGTCTATAAAATCATGAGTGGTATGGAGAAAATAAATAAGGAAGAGTTATTCACTCATAACACAAGAACTAGAAGTCACTAAATGAAATTAATAGGCAGCAAGTTGAAAATAAACAAAAGGAAGTACAAAATGCAGAGTCAATTTGGAACTCTTTGTCAGAGTTCTTGGAGGGCAAAAACCATAACAGGCTTCAAAAAAAGAACTCGATAAGTGCAGAGAGGATAGGTCTCTTAATGGTTATTGGCCAGGTTGTGCAGGAAAACAAAATCATGCTCTGGTGTCCTTCGCCTCTGTTTGCCAGAAGCTCAGACTAGGAAACAGGGAATGGATCACTTGATGATTACCTATTCTGTTCATTCCTTCTGAATTAGTGATTCTCAACCACAGGTATGTGCCCCTGCAGGGGATGCGGAGGTCTTCCAGGGGTACATCAACTCATCTAGATATTTTCCTAGTTTTTACTAGGCAGCAGCAAAGGGGAAGAGGAGCAGGTGGGAGCTTGTATGTGTGAAGACCCGGCTTTCAAGCCGGCACCCTGCATGTACTGGCTTCTGCAGAGCTTCATGCCCCCCTTGTGCTGCTGCCTCTGTATCAGAGCCAGTGGGGATGGACAGGCGGGAGCCAGCGCTTGCAGGGAGCCTGCTTAAAAAGCTGGTTCCCTAAGTGCAACAGTTCCCGGGGAGTCAACTACCGCCCCACGTGTAACTGTGTAACTTCTGAATTCTGAAGGGTTGGTTTTTTTTGCTGAAGTATGGCAACTTTTAAATCTGCTACTGAGTGTCCAGGGAGTGCTTTCCTACTGATTTTTTTCAGTGTTCCCACTTCTGATGTCTGCTTTGTATCCATTTATTCTTTTGTGTAGAGACTGTCTGGTTTGGCCAAAACATATGGCAGAGGGGCATTGCTGGCACATGATGGCATATGTCACGCTAGTGGATGTGCAGGTGAATGAGCCACTGAAGGTGTGGCTGACATGTTTAGGTTATATAATAGTGTCACTTGTGCAGCTATGTTAACAATGGGGTTTCTTTGCAGGGAATGGTTCTGGAATAATGTTTCTGTTGTGTCGTGTGTAGATGGTGGTGAATATTTCGGGGGGGGGGGAGGGCGATCTATAAACGAGACTTGGCCTGCCTTCCAAGATATCTGTGAGTTAGGGATTGTCATCTAGGATATGTTGTAGACATGTTGGAGAGGTTTTAGCTGGGGGCCGTAGTAATGGCCAGTGGCATTCTGTTGCTTTCTTTGTTGGCTCTATCCTTTAATAGGTGACTTCTGGGTACCCACCTGTCTGTGTCAGTCTGTTTTTTCACTTCCCCAGGTAGGCATTGTAGTTTTAAAAATACTTGGTAGAGATCCTGTACGTGTTTTGTCTTTTGTCTGAGGGGTTGGAGCAAATGTGGTTGTAGGCTTGGCTATGGACAATGGATCCTTGGTAATGTGGACCATTGGTCTGACCCAATATAAATTAGCCTCTCCCACAAAGATCTGTTTTCTTTTTATGTGTACATAGCATAGCAGTTCAAATAATAATTAGTATGAAAATCTCTAGTGAATTGTTCAACAGAAAAAATATTTCATACCATGTTTGAATGCATAGAGCTTTTTATGAAAAGACCTGATCAAAAATGGTATCAAGATTCTTATCTTTGCTCATTCTTTTCATTTTCATCCCCTCAACAGGTGTAGACAAAGAAAAGAAGCAAAGCTCTCATATACATGACCTCTCTTCAGCAGTAAAGGAGGGACTGGAAACTGGCCATATGGAGTTAGATTTTAACTAGATTTAACAGGGGAGTTAGGTGCAGACGTGGGTCAGGGGAATAAGAAGCACCTTCCCAGCATGTGAAGCTGCATTAGGTTAATCTGCACAACAGTTCCCATTGCTGAGTGGGATGTAGGAGTTACTTGGGAGCAACTGAGCAGTTAAATCACAGACGTACAACAGAAAGTTGGTTCCTGGCCCAAAAGTTTACAGAGTAACTACTTCAGTCCTACAGACCATTTCTCATCTGCTTAACTTTAGCCAGGTGAATATTTCCAGTGTAGTCAACTGAATTAATATGTAAAGTTAAACAGTTGCATAACTGCGTGTAAGATTGGGGCCTAAATAATAGATGCAGTACAAAAGAATGTCCCATGTAAATTTAGATTAAGTATAATTTATCCCTCTCCAACAGTAATTTAGCAATGATTTCACTTGTGTTCAGCCTACTATTTACTAGTGGTTTAAGCAAACAAAATTGTTAGGTGTTGTGTAAGACATGAGTAATACTGAGCAAAAATCTGTTTTTATATTGTTACTTGTACAGGAAATAGGTTTTACTTTACCAAAGCTTAAGGAGAAAACACTTTGTGGACAAATAGTGTTTTAATGCGTCATATGTGGCTTTAAAAGAAAAGCATTTCACTTGCTCCAGTGCCAAGAATTGCTGCAGTATTAACGATGCAGCTACTGAATAGGATGATAGTATTTGAAGAAGAAACAAAAGGCTGGTGCTTAAGTGATATAAACTTGAGTATTTTGGAAAAAATAAGGTGAATTCTCCTCACGGATTAAGTAAAGAGTTTTGGTTGCAGATGCACTCTAGTTTGTTGCAGATGTACTTTAGTTTGTACCAAATCATAGTAAGAATGAACCATATAAATTATGATTCTACAATGATTTGAGCTGGCTTGACACTTAACAGTCTGTCAATGATTTTTAAAAAAAATCCTCATTTTAATAGAAGATTGAGCAGCCATCCATGCATTTCCATTTTGGTCTTTATACAACAGTGATTTTATCGTCATTGAGTACTCAGTATATCTTGCATTTATAATCTGCTAGAAGTGGATGCAGGTAAAATAATTTTCCTTGTTTTTGGGCTTTGATCTTTCGAACAAATGGAGAAGACATTTGAATCTGGAAGCATCCCTGCTTACTCTCTTGTGTGATTGTTATTTTTCTGAGTGAAAGGTTATTCCTAATAAGAGAGAACAGCATGGCCATCATGTATAGATGGAAACTAATTAGTCTACTTAGCTGGAATATTAAGACTGAATCCTGGAATGTGTTCAGCACTGTGACCATGATCAAGCTCTGCAGTACGTGCTTAACTTTAAGACATAGGTAGCCCCATTAAAGCTAAGAGTCATCATTTATAAATGGAATTGTGGCCTTCATCTGGAATAAGAAATTAACTTCTCAACAACTGTAGTTGTGGATCCAGAAGTTCCGCTGTCACTCGTGCAGATGGCCTCAGGGGAATCTGATTCCTTGTACAAATCTATCTTTGTTTAGAGAGGGCTATTTTTGGTTGGGACGGTCCAGTTGTATTCATTAGTGGTCACGTGCATAATTCATATTGGTTATTATTACACCAGTGTAACAATGTAGCCATTGAGAGCAATGTCATTTTCTCTTTTCTATATTGCTGGCCTAATTGAGTTTGCAAAAACAGTTGGTTATGGGACCCTTTTTATGAGTGTACTACAGGGAAGATGGCAATCCATAGGTGTATGTTTGATATTTACTTTATTTAAATAATTATCATGATCATGATCATGATAGAAACACTTTTTGCCAACTTTGCGTAAGCTTGGCAATCCAAATCTACTATTCAAGTAACATATTTCTCAGAATGATTTTCTCCTCCCCACACTCTTCATGGCAGTGCTGTTATTTGTATTTCATGGTGTATTTGCTAGAGGGAGAGAGTGTTGTTTTTAGATATTAGTTTGAAATATAAAATGGAGTCTCTTGACAATTCTAAGACTGTTCATGTCTCAATTTTTTTGTGCTGTGTGATGCTTTAGAATGTAGTGTTCTTTATTTGAAAAATAAAAGTGGAGCGTCCCCCCTCAAACACTTTGTCATCAGGGCTTCAAAGAGAAACCATTAACAGAGGTGAAAATATTTGTCCTTCATTATACTATCAGGTAATCAACATTTGCAGTATTAGGACTGAATGCTGCTGTCCTTATTTAAGCAAAACTCACATGGACTTCATTTGGTGTTTTTCCTGAGTAAGGGCTAGAGGATTTGGTATAATTGGGTAAGGGGGTTATATTTTACTCAATGAAACATCTACCTGAAATGGCTTTTCCAAATTGCTGGAGAAATAGGGATGCAAGTATCACTTTGGCAGAAAATCTTAAACTATACCTCACGGGTGGGCAATAATTTTTATTGGGGGGCCATGCCAAGAATTTAGAAAGTGGTCAAGGGCCACACACATCCATAATATTAATGAAGGAGATATCGGATCTGGGATTGAGTTTGGGTGCAGAAGGGAGCTCGTGGTAAGGGATTGGGGTGCAAAAGAGAGTGTGGCATCTGGGATGGAGTTTGAGTGAAAGAGGTGGTTGTGACCTGGGGCAGGAGACTGGGGTGAAGGGTTTTGGGCTGTGACCTAGGGCAGGAGGGCATTGTGATCTGGGCCTGGAGACTAATGTGCAGGAGGGGGTACAGGGCTTTGGGTTGTAACCTGAGGCAGGGGATTAGAGTGCAGGATCTGTGAGGGGATATGGGTGCAGGAGGTAGAGGTTTTGGGTTATGTGCGATGGGGGGGCTGAGGGTCGGAGTGCCAGAGGCAGTCTCTGGCTTGGAAACTTACCTTCTTGACTCCCAGCCTGCAGCCTCCTTGGGCAGACTTTCTGCCTGGCCTGCCCCTGCACAGGCTGCAGGGGCCACGTGATCTTTGAATAGCTATGAGCCTAAAGGTAGGCTAGGGAAGAGTGATTTGCAAGCTGTCTGTTGACAACAGACAGCTCTCATTGGCTGGAAACAGGCCAATAGGATTGTGCTGAGGGTGGCGGCAGTGTATAAAGCCTCTTCCTCCTCCCCCAGGCTTGCAGATGTTCAGCTGTTCAAACAGGGCCCTGCAGCAGCCGCTTTTCTCAGCATATAGGGGCAGGAAGGGAGCCTGTCGGAGGCTCCTCAGTGCATCCATTGGCCCAATCTGGTGGTTTGGTGGGACGCATTTTGCCCTGCTCTGGTCTAGCTAGAGAGAGATGTGGAGGTGAAGAAAGGGAGCTATCGCCAAAAGGTTTTCTTTGTATGCCACTTATTGGTGCTAAGTTTATAGGTAGCAAAAGTCTGTTGGGACAGCCATAAAAACAAGCCTTTTGCTATTTCTATCAAATATTGAATGAAAATACTCTTCAAATTTTAAAAATAAGCAGAGACTTAGCAAAAAACCCACAAACCTGAGTTTGTGTGTCCCATCAGGTACATGATGTCCTGGAGTGTCGCCCACTGGCAAAAACATGTCCAGTGTTATCCTTTGCAGCTTTGGGAATGCTCTCTGCTGAATTTGGCGTCAATGACTGAACTTTGCTTGTTAGCTAAAGTTCACACAGACTTCTTGCCAGATCTGCCCAGAATACTGTCTCCTCTAACTTCCTGTGGTCTTGCATAATATTTCCTTGCTTCTTGCGTAACTGCACTTGGTCTGGTCACTGCCCAGTTCATTTGAAAGGCCTGATTCTGCATACATTCATGTGAGTTTGGACTTCTAAGCCAGGAAGTATTAGCACAATCTAAATGTGTGTGTTGGTGGGGACTCCAGAGTTTATCCAGTTGTTATGGTATCATTGCCATCGATAAGCACACTCTGTTTATAGATGACGTCTTGCAGCACTCTGGGTTAGCCATATTAATTTTAAATAACTAGTATATTTTACAGATTAATATGAGAACCAGGCAGCTCTTCATGAATATCTACCTAAAGTCATTTAAAATGACTGATCTTTTGAATTCAAGGATTTCAAACTAGAGAGTCATGCTATTTTGTTTAGAGTCCCGGTGTCGTCAGTAATATTTTGGAAAGTGTCACAGAGGCTTAACAGAAGTATTATTCTGGCTAGGGTTTTGGCTAGGGTTGCCAGATACTTAAAAAAAAAAGTCACTGCGCCTTTAAATCCCCGCTCTTCCCTGCCAGCCTTTCGTCCAAGAAAAATAGAAAATACCGGACATTTTACATGTCTGGTATTTTCTGGTTTTTATTTACCAGACAGGGGCCACAAATACAGGACTGTCCGGGTGAAAACTGGACACCTGGCAACACGAGTTTTGGCCACATCTGCTATGATATTTTAAAGTGGTTTCCATGCAAGCCTATGGTTTGCTACTTTTTTAAAGTAATTTTTCTGCACTATTGATGGCTGCGTGCAGAGCCAAATGCTCCAGAGCACCCCCACTGCACCACTCAGGCAGTACGAATGATCCATAAACCTGGCTTATCCAGGCACTTTCTTCAGGAGGAGGCTCAGGCCTGCTTAATGCTTGACTTCTGAGGGCATTCTGTGCCAAAAACTAAAAATCCTGCACACAGTATTGCAAAATTCTCCAAATTGTACTTGTCCAATACATGTGGAGGTTCAGGCATAGCATTGGGGAGCACAGGCTGCTGGCTGCACAGAGGTGGGAGATCACCCTGCAGCCCCCCAGGACACAGACTCAGCAATGAGGCTGCACCCAACCCTGACACAGTGCAAAGACCAGGCCTGTCTCAAAAATACTCTCGGGCCTTGCTCCTTCGGCAAGGCCCACCAGGTGATGGTGGTGGGGATAGAGGTGTGCACTGAGTGGATTCTGTCGGGGACTGTCTGGGTGTGGGCAGCTCAGTGGGGGGTCTGGGTGCAAGGGCGATCTGAATGCACAGGTGCTTGCTGGGGGTTTCTGTGTGCTATGGTAATGGGACTCTGCCAGGGGCTCATGTGAATGTGGCTGGGGCTCAGTGGGGGGCTCTGGGTGTGGGCAGAATAGAGCTTGACAGGGGGATTTGTGTGGGAGGGGTTCAGTAGGAGTCCCAGATGCTAGGGGAATAGGGCTCGGTGGGATGAGGATGCATGTGCAGCTGGTTGGAGTCGGTGGGTTTGGGAATTGGGCATGTGGGGCGCATTGGGGTGATCTAAGACCAGTAGAAATGGGGTTCGTTGCTGGTGGGAGTTATGAGTTTGTGGGAGGATGAAGTTCAGTATGGGTGTGTATGAATGCATGGGGTTGGGCAGATTGGGAAGCAGCTCCTGGTACTGGGATGCAGCCTATATGACAGAAAAACCTTTTGGCTATGTCTACATTAAAATCAGGAATAAGGGATCTTCTGGAAAAGGCTTTATTTTCCAAAAGATCCCATCTAGGCTGGCGCTTTTCTCCGGCAAAGCCCCGAGCCGGAAAAAAGCGGCAGCCATGTTCATGCAAATGCTGCGGGGGATATTTAAATCCCCCGCGGCATTTGCAATTCCGACTGGTCTCATTAGCATCCCTTTTCCGGAAAAGAGTGCCAATGTAGACACAGCCTTTCTGTGCATATAGGCTGCATCTATACAACAGGGCTATGTTGGCATATCTGTACTTATGGAACATGCTGGTATAGTCTCGGTAGTGTAGACATAGCCTCTGTAGTGTAGACATAGTCACCACCTCCCCCTGCTGAAGAAGGGGACAAAGATATAGCCAGGTTCACTCAGCTGATCTCTTACCGTAGCTACAATTTGGGACTGTGAGAAGAAAGCATAAGATAGACATTAGTGTTGGAAGGAAATTAAAGCCAGAATGTCCAGAGGATAAAGGCAATACTTTAAAGCCCTTTTTCGCCTCCAGTTTTGGGCTGAACAGAGTTCAGCCAGAGTAGAGAACGGGGCCCACAAGCAGCTAAAACAAAGTTTTCTTTAAATTCAATACAAAATGAGAACATACTTTAGAGCACAAATATCAACTTTTTCCTTTCTGAATGTTTCTTTCTGCATTGTAAAATTTTTCGGAGAGGTTTTAAAAAAGACGGATCTCTTGGCTTCTTCACAAGTTGACTAAGTGCCATATTTTGATGTGCACGTAGCTGTACAGACCAAACTACTTTTGGACTTGTGGAAACACCCTTTGTGACTAATGTAAGTGAGTTTATATACCCACTTTGAATTCTATTCAGATTCTTGTAAGGGACTGTGATCTCCAAGCCACACATGTCTAGTAGTTTAATGGAATGATAGATATCTTTAAACGGGATAGTAGCATACGTCACTCAACTGTTGGCATAGTGACATACTGCTCTCTTCCAAAAGACATGGAAGGGCAGATACGTACGTTTAAGGTGCCTGTGCTCAAAGATAAGAGAAAGGGGAGTAGTCTGACTAAGACAGGATGTTTTGAATAGCACGCACTAGTTGCTCACAATGCTGAATTCCTTTCTCAATTTTTAACTTGGCCAAACTTCTATTGAAACAAATGGCAGCTTTGTCTGTGAAAAGACAAATGAAAACTCATTCAGAATTCTAGGATTTGGACCACGATACTCTGTGGTGCATAAAATAGTAAAGCATGTTTCATGTGCAAGAATAGCCTATGCAAAGAATGTGCTAAACAACATAATTAAGCCTTTTTCAGACACATAGTAAAAGCAAGTTCTCTATTGCAATTGTGATTGCATATATTTTGTTATATGTGGCATGTGTGTAAGTGAAATGAAACACATGCCAAGTTGTTGGTTTTTCAAATAGTGGCATATTTCAAATAAAAATAGAACTTGCCATACACTGAGAAGCATCTTGTGTTACACAATACTGCAGCTTAGGCAGTGTAATCAGGTAGGGATCCATTAGGATGAAGGGGAGTATGTATATTTAGTTTTTTTAAGTGTCAGTGTGATGCCAACAGACCCCAGTCACCTGCAGGTAAAATTTAAGCTGGGACCTCTAGAGCTTAGTGTATGAGCCTCAATCACATGAACTAAAAGCCAGCTGCCTATTATCTAAGGCTGTAGAGCAGGCTCATTATTTTCCCTCTGTAAGTGGTCTCAGTGCCACTACATGGGGTAGTATATCACACCCAGCAGCTGTGTGGGTTACATCAGCTGTACAGATATTGATTAAATTTTTCTCATCATACACAGAATCTGGGTCCCCATGAGCACCGGCTCCACGGCAGCCTCGCCTGCCCTCCCCTCCACCCCTGCGCCGCTGCCTCTATATCAGAGGCAGCAGCACGTAGGAAGGGGGAGAAAAGAGCAGGGGGAGGCTGCCGCAGAGGCTGCTCTGTGGGATGCCAAAGCAGCCTCTGTTTGTGGGGAGATTGGGCCCCCTGTGGACATGGGCTGCTGTTGTGGAGTAGCACATGGTAGCAGGGGGCTCCTTGGGAATGGGACCAGGAGCCTGAAACGCACTAGCTGCTGGTCCTGGCTCTGGGGACTATTTTAGTAACTGTGTAACCATTAAAAAATTGTTGTGGCTACACGATTACTAAAAAACATGTTTTCCTCACAAAGATCCAAATCAAACCCTGAAGTGCAAGTGGACAGGCTCTTGCTGAAACTCCAAACCAAAGATCCAATTATGGAAACAAAGAAATGGTCACATTTTTGCATAGTTCAATTTCCCCACCTTACAGAAACAGCCATCATTCTTCTTTAAACATCATAATGAAAAAGTAAATTAAATCAAATAGGGTTTTGTACCAAAGAGTAACGGCCAATGTAAATTTAACAAAGGTGCAAGAGAGATAACATATTAGGGTATGTCTACACTACAGCGCTAATTCGAACTAAGCTAATTCGAATTAGCACATCCAGACTTAAAAACTAGTTCAAATTAGTGTTTTGCTAATTCGAACTAGCATGTCCACACTGAGTGGACCCTGAACCGAGGTTAAGGATTGCCGGAAGCAGTGCCGGCAGGGCATCAGATTAGGATTTAGAGCGTGGAGCTGCTGTCTCAGGCTAGCCGAGGGCTGTGGTTAAAGGGACCCGACCCCCACCCCAGACAGACAGTTCTCAGGGGTGCCCCGCTTGCAAAGCAGTCCTGGCTTGGAGTGCCCTGAGTGCCCACACTCGGCACATCACAGCACTCGGCCATCAGACCGGCTGCACTCGCCGCAGGCTGCCATCCGGGGGGGGGTGGTCAATCGGGGGGCTGCAGGAGAGCTTCCACCCCAAGGAGCCCGCAGAGCCACCCCAGTCCTCCTCTTTGGGGGCTCGTACCCCATTCCTCCCTCACCTCCTTCCACTTACCCTTCCCTAGCCCCCCTTCCTGATGTACAAAATAAAGGACACGTGTGTTCAAAAATAGAAACTCTCTTTATTGAACAAAACTGGGGGAGACTGGGAAAAGGAGGTGGGAGAGGGGAAGAGAGAGGGTGGGAGAGGAGAGGGCTACTAAAATGATCAGGGGTTTGGAACAGGTCCCATATGAAGAGAGGCTAAAGAGACTGGGACTTTTCTGCTTACAAAAGAGGAGACTGAGGGGGGATATGATAGAGGTCTATAAAAGCACGAGTGGTGTGGAGAGGATGCATAAAGAAAAGTTCTTCATTAGTTCCCATAATAGAAGGACTAGAGGACACCCAATGAAATGAATGGGTAGCAGGCTTCAAACTAATAACAGAAAGTTCTTCTTCACAAAGCAAATAGTCAACCTGTGGAACTCCTTGCTGCAGGAGGCTGTGAAGGCTAGAACTAGAACAGAGTTTAAAGAGAAGTGAGATAAAGTCATGGAGGTTGGGTCCATGGAGTGGTATTAGCCAGGGCGTAGAAATGGTGTCCCTGGCCTCTGTTTGTGAAAGGCTGGAGATGGATGGCACGAGACAAATGGCTTGGTCATTGTCTTCAGTCCATCCCCTCCAGGGTCCCTAGTGCTGGCCGCTGTCGGCAGACAGGCTACTGGGCTAGATGGACCTTTGGTCTGACCCAGTACGGCCATTCTAAGCTCAGGGCTCAGGGTCGGGGGTCTCACTGAACCACCTTGATTTTCATGCAAACCTGCTCCTGGGTGGCCAGGCTGGCAGCTATCCTGCCCTAGATGGCCACTTTCCTGTGCCTAGTGCGGGGGTCGTGGATGAGGTCCATGATGTCTGCAGTAGACCAGGTGGGCGCCCGCCTCTTGCGGATCTGGGCAGGCTCCCGGGAGCCGCCAGCATGGTCCTGGGAAGAGACGGAGTGCTGGGTGGCAGCGGGTGGCTGGCTCGAGCTGTGTCAGGTGCAGGGTCTGCTGGCTGGGTGCTGGCAGGCTTGCACCTGGCACGGGCATCGTAGCCAGCCCGTGCCCCTGTAAGGGCTCCGGGGCCGAGAGGGGGGCAGAAGAGTTTCCCTGGTGTTGGCCAGAGTGGCCACCAGGGAAAGCTGGGGAGGGCTAGTCCCCCACTAGTTCGAATTAAGTGGCTACACAGCCCTTAATTCGAACTAGTTAATTCGAACTAGGCGTTAGTCCTCAAAGAATGAGGTTTACCTAGTTCGAATTAAGCGCTCCGCTAGTTCGAATTAAGTTCGAACTAGCGGTTTGCTAGTGTAGCGCCTATCAAAGTTAATTCGAACTAACGTCTGTTAGTTCGAATTAACTTTGTAGTGTAGACATACCCTTAGAGCTTGGTTTTAACATTCTCACTTGCATTGGGGGAAATTTGCCTGCACACAGGGCCTAGGATGCCTAGGAATCACTCTAGGTTCCTTAAAATAGGGCTCAGGGGGGATGTAAGTTGAGGAATAGAGATTGTGGGACCTTCTACACTGGTGTGTATTTTACTCAGCGAGACTGTTTGTGGAATAGGGACAGCACCAGTTGGTTGAGGGTTCGCAGAATCACTCCTAGCAGCTAGGACTGCTGAATACCAATCTCAGCCCAGCTGAATTACAGCCTGGCCTGTTAATAGTTTTAATAAAAAATTGATTTGCCATTACTTACAAGGGATCTTTATAGACTTGCTCTTAAAGATAATACACATTTGTGCCAGTTTGGCACAGCCTTTCTGAAGGGGTCATGCAGTGATGCACACATCCCATGGGGAGTGCGTGCGCTGATCAGGACAAGGATGGGTGGATCTATGTCTCTTGTTTCTCTTCATCCCTTCCCACCCCTTTAGGGCACTGTACTCAGCCAAGGAGAAGAGAGGGAGCCAAATCTGGATTTTTATGGGCACACAATCTGGAATTTCTTTAAGCCTTATATGGACTATGCCGAGCAGGAGGAAGATTTAAACACCTTTCCTCTATCCCTCAGACCCAGTAATGGCATGGTAGAATCTAGCCCTGAGGCTCTAACTTCACACAAGTATAGGTACAAGGCCTGTTCAGAATGTAGGCCTTTATTGACTAGGGATATAATTAATATTTAACCAGTTAAGCAACTGAAATTGTAATGGCTGGGGAGGGATGGATCTTGCTGGTCTACCTGAGCGGAGTTGGACTGTCCTGGGTCAGGGTACAGCTGGGGCTTCCACCTTCCTGTCCTGTGTGACTGGGGTCGGATTTCCGCTGGGCCACCCCATGTGATGATGGGCTTCTTAAAAGCTGGCTCCTGGCATGCAGTAGCTCCTCGTGAGCAGGGTTGGCAGCCAGGAGCCAGAGTGTGCCAGAAGGGAAGAATTTTTAAAGGTAACAGAAACCGATAAAGTTGATGCTTATTGGTTAACCATTTAAATAGTTAAACTCTTATGGCCTGGGTTGAGTCAATAATAGAGTGATAAGTAGGGCATAGAATTTTCTGTGAGCTTTAATCTAGGGGCTGAATCTTGACTCTTTTGAAACCAATAACCAAACTCCTCTAGTTTTCAGTGGAAACAAAATTTGGCTCTAAATGCTTCATGTGCAGAATTCCATCATTATGCACCTACTATTTATGTGTGTGCGGTTCCATTCACAGGCTAATGATTAGTAAGGGCTCTAAAGAAACCATTATTTTTGTTGGTGTACTTTGCTTTTCAAAGGAAAATAAACATTTTTCCATTAGCAAGTGTGGTCATTCCTTCTGTTCCACAAGTGTGTGTTTCTTCACAGGAAAAAAAATCTTTTCTAACAGCACTAGAATTATTACAACCATAATTTTGGCTCCATCTAACCGCAAAGGATTATAGAGGTGAGATATCAGCCATGGCCAGTATCATCTTGTGATAAGCAGGGGCAATATTTGAGTGGAGTGGACAGGATTATAGCCTGAAGAGCCCTAAATGTTTTCTTCTTCCCTCCTTGAGTGGAAAAAAAATCATCATGGTTGCTGAAAAAAAGACCTTGAATGAGCAAATGTTTGCAAGTTTGGTGATTGTCCAGGATTAACCTTTGTATTCATCTTAAGTTTCCTACCACTTAAACATCCCCACCCCTGCTTGTTCATTATTGTTGAGACAATTCAATGAAATATTTAAGGGGGCAATATTTTTAATTCAAGCACAGTTAACATTGGAAACAATAGGATCAAGTACGTTTTTTGTAGATTGCATTTTGGACTTGTTTCAGGAAGGTGAGTTCATTGAATGAGTAAGAATTGAAGGCATTCAAGGAAGGCATTCAGCACTTTGCAGGCCTGACCCTTTTATATGTTCTTGGAGTGTGAAAGGCATGATGGTGCACACCTTGTGTGAATTTGATATTGGTCAGAATCTCATGAGCAATTCCTCCAGGAGATGTGAAATATTTAATGTGTCTCTCTGAAAGGTATATTCTGCAAGAAATGGACAAACAGCATTCCATTTGAGGATAGAAATGTACTGTGTTTATGAAAGAAAGAGCAATTTTTCACCTTTCATATGAGACGGTTGATTTTAGAAGCTGCAACAGATGCAAAAAAGATTGTAGGTTCATCAGAGTTTTATGGCACTATAAAATAATTCACCTGCAAAGAAATGCCTCCATTGCTGTTTTAACAGGGAGATATTATGTACTATAGTAAAATCATATGCAAAGTCAGTTGCTATTATTGCTGATTATGATTGTAAGTTCTTGTCTGGAAGAGCATTCTGTGTCAAAAACACAGTATATTTTAGGAATCATAGAAAGTAGTTATAGAATCATAGAATCGTAGAATCCTAGGACTGGAAGGGACCTCGAGAGGTCATCAAGTCCAGTCCCCTACCCCCATGGCAGGACCAAATACTGTCTAGTCCATCCCTGATAGACATTTATCTAACCTACTCTTAAATATCTCCAGAGGTGGGGATTCCACAACCTCCCTGGGCAATTTATTCCAGTGTTTGACCACCCTGACAGTTAAGAACTTTTTCCTATTGTCCAACCTAAACCTCCCTTGCTGCAGTTTAAGCCCATTGCTTCTTGTTCTATCCTCAGAGGCCAAGATGAACAAGTTTTCTCCCTCCTCCTTATGACACCCTTTTAGATATCTAAAAAATGCTATCATGTCCCCCCTAAATCTTCTCTTTTCTAAACTAAACAGACCCAATTCTTTCAGTCTTCTTTCATAGTTCATGTTCTCTAGACCTTTAATCATTCTTGTTGCTCTTCTCTGGACCCTGTCCAATTTCTCTACATCCTTCTTGAAATGCGGTGCGCAGAACTGGACACAATACTCCAACTGAGGCCTAACTAGCGCAGAGTAGAGCAGAAGAATGATTTCTCATGTCTTGCTCACAACACACCTGTTAATGCATCCCAGAATCATGTTTGCTTTTTTTGCAACAGCATCACACTACTAACTCATAGTCAGCTTGTGGTCCACTATAACCCCTAGATTCCTTTCTGCCGTACTCCTTCCTAGACAGTCGCTTCCCATTTTGTATGCATGAACTGATTGTTCCTTCCCAAGTGGAGCACTTTGCATTTGTCATTATTAAACTTCATCCTGTTTACCTCAGACCATTTCTCCAATTGGTCCAGATCATTTTGAATTATGACCCTATCCTCCAGATTAGTCGCAACCCCTCCCAGCTTGGTATCCTCTGCAAACTTAATAAGCGTACTCTCTATGCCAATATCTAAATCGTGGATGCAGATATTGAACAGAGGCGGTCCCAAAACAGACCCCTGCGGAACTCCGCTAGTTATACCTTTCCAGCGGGATTGTGAACCATTAATAACTACAAGGAGTCCTGTGGCACCTTATAGACTAACTGAAGTGTAAGAGCATAAGCTTTCGTGGGCAAAGACCCACTTCGTCACATGCATCTGACGAAGTGGGTGTTTGCCCACGAAAGCTTATGATCTTACACTTCAGCTAGTCTATAAGGTGCCACAGGACTCCTCGTCGCTTTTCCAGATTCAGACTAACACGGCTACCCCTCTGATACTTGACATTAATAACTGCTCTCTGAGTACGGTTATCCAGCCAGTTATGCACCCACCTTATAGTAACCCCATCTAAGTTGTATTTGCCTAGTTCATTAATAAGAATATCATGCAAGACTGTATCAAATGCCTTACTAAAGTCTAGGTATACCACATCCACCACTTCTCCCTTATCCACAAGACTCGTATCCTATCAAAGAAAGCTATCAGATTGGTTTGACATGATTTATTCTTTACAAATCCATGCTGGCTGTTCCCTATCATCTTGCCACCTTCCAAGTGTTTACAGATGATTTCCTTAATTACTTGCTCCATTATCTTCCCTGGCACAGAAGTTAAACTAACTGGTCTGTAGTTTCCTGGGTTGTTCTTATTTCCCTTTTTATAAATGGGCACTATATTTGCCCTTTTCCAGTCTTCTGGAATCTCTCCTGTCTCCCATGATTTTCCAACAGCTAGAGGCTCAGATGAAAAGGACTTTTAGTTATATGATTGACAAATGGAGTTGCATTAATTTCCATTTGGCTTTGAAATATTAAAAACCATGGTCCAAACTTTGTGTCCCTGGTGTCTTATCCTTCCAGGACATATCAGCTACCTCTGTAGCAATCCTTCCCTAGGACTGCACTGTTACAGAGCTCCCCACAAGTGTGTGTGGGAGGGGGGGGGGAAGGGGAAGATGGAACAAGAAGTGGGTGACCCTGTAAAAGTGTGAGCTGGACTGTATACCCACAATCTCCAGCCCCATAGGACTTATCCAACACAGCTGTGTGTGGAGCGCATATGTCTGTAAGTCCTTTTTTCACCCCTTTGATACTAAGCCAGTTGCAATAGACCAGTGCCCTAGTTACTCAAGTTAGAGGATTAAGTGGTGCTGATTGCCAATGTTTCCAAGGAAGTGCTCAGGCAGATGTGCTCCAAAGAATCCATCTGGTCACCACTTCTAATTCACTCTGCCCCTTCTGCCTTTCACAAGGAGATGGAGAGCTCTAGAGCCATTGCAGTAGCTCAACTTCCATTGTAGCTGCCTTGGCATGGGAAATCCTCTGTGTGTGCTTTGGAGCATAAGGCTGCACTAAAGCATCCCTAGATGAGGCTTGATAACTTTTGGTGCCCTTTTATTTTTATAGAGTTTTCAAGATAATTATAAAATGATCTTAAAAAGTACTGTAAAAGCAAATATTTTCACTCATCCAAAAATACCTCGTGGGCTGTTCCTTTTCGTTTATCATTGGAGTGGCTCCTTCATAGATGATAAGGCCAGAAGGAATCATTGTGATCCTCTGATCTGATCTCCCACATTAGAACCTGGCAGGCCATAGAACCTTATCCACTTGTTTCTGCAAGAAGCCCAGGACTTCTGTTTGAACATAGCATATATGTTAGGAGGATATCTAGTCATTACTTAAAGGCTTCAGGTGACAGAGAATCAGGAGCTGGCAGCCATGTTGGGCACCTGAGCAAGGTGGAGGGGGCTGCTCCAGTTTCTCAGAAGAGGCTGGGCCTTTGGCCGGGCACATGGCAGCAAGTCCTCAGCACACCCAGAGCATGCCACACTGCCCATCCCCAGCTCTTAGAGCCTCCAGCGATGATTTAAACAGTTGGGGTCTCTGCCTTCAAAATCACCAGGCCCTAGGGCAAACACCCCTTATACCCCCATCAGCAGGGCTGTAGAGAATCCACCACATTCCTTTAGAAATTTATCTAATTGTTAATTACTTCTCTGTTAAAAAATTACACCTTATTTTTGCCTTCCTTTATCTAGCTTTCAGACATTTTTGTTTTTCTGCTCAATTAAAGAATCATCTACTATGATCAATTCACCTTCACTTATGTGAACCATAAGGTCTGTTGGTTCTTTTTAGTCTGAGTGAAAGACCTGTTTTTCAGATCACAATTAGATTTGTTGCTATTTTCTGAACTATTTCAAACATATCAGCACCCTTTTTGAAGTGTTACACAGTATGGGTATGTCTACACTACCCCGCTAGTTCGAACTAGCGGGGTAATGTATGCATACCGAACGTGCAAATGAAGCCCGGGATTTGAATTTCCCGGGCTTTATTTGCATAAGCCGGCCGGCGCCATTTTTAAATGCCGGCTTGTTCGAACCTCGTGCCGCGCGGCTACACGCGGCACGGGCTAGCTAGTAACGAAATATCTAGCCCTTGCCACGTGTAGCCGCGCGGCACGGGGTTCGAACAAGCCGGCATTTAAAAATGGCGCCGGCCGGCTTATGCAAATAAAGCCCGGGAAATTCAAATCCTGGGCTTCATTTGCACGTTCGGTATGCATACATTACCCCGCTAGTTCAAACTAGCGGAGTAGTGTAGACATACCCTATTTCAGTAATTATTTGACTAGTGCCTTATGCAGAGATAATATCGCCTTCCTACTTCTACTAAATAGTCTCCTGAAAATACAGCCAACAATCATATTTGCCCTTTTAGCAACAGCATTGTACTGGAGAATCATATTCAGTTGACCCTCAGTTCCCTTGAATTCCCTGCAGTGATGATGTTTTGATTCTTTTTCTGATACACTGCTTTAGTGATTGGTTGCCCAAGAAAAAGTTGGACAAGACATTTACAAAAAAAATATTTTAGAGATAATCCCAGATTGCAAACCTTTTAAATGATTTAATGCTTTGTGTTTCTTAATTATTTCAAGCATGAGGCCAATTCAATTTCAAGGCCAACATTTTCAGGCCATGACTCACATGTTGATTTTTATTGCTTGATGACAAAATGTAGTTTGGGTGAATACAGAATGTATGTTGAAACTCTCAGAAGTAATATGTGCAAAAATTTGGGAAAGGAACATTAGTAGCTATGTTAAAGTGGTAGCTGTATGTAGAATAATATTGTACCCAAGACCTGAGGGAATGGATTTTTTTTAAACAAAACTGGTTAACGAGCTACACTATTAGCATGTAGTAACAAGCTAGCTAAAATAAAATTTTGAGGAAATAAGAGGATTGAGCCTAACTTGTTATACTGATAGTTTCCTAGAATGCCTTAAAACACTTGCTTAACAATCCCCCATTAAGATTTATTCTGGTCATGTGTACCTCTTTGATAGGATAGTGATTTTGTGCAACTCTACAACTCTTTGTAGAGCACTGGACCAGATGTTCAACTAATGCATATCAGCATAATTCAGTTGATCTGAACTTTATTTGAATGACAACTTGCACTCACTTCAATATGGCCAAGATTTCCCAGAAAAGGAACTGTAGATGCACCACTCTTGTGATAATCATATGCATATTTAATTGTGTATCCAAAATTAGATATCCTTTAAAAAAATTGAACTTAGACTATTGATTCTTCAGCTAAGGTCTTTTTTTTTTCAGGGGCTACAGTTGAGCATTTTCAAAGCTTAGAGAAGTTATTTTTTCTATACAGTATCTTCACTCTGTCTTTGTACCACATTCCTTGATGTACCCACACAAGCTTGAATTATATCTAGTTACTGTTATTACTACAACTGGAAAATAGGACAGGTAACTCCCTCCATGGTTAATAATACTTAATATTTACATGTTCAAAGTGCTGTATAAATACTGACTCATTAGTATTTCCAACATGCAGCACTGTAAGAATGATTAAAGAGGTTATGACTACAGAGAAAATGAAGGTATATTTATAGCACAGGGAGGCATATCTGCATTAACTTTAATTTACTGGCACGGATAATGATGGTAGTGAAGCTATGGCAGCATGGATTTCCATGCAAGTCTGTAACCACCATACACACTCAAGGTCCCTTGTGAGCTTGTACTTGGGTTGCTAGTTGAAGTCAGGTGTTGCCACAACTTCACTGCAGTAGTAGTACCCCATGCTAGCTAGATTAAAATTAGCATGGGTATTATGATTTGATGTATAGACATAATCAGATAGGCTAAGTAACTCAAGAATGCCACACGGCAAAGCATTAAGAGTAGGGTTGCCAGATGTCCGGTTTTGAACCGGACAGTCCTGTGTTTGAGCTTTCTATTCGGTAAACAAATTGAGAAAATATAAATGTCTGGTAATTTCTAAATAAGATATAACGTAGATTGTGATGTAATGTCAAGTGTGTCCGATATTTTTGTTGAAACCATCTGGCAACCCTAAAAGAGAGAGGAGGTTTCAAATTATGGAGTGTTTGACTGTTAGCCCTTCATTCAGTCTATTAGAATACTCTGTTGCGCTAGTGTGTATAAGAAAATCTAGATGTGATGAGTCTGCTTTGCATGAGTATTTTGGATTTGAGTTAAGTACAATTTTTCTATCCATACAAGTCATCTACCCCACCTAAGATGGACTTAAAAAAGAGTTCCATAAAAAGTGGAAGCTAAGTCAATTTCTGAAGAATGAATATAAACAAATAGTACAAGTATGTAGGAACAAAATTAGAAAGGCCAGGACACCAAAATGAGATTAAACTAGCTAGAGACATAAAGGATAACAAAAAAATTCTTACAGATACATTAGAAGCAAAAGGAAGACCAAGGACAGGGTAGGCCCATTACTTAATGGCACAGGGGAAGAACAATAACAGAAAATCTGGAAATAGCAAGAGTGCTGAGTGACTTTTGGTTCAGTTTTCACTAAAAAGCTTAGTAACGATTGGACATCTAACATAGGATTGCCAGTGAAAATTAGGTAGGCGCAGTGCCTAATATAGGGAAAAAACATGTTATAAGTTACAAGTTCTTCCAAGTCCTCAGGGACTGATGAAATGCATCCTAAAATATTCAAGGAGCTGATTGAGGAGATTGCTGAGCCATTAGTAAGTATCTTCCAAAACTCATGGAAGATGAGAGATTCCAGAGAACTAGAAAAGGGCAAATATATTACTCGTCTATTAAAAAAAAAGGATACAAGGCCCCCGCCCCCCCCCCAGTGAATTACACATACACCAGCCATTTTCTGTAAAGATAATGGAGAGAAAATGAAGCAATCAATTTGCAAACACCTAGAAGATACAAAGCAACCTAGTAACTTTATTTGACAAGTTAATAGGCCTGTGGACAGAGGCAGTGGTAAATGTGGTATATCTTGACTTTAGGAACAAAACCAGCACTCTCTCACCATACGTTCACAGCAGGGACATCATTTCAGGGGAAGGGAGGAGGGGCAACCCGTGCATGTGTGATGGAGGTGAGAAAGAGAGTAAGAGCATGGGGGAGCAGAATGAGAAAAGAGGCTTCAGCAGTGTTACTGAGAATGCTCAGTACAAGCCAAGTAGCAAATTGGGAGGGACGGATCCCTTCCACCCTTTCCCCTCACACATGCATCACCTCTTTCCAAGGGCTACTAAGACACTGAGAAACTATCAGGGTTTGTGTTTTTTTGGTTTTTTTTGTTTTTGTTTTTTTGGCAGATAATATAGCAATTAGTTGACAGGAGCACTGTAACTAATTCCTATATAAATGAAATAATATTAAATAAATATTAGATCCATTCAGCTCTAACATATTCTGACATCTTGTGGCAAGTCACTTAAGGGACATTTACTTTGTTACCAAGTCTGCAGAGAGAAAGAGACACTGTCAGGACTCCTGGGCTCTATCTTGGAAGGGGAGTGAGGTCTAGTGGGTTATAGCAGGTGACAGATATATTTAGGTTTTATATGAGAACATCAGAATAGCCATACTGAGTCAGACCAATGGTCCACTAGCCCAATAGCCTGTCGTCCAACAGTGGCCAATGCCAGGTGCTTCAGAAGAAATAAACAGAAGAGGCAGTCATCATGATCCATCCCCTGTCGCCCATTCCTAGCTTCTGGCAAACAGAAGCTAGGGACGCCATTCCTGTCCATTCTGGCTAGTAGCTGTTGATGGACCTATCCTCCTTGAACTTATTTTTTTCTTATTGTATCCCTGTTATAGTTTGGGCCTTTTCACCATCTCCTGGCACAGAGTTCCACAAGCTGACTGTGAAAAAATAATTTATTTTGTTTGTTTTAAATCTGCTGCCTATACATTTAATTGGGTCAGCTTCAGTATCTTTTCCAAATCCAATATTTCCTTTTTAGATGGGGAAGTACATCTGCATATGGCATTCAAGCTGTGCAAGCAGCTCATCCTCTGTTGCCTGTAAGAACTACCTGCCAGGGCATGTGCTTTTTAAGAAGACCACAAGTATGAAATCCTGAGATTCAAACTTTAAGGGGGCTTCTGCCTTCCTTAGCTCCCCATAAATGGTGCCCTTAGTTCACACTTTTACAGGATGAAAAGGAAACAATATAATCCCTGTAGGTGCAACTGAAAGAACTTTAATTGAAAATTGGAAGATTTTTTTAGACAAATTCAGCCTTACTAGTTCAGTCCCAGAGACATAAGTGAGTCCAGCCTTCAGGAACTTTTCAGTGTATAACATTTGCATTGTGCATAGTGAACCTCTGGGAAAACTCTGACCTTTGAACTTTGTAGTGGATCATGGAGGACAGGGGGAAGAAGGGAAATCATAAGAGCCTGATTTAGACCCTCCTGCCGATTAAACATATTTCAATAGCATATTCTTTTTCTCTTAACAAGGGCCATCTTATAAGAATGCTAGTGTACAGTACATCATTTGTAATTTCACTTTTATTATTACTTTGAGAACCCTGCAAAGTCTGTTCTAAGAAAAAATTTTGCTGTTTGCTTTTTGGTGAGGAATCTAAAGAAATCTTTCTCTCACTTTTCTGGATTTCAATGCATTTTCAGCAACTTTTAAGATAATGTCCACTTATTTTCCTAAACAAAAATAAATTGCCTATAGATCAGTTTTCTAATAATGAGTAGGGAAGTGACTTAAAGCTAAATAACTTTAATCGAATGTAAATATTTCACAGTTTTTATTTAGAGAACAATTACCAGTTTCAGTTAGAAGATGAAATGGCACTGGTATTATTTAATTACAATTAATTAGAATACTTCAGTATCAACTCATCATTTAAAAATGATGGGGTCAATACTCGATATTCTGCTTGTCTCTCTTTGTAAAGATTTTCCTGTCAGGTAGGTCTTGCTTTTAAAATAATGTATCATTGACTTTAAGTGTGCTTTATATGATAGAATAATGTTATGCTTGGGTTACAGTGGCAACATCAAAGTCAACAATCTGATCAAAATATGTTGTCCTGGAGAATTGTTTTAGTAGTCTTTATATGACAAAAGTAGCAAACTACCCTCAGTACATATGATTGAAGGATTAGTCATTTTAGTAACTGATTAGATGATCTTCAAGGTAACTTAACATCTTAATTATTGTCAAATCACAAATTCTTGACATTTTATTCCATTAGAGAGATGGATTTGTAAAGTATTTAGTCAGATACATTCATGAAATGGAAATGGCTTTGGCACTTGAGAAAATGACTTGTATACATTTTTTTCCTGTGTTTTCAACACAATATAAATCAGCTTCTGTAGATTTATAGAACAATAGCTGTTTACCCTAAAATTGCTGGGATTCAAAGCCACTCTGCTGTTCCTTTAATGGGAAAGATAGTTTTTGAGTAGAACAGTTGTTTTGCTAATCAGCTGTTAATTTCAAAAATGAGTTTCTTTCAGGTATTATTTATAAGTAACATATTTCTCCTCTCAACTGAAAAAAGTACTTTTTAACATATTCAAAATAGTCAGATTCTGATCTCAGTCACAAATGTAAATCTGGAATGATGCCATTTAACTCTGTTATTTTATATGTGCATCAGTGTTACTGAGATCCAACTCTAGCCCCTTATATTTGACAAGCTAAAAAAGGTAGTTACTGGTTTACAGGTTTAAATCTTTAAAGCATTATAAGTAAGCTACATAGAATGAAATTAAAACCGTGTGTGATCTTTTCAAGCTTTATCCTTTTCAAGGTTATTTAAATATATGAGATTTATACAGGAAATGTTGCCTGATACAATTTTTGGATCAAGATTTAGAAATCCACATAGCTTAAAACAAGTGTAAAATAAAGTATAAATATAATGTAACAATCTTTGAGTTAGGTTTCTCCATGTAATGGCTAATCTGTTAATAAAACCTAACTCCTTCTTTGTGGTTTTATAGAGTTTTAGTTTAGAAAAAAAAGAAAAGGAGAGTGGGAGGAAATGAACTTTTAATCTTCAGATGACTCATCACTAATGACTGTTTCTCACAAAGAATTACAAAAATTGGTGCTCCCTGCTTATGCTTAGATGATATGCAACAATTCTCAGTAGACAGCTAAAAATGAAAAATGAAAAAAAAAAAGATTTTCCCCTTTAAGTACATATTTTTAAAAAGTGTAGTTTGTGCTCTGTGCAGCCTAAGCTAGTTAGAGACAGAGTACTTGCTACAATGTGTGTTGAAAATGTGGCCTAAGAGCTTTAATTTGCCTTCATCTGTCAATGTTAATAGACAGAATAAGTGCTGGAGCTGCAGTAAAACAAACCTGTTTTCCTTTTGTCTGCTGTGCTAGATAATGAGATAAAAAGCTAAATTATCACTGATAAAAGTAATTTGCAGAAAAACAATAATACAAATATAAACAGCAGAGCTTGCCATTACCAGTTTAAACAGATAATCTCTTCAGAGTGACTATAGCCCACTCCTGTCCTGTTTTTACTTGGTAGAGGCTTTTTTCAGGATAAGCATAGGGAAGTAAGACATTATCTATTCTAAAATCCCAAAGCAAACTTCCTGTCTTTCAGTACTATTATTGTCCTTTTGTAGTTTTATCTTTATATGATATTTTACTGTCAAAGGGCGTGGACGATTTTAATACAATTAGTAAACCATAATTTGTATTAACACCAGCTATTCTACTTAAGGAATGTGTCTGTTGTGATACAAGAAGTTTTGACACAAGGGACTTGAAATGATTTACTCTGTTGCAATGATGTCAAATCTTGTGATCTTATGTGTGGTGCAAAATTTGGTACGCTGAACTATTGTGATTAAATGGGAATCTCAACTTTCATTTTAAAAATCCTCATGGTTGCAAAGAAATGCATTAAAATGTGACCTGAGTGCACCCTCATGGCTCACAAACCAGAAGACAAATTTATATATATATATATATAAAATCTTGTAAAAAAAATCTCATGTTTTTAAATGAATTTAATTATTTTGCTGAGCATGACACATGATTTTTAATATGGGTTGAACCTCTGTGGTCCATAGTCAGACTGAACCACGGTTGTTGGTGGATTAGAGAGCTCCAGCACACCGGTTGCTGGTGGCTGGGAACAGAGCTAGCTGGCAGGGCCAGCAGGGCAGTGGAGTCCACGGTGGAGCTGGGAAGCTGGTGGGGCTGCGGGAGTTCATGGGGTAGAGGGGGTGTGAAACCTGCAGTTGGTGGGACCAGAATAAGAGGGAGCGGGGTGCAGAGCCTATAGTTAGGAGAGCTGTGAGTGCCTGCAGGGCCACAACTGGTGTGGGTGAGGCTGCTGGAACTTGCAAGGCTGCGGAACTCGCTAGGCTGCTGCAGCCAGGGGGCCGAGGGCAGTGGTGCAAGGTACCCAGCGAGAGGAGCTCAGTGAAGAGGCTATGGCCTCACTCTCCCAGACCTTCCCTGGTTCGGCAAACTCCCTTGTCTGGGACTGGTTAGGTCCTGAGGGAGCCATTTAGAGTTGGCACCACTGCTCTTTTGACTAGGGAAGTCCACATGTAGTCATGTATACGATTAACTGATAAGCCTGGGGTTATTGGTTAATTGTAATCACTACATGCACGACCCCTTCCCCCCACATTTGTATCAGAGGCAGCAGTGCAGGGAAGGGGAGCAAGCTGGAGCTGATATGCACAGATATACACAGCTTAAGCTGGCTCTCCACCTGTGCTGGCTCTGTGGCGCAACCTACTCTGTTTCAGGGAAGTTGGCACTTTTTGCATGTAGATCATCTTCATAGAATCCATTTGGCTCTGTTTTAAATAGAGTGCAAATAAATAATTGCAGATCATTATTAATGATTAGTAGATACAGCTATCTACTTGTTTAGCACCAACAGTGTGCTCTGTGTTTGGATTTGTTCTTACCACACTGTTTTCATGGCAGCTTAAACCTGTGCTTGAATAATCAGCTTATACACAACCCTGTCTGTTTATAATTAGAAGCCAATGTACAGTTTCTATGATATGTCAATAACTAGATTTCTTTCACCCCAATCTCAGGTTATCTCCACAGGCTCATTTTGTCTCTGAATAGATTTAGGGTTTTCTTACCAAAAACAAAGCTAAAGCTATATAACTACATAGGTTGGTGGTTGTTCCGATACACTGACACACTATTTATAGAGGAATGGATGTTACCAAAGAGCTAAATGGATTTAGAAACAAAGGTCAAAAAATAAAATCCGGATTACAATGGATAAGAATAGCAGCAGCTAGAGAGAGAGTGTGTGTGTGTGTGTAAAAATATAAATTAGAATTGTCTTCTGGAAAATGTTTATTTTTAATTGTGTATAGAAAAATGCTGACTTTCTGCCAAAAACCTGAAAACTGAAAAATTTCAGCTAAAATTATTGAAAACTAAGTCTCAGAGGGGTAAACTGTGTTAGTCTCTAAAGGTACATCTACACAGCAGGGCTAAAGTCAAATTGAGCTTTGCAACTTCAGCTATTTTAATTGTGTAGCTGAAGTTGCAATAGCTTAATTCGGCTTTTGTTGATGTCTACACAACAGGAAGTTGAAGGAAGAATATGTTTCCTTTGACTTCTCTTACTGCTTGTGAAATGAGGGTTACCATGAATCAGAGTAAGAAGTCCTCCAGCTTGCCATTATTTCAAAATAAAGGCTTATAGTGTAGACGAGTGTTTCTCAACCTTTTTTTATAAACTACCACTTAACCCCCCCCCCCCAATACCTACAGTTTTCACACACACCATTTTTTTTCTACCATTGCAACACATTTGTTTAAACAACTTAATCATAGCCAGGCGGGCGATGAAATATTGGGGTGTAAAAAGCACAAAAATAATAAAGTGCTGTAAAACTTAAAACAAAAATTCAGTTTTTTCCAAATTTCAGTTGTGTTGATGTACCCCCTCAGACTTCTCTAAAGTACCTCTAAGTGTACTCATACCATGGGTTGAGAAACACTGGTGTACATGCACACTATGTTATTTCAGAATAATGTCAGTTATTCTGAAATAATACTGCTGTGTAGATATGCCCTAACTTTGAAAACAAGTAGTCCTGTGGCATCTTAGACACTAACAAAAATATATATAGTATCATGAGCTTTCATGGGCAAAACCCACTTCTTCAGGTGAGCTGGAGTGGAAAAAACAGGAACGCAGAATTTATAACAGAAAAAGAAAGGAGAGAGAAAAAAAAAGGACCTGTCAATCGTAGTGCTAGTGCTAGTGCTAATGAGGCTAATTGAGTGGTCTGGAAGTGTCCCATACTAAGCTTTCCAGATACATGAGATGTTAAATATATGGAACATCCCATTAATTTCTTTGTCCAAGACCAGGGAAGCAGTATCAAATTTGCATATGAAGGTCAATTCTGCACTCTTCTTTGCAATTGTTTTGTGAAATTCCTTTGTAGAAGAATGGCTACTTTTAAATTCATTCATGAGTGCTCAGGCAGGTTAAAATGTTCCCCTTCAGGTTTATCTGTGTTATCATTTCTGATAGCTGACTTGTGTCTATTTATCCTTTGTTATAGAGTCTGACCAATATACATGGCAGGGGGACATTGCTGGCACTTGATGGCACAAATCACATGAGAGGATGTGCAGTTGTAAGAGCCCCTGACGTTGTGGCTTATGTAGTTTAAATCCTGTGATGGTGTTGCTTGTGTAGATGTGTGGACAGAGTTGGCAACAGGGTTTATTGCAGGGCAGGGAAGTGCAGGAACCTAGGAGCTGGCTGGAAGTGGCCCTGCATGTGATGGGCCCCGTGCCTCAGCCCGCACCGGTTAATGGATGAATCTGACCGGTTCCGGTTAAGGGTGAGGCTTACCAATTAACCATTCACATTTCCACTTGGAACATAGATATTTTGCCTCTGCAGAAGTTAATTTACTCCAATTTACTGAAACCAACACCTAGCATGGTGGGAAGGTATCATTTGTGGCTGTGTTTTTTAATCCCCAGGACAGGTTCTTAAGTAGTATACCCTCATCGTATGCCACTTTGTTACAAGACCCTCTGGAAAATAAGAAAAGACAAAACTCAGTTCATTCTAGTCACATTGTACTGATTTGCAGCCTGGTAGATACCAGAATTTAATGTTCAGTTTTTAATATTCCGTATCAGGGAACAGAATCCTTCAGGCTCCTCTCAAAGCCAAATTAGAGCAGTAAGGCAGTTTGATCTTTCCCACAAGTAACTGAACAAACTTGTGTTTTTCTGTTTCTGTCACACCATTGTACATGTAGAAAGCTCTCCTCCTGGTATGAAGTAAAGGGCTCAGAATGGACAGTGCTCCCACTTTCACCCATTTTTCTACTTCAAAATCTGGTCAGAAAAAGTCAATATTTTCAAAACTCTTTCAATTAAAAAAAAAATTCCAAAAAAACTTCTGAAAAATGTTCCCATTTCTTTCACTTCCCTATTTTCTGACTAGTGTTAGCTACTTCCTTGAGAAGGGGTTTAATAGGGATCTCATTTCCAGTTCTTGTCTCCATGGTTCAGGCCAAAGTGTGGTTTAGGGCACAGTAACGTTAGGCCTGGTCTATACTGGGAGTTTAGGATGAACGTATAGTTTAGAAATTAGACCTAATGCTGAGTCCACACCACAAAGCCCATTCCTTCGACTTTAAGGGCTGTTAAAGCCAATTGCAGTACTCCTGTTTTTCATGAGGAATAATGCTAAATGGGACCTTATATGGTCAACTTTATGGTAGTGCAGATGGTGCTCTGGGAAGGTTGAAGTTCTTGACTTCTGGGCGGTATCCCACAGTGCCCCACAGACACCACTCTGGCCAGGAATTTCAATTTTTCTGCTTTCCATCTGGACAGGAGAAGCCCTGGCAAAATTTGAATTTCATTTCCTATGTGGCCTTCATTTCCTAGACTTCACTGCTGTGCGCGGAGAGGAATCTGCTCTTGCAGAACTACAAACCAGCAAAAGGAATGCAGATATCTATGCCAAGATTGCAAAGGGCATGGGGGAGAAAGGATATGCCAGGGCTGCCCAGCAGTGCTGCGTGAAAATAAAGGAGCTGAGGTGGTCATACCAGAAGACAAAGGAGGCAAACAGATGGTCTGGATCATCACCATAAACATGCTGCTTTTTATGAGAAGCTGCATACAGTCTTTTATGGGAGTGGGGAGGAGACCCGACCTGCTTCCCTAGTCAGTCCATGGATTCCTCCCAAAATACTCCTTTGGCAGCCTCAGACAGCAGCATGGAGAATAGTGTGGAGGAGGAAGAAGAGGAAGAGAAGAGCGTTCAGCAGGTGAGTAGGGAAACCGATGTCACCAACAGCCAGGACCTTTTCATAACTTTAGAGACAATCCCCTCCTCCCAGGATGACTCACAGCCAGGTACTGATCCCAGGGAGGGCACTTCTGGTGAGTTAACATTTTTCATCATGCTCCTGTCAGGTTAAGGTAGTTGGGTGTGATTTGTGATGGCTACTCTGCCTACACAGTGGGTGTCCCCGGAACAGCTTGTCAACATATCTGGAGACGGAGCAGGAATCCTCCTGAACAGCTCCATAAAGCTGTCATAAAGGAACTTATTAATCCTCCTCACAAGATTTCTGGGGAGGTTGGCCTTATTCTGTCCTCCATGGCGGGACAACTTTCCACGCTAAACTAGCAGTAAGTGGTCTGGCACCATTGCAACAAAAAGCATTGCAGCATAAGGTCCAGGTTTTTTTTCACAGTCAGTCAGCATCTGTTCCCTCTCATTATGTGTGATTTGGAGAGGACCAATATCTCACATGGCAACCTGGATGAAGCAGGGGAAGTTATTAGCTCATGCCTCTTCAGTTAAACTGCATTTGCTCATCCCTAAGGAAGCATGGTTTGAGTCCCTGCTCTGCCCTGCCACCAGAGCTGGGCCCACTCCCATCTGCATAGTCCTGTGGGAAGGGAAAATTGTAGTCTCTTGGTAAACGGGGGCTGCTGAATGCACAGGTGCCTTTGCCCTGCTGCCACACCTACACCCGCATGGTCCTGCGAGAAGGGAAAATTGCTCTCTCCTGCAAATGGGGGAGATGCCAGACACACAGGTGACACATGAGCCACTGCCCTGCCTCAATGTCCAGACCCCTTTCCCCACAGACTGAAGCTACCAGCCTGTCCCCTACCATGCCTGCCACCCAACCAAGTCCAGCTGCTCACTAACAACTCTGTGGTATATATGCTGCACAGTGGCTGCTTAAAAGCTTAACAGTGGCCTTGTACATAACACATCTCTTGTCTTTAGACAGACTTTTCTTTTTTTGCTGACAGATTAGGTTTTATGCTCTATGTATCTCCTGTAAAGTCTGCTTTTTGCTTTCCATTACAGCAGGAACAGCAGCAAGCATGCTGCACACTCCCCTGGCTCTGCCAGTTGTCTGACTGGCACAAATCTGCAGGCAAAAATGGAGCAGGAATGACATGTTCAAGGAGCAAAGGCAATTGCCCAGTTAGACACAGAATGCTTAAGCACGTGTAGGAATATGCTGCTGCTGGGGATGAGAGCACAGTCTACAGGGAGCTGACAGTGTACAGGAGAGAGTTATGAACCACATGGCAGCCTTCCAGGACAGCTTCATGCACAGGCTCCAGCACTCCCCTTCTAACCCTGGTGTCTGGCCCCTCATAATCACTGGCTAAATGCTGTATTTTGCCCCTCTCCCATCCTGCCATATAACTTTTTCCCTTGCTGTCACAAATATTATGGAGCACACAGCAGGCTGCCACCACAATGGTAATGTTGCATTCGCTGAGATACAATTTGTCCGTAGACTGCAGAACCTTCCTTTTAAATGTCCAAAAGCACATTCTACCACCCTTTTGCACTTGCTTAGGCTGTAATTTAACTGCTCCTTTCTGTGGTGCAAACCACCTGTGTACAGCTTCATGAGCTATGGGAACAAGGGGTAGGCTGAGTTGCCAAGGACCACTATAGTCATTTCAGTGCCTCAGATGGTAGTTTTCTGGTCTGGGACAAAAGTTCCATCTTGCAGCTTTCTGTAGAGATAGGCGTTCCTAAAGATGTGTGGATCGTGTCAGAGTTGGTCTCATTCTGGTATTCTTGTGCTTTAGGGCAAGGGAAAGCAATTCGCAAACTTCCATGAAAGTGGCTGTACACATGCAAAAGTTTTGCAGCCATTGTTGATTGTCCCATAGCTGCATAACTACATGGTCTCAACATTTGGTGCTTGTCCGATGACACCAGAACCAGCATTCCACTGTGTCCAGAGGACTGAATGCCGGCAGCATTTGCCAGTCACTCAACCCAAGTGCTTCACAGAAGAGTATGTTCAAGGCCTCCCAAGGTTCTTCCTCATTCCAAAAAACTGTGGATATGCTCTAGATATACTTCAGCAAAAAGCTCACCATGGCTAATATGATTGTCAGAATGCTTTGATGCTCAACAGGATCCACGATGGGTTCCATGCTCATTCTGCTGTGGTGTCTGTGTGGATAGGCAAGGGGAAAAAGGGTGCAAAGAGACTGTTTGCCATTGGTTTAAAACAGGGGTGGGATAGGAGATGAGTGCATTATGAGACACTGATGGCATGTATCCAGAACCACGTGCTACACAGTTTTGGCCCTAGTGTGCACTGGGGGCATAACCCAGAATGCAAAGGGGCACAGGAACTGTGGGATAGCTAGACGGTGCATCACTTTCAAAGCTGACGGTAGCCACCCTACTGGGGACACGGTACTTTGAACTGCGTTGAATTCTAGTGCACAGTGGGGAGATGCACCTTCAGCTTTACAAAATCGCGTGCTAAAAAGCCAACCTTAATAAATTTGACCTTATCTCGCAGTGGAGACATGGCCTTAGTTGTTATTCCTTGTTACATTCCTTAAATATCATCCTTCACAACTCTTGCTAGGAGTCCTTTTCTGTCTCCAATTGAGTATTATTGCATCAAGTTTATGTATTCTCCTATAGGAGCAATCAAATCTTTCGTATATTGGCCTTCAAAAATCTTTGAAATTGTAATAGTTTTATTTTTTACTGGACATATCCCTTGACTTCTAGAACTTGCCACTTGTCTTTCAGATCCCTATTTGGGGGAATTCCATAGAAAGATGGTGCTAAGGATGGTACTCTTTAAACCTGTGTCCTGGCCTCTGGGACAGAATTGATACAGAAACAATGAAGATCTGTCTGAAACTATGATACAGAAACTATGAAGGTCTGACTATAGGAACAGACTGATACATTATTTGTTTTATGAGAAGGAAAGGGCACAAGAGAGGAAAAAAAGTATTGTAAAAACACTCTAATTTGGTGGGTTAGGAAATTATATTTAACATAAATGGCCTGATTCTAAATCCATTTACACCAGTGAATTAGGAGTAACTCCGCTGAAGTCAGTGGAGTTACACTAGTCTAAAGCCAGAGCAAATACTTAAAAATTGGCACCAAATCCTATTCAGTGGAAGGTATTATGTGGCTATCTGAGATCACTCAGCCATGATTGTTACATTTTCCTAGAGTCCCAGAGGGGGGAGGCTTGCTTTAAGGAACTTTGTCTGACCATCCTACCTGGATTCTTTCATGTTCTCTTACTTGGCCATTAGACAAGAGGCCCCTGGTATTATAATGCCTGCTTAAGTTTCCAATTTTGTGTTTGCTCTCTTTTGCTTCTTCTGTTCCTTGTTAGGCGAGACCATGAGTATTTAGTTTGGACTGATTGTTCTGGTGTCTAGAGGTGTAGGCATAAGCAATACATCCTGAGTTTAACTTCAAGAATAAGCTTTCTCCCAGCTTTTCTCTTTTTGAGGTGTACTAGTTTATAAATTAAACATGTTAAGAAAATCAAGTGAGATTTTCACGTGGATGACTGTAGAGCAGCGGTCTCCAATCATTAGAGGTAGCCGGGAGCCAGGGGCCGTGGCCATTCGCCCACCGGGCGCCAGAGGGCGGGAACACTTGCGCGCCCAGGGGCGGGGCCCCCCTCATAGCCCCCATAGCCGCGTGCCCGGGGGCAGGGCCCCCCCATAGCCGCTTGCTCGGGGCCGGTGCCCCCTCCAAGCGCCGTGCGCCCAGGGCCGGTGCCCCTTCCAAGGGCCGCACGCCCGGGGCCGGAGCTCCCCCCATGCACCACGCCCAGAGCACGGGCAGCCAATCTGCGGCACTCCAGAGGCCGGTGCTCACCTTGCGCCATGCGCCCGGTCCGGCTCCCGCACCATGCATGCACTACATGCCCGGGGCCAGACCAGTCCCAACCACTTGGCGGGCATACATAAATGCCCGCGCGGGCGCCATAGCGCCCGTGGGCACCGTGTTGGGGACCACTGGTGTAGAGACTGGGGTCCAGAGGAAAAGCACCGCCAGGGCAGTGGAAGTGCCAATGTACCCTGCCAGTGTGCTTCCATCCTGAACTGTAGGGGACTGCTAGTGCATATTTCATGACATTTCAACCCTTGGCCTCTCCAGACAGCCAGTGGAGTGCTGGTGGTGGTTACTTTGTGAGAGGACACACAAAGCACTAAAAAGATGCCAGAAAACAGGCTTTTCAGTCACTACTAACATGGGCTGGATTGATTCACTACTATCCTTTCCTACTGAGAATAACTTGTCTGTAGAAATGTTTTCTTCAGAGTTACCATGGTAGTGAGTATGAGTGAATGGTGTAAATCTGAGCGTGCCAAAATTTTAAGCAACAGTCAGTGGTTGCAGCCACATGTGTGGAGGAAGGAGACGGAATTTCCTTCTCCATCTGGTTTGCAGTGTGGACATACGCTGATTTTCAAAGATGAATTGACATTTCTTCTTTCATAGGGTTAGACCATTTTAAGTCACTTTTATTATCTTAAAGTGTATTATCTTCTTTTTGTCCTTTGTTTGGAGTTCAAATTGCATTCTGGTTTGCAATCCTGCCGTCCTTTTCTATGTAACCTGGAGTTCGTGCTTTTAAATTATCATTTTAAATTGGCCCATTGACATGATAGCATTTGAATGGAAATCCCCACTGACTAGGAGTCTGACCAGAATCAAATATGGACACTTTATGACACTGGGCATCATACATTGCAGTGCAATATTTGATTGTGTTAAAGAAACTTTGTGTTTCCCCTCCCCCCCCCCCACTCCAATTTCTGGGAGCATTAAAAAGATGGTAAGGGGTGAAGTACCAGTATATTAAAAATAAAGGAAAATGCTAAATCTTAAGGAACTTTGGCAAAGAAAAATTCTGGTTTGATAAGCAAGAGGAAAAATAAAGAGTCTGCTAAGCAGACCTGACATTCTGTGATTCATTCTTCTAAAAAAGCTGTCATTAGCCCAGAGTTACTAAGTAAGGGTGTCCTAGTTTTGTTTGTTCGTTTTTTGTTTTAAATAAATCATTCTGTGGTCATAATGAGTGAAATTCATTCCTATACAGAGCCCTAGCACAAGGCTTGTGCACATGCATGTGATGTTTTGGGGTCTTAATTGAAAATGTAATAGCATTGAGCTTTGTTGTCCCTTTGCAAAGGGATGAAGTTCAGCCAATGTGCTTTCCAAAACATTTTTTCGCACCCTTAAGGATATGAATTTAACAGTTTATTGAGGCAATCTGTGAGTCTTTTCAATGTTTAGATGCACTATAAAAGGTGCTATATTTTTTACACTTCTGGCAGGAATTCTTATGGATGTTTGAAAAAGGCTGTTAAAATGAGAAAAGACTTTAAATACTTGACCTCTTTTAAATAGGTATTGTTGGGAAAATGTTTAGATCAATCAGGAACAGTGAATCTTTTTTTGGGCCGGGGGCTGCTGACACAGTCAGGGGCCGCACACAAGTAAGAAGCAAACATAAAACAAAAAAAACCCCAAACCTCACTGTTGTGACCCCTGACTGAGAAGGAGAAAGACACTCCCCACATTCCCCTCACACACCAGAGCCTAGTGGGGCTCAGGCTAGTAGATTTTGTGTGCTCCAGCCCCACAGGAAGGCAAGGGGCTGGAGTGTCAGCATGGGCTCCCCAATGCTGGGAGGGGGAGCCGTGAACCTCCAGGGCTGGATGCAGGAAAGCCCAATGCGGCCCCTGGGCCTTAGGTTCCCCACCCCTCAGGTAGAGAGCCAGTTCTGTTATCAAGTCTTCTGTTATTTCTTTAAAATCTCTGGTGATCATCTTAAAATGCATTGTTATATAATTTCTGTGTGAAAAGCCAATATAAAAGTTCGACATAAGGAGAAAATGCTTAAGAAAAGATGAATGTACAATTATTTGTGCCTTTCATGTAGAGTAATAATGATGAAAAATAGATTAAATGCGGGGATGGAACTTCTTAATATTTTTTCTGAGGTGTTTTATCAATTAAATATTCATTTAGTGAGAGTTGCATTTTAAGCTTCTTGAGAAAAGTGGTGTTTGTGCATAAATTAAGCAGAATTGACTAACCGTGTTTAATAATTTTTTATATTGTTACTGAAACACATTAAATAATGCAAATTAGATTTCTAAAAATCAGATCACTCAAAATTCCATCTCTTTCTCTATTGGTATATGTGCCAGTGTTGAAGGACTTAAATATTTCTTCAACTAAAGAGATATTTTTATTATGTTTCTGTTTATAAGCTATAAAAATACAGTGTTTTGTAAGTGCAGCTGCAGCCTGTTCTGTACACCATAGTTAACTACGCCATTATTTGAATATAATTCAATAAGATTACATCAGTCCCAGCAATGTTACTTTTGGATTTAGCTTGTCTCACAATATGCACAATATGTTCTTTATATGCATGAAGTTGAAAATTCCTTTGCACTTCCATTTTGAATAGGAGCTGTGGTGCTGTTATTTCCCAGTTATTTCCCAGTATATCCTCAGTGCAGACTCCTCATGATAAAACAATGTACTTCCTCTAACATTATTATTTTTCTTTTTTCCTTGCTGCTTCTCTTGAGGAGCAGTAGTTTTTGGAACAACCATTCAGGCCAGATGATTTAATTTCTCAAAGAACAAGAGAAATAATATAAATATTGATTTCCTATCAAGACTATGGCTGCCAAAGGAAAGTAGGCCCAAGAGGAAAAACTGCATATACTGTCTCTATAATAACACACATATTGGTCCTTTTCTTGGAGCAGTCTTCTGTTCTGGATGTATAACTCCTGTGTGTTTCTGAGTCTGTGTGTAGATGTGCAATTGTGTGCAACTTTCTGTGTATGGATCTCAGGCTTCCTGTTTGAAGCTTGGTAGTTATGCAGATGAGAACTGAAATAATCTGAAACCAGGGCTGGCTGCCCACCAAGTGCAAAAAGGAATGGATATGCAGAATTACCCCAGCTGAAGCTCTTCTAGGCCATTATTTCTATACTCCCCACCATCCTCTGATTCTAAATTTTGTACAGCATCTCAAACATGATGTATATGTTAATTAATTTGTCACTCACTGTAGGATCAGGATCTAGAACAGCATTATTTGACTAATTAATTTCATGTTTAATTATTTATTGTGTATTTTCACATGGTTTGAATAAAGATTCCCTCCTGCTACCCTTGCAGATAGGGTTGCCATCCTTCTACAGAGCAGCATGGCTGTCATACCGTTTTGTCAGAGATGGGAGAGTTGTATTTCATTTGTTTCAGTTGCATGCAATACTGAGTAGGGGTTAATAATTTGCAACCATTTCATTTTGAGCTTTCATTTATTATTGCTAAATAAACCACAGAGCGCATATTTAGACCCTGACTCTTCTTTACACTAAGGCCCATTTACAGCATTGTGGAAGTTTAAAGAGATCTCAAATTGGATTTAAATTACAAGTAGGCCAATGGTGTGTGTAAAGTCTTTTGTCCGTACATGTTTCTATTGTTCTGTTCCTCTGCAGGTAGGGCAGTCAGGTGCCTGGTTTTCCACTAGAAAGTCAGGTTGAAAAGATGTACAGATCTGACACCAGTTACTGCATGGCAGGAGAGGCACTGAGTCATTTAACCTGCACAGCTGATCAGCTGTTTGTCGGCTCAGCGTGGCAGCCATTTAAATTTAAATGAAGCTGCGATTATTTAAATTGTGGCTTCATTTCCCTTTGCTGAACAAACAAATCTACATTGCTCCGTCGACGGAGCCATGTAGTTTAGACGTACCCCAAGTTATGCAACATGCTGGGTCTGCAGGGGAGAGAGAGAGAGAGAGAAAGAGAGAGAGAGGAGGAGGAGGAAGTGCCAAAGCAAAGTGTCTCTATTGCTGCTGGCCACCAGTTGATTGGAGTGGCTTTAGAAGCTCCAAAGAAGATTGCAGTCTCTCCTGTCTAAAGGGCAAGTGGTACAATGGTGTCAGGAGCTGGAGAGTGGGGAAAGTGGCGTTCTCAGGGTATGTCTATACCTACACAGCTACAGTGGTGCTGCTGTAGTGCTTCAGTGTAGGCACTACCTACACCCGTGGTCACCAACCAGTAGATCGTGAGCTACCGGTAGATCTCAGGGGCTCTAAGAGTAGCTCTTGAGCCCTCTCTGAACTGCGCACCTGCGCAGTACATTTACATTAGATTTCCTCATTTGAGGAGCAGCTACTCACTGAGCAACAACATAGGTGAGTAGCTGCGAGAAATGGTGGGAGCTGGGAGGTCGGGAGGGCTGAAACACCCCAGCCAGCTGACTGTGGCTTTCACAGCTGGAGCTAGGCGCAGCCTCCCTGGGCTGAGCGCAGGGCAGCCGGGCTGGAGGGAAGAGAAGCAGCTGCCTGGCCAGCTGGCCATGGCGCTCAGCCAGGGTGCACCACGCTGCACGTGGGCTGGCGCAGAGGAGAAGCTGCCTGGCCTGCTGGCTGTGGTGTTCAGCCCAGAGGAGGCTGAATCGCGCTCCAGCTGATTGGGCGGCTTCCCCTCTGTGCCTGCCCAAGTGGAGCTTAGTGGCACCCTGGCTGAGCACCATGGCCAGCTGGCCGGGCAGTCACTTTTCTTCGCTCCAGCCCGGCTGCCCTTCAGTCAGTCCGGAGGGAGCGCGGGTCGGAGGCTTCCCTCCGTGGCTCGTGTAGGGAACTCCCTGCCCCCAACCTTGTTCCCTCTCTTCTGCCCCAAACTTGTCCCAGGCCCTCCTGGCCCCCTGTTCCCTCTCCCTTGCCCTCCCGACCCCGCTGCAGAAACTGCCCCCCCCCGCAGAAAGTTGTCCCCCAGCACCCTGCCCCCCCTGCAGAAACCAGTTCCTTCTGGCACCCTGTCTCCTACTACAGAAACCTGTCCCCCTGCTCCCCTCTGCAGAAACCTGTCCCCCCCAGCACCCTGTCCCCTGCTACAGAAACCTGTTATGGCACCCTGCCCCCTCTTCCCTGCCCCCACTGGCACCCTGTTTCCTCCTCCAGAACCCACTAGCACTCCTCCCCAGTACTGTGTCCCCTGCTCCCAAATGACTTTTCTATGGGTCAGTGACCCCTGACTCAAGGTAGGTTCCCTGCCATTCTCATAAATAAAGACAATGCAGAAACTTTTTGTGTTTAACATAGTATTCTATTTAAAAATGAAGCCTGGCCAACAAACCCCCAGTTGGGGCCAAGCCCCCATCTGGCCACAACCACTCCTGCACTCCCCCTTCCCCAGACCCTAGATCTGAGCCTATCAAACACTGGAACCTCATGCCCTCAGCCCCTCACATACCCCAACCCAAATTCCTGTACCCTCACATCCGCAAGCCTGTGGCTTGCTTAGTATCCCAACACTGCCCAGCCTGGAGCCCCCTCCCCAAGCCAGTGTCCCCTTCTCCACTTCCTCCTGCATCCAGATTTCCTCCCAGAGCTTGCACCTCTCACCCCTTCCCACACCCAAATCCCTCATTCCCACCCCAGAGCCTACACATCCTGTCTCAACACAGCAAGGGTCCAGCTAGACTGCAGGAGTTTTTCAGGATTCTGGAGATATCCCAGAAAAACTCTTCTGCATCCAGGGTTGCGTTTTTTCTTCCGCTTTTTTAGTGGAAGAGCAAACAGGCTCTTTTGGTCACCCCATATTCCTCTTTCCACAAGGAATAAGGTTTTTTTTCTGACATTTGGTCCAGTGTAGACAGGCCAAATGTTGGAAAAACCTCTTCCTACAGAATAATAATAATAAAAAAAGCAAGCAGCAGTATAAGGATTGGGGATAGCAAGTGATGGAGAGGAGGAGAATAGAGAGGGCGGGGCTTCAAGGAAGGGGCAGGGCAGTAGATCTTGGCTTGGTCTGTCATTTAGAAAGTGATCTTGGGTATAAAAAGGTTGGAGACCACTGACCTACACAGACAGGAGAGATTCTCCCACTGGGTGTTGGTAGTCTAGCTCCCTTAGAGGTGATCACAAGAATTCATCCATCTGCCTAGTGCTGTTTATACTGGGTGATAGGTTGACTTAGCTTTATCTCTTTGGGTATGGGTTTCTCATGCTCCTGAGAGACTTTGTTCTGCTGATGTAAGTTCCTAGTGTAGTCTCTGGTGACTGAAGAGCCTCTGGAAATGTCAGTAGAAGTCAATGGAGTTAGTCTGTCAGTTACCTTACAGTGTTATCTGACACATCCCCTGTATTTTCCTACTCTCCGAATAGGTTCTGTCCCTGGAAACTGGCAAATGTTGAGCTTATAGCCACTCCTTATTTCAGTTTTGTTGGATCTAAAATGTTTTGCTTCTGATATCACTATTTGATCTATATCACCATTGCATGTACTTGTGTAACATGCACCAAGCTATTTCTACCTGTATGTTTATACTGAACTCATTACTACGGATTGATTTCAGTAGGTATGCATGTGTACCACCAAGAGGCAGAACTAAACCTGGGACCTCTGGAGCTTAGTGCATTAGCCTCTACAGCTTGAGCTATAAAGCAAGATAGCGCTCAGCTAAGGCTGTAGAGCAGACTCATTCTTATCTCTCTCTGTAAGTGGTCTAAGTGCCACTACATGGAACAGTGAACCACACTCAGAGGTGTGTGAGTTACACATGGACGTAAGTGTGGACAGAATTTGACCCTCTGAATTTAATAGTGTGCAATTAGAAACATTTGCTTGATTTTTTTTTACATAATACAATATGTCTTACCTGTGTAATTTTTTCAGGGGCTTTCCCCCTAAAAAGAATTCCTTCAGAGAGAGAGAGAGACAAGTTCTAACTTTGTGTCTGAATGAATAATATATATATAAAAAAAGTTCCGTAGTCAATTTTTTTCATGTACTGTTGCAAACATTCATTGACCCGCTGCTGGCAAGTAGCATTAAGCTATCTACTGAAAAGGGTTGGAAGAGTTACTTGTTACAAATTTTGCACAAGAGTCCTAGGTTTTTGGTTTTTTAAAATTGAACCTTGTGGAACAGAAAATAATGAGTGAGGGAGAGAGAGAATTAAGTATTAGTAAAGCTTGTAAATAGATCAGACTGAATCATAATTTTCTTTCATTCCAAATGTTTTTCAGAATTTCTACTGATGACTTTGTTATTAAACTATCTGATATACTTAGGGGCACTTGTAGTATTGTAAGTGAAGTTGCATCCACACACACTCGCAATGAGCGTGGCTCTTTATATTTCCAGTGAAGCTTTTTTCCCTTAGGCCAGGTCTACACTACACCCAGAAGATCAGCTTAAAGTACGCAACTCCAGCTGTGTAAATAATGTACCTTTAGTTAAGCTTGGAACCATCTCCATAGCGAAAGGTCGATGGGAGAAATGCTCCCGTCAACTTCCCTTACTCCTTGTTGACAGAGGTGGCCTCAGCATTCAATTTAGCAGATCTTTGCTAGCCCTGCTAAATCAAACCCCAGAAGATGGATAGCCAGTCAATCCTCCAATAAGTGGAGATCTGGCCTTAGAAAGCAGTTTTTTCCTACTTCTTGATTCTGCAGTAATCACAATGCTGAATATGTGGTATCACAGTCAGTCATTCTGTAACACGGTAATGTAATCGAATTACAAGTTGAAACTCTCTAAACTGGGACTCCCTCATATGGTATGATAGTTGCTGGTCCAGGGAGTCCCAGTAGAGAGCTAGAGGCCGGGAGCCCAGCTGGGCTGGCTGAAGGGGGGCCGGCTGCCAGGAACCCTGCTGCAAAAGTCTGGCTGAGCCGGCAGCAGGGTGCCAGCAGGCTCCAGCGGGGCAGCGGTCTGCCAGCCCCAGTGGCGGGGCAGCAGTCAGCCACGGTGGGGCTAGTATTTAAGTCTCAGCATAATTGAGCTAGGGCAGTGTTTCACAAAGTGGGCACTGGCCCCACTCTGAGAAAGCTGCTAATGGGCCGTTCCAGTTTCTTAGGGTATGTCTACACTACCCTGCTAGTTCGAACTAGCGGAGTAATGTAGGCATACCGCACTTGCAAATGAAGCCCGGGATTTGAATTTCCCGGGCTTCATTTGCATAAGCCGGCCGGCGCCATTTTTAAATGCCGGCTTGTTCGAACCCCGTGCCGCGCGGCTACACGCGGCACGGGCTAGATAGTTCGAACTAGCAAGCCATCTCACGAGGCGTACAGATAGTTCGGAATGGCTTGCTAGTTCGAACTATCTAGCCCGTGCCGCGTGTAGCCGCGCGGCACGGGGTTCGAACAAGCCGGCATTTAAAAATGGCGCCGGCCGGCTTATGCAAATGAAGCCCGGGAAATTCAAATCCCGGGCTTCATTTGCAAGTGCGGTATGCCTACATTACCACCCTAGTTCGAACTAGGGTGGTAGTGTAGACATACCCTTACTTACCGACTTTGCAGCCACGGAGCTTCAGAGCTCCCATTGGCTGCAGTTCGCAGATTGAAGGGGAGCTGGGGGAAGCAGTGGCTTAGGCCATGCCATTCCCGCAGCTCCTCTTGGCTGAAAATGGCAAACCGGAGCCAATAGGAGCTGTGAGGTTCTGTGGCTGCGGAGCTGGTAAGTAAACAAACTGGAGCAGCCCATTAACAGCTTTCTCAGAGGGGACCACGGGCACTATGAGAAACACTGAGATAGGTAATATTCTTATGTGCATAGCTTTCCTCTCTGAGTGGTCATTTACTTCTCCATATCTCCCCAAACTACTGTACAGAATGCATTTCTTCTGCTCTCTGAACAGAAAGTAGTGGCAGACGTAGTGTTTCAATCTCACATCAGTACCTACTAAGATAAGGGTAAACCAGTAATGACTTTCCCCTCAGTTTCCTGATGGTTTAATTTAGACTGGGACTGACCACTAGAGAAATATAATATGAAACCATAGCCATATGGAACAAGAGTGTGATGGAAAGACCCTAGACACCATTGTTCAGCAGTCTTTGCTCAGGAAAAACTTTCATCCTAAAAAATAAGAATCATGGGAAGGAATTAACAGAAATTTTAGGTTTGTTGTCTGGACATACTTCCTGAGGCTGATTCTTAAGGGAAGTAGAGAAAACCACATTACTTGGGATATTTAAAGTTAGAATGGATACATTATTATTCTAGAAATTACAGGGTGGCCCCATTATAAGTCGCCCCGGTATACTTCCTTTCCGCAGTAAAGTCACTGATGCTTATAGGAACTTATGTGTTATAAGTCCTCCCATTCCCCGCTCTTAAGTGGTGCAAAAAAATCCACCAATCCCAATTTGTGCAAGTCAGCCACGAGGAAAAAAAAATTCTCCGTTTAAGTTGTTTTCCTGTAAGTCCAAGTTTTTTTAATTGTATATTGGACTTACAGTGAGTACGGCCTGTGTGACTCTCACCAGCATCCGGGAGAGAGACTAAATGACAGAATAAGTTTTGTACATTTCTATAATTGTGATCCCAAAATATTCGTGATCTAATCCTATTAGTGGCTGTAGAGCCTGACTGCAAGGTTCTGCAGCCACTTTGCTTCTTCCCCCAGTTGTTCCCCCACCCTCGCTCCTCCTCCTACCTCCCAGAGCTTGACTGCTGCAAATGAGCTATTTGCAGCACTCCAGAAACTCATGAAAAAAACATAGAGAAACAAATCAGTCTGGTGTAATGAGCTAAGCACTACTACAGGTTGTACCTCCCTGGCCTTGGCACCCTTGAGACCTGCCCAATCCCGAACCAGGAAATCTGGCTGGCTGCAGGGCTTTGCTATAGTGGTAGCAGATGGACCAGCATTGATCAAGCGGGGATGAGTGAAGGGTGCTCAGGGGGAGAGGCAGAGTAGTTATGGAGGCCAGGCATGCAGACCCGCAGGAGTGCATCGAGCCCCGTGGTTGTCAAGCTGCACCCAGGTCCCCACCACCAGCTACAGGGCTGCGCTTCTGCCCCCCCGCTGCAGGGGCTCTGCAGCCACTCTGCCTCTTCCCCCAGTTGTCTCCTGCCCCGCCCCCGTCCCCACTTCTCCTCTTTCCAGAGCTTGAATGCCACAAATGAGCTATTTGCAGCATTCCAGAAACTCTGGGAGGATGGGGCCCAGCTTTTTCCCAGGTGTGCTCCAGCACAAGAGTATCTTCGGGGATGCTGGACCTCAGATGTTGCTGGATTAGAATTTCACACTATAAAGGTTCCCCAAGGCTGCGCCCCAGACTTGCCCCTTAACCAAGGCTCCATCTCTGTTCATGCCACCCCCCCTTGTCACTTGCTGTCCCCCATCCTCATACACTTTCACCAGGCTGGGGCAGGGAGTTGGGGTGCAGGAGGAAATGAGGGTTCCAGCTGAGGGATCTGGAGTGTGGCCACAAATGAGAAGACGTTCAGGGTCAGGTGGGTGCTCCAGGCCGGGACAAAGGAGGGGGTGCATGGTTCAGGCTTCAGGAGGGAGTCTGGGTGCAGAAGGAAGTTCCAGCCTGGGGCAAGAGGTTGGGGTGTGGGCTATAGCCGGGCTGTGCTTACCTTCCAATTGGCTCCCTGCCTCCATGGCTTTGTGCAGCTCCCCGGAAGCACAGTGAATGGGAGCTGTGGAGCTGATGCTCAGGGTGGAGGCAGTGTGCAAGAGGAAATGAGGGTTCATGAGGCTTACAGGAGTGGTCGACAAAGGCTTCCCTTGTTGACCGATCCGCGTCTAGACTGCTGCGCTGTGCCAGATCAGCTGATTGTCGGCACAGTGCGACGGCCATTTTTATTTTAATGAAGCGGGGATTATTTAAATCCCCGCTTCATTGACTATGTTGAATAACCTACTTTACATGGCTCCGTCGACGGTTGCGTCGACCCTGTGAGCCTGGGGGATGAGGAAGGCACTTCACATGCTGCTTGTGGTGCAAACAGGCAGCTTCTATTGGCCGGAAGCCAGCCAATGGGAGCTACTGGGGGTGGGAGCAACATGGAAAGCCTCTCACCCTCTCCCCAACTCTCAGCACTCAGAGATGCACACATGGCCCTGCAGTTGGCTCTACTGAGTGTTGAGCAGGGGTGGGGCAGGCAGGGAGCAAGCTGAGGCTCTTGTGGGCCGGACCCAGTGGCTTGGTGGGCCACAGCCAACTTGCAGACCATATTTTGCCCAGACCTGGCCTAGGAACTAGAGTGTGTAGGAGCCAAGCTTTTTAATCCAGGCTGCAGCCTTCCCCTGCAGCTGAAAGTGGCTAACTGTTCCATGTGGCTTTCTGCACTGCGGGGGTGAGAGGAGAGGCTTCATATGCTGCATTCCTCCTCCCAGCAAAATCTCTCAGCTCTTATTGGCCAGAAACTGCAGCGCAGAGAGCCACATGAAACATCCAGCTGGGGGGCTGCTGCCAGACAGGGAATCCTGCTTGAGAGTGCTGGTGGCCAAGAGCTGCTTAGGTAAGCACCATCCAGCCAGAGTCTGCCTCTTGCACTTCACCTTGTCCTGCACCCCACTCATTCCCAAACCCTGCATCCCCTCTGACACCCTTCCCCAGGCCAGAATCCTCTCTTGCACCCATGCACCCTCCCATACCCTGCATCCTAAACCCATATCCCAGGTCACCACTCAAATCGTCTGAACTTTCCTCCCCATGTCACAGGTCACAATTCTCTCCCAGATCCTGCACCCACTCCTACATCCCTCCCCCAGGCCAGAATCCTCTTCTGCACCCATACCCCCTCCCAGACCCTGCACCCCAATCTCCTGACCAAGATCACAACCCCCTTCTTCACCCAAACTCAGACCCCACACCTTCTGCACCCCATTCCCTACCCTGAGTTCCCTTCTGCATCCAACCTCCATCCCAGACCCCACATGCCCTCCATAGAAAAGTGCGGCCCTTGACCACACCAAAATCTTGGAGTGGCCCCCCATCAAAAATTACCTGCTTTCCAGGAACTGTGTGGAGCCATGGCTGGCAAGGAGACTGCCTTAGCTCCACTGTACCACCCGTCGGACTGTGCTGACTGGAATCTCATGATCTAAAGAGAGATCAGCAGACACACACACAGACATGAGCTTTGAAACAAAGAGTCTGAATGAGAACCATGGTTGTGTTTCCTTTTGTGAATATATGAGTAAATGGATGTGTGTAAGAAAGGAATCCTATTTTCTTTCGAGTTCATCCTCAATTATTCATCAAGGGTTCATTTCACAATTTATTTGAAATCGGTATCCATGGAAATCTAAAACATTTGAAGAAATAATCAAATTCTTATTTCCAGAATTCGAGTGCTTCATAGTATAGAATCTCATTTTCAATCATTTCACTTTTATGTTCAGGGTTTTACCTGCTGCTGTAACATGCAGAGAAAACACACTACAAATCAGGGTGCTAATCCTGCAAACATCTGCAGAATGTGCTTAGCTGAATACACTGTGGATGAGATCTGCACCCCTGCTCCAGTCTCTTTATCCCAAGTAAAGGGGGATGGAATGCTATATAAGGGCCTTAAGAGCAGCTCTGTTCAGGAAGAAAAATACCCATAAGGACTTTTCTGAATGCCCCCCCTTTTCAAGCCTGGAGCAGGGGACATACCGGGCACAGGGACAGGTGCTGTTGGGGTGTGTTGGACTGGGCTACAGCAGACAGCACTGCAGGAATTTTTAACAATACTAAAGCCCATCCGGCAACCCTGGGGAAGCTGTTTTAATACAGACAATATAGTATGCTTTTTAAGTTACTCTGGGGACATTTCTGGCCACCAAAACAGCCTCTCTGTTTTTATGCTGTGAATAGTCCCACCTATTACGTGGACTAGTCACAGGGTGAGGTCCTGGCTCATTGAAGACGGTGAGAGTTTTGTCATTGAATTCAACGGGGATGGTTTCACTCATGGTGAAATGGGGGTTAAGAGACACCAGCACCTTGTAGGACTGGCTGTTGATACCATATTGTTTATGAAGTGGTGATATTATGGTGGAAACAGCAGGATGTGGGGACTTATAAGTGTTTTTAAAACCTGTTTCTTTCAATGTTTTTTTTTTTAAAAAAATCCCTGGTGGTCCACACCCATTCTGCAAGTAGCTCTCTGATTGTTTCTCTCCACAAAGACATCCGGAGCGAAATTTTAAACATAACTGTATGCCAGTGGTATCAGATAAGAGCTGGTATTGTGGCTGTAAGTTGGGCCTACTTACAGAGGAGTACTAGTGATTTTAACCACAGATCCCACAAACCTCAGCTGGTATTGCCCAACTGTAGGACGTGTACATCCAGAATGTGCGAGCAGACTGAAGCAATGTTTTCCAGGCATTTAAAATCTGGTGGTCTTTAGGGCAAAATTTTGCCCTTGGATTTGTTTGTGCAGAGATCTTACGCTGAGGTAATCTGATGGCAGAATTTAACCTTTAGCCTTAAAATAGTTGTCTGAATTAAAAGGTGACATGCTGATTTACCTGCAGGTCTGTGGATCCCAACATGAAATGCTCCATTTTGAGCTGACCTTGGCTCAAGAAGGCCTATCACATGCCAGAATATGGACTGTGCCTTCCTCTGAAAAATGATTGTGGCTGGGAGCTACAGAGCACAATTTTTGGGCCACACTGGCCTGTGGGCTGCACTTTGTTCTCCCCATCCTTTCCTTCTACCCCAGAGAAAAAAGCACATCTTAGGTATGTGTTTTCTGCTTTGGTAAATAGTTGATTTATCTGAAAGCAGATCTTAACAATACTTTCTGAGCTTCTTCACAATACTTGTTGAGCTGAGCTTGATGTGTACAGACCTGTCAAAATTGACTGATTGCTACAACAAAGGACTGCTGTGACATTGTGATCTTTAATCTTTCTGAATACAGATAATTAATAAAGGTATATTGACAAACTACAGCCTCTCTCCGATTTACGAATGAGTTATGGACCAAACACTTGGAGTTACACGCGACCATGCTGTTCGTAAGCGCGGGTCGTGTTTGTAACTCGGGGACCGTCTTTACGACCGCTCCATGGGAGCTTTGGTCGTAAGTGCAACCGTTCGCAACTCAGGGAGCGGCTGTACAACCACTATCCTCCACTCTATAGTATGATTCCAGTTCCTATTGTATTACAATTAACATAGATTTAAAAGTAGAGGTTGTAAAGGAAAACAATATCACAGAAAAACATTTTGTTGCTTGGAAAAGTATATTTAAAAGGTGGGTAGTGCAATTGCCTGTTTTCAAGGTCAACTTGCATTGAAACTGTCCTGGCTAGACTCATTTTTTTTAACAGTTATTGATAGCATCACTCTTCCTGAGAGAGTTTAAAAGATGGCTTTGTACCTCTCTGACCCAGGGGTGGCTGTGTGCTAGGCTTATTCTACCTTCCAGCCACTCATAGAAATTAGAGCAGTTTGTGGACTATTCTAAAGTACCTCGATTGAAAATGGCCTCAAGAGCCATTACGGTAGTCAGGGTTCATTACGGCACAGATGACACTAAGCTAGGGGGAGAGGTAGATACACTGGACTGTAGGGATAAGGCCCAGAGTGACCTAGACAAAGTGGAGGATTGTGCCAAAAGAAATCTGATGAGGTTCAATAAGGACAAGTGCAGAGTCCTAAACTTGGAATGGAAGAATCCCAAATGCTGCTACAGGCTGGGGATCAACTGGCTAAGCAGCAGTTCGGCAGAAAAGGACCTGGAGATTACGGTAGATAAGTAACTATGTATGAGTCAACCATGTGCCCTTGTAGCCAGGAAGGCTAACAGCATATTGAAGTGCATTAGTAGGAGTATTGCCAGCAGATCTAGGGAAGTGATTATTCCCCTTCATTTGGCATTGGTGAAGTCACATTTGGAATATTGCATCTAATTCTGGGTTCCCCGTTAGGATGGAAGGATGTGGACGAATTGGAGAGGGTCCAGCGGAGGGCAACAAAAATGATTAGGGGGCTGGAGCACATGTCTTACGAGGAAAGGCTGATGGATTTGGGCTTATTTAGTCTTCAGAAGAGAAGAGTGAGGAGGGATTTGATAGCAGTCTTCAGCTACCTGAAAGGGGGTTCCAAAGAGGATCAAGAGAGGCTTTCAATGGTGACAAAGGACAGAATGAGGAGCAATGGTCTCAAGTTCCAGTGGGGGAGGTCTAGGTTGGATATTAGGAAAAACTATTTCACTGGAAGGGTGGTGAAGCACTGGAATGGGTTACCTAGGGAGGTGGTGGAATCTCCATCCCTGGAGGTTTTTAAGTCGTGGCTTGACAGAGCCCTGGCTGGGATGATTTAGTTGGGAATGGTCCTGCTTTTAGCCAGAACTTGGACTCGATGACCTCCTGAGGTTTCTTCCAACCCTGTGATTCTGTGAAGCCCTCGTCATATCCCATTTACCAGTAGCCATACCCCATATTCTGGCCACAGTGAGTGGAGATGGCATAGGATCCAAGACTACACCACTGGAGTTTGCCCCAGTGTTGGAGCAATTCTTCTGAGAGCAGCTATACTGGCTTTAAGGTCTCTTTGTATCAGTTATATACTGCAACCCAAGTATAGAGAAGAATTCTGGTCTGAATTTGCAGTTGCTAAAATTCTAACTTTAACTATTTGTATTTCAAGTTATACCACATGAATAAAATAGATTTGTATTGACATTATTTTGGTTATTGTTAGACTGTATATCCAAATTATCAGAATGTGGCAACATACTATGAACATAGATATTAAAGGGTATGTCTACACTACCCCGCTAGTGCGAACTAGCGGGGTAATATATGCATACCGAACGTGCAAATGAAGCCCGGGATTTGAATTTCCCGGGCTTTATTTGCATAAGCCGGCCGGCGCCACTTTTAAATGCCGGCTTGTTCGAACCCCGTGCCGCGCGGCTACACGCGGCACGGGCTAGATAGTTCGGACTAGCAAGCTATTCCGAACTATCTGTACGCCTCGTGGAACGGGGTACACTAGCAAGCTATTCCGAACTATCTGTACGCCTCGTGGAACGGGGTACACTAGCAAGCTATTCCGAACTATCTGTACGCCTCGTGGAACAGGGTTCGCACTAGCGGGGTAGTGTAGACATACCCACAGTAATTGACTGCTCCTGTAGCTAAAGGTCATGATCAAAAGTGCTTTTAAATCCTTTTTATATCGTTTGTGATCTCTTCAGTTTTTGATGTAACGAGATGTATCTGCATAACTGCATATAAAATAAGATGTCAGGACTGTAAACTTTTAAAAAGTAGGTGGTGTTAGACTTTTTGTTTGTGGGAACTTCTTTCAAAAATACCTGCCAGGTATTTTCATTTAAAATTACATTAAATTACAGGTGTAATAACATATTAGTGCTTCACACATGAGAGAGGTTCTATCCCTTCTGCAATTTAAAACTGTGCAAAAGATTACAAATCTGACTCCCCACAGTTGATCTGTTCATTTTGAAATCAGCACAGCCGTGGAAGTGCACTTACTTTATGTTGTGCTAGTCTGGGTCATGAAGATTGTAATGGTGACTATACTTAATGTATTATAAAAGTGCTTAAGTTTATTTGGCGTGTTCCCAACTATACTCTCCAGAAGGCTTACTTCTCCTTTTTCCACAAGTTCAAATTGCATTGTCTCAAACTGGGGTGCTAGGCACCTTTTAGAAAGCCTTATGATTACAGCTAGCTGAAAAAAGCATAGCAACAGCATGTTTTGACCTCTGCTTCCTACCCAAGACTTCATGTGTATCTCAAATTCAAATTCAGTTCAAATTCACTCCCACACCTACTTACATAAAGAGACCAAAGGCCAGACCTACTATAGGCAGGATCATCTCCCTGAAAATCTTGTTTTAAATTAAACTTTGGGCGTACAAATGAATCAGAAAAATGGCTGATTTTTCTTGAGTGTGCAAAACTAATGTAGCAGTTAGAAGGGCAGAGTGACAAGGCACAGCAGGAAGAAGCAACCTTAAAAAAAGACATAAGTTAATATATACCAGTTTCTCTTTCACCCTCCTATTAGTGACTTTTCTTGCTATACCCACACTTCCACTCTCTCCATATGCTAATTAACCCCCTGTGGGTGTGGACCTTGCACTTTTTTTGCACACCCAGTGGATGCCAAATCATTTCAAGTTACACCACCGTACCACTTACTATGCATACACTTGATTTCAAACCATTTAACACCTGGCATATAACTTAAACTTGGTCATTTATGACTAAGCTGAATTTGGGCACTTGAGTTTGCTTCAGCCTTTAGAATAGGAGTGGCCAAACTTACCGAGGTTCTGCACTGCATATGACAATCTTCAGAAGTGCAAGAGTTAGGGCACACCTTCCAGAGCTCCAGCCAGTGGGGAGGGAGGAATTTGTGGCTCCAGCCCTGCTGGGAGGCATCTGCTGAGGCTTCAGCTTCAGTCCTGTTCCTACTGAAGCCATGAGGGCTTGCATGTGCCTCAAATGAGGCTGAAGCCCCCAAATCCCTATCCCTGCTGGGCAGACACCAGAGGTGATGGGGGGGGGGGGGCGCTCTAGGGGATCATTGACTCTCTCCCGCAATGTTTGCCAGAGTTTGCTGGCTCCACTCAGTCAGATGGTGATGCCAGGTGCCCTCTCTGCATGGCAGCTGCTGCAGCTGGCAAGCTGGGAGATGCAGAAGTAAGGAGAAGCAGCAGCTCCTGAGAGAGTCACTGCTTTTGCTGCTGCCTCTCCCCACAGAGCTAAAGCAGTGGCCCCTCTTTGCAGGTCCCAGCTGTTTGCCACTGTCTCTCCCACAGGGAGCTAATACCTGAACATTTTTAGGAGGGGCTGCTGAAGGTAAGAGACGGACATGTTTGGTGGGGGCATGACTCAAGTTTTTGGGGGAGACAAACCTTTAAATTGAGCCCGTCTCATAGGCACCAGTCATCTTTGGCAGAAGCTGCTAGCGCCACCACTCCCCTACTGGGCAGAAGCCCCGAGTTCTCCCCCACCGCCAGCCTGGTAGGCAAAGAATGGAGGGAACTGCAAGTCACTCTTTAACTGTAAAGAGCCACATTCAACTCATGTGCCACTATTTGGCCACCTCTGCAAAAGTCCTACCTTGGTTTTGCCTGGGACAATCTTATCTACAGGAATTATTCTCAAACATCCATATTTTTTGCCTTTGTTCCTGATGAGTGTGTCATCTGCTGTTTATCATGCAGATTTTCTTAATTTAAAGGGACACCTGAACACTGTGATGTCCAGAATGAAGGTTATTTTTGAACATAAGATGGATAAAGTTGTTACAAACTCCATATTTCAATGAAGTTTAAAAACAAAATGAGAAAGACAGTCACATAAATATTTGTCTCTGGATCTGGACCCAAACACTGCAGCATTGAGTTACTGTAGAATCAGAAAGTGAACATGACTGTAAACAGAAGAGAAACTGGCTAGTTTATTATTTCAGGGCTAGATTCTATGCCAGTTTATAGCAGCTGAATATTTGGGATGTATTGTCCAAACATAGTGAAATGCAAAATATATTAACTAGATAGTTAAGTATTTTCAGATTCATATGATTTTTATTCTAAAAATATTCCTTTAAATTCTTACTATTCTTAATGAGGTCTAATCAGTTTGGTCAGCCATTCTGTGTGTACAGTAAATCTACTCTATATTTTAGAGAGCTTGTCTGATCAAGAACTCCTCTTATATAATAAGAACGAGGATGAGCAAATTCAATAAACATCTTCCTTTTAACATAACTTAAAGCAAGATCAGAGTTTGATTGTGCCAGGAAAACAGGGTGGCTGTGTCTACACTGGGCCACTTATTCTGGAAAAGCAGGCGCTTTTCCAGAATAACTTGCCAGCTGTCTACACTGGCTGCTTGCTTTTCGGGAAAAGCAATGACAATCTACTGTAAAATTGTCAGTGTTTTTCCGGAAAAACTATGCTGCTCCCGTTCGGGCAAAAGTCCTTTTCCGGAAAAACTGTTCCGGAAAAGGGCCAATGTAGACAGCACAGTAGTCTTTTCCGCAAAAAAGCCCCTATTGCGAAAATGACGATCGGGGCTTTTTTCCAGAAAAGTGCGTCTACATTGGCCACGGACGCTTTTCTGGAAAAAGTGCTTTTCCGGAAAAGCATCCTGCCAATGTAGACGCGCTTTTTCCGGAAATACTTATAACGGAAAACTGTTCCATTTTAAGCATTTCCGGAAAAGGGTGCCAGTGTAGACGTAGCCGATGTGTCTGGATTGGGATTGCTTCTCATAAAGCCATATAGAAAAGAGAGAGTCGCCAAAGCAAATGCAGTCCTTAAAACTGACATAATGGAGCAAGTGTTGAAAGAGACTGAACCAAGAATAGGTGGAAACATAGAATGAACCTAGAATAGAATTGCTTCTCAATAAGCCTTATAGAAATGAGATAAAATGGAGAAATTTGGAGTAGAGCTCTGTTTTGGCATAGCTAAATCAGTGGTTAAGGTTTGAAAACTAGAAGAAAATATTATTGAAAACCAAATTGACAATAGCTCTTGTTTATTAAGATAATAGTGAATGATAAGAGTTTATAGGGAAGAAGAAAAAATACACTTAATGGAATTCCTATTTTAACAAATTACTAAAAAAAGGAAAAAAAATAATTTTTAATAAATCAGAAATTAAAAATTAACTGCATAAAATAACACTGCATTTTTGAAAAATACAATCATTTAAAAAGGAAATACATTTCTCTTTTATATAAAAGAAACAAACCTTAATTGAGTTACAGACTCGAGCTTCTGCAAGCTTTATCTGAAGCTTTGACTAAACTTTGAAGCCAGCGTGAATTACTACAGGTTGGACCTCCCTGGTCCGGGACCCTTGGGACCTGACTGGTCCTGGATAAGGGATTTTGCCAGACCAAGGGAGGTCATTTCTGGCTCCCCCCCAGCCTGGCTTCTCCTGGCTTAGCATACAGTTTCCCCTTTGGCTGCCCCCCTGCCACCGGTCCTGTGCTGCCTGCCAGCTGCTTGCTATGGTACTAGGACGGCCCTACCAGCTGGCTGCAGCAGCTCACGGTCCTGCCACAGTGGTTCCCTGCCATGGCCGACCCAGAGATGGTGGCCCAGCAATCCCTGCCACAACAGCCTGCCAGACCATGGATATTGTTGGATCAGAGAGACCCAGTTTAGAGAGTTTCAACCTGTGTAAATATTTTGTGCAACAGTTTTATAAACTGTGGATTCTTGATATTTAATAGTGTCTGAACTACAAGAGCTTAATAATGAGCCTTGCAATATAGAGTAATATGCTTGTTTATTTGATAAGATCAAGAGGTTTACTTACACAGCAATTTCAAACAAAGTCCAGAGATACAAAACTAATTAAGTAAACGAATGTAAGCCAGTGTGAAGCTATGTAATTCTAAACATTTCATAAATTCACAGCACAGTAGATGTTGCATTAACTTCCATAGCAACTTATCTCAGCTCTTTGGGTACTGATGGCAGAGGTCATGAAACTTTAGAGCTCTAGAACAACACAGTCTAATTGTATTACGGAGTTATAACTTTCTGCAGAATTAACAGTTTTTTACTAGGATGCAAGCCTAGGCATAGGGGCAGCCAGGGGGCTTTGCACACTGATGCCACCCCCAGCGCCAGCTCTCTGGCTTCCATTGGCTGGGAATCATAGCTGCAGGGGCGGTGCTTGTAGATGGGGCAGCGCACAGAACCACCTGGCTGCACCTGCACCTAGGAGCCGCAGGGAGGACACACCACTGCTTCCAGGAGCTGCTTGAGATAAGCAATGCCCAGAGCCTGCATTCCTAACTCCTGCTTAGACCCCAACCCTCTGCCTCACCCATGGTTCCACTCCTGCCTTCCAAACCCCTCAATCCTAGCCTAGAGCACCTTCATGCACACCTAATCCCTTATCTCCAGCCCTACATCAGAGAAGGCATTTCCAGCCACAGCCTTACAACCCCTGTACCCAACCCCCAGCCCGATGCAAATGAGCAAACGAATGAGGGTGGGGAGAGTGAGTAAATGAGGGAGGGGGGAATGAAGTGAGCAGGGGGTAGGGCCTCAGAGAAGAGGCACAGTAGAGGGCATGGTAACAGAGGATAGATGGGGTAGGAGACGGGCAGAGGTATTCAGTTCTGTGAAGTGGAAAATTGGCAACCCTAGCTTTGAGGTGATTCACAGCAGGCCCTCAGTGTCTGGTAAGCTCTTTGTTTGTGTGTTGGAGGTGTGTGTCCCTTGAAAGTTCTACAGAGGTTTGGGTGAGCTCAGGCCTGTGGGTGGGGGAGGGAGGGGAGAAGGGGCAGCTGCCCCAGGGACTGGCAATTCAGAAGGATTTGGAGCTCCAGGCCACCACCGCAGTAGCAGTGGTAGTGAAGTGGAGCCCAGGCCCTTCAGTTTGCTGCCAGAGCCCCAAGCAGCACAGTCCTGGTGGTGCTAAGGCCTGGCTGGGGGGGCATGGTGTGGTCCAGGTAGTGCTGAGGGCTGGCTGCTCGTAGCCACAACTTTTTTGCCCAAGGCCCCACTCCTTCCAGGATTGTGAGGCCACTCCCCCACACACCTTGATCAGGGGCTCAGTAATTCTGTCAGCCCCCCCCGGGTGAGCTAGAACCAGGCTTTTTGAGTCACTTTCTCCAGGGAATGTCATACACTTGGGCCAAACAACGCTTTCTTTTTCACCACAAAAATGGGTGTGAGCCTTACTAAAATTTGCTGCAAGGAGTAGTTCAGACATTTGTCAAGCTCTGCCTTCTCCCTGATCCATCCTTTTACCACAATGAGGTAGGAATACGATTCAATGTTAGTGCTCATTCAGGGCGCAGTACAACCTAGTTGTTGAGTGGTTATGCTTTCATTCTCCTGACATGGGCAAATCAAGCCATGGAACTAGGTAAAATGCTCCTTCACTAAAGTCAGTAGGTGTAGCTGCAGCCAGCTTTGGCCTCCAATGTGCAAAGGAAAACAATGAAAACACCACATATTAGTGAGGTCTCTGTTATTCCTGACTGTTATACCATTGCCTGTGCAGTATGTTTCTTGGGAAGGGAGGGAACCCCAACAAATGTGCAGAAGTAATTTTTTGAAACCTCACAGTCATGAGGACCAAGCATTGATTGACATTCTTTGAAAGAGTTGTCCTTGGCAGGCAGATAAAGGTTAGACAGAGCTTTGTCTTGCTATTGAGATTCTCTGTGTCACTAAAACGGGCTTGTGTTGCACCCGCATCTGTGTGTGTTGAAGGTCTGGTTGCAGTAATGATGCAGGTTCAGTGTGCTGTGTTAGAGAGAGGAAAGAAGAAAACAGTTATGCAGGAGGTGACCGGCAAGAGAAGGGGGGGGAGGATTTCAAGCAGAAGTGCTTGCATTCAGATAGCTATGTCTACCTATCTATCAATCAAAACTGGTTGGGCAAATTAATTCTTTGAAAGGTAGAGAGGTTGCTTTTCTGCAGGATTCTCAGAGTATAAAGATCTATGGGTGCAGTGTGTAATAACTTTTAACAAATGTAAGTTGCAAAAATAATGACTGATCAAAAGCATTGTAGAAGGATAATGTAATACAGTTTGAACCAATGACAATCTATAAACACCATAAGGTATTAAAAATCTTGGGCAACCACAGTTAATGAAATCAGTTTGCTTCAGCCACATTTCTATATTACATTTACTGAGCCTGACAAAAATAGTTTTCTTTGTGGTTTGAACGGCATCAAGAGATAACCAGTCTTTAATTTGTAAATGTCAAATGGCTTGTCCTTTGTATGTGCTTAGTTCAGAATTGAAATGAAAGGAGATTTTTTTAGTAGGGACTCTACTTCCTACATTGTTGGGTGTTTTGTTTAATTTAGAAACCAATTTGAAAATCGTGGTCTCTACATTCAGAATTGAACATTTGTGGTTTGAGTTACATTCTCCAAAACACAATAGGAAATTCTCATAAATATTGCAGCAAGGGGTTTTCTGTTTTGTTTTTGTTCTATTTGTAATCTTTATTCGACTGGTGGGCTTGCTCCTATAAATCAGTCATTTTAGGCAAAGCATAGGTTTGCTTTAGATAGAAGTGGCATTTAAAAAACATAATTTCCCTGGGAAAACTTTGGTGTAAAAATACCCACATGGTTCTGCTTTTCCTGTGACCCAGAGAAGGAGGACAAAGGAGGTAAACTGACTCTCCTGCACACAAGTGGTGCAGAAATCTGGGTGGAGGGACTTTATTTGACCAAATAATCTCACTCTTATTTATTAGATCACTATTACATTTCTTTCAATCTAATTCTTTTCTCATATGCCTTCTGCTATACCAGCTCAAAAACTAATATATTTGTTGTGTACGGAAAATGTTTCTGTTGCATGGGCTGTCCCTACTTGCCAGGCGAGTCACAAAGACCAGAAAAAAGTATGTGAAAGGTAGATTCCTACTGACCTAAATGAACAAATTTATTTCCAACTCTTATTTTAATTTTGGTTTATGGGTTGTGATTTTCAAACTATATTTGATTTTGGGAGACAGGTTGATGTTATCTTTTGCATCTAAAAAGTTATTTTATTGAGCTGTGTTGATTTTGATTTTTTTTTAATTTCTTTTATATTTATTTAACTGTGCACTCTGGCCTAAAGCCAAGATACTATTTTAATTAACTTTGTCTTTGCTAAATTACCATAGTCCCATGAAACATAAACTACAACCAAAGTAAAAAAAAAAAAAAAAGTGTCCTCTTGTGACCTTTACTCACCTAAGCAGGCTCTTTGAAGGAACTATCAAATTTCTATGCAACTACAATTTCCATGTTTGAGCATCTCATAGATAACTCTCATAATATATCTCTGCCAACATTTTAGAATTTATTACAGGATTAAAAGATACATTTCTAAGACTTCTTTCTCTGGTGACATACCCATCAGCACACATTTGCAACCTCAGCCATATAGACTACTGTTGCCAACTTTCTAAATGCAGAAAACCAAACACTCTGGCTATGTCTAGACTGCGCCCGTTTTGTGCAAAAAATATGCAGATGAGGCTAACCTTGGAATATCGCTATACCTCATTTGCATAATTAATGAGGCTCTGTTTTTTCACAACAGGCTTTAGCGCAAGAGTCGTTCTTCCTGAAAAAAAATGCGGAAGAACGGCTCTTGTGCAAGAGGGGGCTTTTGCACAAAAAGGAGCCTCATTTATTATGCAAATGAGGTGTGGCGATATTCCACACACAGCCTCATTTGTATATTCTTTGCACAAGAGGCTATAGTGTAGACATAGACTCTGAGTCCCTGTTCCTGCCTCTTCTCCAAAGCACTGCCCCAGCTAGGGGTGTGTCTAGACACAAGTGGTGCAAGAAACAAAATACAGGACTATGTAGCACTTTAAAGACTAACAAGATGGTTTATTAGATGATGAGCTTTCGTGGGTCAGACCCCAGATCAGAAAGGATCTGAGGAAGTGGGTCTGGCCCACGAAAGCTCATCATCTAATAAACCATCTTGTTAGCCTTTAAAGTGCTACATCGTTCTGTATTTTGTTTCAGCTACACCAGACTAACACGGCTACATTTCTATCACTAGACTGCAAGGTTTTTTCGAAAAAAGTGGCCTTTATTAAAAAAAACTTCACCTGTGTCTAGACTGCTGCTGTGTTCTTTCAAAATTAAATTGAAAGAACGCAGCAGTTTTTTTGACTGTGGAAAACCGCGTTTTACGAGGAATAACACCTTTTTTCAAAAGTGCTCTTTCAAAAAAAGGCGTTTTTGAACACAAACAGTGCTTTTTCGAAAGAGAACATCTAGACTGTCTGGGTGCTCTCTTTCAAAAAAGCGGCTCTCTTTTTTGAAAATACTGGTTGCTGTCTAGACGCTTTCGAAAGAAGCTTTTTTGAAAGAAGCTTGTAGTCTAGCCTGGGAGTGCAGGCCAGGAGTGCGGGCTGTGGGGTGGGGCCAGGGAAGAGGGTTTTGGAGTTCAGGAAGAAGCTCTGGGATGGGGGAAGGGATTTGGAGTGTGAGAGGAAGTTCTGGGCAGGAGCAGCAGGTTGGGAAGCAGGAGGGGGTGAGGGTTATGGTTGGGATGCAGGCTCTGGGATGTAGCTGGGGCAAGGTTTGAAGTGCAGGAGGGGACTCCAGGCTGGGGCAAACGGGTTGGAGTTTGGGAGGGGCCGTGGGCTTTGGGGTGGGGAGCCAGAAATGAAGTATTCTGGTTGTGGGAGGGGCTCCATGCTGGGACTGGGGATTGGGGTGTAGGGCTTTGGGATGAGGCTGGGGATGAGGAGTTTGGGGTGCAGGAAGGAACTGAGGTAGGTGTTTGGGGAGTGGGAAGAGGTTTGGGGTGCAGGCTCTGGGCAGCACTGACCTCAGGTGGGAGGAAGTCTGCCTGGCTCCTGGGAAGCAGTGGTATGTCCCTCTGACTCTGAGGCGGAGGAGTGCCCCAGAGGCAATGAGAGCTGGTTCTTGGGGCAGCAGCAGGCAGAGGCAGCGTACAGAGCCCCCCTGGCTGTCCCTTTGCCTATGAGGCAGACATGGTGGCTGCTTCCAGGAGCCAGGCATGGAGCCTGCCCGCCTGCCCTACTGTAGCCAACATGACAAAGCCATCTGTGATTTCCCCTGTTGGCAAGCATGTCCAGCCTATCCATCCACCAGCCCCTCCCACTCAAATATGCTATAATCTGCCTCTAGGTCACACACACCTTAGCTCTTACCCTCAAAATGAGAGCCTGCTTGGGTGACATTACATGCTAAAAAATTACGGCTTCTGAAACCGAGAGGCTGATCATTCTGTGCTCATCCAAGCCAGGCCTTTTAAAATGACTGCTGTTATACTTTTCTGACCAGGAAAATGGAGCAATAGATTTCACTAGACACTGTAAAATCCAGAGGGTGGATGCAAAGCCATTAGCTGTTGTAAACTGATGAAATTCTACTCAAGTCAATGGAACTACACTGATTTATTAACTGAAGATTTTTAAACACCTTTTCATTTCTTATTTCCTTTTGGGGTAGATGTACCCTGTGTTCTTTGGTATAAATACATTTTATAAATAGGCTTGCCAGAATTTGGTTTAAAAAAATAATTCTGATGGATAATTTTGGTTTAATTGTATCAACATTTACTAATAAAACTCTAATCCTTCCCGGACTATTTATAAATTACTGCATAGGAATTAATTATGTTTTCTCTCAACAGATTAGCCCACCCCAAACTTGTAACAAATGTGCTTATGTTTATTGCTTCTTTAAATTTAGCATTGTGCTTCCCGGTCGATTAATTTTGTCCACTCCCCCTTTTAAAATATCTTTGACCGTCATTATTTTTGTTCTTCTTGGAATGTGGAGGAGACTGGTTCTATTGGTTGTCTTTATTTCACTGGAGGAACAAACAGGAGAGAGAAGACGACTTTTTACTAAAACATATTGGCTGTGTCTACATTGGCATCCCTTTCCGGAAAAGGGATGCTAATGAGAAACTTCGGAATTGCAAATCCGCGGGGGATTTAAATATCCCCCGCGGCATTTGCATTTACATGGCTGCCGCTTTTTTCCAGCTCGGGGTTTTTGCCGGAGAAAAGCGCCAGTGTAGACGCAATTCTCCGGAAAATAAGCCCTTTTCCGGAAGATCCCTTATTCCTACTTTCAAGTGCAAATAGGGATCCTCCGGAAAAGGGCTTATTTTCCAGAGAATCGCGTCTACACTGGCGCTTTTCTCCGGCAAAAACCCCGAGCCGGAAAAAAGCGGCAGCCATGTAAATGCAAATGCCGCGGGGGATTTAAATATCCCGCGGATTTGCAATTCTGAAGTGTCTCATTAGCATCCCTTTTCCGGAAAAGGGATGCCAATGTAGACACAGCCATTTTGTCAAGATTTGGCTTTATTTCATGGTATCATAGTTTTCTGTTTACTATATTTCATGGTCACTCTCTTTTCATAGGAGAGAAAGGATTCTTTTTTATGTGTACCATCGGATTTAGAACTGGAACATTTTAAGTAGATCAGCACAGCTTGGTAGACCGCTGCTTCCTTTCACTGAAATGCAAGGAATGGCCTTTGCAATTCACTTTATCTAGGAATAGTGCTACACTCTCTGAAATAACTCCAACTGTAAAACAAGTGCTGTGCACCCATCACCCTTGTGCACTGCGCTTTGTTCCTGGCAGGATAGGATCCTTTGTGAGACATCTGTGGTCAGTAGTAAAATTAACATTATTAAGGTGTTTTTTTCTTTAATATCCATTCCATATGACAGCACTGTAGAAGTTCTTTGCACTGAAGGCAAAATTAACTGAACGGCTTTCCATGATAATAGTATCACTATATACTTTATTTCATGCAGTTATGGAAATTAAGAGTTTGTGGCTGTAATCCTTACCCTTGTGAAAACGGTAGGAGTTTTGCCATTGACTTAAATGGGGTCAGAATGTCAGTTTCTTTACAAGGTGCTATGAAGGATATTTATGTCTCCTAAACCATTGCAAATACTTGAATTCAACTTGTTTGAAAAATCCAAACAATTTTAAACCCTCCAAAAAATAAAGTCTTTTAATTAATCACATTTAAATAGAATGATAGCAGCACCTCTGATTTTCTGTATCTTTTAAGTCTGATCACTAAAGGCCATGTTTTGCTTCCATTTGAAGTCAGTGGAAATTCATTAGGACCAAATGTTAACCTGAATAAAATGTAAACATTTTTTTTATTGTGGTTGTCATTTTCCAAGGGCTTTATAAAGAATCAAAATGCTAATCATATCTATTATTTTAAGCCAAATGGCTCAGGTGACTCACCGACGAGAAGATTATATTCTTTGATCACTAATATCTCTCAAGATATGAATTGCTTCTCAGGAGCTGTCTTTTTTGCTTACTTATAGGAGCAGCTCAGAAAGGAGGAAGGAGAAATCCAGAGATGCAGCAAGGTGCAGAAGAAGCAAGGAGACTGAAGTATTCTATGAATTAGCCCATGAACTGCCCTTGCCCCACAATGTTAGTTCGCATCTGGACAAGGCATCCATAATGCGTCTGGCAATCAGTTTCTTACGCACTCACAAACTGTTGTCTTCAGGTAAGGCCCATATAAGAGAAGGGCAGGGATGAAAATAACTTAAATTTCTTATAGGTACTGTCTTATTGTAACCTCCCCTTGGGGGGGACTAGGGAAGGGGGTTGGAATATGACAGTATCTATAAGAAATGTATGTGTGGGATGGCATGTGGGGGGCTCAAGGCAGAGGACTGGGGGCATGGAGAGGGGTGCAGAAGTCTTCACAGAGGGTTGGGCTGTGAGGGGTGCAGGAGTCAGGGAAGGAGGTTGTGGGGTCATTCAGAGCAGGGGACTGGAGGTTTGTGTGGAGAACTCAGGGCAGGGACCAGGTTTGGCCGAGGCCCCGGGATTGGCCAGGGCAGCGGGGACTGTGCTGCCTGAGCAGAGAGGCTGGAGCCTGTGTGCACTGTGGCCATGCTACCCAGGGTACAGGTAGCATCTGGAATCCTGCCTGTTGCGGGCCAGTCTCCTAGTGCTGCACCCTGCATTTCAGCTTACTTTCACCTTTGGCAAGAGGTCAGTGTTAGTTTATATCAGAATGCCATAGGTATGCTTATTACAGATTGAACTTCTCTAGCACCCTGACCTGTGCTGAACTAGAGAATTTGCTGAACCATGGGAGGTCAGTATTGTCTATCAGCATTACCAACACGTGCACTGCTTACTGGGCTCTTAGAAGACATTTAGGAATAAATTAGAGCTAAATCACAGCACAGAGCACTGAGAGCAGGACTGGTGTTTGTACAGAAACTTTATTGGACCACAGGAAACTTGGCCACACCTATGATAAGTGGCCATGCAGCTAATTAAAATCATGCCAGACCAGAGAGTGCCAAACTAGAGAGGTTCAATCTGTATTTTCTAAATATAATAATCAAAATACCTAGATTATAAATTGCTTTTCCATGCTAAGCCAAGTAATTCCTTATTTGGCCTGGAAAAGCCATTTACACTAAAGTATTTAGAAGGCAGATCTTACATTTTGAATATCCAAAAAAAATGGTTTAAAATGATTAATTGTACTATATGGTGATAGTAGATAGATAATACATGGTATTCTGGTGGATCTGAGGCACAATGTGCTAAATCGATGAAACACAACCTTATAATATTTGACTTGGAGGGAGAGATTCTGTTAAAATAGAAACCACTCAATTTTTATCATATCAGAGCTAGATGGAGGTTGAGATCTCTCAGCATGTGTAAGTTGTGAAATATATTTCAAAATGTTTTAATCACTGTTCTGAAAAGTCACTTTAGCAGACATTTGTAGCCTCTGCAACCTGTAAGATCAATGAAAGCAAATGTAATAACAATTTCCATTCTTCTGAATTGTGTCAAGGAATAATACTTGTATTTAGTTTTGTGATAGTAAAAACCAGGGATGTGAAATGTTAAAGAGTTAATCCCTTGATGTTTGAAGCATGTCATTACTCATTACCTACAGTTGGATGTGTAAAGAGTAATTACAACATCTGAAATTAAAGGGGTTGGTTCTTTGGACAAAACACTGCAAGATCTATTAATGGTAAAATTGTTTGAATAAAATAAAAACGGACCTGAATCTTCGCAAGTTCTTGAAAGTTAACCATGTTTTTTGAGATTTGCATTTCACTAGTCATGTCTTTCTAGGGTTATTTTTCTTACAATGACTTCTTAAAACACTGAAACTACTATATTAACATTAACGTATGCAATGCCTGACTTAAAAATGAAATTGTATAGGTGAAATGCTGTTCCCAGGTAAGCCAATGGAAAGACTTCCATTGACTTCAATAGAGTCAAGGTCTTACCCACAGTCTTTAAGCAGACAAATAGGATATCAAATAAATGCTATTAGAAAGCATCTTATATTTTCTGTTACTTGCTGATGGTCTATTTTATAATAGAGTCTAATCACTAAATCACATGCTAATTGTGGCTATTCAACAGGTCAAGTCAGATTAAGTCAAATTCACCCACTTCTGTTTGTAGGGGTGTTTCTACACAGCAAAGTTATTTTGGAATGACTTCAGTTATTCCGAAATAACTATGCGAGCGTCTACACAACAATTCCGTAATTTCAAAATAATTTTGAAATAACAGACAGCTTATTCCGACTTCTGTAAACCTCATTCTATGAAGAATAATGCCTATTCCAAAATAGTTATTTCGATATAAGATGTGTGTAGACACTCCACTTCTGCTATTTCGAAATAGCCCCTCACCAGGGCCGTTCTAAGTTATTCCTCCTGGGGCTCTAAATTGAGATAGCACATCTACATTAGGGAAGCCTGCCTCAGACTAATTTTGAGGCTTCTCTACAGCGTAGACATGATATTTTGGAATAACTATTCTGGAATAGCTTATTCCAAAATAACTGTGCAGAGTAGACGTAGCCTAGGTGATTATGAAGTGTCTGTATGTTTACTGTGCTGCCTTTCCACCTCCAGTTCTGAGAAAGATAGTCTTTCTTAGATGCTTTCTTATAACTGTCTTTTCTTCTTTGAGTGCTTGTTTACATCGATTCCAATCAGGTGACTCCCAAGCCGCTGCACCCCGGAGGTGGGTTGGAGTTAGGAATCACTGATTGGAGTTTGGCTCTACCAACTGCTGCATCAGCCCTCAACTGCTTGCCAATGGCATAGCGAGCTGTGTACTTTGTATACTGAAGACTATGTTGCTGCCCTACAGATTTAATGGGAACTTGTGCCAAAAATGCCGTGGAAGAAGCCTGGGCTCTGGTAGAGTAGGCCATCACTAAAGACAGCGTAACTCCCACCAGATCTTAGCAGGTACATGTGCAGTCCACTATCCATGAGGATATGTGTTAGGTTGAGCTGGACAACTTTCATATGATCCGCTATTGCCACAAATAGATGGGTAGGCTTCCTAAAGGGACTTGCGTGCTCACTATAGAAGGAAAGGGCCACATGCAAGTCTAGCGTGTATAGTGCCTGCTGTCTGGCATTCATATGTGATTTTGGGTAAAACACTGGGAGGAAAATATACTGTCTGAGATGGAACTGAGAAACAATCTTTGGTAGGAAAGTTGGATATGGTCTAAGCTGCATCTTATCCTTATGAAAAATGGTATATGGGGGCTCTAAGGAGAGTGTTCTTTGTTCAGAACCCTTCTGGGAGATGTAATCACTCCCAGAAAGGCATTCTTTAAGATGTGTTATTCACATCCATTCCAGTATCCACTCTCCTTGCCCTCTGTCAGACTAGCCGGCAAGAAGAAACCAAACGTGGGGTCGGGTCAGCAGTGGTATATAAGGTCTGCTATAGCGGTGCCACTCGAGGGCTCCACAGCCAATTGGATGGGAGCTGCTAGGGAAAAAGGTCTCCGATGCGCTCACACCTGATTGATGTGGAGGTGAACAACAAATCTCGAAGAATACCAGTTACGAGAAAGCTGGTAACTGCCTTTTTTCAACCAATTATTCTCTGCGCCTATTGTAATGAGAAATACAACAAAGGGATCTGCAGAAAACTCTCTTGCATGTCTTTTATGGTTTCGTCAGTAATATGCCATACTCAAACAAATTGCATAAAATAAACTTTCTTCCAATTAAAAAGACTATATGCCACGCAATCTAGTTACTTTTTTAACCAGTTTTAAAAATTGCAGACCTTTTTTACATGTACAGATTAAGTGCTATTGATCGGTGTAGAGAGTGAGAAAACAAATTAATTTTACCCCTGAAGACAAGCTGACAACATTATTATATTACTAGGATGTCTTTGAAAGTTAAAATTAAGTAATTTCCAATTCGTTGTTCTTATCATTACCCTAGGACACCAGATTCATCTGGCAATTACTAAAGCAAAGTGAACTCTCAAAAAGAAAGAAATCTATACTTCTTACCAGACTAAAAAATGTATAACTTAAGTTTATATTGTTTGATAGTTTCAAGATCTTTTACTGGCATAATTTGTGTATAATATTAAATCAGGTTTTAAAACGAAAGTGTGGTGAATGCAGCTGAATCACTTTGCTTGGAATACGCCACTACCCAGTAGCTAAATGAACCTGCAAATAAGTCATTGGTCACAACTGTGACTGACTTTGTTTTAATAATTTTATCTTCCAAGCTGGGTATAGATTTAACCATAAATCCAGAGCAAGGCAGATGTTGGTCTCTGTTTGTACAGCAAGTATAGTTCTATTGTGTAACCAGCATCTACGTTGTTACTACACTGAATGCACTTTTGGACATAGAAAACTTTCAGAAGTTATTTTGGTCTCTGCACTTTTGGGTGTCCACCTTGGACACCTTAAAGAAGCCTGATTTTCAGAAAGTGCTTTACACCTGCTCTCTTACTGCTCCCCAAAAATCAGAACCCTCTCAGGTGTCCGAAACTGGTCACTTCTGAAAATCTTGGCCCAAAACCTTGTTCATCTCAGATGCAAACATATTTGAGTTCACCAAGTAGACATGAATTTGACCCTGAATATTTTAAATAAATAGTTTAAAATGTTATTTATTTTAGAACACATCAGCACTGAACCTCTCTTGCTGCAGTTTAAGCCCATTGCTTCTTGTTCTATCCCGAGACCAAAATGAACAAGTTTTCTCCCTCCTCTTTATGACACCCTTTTAGATATCTGAAAAATGCTATCATGTCTCCCCTGAATCTTCTCTTTTCGAAACTAAACAAACCCAATTCCTTCAGCCTTCCCTCATAGATCATGTTCTCAAGACCTTTAATCATTCTTGTTGCTCTTCTCTGGACCCTCTCCAATTTCTCCACATCTTTCTTGAAATGCGGTGCCCAGAACTGAACACAATACTCCAATTGAGGCCTAACCAGCACAGAGTAGAGCGAAAGAATGACTTCTCGTGTCTTGCTCACAACACACCTGTTAATGCATTCCAGAATCATGTTTGCTTTCTTTGCAACAGTATCACACTGCTGATTCATATTCAGCTTGTGGTCCACTATGACCCCTAGATCCCTTTCTGCTGTACTCCTTCCCAGACAGTCGCTTCCCATTCTGTATGTATGAAACTGATTGTTCCTTCCTAAGTGGAGCACTTTGCATTTGTCTTTATTAAACTTCATCCTATTTACCTCAGACCATTTCCCCAATTTGTCCAGGTCATTTTGAATTGTGACCCTATCCTCCAGATTAATCGCAACCTCTATAATAGAGTTTAAAGAGAAGCTAGATAATTTCATGGAGGTTAGGTCCATAAAAGGCTATTAGCCAGGAGATAAAATGGTGTCCTTGGCCTCTGTTTGTCAGAGGCTGGAGAGAGATGGCAGGAGACAAATCGCTTGATCATTGTCTTTGGTCCACCCTCTCTGGGGCACCTGGTGTTGGCCACTGTCGGCAGACAGGATACGGGGCTAGAATGACCTTTGGTCTGACCCAGTACGGCCGTTCTTATGTTCTTATGTTAATAAGCGTAGTTTCCATACCAATATCTAAGTCGTTGATGAAGATATTGAACAGAAATACAGTTGATCACTTCATGAAATACAGCCGATCACCTCAACCCAGGCTACTTCTTTTCTTTTTATCTTGTGTTTTTGAACACACTAGACATTTTGTATAAACTGGATGTGAGTATAATTATTTTATAATTGTTTGAAACTGTAAAAATATGTGTTGCATTTATGTATCCAGTAAAACAAGTTGCCAGTTCAGGTTTTAAAAAATGCTTCAAGGGGAATCCAGTACAAAATATTGCTTCCTTAGTGGGTTTTGTCATGATTCAAGCCTTGATTGTTTTTACCAAAAGCTAGTCATTTAAGAAAAAAACATTTTGATATTAAAGTATTTGCAATGTGTTCTGTGGCCCTGATTCTGCAAGGGGGAAACCTCTTTAATTATCACTTGCATTGGTGAGAATTGAGGGTTCTGAGTACCCTACTGAATCCTTCATTCCTGCTGTAACAGGAATTTCCAATGGCCTAAAGAAATTAGCTAACCAACTCTTACTGAAAGTCAATGGATGTCTAACACTATCATTAACAATAATAATAAAAAATAATAAATGCTTAATAATAAACTCAAAAGCTTTTACATTGGCTGTAAGTATCATCACCTCCATTTTACAGATAGGTAAAATGAGGCACAAAGAGTTCAGGTGACTTGCCCATTGTCACCCAGCAGATCAGTGAGAGAGTCAGGAATAACATTTAGGTCTCCTGAACTAAGTTGCCTCTAAGATGCGTGGCCATACAACTGCACAGCTTCCCATTAAGACCCACACAAGGGCTCAGGGCTGCAGGGGGGGAAATGCCTTTCTTCAAGATCCAAAACCACCATGCCTGGTGGGGAAGTGCCTCTTCCTGCCGGCTCAAGCACAGAGCTACGGTGGCTGGGGAAGAGAGATGAGCCCCATGAGCCCTAGCATGGAGTGGCCGTGACAGTGCCCCAGTACAGGCAGGCACCAGGCAGCCTGTCTTAAAGCCATTGACCAGGAGCCACTTAGGTAAGCCCAAGCCCCTTCCCACCCGGAGCTTCTCAACCCAGAACCACCGTCTGCACTCTAAGCCCCTCATCCCCAGCCCCAGCTCAGTCTGTATCCCTTTCTGCACCCTCTTCCCAGCCTAGAGCCCCTTCCCAAAGCTGGAGCCCCCTCTTGAATCCCAAATCCCTCATCCCCAGGCTCACCCCAGAGCCTTCATTCCCTCCTGCACCAACCCTCAGCCCCCTCCTCTGGGTACATCTCGACTACAGGCATTTGTCGACAGAAGTTTTGTCGACAGTATTAGATACTGTCGACAAAGCTTCTGTTGACAAAGAGCATCTAGACTACATCCAGTTCTGTCGACAAAGCAAACCGCTTTGTCTACATGACAGTGTAGACGCAAAGGACAGTGTAGATGCAATAACGCCTTCTGTCAATAGAACTCTGTCGACAAAAGGTGTTATTCCTTGTAGAATGTGGTTCGCTGCCGTCGACAAAACTGCTGAGTTCTGTCGATGGTATGTTGACAGAGCTCAGCAGCAGTGTAGACGCAGGTATAGTTTTGTCAACTAAAGTCCACTTTTGTCGACAAAACCCTGTAGTCTAGACATACCTTAAATGTCTAAATCCCATGGCCCTACCCCCAAGCCTGGAATCCCCTTCTGTACCTCAAATCCCTCATCCCCAGCCCAGAGCCCACACTCCTCAGCCAGAGCCCTCACACTCCTGTATGCCATTCCTCTGCCCTAGGATTAAGCCTCCTCCCATACTCGGAACTCCTCAGCCCCACTCCTGCCACATGAATTTTGTTATATGCACCAATATGAAGGTGAGGTGTTACACATCACCTCCACATTGGTGCACATAACAAAATTCATTCTGTTCAGTGTGGAAAAAATTAGAAGGAACACTGATCCTGAGTCCCATACGAATGCTCTATCCACACTACCTTTTCCATTAAGGGCCTCTGAAAATACCTGTGTCTGTGTAAGATCTTGCAGCTCTATTGAAATCACTGACATATCTGAATTTGGCCCTTTGTGTCCTATCATAATAGGAAATAGCTGGCCGAATATCTCAAAGTTCAAAAGGGTAGAAATGCCAGGTTTTGCTTTTATAAAAGTTGTTCTTTACTTAGTAACACATTTCCCTTTGATTTTCACAGTAGGCAATTCAGTGTGGGAAATGTTGGAAAGGAAGTCTTTAACATTTAAAAATACAAGCTGTAGGTCTGACAGCATGATTGAGATCAATATCACAGGAAGCAAACTGAAACAATAGTTTTACAATTATTTCTATGTTGTGCACAGACAGAATAGTACACGATATAAATGGAACTTAGTAGAAATGTTGTTTAAATATGATCACAGACTTTTCAAGATATCTTCTAATTAAATTGACATGATAAATATTGTCATCTTTATATTAGAAAATGAATGTGATTGTTTTAGAATATATCTTGTCTGGTCCAAATTGGGATTTTGATCTTGCATAAATTTTACTAGTCTGAGTAGCTCAGTCGAAGTCCAAAGAAGAGTAAGAGTTTGCAGAATCAGGTTCCTTAGAATTTTTATGGATTGACACTAGGATATATATCCATGTGCTGTGGCTTACTCTCTAAGGGTACATCTACACTTGCACCCTACTTCAAACTAGGGATGGAAATGTAGGCAACCAAAATTGCTAATGAAGCGGGGATTTAAATATCCCATGCTTCATTAGCATAATCTCGCCCGCGCGTTATTCTAATTGCCAGCTGATTCGAACCAGGAAGTGCGCTCCAGGCCACGTTAGTTCGATTCAAACCCCTTGGTTCAAACTAACATTACTCCCCAAAAAAGTAATGATAGTTCGAACTAAGGGGTTTGAATTGAATTAACGCGGCCTGGAGCGCACTTGCTGGTTCGAATCACCTGGCGATCGGAATAGCGCGCGGGTGAGATTATGCTAATGAAGCATGGAATATTTAAATCCCCGCTTCATTAGCAATTTCGGTCGCCTACATTTGCATCCCTAGTTCGAAGTAGGGTGCAAGTGTAGACGTACCCTAAAACAGGGTGAGGGGTTCAGCTATTTGTAGTAGAGTCGTTCCTCTGGATCAAGAGGAGCCAGTTGGGATGGTTCGGGCATCTGATAAAGATACCCCATGAGAGGCTCCCTTTAGAACTCTGCTGGGCATGCCCCACTGGGAAGAGGCCCAGAGGCTGACCAAGGACACACTGAGGGAATTTGTCTCCTAGCTGGCTTGGGAAGACTTGGGAACCTGTTGTAAAGAAAAGGAAGGGTCTGGTCCTCCCTACTGTGCATGCTGATGCTGTGACCCTCACCAGGAAAAGTGGCATAAAAGGAAAAAAAGAAGGATCAACATCTTCCCAATGTTCACAGACAGTAGCAGAATAGAGTCACTTTGAGGCAGTCTACTTAAATATAAGTTTTGCAACTAAATGGCAACTATGACAACATTCATGAAAAAGGAAGCATAGTTGAGGCCAATGCCTTGCACACCTGAACACTCTTGATACCAGTTCAGTTATGTGCTTCAGGACTATGTACTATGGTCCACATTGTGCCAGATACTTTCATGGGGCTAATCAAGCCAAGATTGTTTTGTCAGCTTTCCCTCTCATTCTAATTGTACAGACACCTAGGACACTTTTCTATGTAGAAATCCCACAGAGGAAGTTGGGTGTTGGGAATTGTTTCTGTGAAGAGAGAAGAAATGGAGAGGGAGCGGGGAAGCAGACAGGAAGTTGTTTCAGAGAAGGGAGGTAGCAAGGAAGTCAGTGTGAAGTTGTTTCAAGGGAGGGAGACGACAAAGCCGGAAAGCCAGCAGGGAGCAGAAGGGAAAAAATAGCTGTTCTGTATGATTTTAAGGGATAGCATAAACTCCATAGAGCCTTGGTTTGACTATTGGTTAGCACATATGAACAATCTGAAACCATTGTGACAAAACATTACTTAAAAAATAGCTTGTTTATTTGCTTTGCTTCATTGGAAAAATAATTCCCTGTGTCAACCCAGGTTACTTTGAGGGATTATATCAGCCCCATCAGTGAGAGTGGAAGAGTGTGTTGAATGTTCCATTGCCTGCAGTGGTATCTCTCTTGATATATCTGACTTACTCCAGCTAAGGGCCTGATCCTACATGGTGCTGGCTGGCCCTGACTCACTCTGAATCCTTTGTAATAAAGTTACTAAAGAGTAAGAAAGCATATATTTTCCAGAAGTTGTTGACATGCGGGTCTCTACAGCCTAGTCTATACTAAAGTGGAAAATCAACTACGCAACTCCAGCTATGTTAAGTACGTAGCTGGAGTTGACGTATCTTAAATTGTGTTTTGGGGCTGTCCACACAGTGGGAGGTCGACGGGAGCAAGCGCTCCCATCGATTTCCCTTACTTCTCATGAGCAGGGCTACTGGCGCCAACATTGGCGCCCTCTCAGAATTAGTGGGTCTTCACGAGAACTGTTAATTTGAACCCTGGAAGATTGACTGTGGCATCATCGATCTTCTGCATAATGTAGAAATGACCTAAATGAGCCCTTTAGGAAACTGGAAAGTTTTCTATTGTTATTTTGCTGATGCATCTCAATTGCAGCTTTTATTGAACAAATTGAGAATATCTTCTCAGACATGAGGATTGTTGTGTCTGGACAAGGGATCACAGAAAGAGTAAATTTCCTGTGGTACTGGACAAGAAGCTTTACTAGAATAAGACAGAACATCTTTACAAATGGAATTGTTTATTTCTCTGCGATTCACTGCAGAGCTGTGGTTCTCAGTCTTTCTAGATTATTGTGCCCCTCTCCAGAGGCTTATTTGTCTTTTATGTCCCCAAGTTTTGCCTCACTTAAAAACAACTTGCTTACAAATAAGACAAAAAATACAGAATTGTCACAATATGTTTGAAAAAATACTTAACTTCTTACCTTTACCACATAATTATAAAATAAATCAACTGCAATGTAAGTGTTGTACTTACATTTCAGTGCATAGTGTGTAGAAAAGCACAAACAAGGCATTGTCTGTATGGAATTTCAGTTTGTATTAACCTCACTCATGCTTTTTATGTAGCTTGTTGTAAAACTAGGGAAATAATCTAGATGAGTCGATGTACTTCTTGGGAAACCTCTGTGTACCCCCAAAGCTATGTGTACCCTAATTGTGAATCAGTGCTGTAGAGTTCTTCCTAGAACTTGCCTTAACCCTTCTCCTATCTGCCATCCTACCACCGTTTTACAGAAACAGCATACATGTATCCTTACAAAGAACCATCACTCTTTATCCCCATCCACATCAAATAAAAACCTGTCAGCTTTTTGGGGGATGGCAGAGCAGTAATTATTGTTGTTGGGCACCATGTGATTTCATCTAATAACATGGCATCCAAACAACTTTCTGAGTCTCTTCTGGCCCAGGGGAGGACTGACTCTTAGATCATGCCAGCGCAGACAATGTCTAATAGACCACATCTGCACTTGATACATCTTTAAATTTTAAAAAAGTCACATCTGAGCAACATAAAAGATGTCTGAAAGAATAAAGACCTTTTCTCAGATGGCATATTATTTACACCTGAGCAGTTGTATCGTTCAAGAGAAATCTGACTTTTAGCATTAAATTTGCTCCAAGACGTTGGACTTAAGGAAATGAGCAAGCATCTATGGAAAAAGTGTTCTAAATCTCGGGAACAGCGCACATCCTGACAGTGGGAATTAATCAGAGCTTGTTTATGAGAGCTATTTTTAGCATAAAAGAAGATTACTATAAACATTACAACAAGGACTTGCCATAACAGTTCAGACTTACTGGGTGATTGATTGTTTGTACCTTTCTGTGGGCAGAGGACAATTGATTAAAAAGCTGTCAGAGATGTGGATTTTACCCCAACTAGGAAATATTGTTTCAGGAAATAGCTTGATCCAATAGCTAAGGCACTGGATTTGGATTTGGGCACCTGGGTTTTATTCCTGGGGTCTAACATAGAACCGGTGTGTATAACTTTGGGGAGATCACTTCACTTCTTTGTGCTTCTGTATCCCTTCCCACCCTGTGCCTCGTCTAATTTAGACTCTTAACTTCTATGGAGCAGTGGGTTGTACAGTGTCTAGCACCATGCAGCTCCAGTGTTGGTTGGGATGCCTAAGTACAAGCATACGTTGTAAAGTGGTATGAGAATTAATGTGAATTTAAGGAGACCGATGAGTAATATGGATTTTTGGGTTCCAGTCCCAAACTTTTTTTATCAAGGTACTATAATCATGCCACAATTGTCATTAAAGAGGAAATGAAAAAGGATCTGTTAAAATGAAGCATTTGTTTGTAAGATTCTGCAAAGGGGAAAATACATTTCATGCTTGTTTCAAAATGTAACTAGTAATTTTTGAACATAGTTTGAGTCAATAATTGCATTCATAACCCCCTGAAAAAGCTAGAGAGGAGATGCCAGGTTACCTCTGCCAAAGTAGGTGACATCACAGCTACTGTAAAATACATTTTAAAAAGTAATTCTGTTTCTGTCGGTATTTTTATTCCCTCCCAACTTGCTCAAACATTTTCCTCTGGGGCTGAATTGGCTCATGCTTATGGGCCAGTGCAGTCCACTGGTAAATTGCCTAAGAAAATTTAAAACAAAAGAAAGGAGTCATTTTTGAGACATGCTTGAATTATAAAGTCTCTCTGTTTATCTTTCCATCTGTCTGCCAAATAGTGTTTCTATTGAAGTGAATCAAGGTTTTTGTTTTAGGACTTTATACAAATGTTATATCACATTAGCTATACCAGTCTGGTTAAAATCATGCAACCTCCCTAGTCTGGACTGGTAACCTGGTCTAAAGATGCTTTATACTGGGATAGTTTTACTATACCCCATACAGGAAAGGGAATGAGCTGTACTTATATAAAGTGTCCCTTTTACACAGGTATGGATTATCCATAAATATATCCATATTAAAAGTTATACTAAGAAAACATTATTTGCCAGAAATCATCATGCTTATAACAGTACAAAAATGTGTGTAGACCAAGACTTGGATGTGAGCTAGAAGGACCTACAGGGTGCTATTTGATTACAGATGAGGGTTCCCATTGACTACTGATGTTATGGCTGGCCAGTTTTATGCAGGGTTGGGCCATTTTTTCTATATTAAAATAACTTTAAAAAATGGACAGGTCCAGTGCAACAAAAAGTTTAAGCGTGTGCTTAAATTTAAACATGTACTTAAGTGAACTGCTAAATTGAGGCCCTAGAGCTTGATTGTGCAACTGAGACATAATACATATGGGAAAGTAATGTAATCGTCTGATACTTCAAGTAAAGCATTTGCCTTTTACCATTGGTCATACTGAGTACTTTGGAATACAAAATAGTCTTCCTGCAATTGGATGGTAATGTTTTGCTGATGCAAATCTAATGGAAAAAATAGAAAAGAGAGGCTTCGGTTAGAGCCAGGGAGTCAAGAAGATGAGGTTTGCTGTGAACTCAGGTGGTGCAGTTTGTTTTGGGTTATAGCCATGGCCCCTGCTGACTAAACAGTTTGCTGCCAGAAGAGTAGTCTTGACATTTTGCAAGCAGCATAATTGCACTTGGAAGGCAGATGTCCACTTACATTAGGGGTATGTCTACACAACGCCCTAAACTCGATATACCATGCAATTTCAAGCCATTCCTTATCCCTCGTGCAACGAGGTTTACTGGAATGCTGAAATAGTACACCCATTATTCTGAAAAATATTTCGAAATAACAGGAGGCTTGTGTAGACGCAGGGTAGCTATTTTGGGATACCTCTGGTATCCCGAAATAGCCATGCAGTGTAGACATTCCCTGCTTATTTTGACAAGGCATTTGGTCAAAGTGACTATTATTCAGATTTATTATATATTTTCTATGTATCAATTCCAACCCTGAATTCTACTGAAGCCAGTGGAGTTGCACAAAGAAGGAATTAGGCTCTACACGTTTGTTTTGTCAAAACTGTTATACACAAATGAAACGGCATTCACTCACTGGAGCAAAAACACTGAGGGGTCCTGTAGCACCTTAGACTAACAGATTTATTAGGGCTTATGCATAAGACCTAATCTATTAGTCTCTAAGGTGCCACAGGACTCCTCGTTGTTTTCCCAGATACAAAGTAATACAGCAGCTACTCCTGTGAGGCTTTTCACTCAGTAGAGCACAAGCCTGTCCTTTCCTGAGAAGTGGTGCATACTGGCTCCACTCCTTCACCTCCCGGCACACCCATACAACATCAGGGCATGATGCCTAAATAAGCTCTAGAATTTGGCCTGAGTGTGTTCTTAACAGTAAGAAATCACCAGGACCAGATGGCATTCACCCAAGGGTTCTGAAAGAACTCAAATGTGAAATTGCGGAAATATTAACTGTGGTTTGTAACCTATCCTTTAAATCAGCTTCTCTACCCAAGGACTGGAAGACAGCTAACATAACGCCAATATTTAAAAAGGGCTCTAGAGGCGACCCTGGCAATTATAGACCAGTAAATGTAATGTCAGTACCGGGCAAATTAGTTGAAACAATAGTAAAGAATAAAATTGTCAAACACGTAGAAGAACATAATTTGTTGGGCAAAAGTCAACATGGTTTCTATAAAGGAAAATCATGCCTTACTAATCTATTAGAGATCTTTGAAGGGGTTAACAAATATGTGGACAAGGGGGATCCAATAGATACAGTATACTTAGATTTCCAGAAAGCCGTTGGCAAGGTTCATCACCAAAGGCTTGTGTGTAAATTAGGTTGTCATGGGATAAGAGGGAAGGTCCTTTCATGGACTGAGAACTGGTTAAAAGACAGGAAACAAAGGGTAGGAATAAATGGTAAATTTTCAGAATGGAGAGGTGTAATTAATGGTGTTCCCCAAGGGTCAGTCCTAGGACCAATCCTATTCAACTGATTCATAAACGATCTAGAGAAAGGGGTAAGCAGTGAGGTGGCAAAGTTTGTGGATGATACTAAACTGTTCAAGATAGTCAACACCAAAGCAGACTGTGAAGAACTTCAAAAAGATCTCGCCAAACTTAGTGATTGGGCAATAAAATGGCAAATGAAATTTAATGTGGATAAGTGTAAAGTAATGCACACTGGAAAAAATAACTCTAACTATACATTCAATATGATGGGGGCTAATTTAGCTGTAATTGATCAGGAAAGATATCTTGGAGTTATCGTGGATAGTTCTCTGAAAAAGTCCATGCAGTGTGCAGCAGCACTCAAAAAAGTAAATAGGATGCTAAGAATTATTTTTAAAGGAATAGAAAATAAGATGAAGAATATCTTACTGCCCCTATATAAAACTATAGTATGCCCACATCTTGAATACTGCATACAGATGTGGTCTCCTCACCTCAAAAAAGATATTTTGGCATTAGAAAAGGTTCAGAAATGAGCAATTAAAATGATTAAGGGTTTGGAAAGGGTCCCATATGAGGAGAGGTTAAAGAGACTGAGACTTCAGTTTAGAAAAGAGGAGACTGAGGGGAGATATGATAGAGGTCTATAAAATCATGAGTGGTGCGGAGAGGGTTAATAAAGAAAAGTTATTTACTTGTTCCCATAATATAAGAACTAGAGGACACCAAATGAAATTAATGGGTAGTAGGTTTAAAACTAATAAAAGAAAGTTCTTCTTCACACAGCGCACAGTCAACCTATGGAACTCCTTGCCAAAGGAAGCTGTGAAGGTTAGGACTATAACAGAGTTTAAAAAAAGAGCTAGATAAATTCATGGAGGTTAGGTCCATAAAAGGCTATTAGCCAGGTGGTAAGGAATGGTGCCCTTGGTCTCTGTTTGTCAAAGGCTGGAGAAGGATGGCAGGAGACAAATTGCTTGATCATTGTCTTCAGTTCACCCCCTGTGGGGCACCTGGCACTGGCCACTGTCAGCAGACAGGATACTGGGCTAGATGGACCTTTGGTCTGACCCAGTCTGGCTGTTCTTATGTTCCTAGGTACTGGGTACTTAAGGTATATGGTCTGCTGGCTATGAAGTATAGTCAGTTACAGTGTGCAGGAGCTTCAGTGTATTATCTACTGAATTTCCCCTATCCACACTTCTCAGTGAATCCCCATGCCTCACCCAATGAAATTTCAAAAAGCCTTTTTTTTATGCTTAGCTGGTCAATTGACTCATCAAATAATGTCAGTTGGCCTGTCAGTTGACCCTCTGTTATTTGACCACAGTCAAATGTTCCAGCAAGAATGCTTTGATGTAACCAACAAACTACCTTTCTGAAGGTATGATGTGGCCAGCTGTTAGCACACCTACCTAAATATTTTGGTCACTTATATTACTACATCCTAATGCCTCCTCTTGGGGGAAAAGATTAACTGAATCCATCAGTACAAGAGTGCGGGGAAAAGGATACATTCAAATTCCTTGAATATGTGTTTCTTCTGCACTGGATAAGCAAAGCATAGGAGTTGGGATCTTCCTGAAATACTGTGAAACTCGTACAGGAGGCTTCTGTAACCTTGCAACTTTCGTCTTAAGACACTGATATAAACTAGTCACAAACATATTGAATAAGTTTGTTCATTAGATGAATATCTACTTTAAGGAAATAATTTTTATCTGTCTCTTGACTGGTCGCTTAAGACTGGCTTCACTATTTGAATGTAGGGAGAGAGATTCACAAAATCTGTGCATGCACTAATCTGCTTGTGTAAATTAATACTTGGGTGCACATTTCAGGCACATTTCTTTCTTTCATTACGTACAGGTTCAATAATTGCAGGTGTAAATCTGATATCTGCAAATAAAGGCCCTAAGTGTCCTTAGTATGAATATGCATTACATAGACTCATTGACTGGAGAATAGACCCTGTATGTTGAAATAGTAATTTTAAACAACAGTAAAGGAAATAATACGTTCTTTTTTGAGTGCTTGTTTATGTACATTCCACTATTGTGGGGCGTGCATGCAGTCAGGACTGGCCTTACTTTGAGGCAAACTGAAGTGGCTGGCTACCTCAGATGCCAGACTGTGGGGGAAGGCGGGGGTACCACTAGGTCCTAGAAGGTAGAAAGTTGTGTCTGCTTCTAGGTTGAGTCTAGACTGGCCAGTTTTTCCAGAAAATCAGGCACTTTTCTGGAAAAACTTGCCAGCTGTCTATACTGGCCGCTTGAATTTCCACAAAAGCACTGACAATCTCATGTAAGATTGTCAGTGTTCTTGCGGAAATACTATGCTGCTCCCGTTCGGGCCAGTGTAGACAGCTCAGATTTGTTTTCCGCAAAAAAGCCCCTATCACGAAAATGGCGATCAGGGCTTTTTTGCGGAAAAGTGCGTCTGGATTGGCACGGACGCTTTTCCGCAAAAAGTGTTTTGCAGAAAAGCGTACGTGCCAATCTAGACGCTCTGTTACGAAAATGCTTTTAAAGGAAAACTTTTGGAAAATCATGCCAGTCTAGACGTAGCCCCAGTGTATATATATTCTCTCTGCTCTAGATGCACAGAGATGGTGAAGGGCTGTGCTGGAGGAAGGAGGGCACAAGAGATATAACAGGCAGGCAGAAGAAAAGGTGAGAGGGAATAACAGAAAGCAGCAGGCGCTGCAGGGAGAGAGAGGAGGAGGAGCCTCTAATGTAGCTCTCTAGCACCCCCAGGAGTCTGGACTGATTAATACCACCTCCTTAGGGAGCTTCCCGTTTCCTGCTGCTTCCCTGAACCCACTTGAAGAGAACAGGCAATCAACTGAAGTAGTAGGAGCCAGTTAGGCCCTTAAGATGCTGATATCTTCCCTCACTCCGGCCCTGCTACCAGCCTGCTTATTTGTCCCCTTCAATTGAGTGTTGAGAGCCACTATAGCTGGCACAGAACAGCAGTCATGAGTGAAAGAAGAAAACGCCCCTCTGGGGCAGCATTCAGAAAAAGAAAGAAAGCAAAGGAAACTTTTCTATCTAAGCAGGAAGGAGCTCTCCTGAGATACATAGACACAAATGTTCATGGTGAGCCTTCCGCCCCCAGTGAGAATGTGAGTGGTGAGGAGATGCCTGATCTTCCAGTTAGTCAGAGTGCAGGTGACCTGGCAGCTACTGCAGCGTCCATATCTCCATCTCAAATGGATGTAACCATGCACATTCCTGAAGAAAAGTGTAGATCAGAGAAGAGTGTGGTGGAGGCACAAGAAACAGCTGCTGCTGAGTTTAGTTCCATAAGTGTAGATGATCCAGGACTGTGGACTCACTTGAGCAGTAGCCTGCGGGGCTTCCTTGTACTGCATGGGCCACAGCATGTGAAAAACTTCATGTTCCCCAAAGACAATGAAAATAGACGTTTCCATCCAACACATTACTGGCATGAAATCCTCAATGGTGACAATGTGGAGAGGTCATGGCTTAGGTACTCAAAAACCCAGAATGCTGCATACTGTTTTTGCGACAAACTCTTCCAGTCTAATGTTCCAGCCACATTGGGTTCTACAGGAACAAAAGACTGGAAAAATCTGGCTTGAAATATGGCATGCCATGAGAAGGCAACAAATCACCAGAGGGCATTCCATAGGTAGAAAGAGGTTGAGATGAGACTAAGGTTAAAGGCACCATAGATAATCAACATCAAGAGATGATTGCGTCAGAGTCTCTCTACTGGCAAAATGTTCTGAAAAGGCTCATTGCCTTTGTGAGAATGCTTGCTACCCAAAACCTAGCACTATGTGGCACTTCAGATTAGCTGTATGTTCCAAACAATGGAAACTTCCTTAAAATTGTGGATCTGATGGTTGAGTTTGATGCTGTACTCCAGGAGCATCTAAGAAGAGTCACCACCCAAGAAATGTACACACACCACTACCGTGGAAAAACAATTTAAAATGAGATCATACAGTTATTGGCAACAAAAGTCAAACAGAAGATTGTGGCAGATCTGAAGTCAGCAAGTTTACTCTGTTATTCAGGACTGCACACCTGACATCAGCCATACAGAACAAATGACTTTAATGGTGCATTTTGTAACAAGAACAGAACCTAGTGAAAATGTCCCTGGAATGGTGACTGCCAGCGAGCATTTTCTAGAATTTATTGACATTGATGATACTACAGGAGCTGGTATGACAAACGTGCTTCTTAAAAAGTTGGAAGATACAGGAATTATGATAGCTGACATGAGAGGTCAGAACTACGATAATGGTGCCAACATGAGAGGAAAGAACAGAGGAGTACAGACATGGATCCGAGAATTAAACCCTTGAGTTTTTTTTGTCCCATGCAGTTCTCATTCATTGAAGTTGGTGGTCAGTGATGCAGCATCAGCTTCTAGTGAGGCTGCTGAATTTTTTAATGTAATTCAAATAATCTGTGTATTTTTCTCTGCATCAACTCATCGATGGCAAATTTTGAAGCAAAATCTGGGAACATCCTTTCTGACACTGAAACCACGGAGTGCCACACGATGGGAAAGTTGAGTGGAGGTGATAAAGCTTATCAAACACCAAATTGGGAAGATAGATGATGCCATAGTTGCCATTATGGAGGATAATGCTATGACAGGAACTGTTTGTGGGAGAACAGTGGCAGAGGAAAATGGAATCACCAGAAACATACATAACTTCAGATTTCTTTGTGGCTTAGTGTTGTGTCATGGCATACTGTTTGAATAAATGTTGTAAGCAGGAGACTCCAAGGTGTTGACCTTGATATATCTGGAGCAATGGAACAACTGAACAAAGCAAAGTCATACCTACAGTCTTACTGATCAAATGAGGGATTTCAAAATGTTCTGAAGAGTGCACAGAAGTTGGCAAAGGAACTTCACACTAAAGCTATTTTCCCACCTATTCAAGAATACAAGAGTTATCGAAGAAGAAGGAATTTTAATTACGAGGCACGGGATAATCCCATAAGAGACCCCAAACAACAATTCAAAGTTGAATTCTTAAACCAAGAGCTAGATTGTGCAATACAGTCAGTTGAAGAACGTTTCATGCACCTCAAGGAACACAGCAGTATATTTGGGATGTTGTATGATATTCCAAATTTCTCACTACACCTGAAGAAGACCTATACCAGCAATGCAGGTTGACACATGATGACATGCGCGATATTAATGCGAGTGATTTAGGTGATGAACTGAAAGCCCTTTCAAGATACATTTCAGCAGGATCAACTCCAAAGGCTGTTCTTGAATATATGTGCACAAATAAGATGACCACCCACTTTCCAACTGCTTTTGTTGCTCTTGCGCATACTTCTAACACTTCCTGTAACAGTTGCCAGTGAGAACGCAGCTTCTCCAAGCTGAAGTTAATAAAAACACATCTATGCTCCACAATGACACAGGAGAGGCTGGTTAGCCTTGCAACCATCTCAATAGAGCATAAGCTGGCCCAGACTGTGGACCTTCAGGAAGCAGTTCAGATCTTTGCAACCAAGAAGGCACGGAAAGCACCACTTGCATTATTCAAACAAATAAAAATGCCAGTGTTTACTATGCAGACAAGAAAAGTTACATTTGCTGTTCAGGCATTTGAAAATTAAGTGTCACTTAAAATTTTTGAACAAGGCATTTTAAGTTGTTAGTTTTCCTTTATTGGGGTAGGTAGCAGAGCAGTATGATGAGAGGAGCAGAACAGGAAGAAGGCAGAATTGAGACCTTTCAAAGTTTTGGCCCAAGCAAGGAGACATGGGGGCGTCATTTGAGCTCCCCGCCTCAGGTGCCAAAATGTTGTGGGCCTGCCCTGCACCCAGTGCATTACAGTTCAGATTCCTTTGGTCAGCCATATCAATCGGGCACTCTGCCTGTGCTCTGAGGATATGTCTGCACTGCATTTGGGAGCATCTTCCAGCCCGATAAACAAATGTGCTAGCTCTGGCCGAACTAGGGCACTAAAATAGAGTGGCTGTTGCAGCACTGGCAGCAGTGTTGGTTAGCCCCTTGAGTACAAGCCCACCCCATTCCTTTGGTCTATACTCAGGCAACTAGCCCATGTTGCCACACATGTGCCCACTCCTCCAGTAGCCCCACTCTGATCAAGTGAGCTACCCCTCTTCATCCCCTCTCCTAACACCTCACTCTACACACCTGCCCTGCCTCTCTCCTCTGGTGCTGGTCCCTCCCCTGCAGGTGTCTGCCCTTATGTTTCACCCCAAAAATCACCTGGCACCTGCACCTTCCCTTAGACCTGCACCCTCCTTGTGCCTCCCCCTTCCCTTACTGCCCCTGCCCCTTTTGCCCTCTTTTTTCCTGATGCTCACCCCCTCACCACTCTCTGCCCCATTCCCCTCCTGCCCCGTGCCCTCACACATGCCTTGCTCCATCCCCACCTTTCTCATACCCACTCCTTCTTTCAAGCCTTCTCCCAGCACCTCCCCCTCCAGCCCCCAATGCCAGGTGAGAGATACAGCTCCATTGGTGGAGCAGGCCAGTGCCCCGGCTCTGTAACTCGCTGACCTGCACTTCCGTGTTCAGGGGCATGGGGTCCCCTTAGGCGCGGGACCCGATTCAACCGAATCGGTCAAATCGGCCTAAGGCCGGCCCTGGTCCCTCCCTTCATGTCCTCAGTTGGAGGCATGAGAACAAGTATGGCCCCAAAAGGACACTGCTAACTAAAAGAATCTGAATACGAAGGCAGTGGATGTATGTGCACCAACAGTGGACTATTTATTGTGGCTAAAACATCTCAAAGAACTATAAGTTAAGTGACAAGGTAAGTGTTTCTTCACCTTTAAAAAAGATGTCTTCTCTCTTCTTAATAATTAGCTTGTCCCCTTCAGACCCCGTGCAAATGGCTCATCTCTTGTCCTCCTCAAGACTGTGTACAAAGAGAGGTTTTCTATAACCAGAATTCTGGCATCAGAAAAGCATTTTGCTATATGGTATGATTAGAAAGCAAGCAGAAAAATGATGGCTCTGAAAACTGATTAGTTTTGTCTACTTTCTTTTCATTTTAGTATGTGTTGACAATGAGAGTGACTTGGACATAGACCAACAGATAGACAACTTGTATCTGAAAGCTTTGGAGGGATTTATTGCTGTAGTGACACAGGATGGAGACATGATCTTTTTGTCAGAGAACATCAACAAATACATGGGCCTCACACAGGTAACTTGTTCCGTACTGTTTTCAAAAAGCTGTCTTTAACATGATTCCAAAAACATTGACATAGTTTCTCTGTCTCCACTGAGCTTCTAATTCAAATTCCACTCAATAAAGCTGTGATCTTATTCTGTGAAAGAGAAAATGAGCAAATGAAGCCCCTGTGTGGCACACTGCAGCACTCTGAATTAGTACCTTGATTTGTCAGCCTCTTTGTTTAAAACTGAAGTGTTGGCTGCAGAATATTCTCCGTAAAGGGTTTTCAGCTCTGAAACACCATTTCCCATTTGGCCTGTTAGGCCCCAGATTTGGAGGCCAGAAGACTGGCCTACGTTTCCAAAATGTGTTGATAGGAAGTGGTTTGTTTCGGTGTTTCCTGTAAGCTGTGCGCTTGAGCGGCCACCCAGGCGAGATTCAAATGCTGCCCAACTCATTAGCAGAGTGGCCACAGCTGGCAGTATGTGTTTCTGCTGGTGGTGCACATCTGCACATTCCATGGTGCACATAAAATTTATTCCATACATGAATAGAAAAAAAATAGAGGGGACATTGGCTTGTTTGGAGTTAAGAGAGGTCTTTTTAATTTCAGAGAGTTGTAAAGTTTAAGGCCAGAAAGGATCACCAGATCATCTAATCTGACCTTCTGTACTTTACAGGCCACCAACAGCACCCCCACACAAAACCCAGCAGCTGAAATTAGACCAAAATATTGTACTCTGCAGGAGACTAAACTATTCTGTGCCAAACAGAGAGAAGAGGATGGCCTGAGACACTGCCTCTGCTAAGATTTAGTTGTGGCATGGAAAGCCATTGACTTTCAGGGGTGCCAGTGGGTGGAGAAGCTGTGGAGGGGCTGCTCAACTCCACATGTACCCCAAGGTAGATGAGTGGCCCTGCAAAGACTATGAGAAGGGACTAACAAAGCTGAGATTCTATCTTGCTCTATTCCAATGGCCCTGACATACTTTGCACATGACATTCAGGACCTGCAGCTTGAGTGGGAAGGCATGTGTGGTACCTTTTTCTCCCACATTCAGTCTGATTATTTGGCTGTTGTCAGTTGGCTCCAAAAGCTATTGAAGTCAATGAAGATATTTCATGGACTTTATATCAGTCCCTTTTCATTGGTGAAGTCAGTGATCCATCAGTTTAAGGGTTAAATCAAAATGCCCAAATGGGTCTACAGGGTATAGAATCCAAATAATAGCTGTTAAAGGAGTATGGGCTAAAATAATTGCTGATATAATGCACACTGTGAAAGCGGTACATGCCAGAGTTGAATATGGCATATTATGCCTCCAATAGGCTGCCTATCATTTCTGTTTTTAGTAAGGGCCAAATCTTCAGTTAGTGTAACTGGACTCAGTTTCATTGACTGATTAGTTTGTTGAGGACATCTAGAGTATACTTCTAAGCTTAAGAATGATTTTGTTGTTAACCACAATATCCTCAAGAATATCCTAGAGAAATTATACCTTTAGGGAAGCAGGTAAAGAATGTAAGGAACTGAAATTATCAAGAAAAGATCAAGCATATTGTATTGCTTTTGCGCTTTCTGTGGTCCCATTGAATGAATCAGTGTTCCAAAATAGTTTTCTCCATTATTAAATTTTATTTATACTTACTCTTGGCTAAATATATGTATTGTTTTCTGAACAGGTGGAATTAACTGGACACAGCATATTTGATTTCACTCACCCATGTGACCATGAGGAAATTCGAGAGAATCTGAGTTTGAAAACTGGTAAGAAAAAAGTTAAAATCTTTGATGAATTTTTCTTTTTTATCCTTTAAACACTCCAATAAAGTAACTAACAGATAGCAGAAGTTAGATAGTGACCATACCGGGCAAAAGGGAATAGTATTTGGTGTCAAAAACATTTCCACTATTTTTAAAGCTTTTTGGTTACATATAACAACACTGAGAACCATGTGTTTTGTTAATTTCTTGTTTCCAACCTAAAGAAAGGTGCAGCATCTTCACTTGCAATAGTTAATAAAGATTTATGTACCACAAGCTAAATACATGTTAAAATGAACAGGGCTCCTCTACCATTTAAATCTCTACACCCCGAACTTGTACAAACTGCTCTGCATTGGTGGACCATTTCACTTGTACAGAGCTCTGCTTGACTCTCTCAAGCTGTGTGTGGGCACAGGAGTCTGTCCATATGTAGCTTGCGCAATTGGGGATTTAGCAAGGGGTTTAAATGGGACTAAAGTGGTGGAAAGGTCCAGTATTTTTTTAGAGGGGGGATTTATTTTTCACACTAGTGTTAAATATTATTTAAACCAAGAGGGTGCAAGGCACAAGACTTGATGTGGAAGGGAATAATGTGAGAATCAAATAATCTGTTCTCTACAAAACAAAAGTGAGTTTTAAAAAGCAACGCAACCATCCCCCTCTTTCTGGAACAAAATATTAGCCAAGAATTTTCTTTTTTTCTCATCTTAGGTCCAGGATTTGGAAAGAAAAACAAAGAGATGTCCACAGACCGTGACTTCTTCATGAGAATGAAATGCACTGTTACTAACAGAGGCAGAACTGTAAACCTCAAATCTGCCACATGGAAGGTATCACACTGTAGCCATCTTAAGTGTTATTGATAAAAGTCAGATGAAAGTACCTTTTAAACTTACTATTATAAAATCATTATTTGTTTCAGGTCTTGCATTGCACTGGGCAAGTTAAGGTGTATAACTCTTGCCCTTCGCACAGCCTGTGTGGGTATAAGGAGCCTCTCCTCACCTGCCTTATAATAATGTGTGAACCCATTCAGCACCCTTCAAATATGGATATTCCACTGGACAGCAAGACATTCTTGAGCCGCCATAGCATGGACATGAAATTTACCTACTGTGATGACAGGTATAGCATTTACTGACTGTTCCTTGCCTAGGAGATTTCTGATTTTTCTTTACTTAAACCTCCTTCCCCGCACCCCCAATAAATAGGAAACCAGAATCTTTCTTCATAGTGTTCTTTGTATTTGAACAGGTTAAATTGTTTCACACTACCAAGGGTGATATTCTTCCATTGGCTGTTCCTGCAGTTCTGGAGAGGAACAGTTTTGACCAATGTCAGTAGCCATTTGGATGTCTAATTTGGAATCCACAGGTTGAGCAGGGTGTGATTCCGTCCGTGGGTGGCTAGATTCCTATGCCATAGTTCTCCAATCCAAACTGAATGCTAGGAGAGGAGTTTCTATAAGATCTCAGAGTCGGGGACAATGCTCTGGGGCTGAGGCTGTTCCCTTTTTTTCCGATCTATGGCGACTGCAGTCTCCAAACAGCCTTGGAAAACTGTCGTTCAGATTTACCAGTCTCGGCAGAGAAGGTCAAATTAGGACATGATGCACAAGGGAGAGATTGTTCAATCCGTGATGGCTAATGTGTGTGAGATGATGGAGGCGAGTCTAGAGTGAATGTACACTGGTGTTATATATGTGATCAGGAAGGACTGGAGAAAGGTATAACATACACAAATATAAATGTCCTCTTTGCTCCAGGGTTACTAGCAGAAAACTGAACAACCTTGCCCAGCCCTAGATATCCCCCCTCCCTCCGTCACTCAGGCTGTGTCTACACTACAAAGAAAAGTCGGAAAAAGATAAATAAATTGCGAACTTATGCCATAGTTCTTCAACCCACCCTGAACACCAGGCTACACGGGGCCAAATGTTGGGGGAAAACCCTCTTTTGAAACATCCCTTCTTTCTCGTTAAACGAGGTTTACTGGGATGCCGAAAAAACACGTCTGCTTTTCCGAAATTTTTTTCAGAAAAGCAGACGTGTTCCTTGGTCATGGGAGAGCTTTTCCCCGATACCTCTGGTATCCCAGAAAAGCTCTGTAGTCTAGATGTACCCTCACTTTCCCCAAAACTTACTCCCTTGAGGTGTGGAAATGGTGAGGGCCCTGGCTGGAGATGTGGGCTCTGGGGAGATGCTGGAGTGAGGGGTTTAGAGTATGGGAGGGGACTGCAAGCTGGGGCAGGGTGTGGGAGAGGGTGAGGGCTCCTTCTGGAGATGCAAATTCCAGAAATGAGGGGTGCAGGGTACAGAAGAAGTGAGGAGTGCAGGCTGGGGCAGGAGGTGGGGGCACAGGAGGGAGTTCAATATGTGGTCTCCAAGCAGTAAGTGTGCTTACTTCAGGTGACACCTGGAAGTGGCTGGCATTTCCCTACGAACCCCTAAGCAGATGCACTGCCAGGAAGCTCTACACACTTACCCCTTCCACAGATGCCATCCCCACAGTTCCCACTGGCTGTGGTTGCTGCTGTGGTGAGCCTCCCTGGCTGCCTCTGAGCATCTGGTCCACAGGGATATGCTGGCAGCTTCTGGGAGCTGCAGGGTGGGAGCCTGCCTTGGCTCTACTGCACCACCAACGAGATTTTTAACAGCCCAATCACTGGTGCTGAACAGAGCTGCTAAGGTCCCTTTTCCAGTTCAAAACTGGATGCCTGGCAACCCTACTGGGCTGACTTGTGCTGCCCTTTGAATTGGGATCAAAATCTACTCCCGGGACCTGTACCAGGATAATTGATGAGAAGCAGAAAAATGAGATTTTTACTATCACTTATAGAATAAATATAGATTATTCTTTAGCAAGCAGACTATTGCAAGCTTAATGGTAGAAGCATTAGTCCTTTAATTCTTAAGAGCCAATAGTAACATAAATCCATTGTTATTGCTTTTAAAAAGTGAATTAATATGTGGGCTTGTTCCTACATCCCTTACTCATGTGTTTTCCCATATTTTGTGGATACAATTTAAGTGCTGTTTTTTGGTCAGTATGTTATCAGCTAACTAACCCAGTAGGCATTTGCCAATAGAGAATTTGTAAGGGTACTGTAGTAGGTTTGATCCAACTACAAAGCAGAAATATATTTCTTTTGCCAGGTGAAAGGCAATTAAATGTTTATTCCCCCCCTTTTAATTTTTCAAGAATCACTTTCCTGATGATTCTGACTCAATGACTCAGGACCAAAAGTCTTGTCTCAAGCTTGCAACTTTTGGTTCAATATTTACCAACTCTGATACCAGATTGTCCTGTACATATCAGTGTTGTGTGTGCGGTATTATGTTCCAGTTGGCTATGTCTACACTACAGAGTTTTTGCACAAAAACATCCGTTTTTGCGCAAAAACTCATGGAGCATCCATACCTCAAGAGTGTTTTTGCACAAAAAAATCAAAAGAACAGAGGAGTTTTTGCTCAATAGTTATTCCTCTTTCTACAATGAATAACTCCTTTTTGAGCAAGAGTTCTTGAGCAAAAAGGTGTATGTGAACGGGCAACAGGGATTTTTTGCACAAAAACAGGAAGGAGGAAAAAGCACAGGTACCGTGGTGGCCATTCTGTTGATAGCTATCAGTGCTTTCTTTTGTGAGAGCGTGTGGATGCTCTCTTGCACAAAAGTTCATCGCTTTTTTGATGCGCTTTTGAAGTATGGATGCTCTCTTGCGCAAGACGTTTCTGCGGAAGATCTCTTCCGCAAAAAGCTTCTTGCGCAAGAAGCCTGTAGTCTAAACATAGCTACTGACTGTGCTGGGCCCAGCTTTGCAAATACTTGTACGTATGCATGCAACACAGGAGCCATGTCATTGAAGTCAGCATGTTTGTCACTGGGACTTTACCCAGGCTTAATGTTAAGCACGTGCATAAGTGTGTGCAGCATTGAGGATTTAGTTCGCTAATTTCTTTGGTGCTTTGAAGACTTTTAAATGGTTGCAAGTAAAAATTTTATTACTTTGCATAATGTTGTGGAGCAGTCATGGAAGTTAGTAATTTTGGCAGCTATGAATGGAAGAAAGGTTAGAAATATACCATATGACTGGATAAAAGCAACTTGTGACTGAGATCATTGCCTCCTTCAGATTTGGTAGCACACATATAGTTATTAGAAATATACTCTGAAGATTGCAACATGAGTCTACTCTGCTTGAACAAGGAGAAAGCAGTAGTGTAATAGGTAGTAGCTGCCTCCTTTTCTTTTGTTTTTTAAAAATACATTAGAATTCCCAGAGAATGAATGCAAGACCTGGGACTAATGCTCTTCCCTGAAGGGAGGCAGGATATCAGACTGAATGTGAAGCACATGGTGGCAGCTTGGGACCCTCTTTAGAATGTCATCTGATGTGCTGAGACACCACTGAGCCTGCTTCCCCTGACAGCCTGGGCATACTGTAACCCTCTCTTGTTGAGCTAAGGCTGTAGACACAGATTAAAAGCAGTACGGTGTGAGATCTGTTCACTGCACTCAAGTACACAGTCCCTCTGGGAACTGAATCCTATATAAATCATTTTTAAGCTCTATAGAGAGATCTATTCCCAGTATGCTCATGAAATTTGCTCTTTCTCAAAATAGAGAGAGAGATGCACAGATTCCTTGCTTCTCAAAATAGTAATTACTTCCACTGGGTTTATTACAAAACAAAAGTGATCTTATGAAGGATAAAAAGATAAGATTCAAGTGGTCATAAGAGGTAGCAGACAAAGTAGGTAACTGGGCAAAAACAAACATGCAAGCTAAGCAAAGCTGTCATCTTAAATGTGGTGCTAATAATCTTCTTCACAGGCAAGACACACTGCTAGCCTGGGCTCAGCTCCTCCCCCCAGTTCAGTCTTAGTGTTTCCAGGAATCATCTTGGGTGGGGTGGTCAGAGAGAACTGACAACCAAGATTACCTCACTTCCCTCCCTTAAATAACATTTGCATGTGGTGGGAGTCTTTTGTTTCATAGTTGGACCCCTCCCAGCTTCTCATGAAAAATTACGGCTATGAAGATGGGTTGCAGAATCAGGTGACACAGTCACATGTCTGTGTAGCCATTTTTCACTGACTGATCCCCATGTCCCCAGGAAGGTTAAGCTCTTTTACAGTTCCCTGTCTCTTGCTGATGGGCCATCTGCACTGTGGCCTCTTTTATTGTTGTACCTGAAGTGTCAGCAATGGGTGCAACCCAAAGCTGCAAATATAAAATTACAGATACATCATCTCCATTATGTTATAGCATCCATTAGTCTCTCCCAGATTTTATTTTGTATTTTATTTTTTATATATATAATGAGACTGTTGATTCTTGCCCTTCATAGTTTCACTGTCTTCAAAACAAAGCTATATATTAGGGATGTAAATATCAATTAAAAAAGTTAACTGGTTAAACAATATAATTTTGAGCGTTTAACTGGTTAATGGGTTGGCCGGGGTCCTGCTGCACTATGAGGGGGAGGAGCTGCTCCTCCGATTAACCGGTTACCAGGTATAAGCATGTCAGTAAGGCTAATGCTTACCAGGTAAACCGGTTAATCTTTTACATCCCTACAAACATAGAATTCAGCCCTTCCTGATATAATAGGAGTTGCTTTTCAGGGCAGATTTTTGTTGCACTGCCTTAGTAACACAGTAGCAGGTGCTGAGAGCACTGGTACGCTGTCTCCTCTTCACTGTTTTTTCCTCAGAATACCTCACAAGAAATATTAGTTTCCCTGAAGACTGGGGCTTAAGACTACACATATTAGTGGAGGGTTATTTTGTCTGTGGTGTTCCTCTGGTATTGAGGTGATAATATAAACTATTAGAAATGTGAAATGTCAGCACAGAAAAGGAGAAGTGAGAAACCTCACAAGATAGAACAATTTGATGGGTGTTTCTTGAATTTGGTTGTGGTCTTATTGTAGGGTCCTGCTGATGTGCTTTCTTATAGTTGAAGTTTACAAACATTCTTAAGAGAGACAAGCAGGCATAAGGAGTTCTTGAGACTCTGTTGCACAGAATGTTTGATATTTGAGAGAGATGACTTGATTGTGGTCTGTAGGATCATACACAAGGAGAAGGCTTGTTAATCTAGCAGAGAAAGTCAGAGCCCGTAGTTGGGAGTTGAAGGTAGAAAAATTCACTAAGAAATAAGATGCCCGTTTTTAAGTCAGAGTAATTAACCACAGGAGCAGTTTACCTAGTGTTGTGGTGTATTCTTCACTACTTAGAGGTCTTTAAATCAAGATTGAGGTTTTCTTCCTTAAAGGTCATGTATTATTTTACATCCTACCTGTACACACACCATACATGTTGTTGTAATGGATCAGAATTTGCAGATATCTACAACACTAAAAAAATCTGTTAAAAGAATCCTTTCCTTTCTTATCTTAAGCCTTCCCACCTATGTAAACTTTGTTTGAAATGTACTCATGCAAATGTCGAGCTAGGCTTTTTGTTCCAGTATTCAAAAGCAGTCTAAAAGCTTTTAACCCACCTGAAATTTTGGCATCACCCCATACAACCTGCCTCAACCCAAGAGAGAGTCCTATGTCAGCAGCCCAGGCTGCTGTGCTGAGACAGAGTCTTGTTCTTGCTGCCTGCAGTCCAGATAGGGGCATGTTAAGACACCCCAAACAAACTCCCCCTTGTCCGCACCTCACTGCACAGACACCAGCACCCACCCATGTCCTCTTTTCCCCTATGCAATCTGTTCCCCTATAGCCCAGCCGAAAAGAGAGTCCTGGCTCTGCAGTCCAGGTAGAGCTGCTGTGCTGAGACAGATGGTTTGATTCTTGCTGCCTGTAGCCCAGAGGGAAACAAGTTAAGACACCCCAAACTGCTCTCTCTCTAACTTACTGCAAGGATGCCAGCACCACCCTTCCCATTTCCCCCACCTGCCCCATGCAGTCCGCTGTCTCTCCCCACAAACCAGAAAGCTAGAGGAGCAACCTCTCCTCTCCCGTACTGACTGCACACTCCAAACTCCCCTCCCCTCTGGCCCTCCTGTCCTTGCCACGTACTTACTCCCTCTTTCCCTCCTCCCTCCTTATGTCTCCTTCCCTACCAGCATGCTCATTGCCTGAAGCAGGGAGTTTCTGCTGCTTGTGGAGTGCGCCTCTCCAGCCAGGAAGCTCTCTGTGTGGGAGCCCTAGACCTCTGGGCTGGACTCAGTTAGCAGCTGTGCGACTGCATTGTTGCACAACTTACAGGGAACTTAGATTCCTGCCGAGCCAATCCTCAGAGCATGGCCGGGCCTGCTAACGTGCCATAGTCCGGCCGCCAGCAGTTTGCAGCTCAGTGCTGGTCCGTGGCCTGGTGGTTGGGAACCACTGCTGTACAGAATATCCGATGATCACAAGGGTTCTCCCTAACCTTAACATATATGAATGATTATGTCTAATTGTATGTGGATTTTAAGTGGCATTTGTGTACCCTACCAATAACATTCAACCTACTAGAAATATTGGTGGTGGGGAGACATCATATTATTATTAGCCCCTAGACTAGACTTGAGAGGTCACTGCATTTTTAATGACTCTTGGAATTACAAACCAAGGAAGGAAAAGTATCTGAAAATAAACACACATTATGAACAGAGTTTTTTGTAAATGGAACGTTTTGATCTGAGTTGGATGCATTATGATAGTTCTTAAAACAAAAATTCTTGCTCATGTTTTAGTTCAGGCAAAAATAATGTAGCCATTCAGCCTGTTTTTCAAAGGCTAGTCATGACTTATAAGTCATTAAAAGCATCCAAAACATAAAATATATGAGGGGTTGATGCAACATCAGCTTGTAATGACTTGAATTGCCACTTCTTTGGGTGATGATACCAGAACATCAGAAGGCATCCAACATGAAGGCATGTTAAAACAGTTTTTTCTTGTTGTCTTAACAGAGATGATCATGCTCTCATTGAAATAGGAGAATTTGACTCTTCTCTTTTAGTCTTTGTACAGATGCAATACAAAAACCAGTAGATACCACTATATCTCAAAAAGCATGCCAGGATTGGCTGACTGGCAGCTGTGAAAATATTTAAAACAAAAAAAACTGTTTAATGAATGGTACTTAAAGAACTCTTTGCAAATCTGGTTTTGACAGGCGAAGGATTGTCTCCTCTTATCAGTAGCTAAGGGGGAAATCTCTGTAGTCATCTTGCTCCTAGGCTTCTCGGTAGCTTTTGACATAGGCAGAAGAGAGACATCCCATAATTGGGTAAGCCATTTGGTAGGAATCAAAGAAAACCATTGAAATTGACTGAATTTTTCTTGAGGCCTGTAGGATACTGATTGACAGCCACTCCTGTACTGATAGGACATCTCTGCAGTACTGTAAAAATCATTCCTCTCTTGTGAACTATTCAGTATCTTCCTTTACCTGCAGGGATAAATTGTGAGACTTAATGCTATAAACAGAAGTTATGAGCAAACAGCAATTGATTCTATTTATCTTTTGCATCACACACACCACCACCATCACCTGTCCCAAAATCTGGCCAGTATCAGCACATAGATGAGAAGTTGTTGACTGGAGCTAACTCTAAATAAAATGGAGATTACAATGGGACATTTATTATCTAATGGAGCATATTTGTCTGCAGATTATTTTAACAATTTGTAGTATAGGAGTCCTTCTACACTTATATAGACTTTCTCATATCATCAGCCACGAAAATCACTATCTGTGGCAAGCTAGGAAACTATCTTATCTGTTACCAGTATGACCTGGTCTCAATCACATATCCTCACTATCTTCAGATTGGATGACTGGAATTATGTCTTTTTCAAGGCATAAACCTCGAAAAAGCTTCTAAGAGGCACAGAATATAGCAGCTTGCCTCCTCAGAAGTACAACTCATGAGGGCACATCCCTGCTATACGATGGTTACTCCAGTAAAAGTTCTCCACTGAACAAAAGGTTAAGTTTAAAGACTTTAATTTCAAATCATTAAATTAGTTAGATGCCTACAGGACCAGCCCAACTACTTTAGGCAACTCTGCTCCTTTAGGAAGAATGGAAGTGTTTACCTGAAGGGTGAAGTTCCTATAGGAAAGAGACGGGGCTGTTTCAGCAACTGATTGAAATTCACCCCAACAGAAACGATGAATGACCAGACATCCCACAACTTTCAGCTAAACTCACTCTTCCAATCTTGCTTTCTCACAAAGCAACACACAACCTAACAGTGTGGTGACTAACAGCACTTAAGTATAAAATTGTTGATAAATGGAGTATTAGGTAGCTTATTATCCATAGCTTGCGAGACTGGTGCAGAAACTCATTTAATATAAGTCGTCTTGTTTGTTTTGTGTTTTACTCTTGATGGCACAGCGGTAGATGTTGTATAAACCCTATGTACTGTAGATTGGAATAGATTAGGCCTGCCCTTATCTCTTTTGCAATAAAAATTATGATATACCTAGTTTGTAAATTGCTCTTAGAAAGGCACGTGCATCTTTATGTACATGAATGAATGTCTATGGAAGTGTATGGGGGGACCTTGGTAATAGCTTCAAAGAAGCGATAGACTTGGAAATAAACATTTGACCTAAAAAATATGAAAATAAAAAACAGAATTCAACTTCTATGTCAGTTAAATGACTGATTATGTCACTTAGCACAGAAGTTTAGAGGAAGGAGTATTTTAGCTGTAATTTAGAAGTACTGATCAGCTAGACACTTCATTAATTTAAGTAAGGAATTACTTCAGCTGCATAATGCTTTTGCATTGGGAAAGTTCTCTAGTCCAACAAAGGCCAATTTGGGGAATAATTTATTTTTCCACTTGAGTGAAATTACTGATGCTCATTAGCCTCTTCAGACGTGGAGCCATTAGGAAGATGCATACACAGAAATATCATGATGTACATGTTCCTTGATGGAAAGAACCATAAGAAAATTATTTGTGATTAGAGTTTCATAATCCCACCAAATTTCTTTGTTGGCCATGGCAACAAAATATACAATCTTGCACCTGTATATTTCATGCTAAACAAAGGAAAACCATACTCTGGACCAGTACTCTCCAAACATGAGAGAATAATGTATTTCAAACTTGACATTATCTTTAGATACCTCATTCTTCTGGCATGAGGGAGGGGGAAAAAAAAAATAAAAGAGAAGCCGCTTGCTTGTTTTTTCACCATATGTGACAAGAATAAAACTTATCAAAGGTATTTATTCCAAACCCTTGGAGCAGATTGGGCCTGCATGGCGTGATTTGGAAGGTCAGGTGAGATACAGGTTTCCAAGCAGTGACCTACTGAAATAACAGGCTCTGAGCATGTCTTTGAATGTATAACTTCATCTGAAGAAGTGGATTGTGCCCACGAAAACTCATGATACCATCTGCATGTTTTGTTAGTCTTTGGTGCTGCTAGACTGTTCGCTGGTTTTTAAGTTTTTCCAGTTACAGACTAACTCGGCTACCCCTCTGAAGCTTTTGTAACTTCATAATGACTGTAAACTTGAGTTGATAATCTTGGGCTGGAGGAAGCTGATAGGAAGGAACGATTCTTTGGGAAGACAACATGTAGTAGATAATCTATTTTAGGATAAATTTTGAATTATTATAAGTCTGGTATTCTAAAAGAAACATGAACTTCGGATAATGTTAGTACCAGTTAGGGGAGAGGCATATATACTCCTGTAACTAAGCAATAGCCTGATGGATAGCCAAGACAAGAAAACCTGAGGTTTATTCTGCTTTCACTTACACTGGGTAAATTAGACGTGTAACTTTATGTATGCAATCAATAGAGGGTACCAAATGGGGATTTAAAGTCTATTTTTCATAGATTGACAAATTTTGTAGTATAAATTTTATTTTAGATAAGAATGCAAATAAAGAAATGAAAGTGGCTTCCCCACACCCAACCCTTAGACTGAGACCAATTGTTAGTTTAAAAATATAAATAATATAATATTTAAACAAATTGATTCTAGCTACATGCTCAGCTTAATGAGAAACTGGTGCATATATGGCACATGTTTTCTTTTTCATAATACAACAAATTTGTCTTGTCATATAAAACTAGTAGGAGAGGGCACATGGTCTTGGTATGTTTTCTGAAACTATTTTAATATGCCTATATAATTTTCTGTTTTGACCTCTGTGGTGAATAAACCTTAAACACAGTCCCTCACCTGGTCAGATAAGACACAAGATATATGACCAAATGAATCATGTAGGAAATCTTTTCCATCTTTAACACTTATGATTCTGTAATAAGACTAACCAGGAATAAAACAACAACAAAAATGTACATTGGCAGGCTAGTTCAATGCACACTTGTATTACAGGATGAAATGTAAACTTGTTGAAGTCAGTGGGAGATTTTACAGAATCATAGGACCAGAAGGAACTTTGAGAGAGCTTCTAGTCCAGTCCCCTGCACCTAAAGCAGGACTAGGGATTATCTAGACCATTCCTGACTGGTGTTTGTCTAATCTACGCTTAAAAAAATCTCCCAATGATGGAGATTACACAACCTCCCCTGACAATTTATTGCACTGCTTAGCCACACTGGCTGGAAGATTTTCCTAATGTCCAACCTAAACTGTCCTTGTTGAAATTTAAACCCATTGCTTCTTGCTCTATCCTAGAGGATAAGAAGAATGTTTCCCTCCTGTTTGTATCAGCCTTTTATATGTATTTGAAAACTGTTACTATTGTCCCCTCTGAGTCTTCTCCAGACTAAATAAACCTAGTGTTTCCAATCTTTTGTTGTTCTACTCTTGGACTTTGTCTAATTTGTCCACATATTTCCTATAATGTGGCTCCTGGAACTGGACACAATACTCCAGTTGAAGCCTAATAGTGTAGAGTAGATTGGAAGAATTACTTCATGTGTCTGACAACACTCCTGCTACTACCACCCTGTTTGCCTGTTGACTCATATTTAGCTTGTGATCCACTATGACAGAGGTCTCAGACTCACAGGCCATCTGGCCCAAACATTTTCATAATCTGGCCTGCACACAGCTGCTGGCATGTCAGTCACTGCAGCCCTGGTGGGGTGTCTGTACCTTTCCCCAAGTCCAGCCTCTGCTTCACCCCTGCCCTGCCTCTTTCTCCTTGCTCCTCTGCCTCCCCTCATCCCTATTGCATTCCTTCCCTCAATCTCCCTCCTCCAAGGAATGTGGCCTCAGGGATTACCTGTGGGCCTGGCACAGGGTGCAGCAGGGGTCACCATGGTGGCAGGAGCTGCAGGGAAACGGAGTGACGCAGCAGCCCCTTCTCAGCTCCATTGCCATCTCCCCAAACCAGCCCAGTTGCTCTGCTTCACTATGGCAGCAGAAAGTAGATCGCACCAGCCCCAGTGTAGGCTGGCTTGGGAGATGGTGGCAGAGTGGAGCAGACTGCTGCATAGCTTCACTTCCCCTCCAGATCCTGTGTCTGCAGTAAATGGGGGGGGGAGGGGGGGAGGAGAAGCCTGCTACGAGCCTCAGCCCACTCAGGGCCCATGGGCTATCCTGAGTATGGAGGACGATCCTGGACATAGGACAGTTGGGGCAGCTGCTGGAGGGCCCCCAAAATGAGGTCCGAGGGCAGCTGTGCCAAATCAATCTATGGACAAGATGGCTCTGCACACACATCTCCTCCGGGCCACAGGAACATGTTGGCAATGGCACTAAGCTAGCAGCTGGAAGCTGCTCTAGCCCGGCTGTGCTGACGGTGGTGGCATGGGGAGGGGGGGTGTTAAGTCACCCTAGGGTGGTAGGCGGAACTGGGGAGCCACATAGGCTTGGGGTGTGAGCCGGTAGCTGCATAGGAGGGAAACATGCAGAGATGACACTTGTCCTGAGCCCTGCTAGAGAGCGGTGCCTGCTGGCCCACTATGAGAATTTGAGCACTGGAACTGGCCCTAAAGTAAATTGAGTTTGAGATAGCCAGCAACCAAGACAGCTGGATTTGAATCCAAAGAGAACCCCTTCCCCGCTCTGGGACTGGGCTGTTTAAACAGGAAGAGGAAGCTGAGCAGGAAAGCGTTGATCAGAAGCCATACAAACTGCAATGGGTGTGCTTTCTGTCACGGGACTATCCGGACCAGGCCTAGAGACTTGGTGTGTGGACTTTCAAATTTAGCAGCTCAGGACCAAGTTCCTGAGATTTCCTCCTTATGAATTGATGTTGCGTTGCTGCCTTGTAAAAGGGACATACGTATTGTTGTTCAGTTTTGCTTCCTTTGGCTGAGATCATTTAAAGTGAGCTGTCACCTTGAAATCAAGGTATTACAAACATATCACTTCTATCTCACAAGAAATATAACCAGCATAGTGTTTCTCCAACAGTCATATTTTAAATTCATAATATTTCTAAAATAAAATTGGGGGAAGTATCAAAAAAGCTTTGTCTTGGTATATTGCAAAGAAGCAAAACAGAGTGCAAGCCTCATTCAGTAAAAACAGTTCACCTTTAATGAACTTAGCCACACAACAGCCTTTGATATAGGGAATTTTCCATGCGTGCATTTTACTAAATGGCAAAGTGGTGAAGTGACTTATCTAAGGTGTCACAGAAGTCTGCGACAGATTTAGGAGCAGAGTTCAGTGTTCTCTGTGTGCTTATGCGACCACCGAGGAGAAATTCAGATGCCACCCAGTGGATTAGCAGAGTGCCCACAGCTAGGTTTTTTGTTTCTGCTGGTGGCGCATATTTGCATATGCCTCAGTGCACATAAAAATGTATTCTACACGTGTATGGAAAAGATTAGAGGGAACATTGGAGCAGACTCCAAATCATCTGATTCCTAGCATTGTGCCTTAACCACAAAGCCATCCTTCCTTCACTAATATCCCACAATGTTTTGACTACAATTAAAAATTAGTGCTCCAAAGGAAGGAGTAGAACAGCTCTAAAAAATACATTGATAAAGTAGAAATTGGGCCTGATTTCTGCTCTTGCAGACCAGTGCATGTCTTTTTGATGTTTTAGTGGATTCCAATATATGTTATTTCCAGAATAACTGAGTTCAGAAATTGGCCCTCTGCATGTAACTGTGTTTCATGTAATAAAACACAACAGGCAGTTCATTAAAAGAAAAATTCCATATGTATTGACATTAAAAAAGAAAGGTAGAAGGGATAGCAAAGTGCTTTCCAAATTTCTCAACTAAAGTTACTACTCTTCCTCTAATTAGCAGCCATATAATCTTTGAAATAAAAATGTTAACTAAGAACACAAAGCACGTATCAACAGTTCTGTCCAAATTTTTTGTATTGTCATCCTTTTGTCTGCAAGAGTCAATGGAAATTGTAGCCTATGATATAGTTGGTTTGCAATGTTTCATGCGATTGATTAGTCCAGTCTGAGATTTACATGATCTTTGGCTGTTATTGCAAGTGTATGTATCTTGTTTGGGAGCTGCTCGCTTCCTGCAGGCTCTTTTCTCTTCAAGCTGTAGGAACCAGCTTTCGCCATGGACTTTGATACCCTGATGGAGATGATGGCTCCATTTTGATACAGTTTGTTGCCAAGATTTTCCATTGGTCTGGATCAATTCCAAATTCCTTCATATTTTGCTTGCATGTGTCTTTATAGTGAAACCGTGGGACATCCTGTTGTTCTTGTTCCCTCTGATAGCTGCCCATATAGCACATCCTTAGGTGTGCGTCCATCTTCCAACCTACTCATCCAGCCCAGTAAGTGCAATCATCTTTGCTTGAGTGCTCTTGTCACACTTGGTAAATTTGCCTTTTGAAGAGCATCTGCATTAGTGATTTTATCTTGCCATTTGGTTTTAAGTATGCAACATAAACAGCATAGGTGGAAACTGTTCAATCTTTTTTTCCTGATGAGCATAAATTATCTATGTTTTCTCACCATTCATAAGCGTGCTGAGGAAAGTGCTTGGTATACTAGTATCGTGGTCTTAATGGTAAGCTTTTAGTTCTATGCTCTGTTGGTTACTCTGCTAGAGGTAGTGGAAGCCTTTCCAACATGAACATCTAGGTCTTCACTCAGTGAGAGGTCACTGTAGAATCTCAGAAGCTGAACTGTTGCACTATTTCTGGTTAGTTTGCATTTAAGGTGACTGAAGAATTTTGTGGAATCCCTGTCCTAAGACAACTGCGATGTGTACTGATGGTGAGCACAAATGTCTGACAGGCACTTAAAAGGTGGTCTGTGAGTTTATTGTAGTAGATTTTCATCATGAGCTTTGAGGGCAGGATCATCAGTGAATAGTAGTTCCCAGATTAGCAGCTTTTACACTTTGGTCTTTGACTTAAGTTATGACAGGTTGAAGAGTTTCATATCCAGTTTCGTATGGAGATGCACCCCCTCTCTCACATTCTTAAATGCAAAGTTCACGAGTACCAAAAAGATGATGACAATGAGGCTACGTCTAGACTGCCCCTTTTTTTTGGAAAAAGGTATGCAAATTGCGCTCCACAATTTGCGTACCTTTTTCTGATTGTTTTTTTGAAAGAGGCTTTTCCAAAATTTGGCCCATCTGCAGAGGGCCAAATTTCTGAAAAACAAAGTTTTTCAGAAGAGCCCTTATTCCTCATAAAATGAGGAATACAGGGCTTCTGAAACAACACATCTGCTCTTCTGAAAAAAAATGTCAGAAGAGCAGATGTGTTCCCTAGATGTGTTCCTCCATAGTCTAGACATAGCCAGAGTTTGGGGGCAAGAATACATCCTTGCTTCACTCTGCTTTTCATCTCAAAGATGAAAGTTTCACTAAAATAAAATGTGTTATTTAGTCATCCTGTAGCTTGTACAAGAATCAATTTTCTGCCTAATGTTCAAACCCAAAGTAATAAGGACTTCTTAGTTATTGTATAAAGGTTGATTAGTCTTATATATACACATATATACACAGTATAGATTCTCCTTCTGTTTTTCTCTCCCCTCCCTCCTTCCTACATCACACTCCTAGAAAAATGCTTTCCTCCTTTACAATTAGTTGGATCAAGATATGGTACAATTTATTATGCTCTGTATGTTCATCTGAGATTCTGTACAATCAGAAGATTCCTGTGGAACCTACTCAGAGCTACTGGAGGATTTGTCTCAAAAACAAAACTAAAGCAGCTATTCAGTAGTGTTTTTGACACACATATTCAACCTATTTGCTGCATGCAATGTTCTTTCACAAAACTGAAAATGGACTTAGGTGCTATCTGTGATGTAGCACTGATGATACATTTAGCATCACATCTGGTGCATAATGTGGCATGGAATTGGCTAATCTAATTTCCATCTCTGCAAAGACCACAGCCTGTGAGCTTTTAAAATTTTGAAAATTATCAGCATCAACTCTTCTCCTCTACCCCCAAAGTGCATTACATGAGTCTCTAACTTTAAAGTTTACTCCTGTAACAACTAGAAGGTACAGTTTTTCTGTAGTGCTCATTATTGTACTTAAAGAGCTATCCATGAAGCACTTGAGCATATTTTAGTTTTCTTAGGAGAGAAAAAATAAAAATCTCTTCATTTTTTTTAAATTAAACAGTTACACTAGAGTTGATAATGTAAAAAGAGAAATGTAATGAAGCCTAGAACTGTTAACAGATTAGTTAAGAAGGGCATTCAGTTGATTTAGCTAGTTTTTAAAAATAGCTATTTTAAAATTTTCATACTTAAGTAGTATTTCACTGTGAATTAGGATAGGTTTAGAGTTTCTATCTATTCAATATTTATTCTTTTACGGCATGACTGCAGTTTTCTGACACCCAACCTCGAGAGCTTTTTTTAAAAATATGTTGTTTGTACATTTTAGCTAATCTTATCAAAAGAACATTTGACATGCCCCTTGCTAGAGACACAACAGTTTAAAGATTACATTTGATTTAATTCAATTTGTCATACTCAATTGAGGATCATACTACAAGAGGCAATGCTGTAACATGGAACTATAATAAGGGTATGTATATAATGAGGAAGTTAGCTAGGAACAGACTGAAAGAGGAGTTAAGGGATTAAAATCCACAGCACTAGCAGGCAGCTGGCTAAAAATTCCATCTTTGAATTTCAGACAAAATTGTGCATTACTATAGAACCAGGGAGACTCATATCAATTTCACTGGTGTAACTCAAGATGATGGAGTAATTTTGTATTTACACTGGCATTATTGAAATTAGTGTCTGCTCCTTGCTTTATTGTTAAACTTTATTTCTTTCCCCTCCTGTCTCTACTTCCATATTTGAGGGCTAGTATTAGATCCCAAACTTTCTGAATTGTAAAAACTTGCCTGAGGTGGTGCGGTAGCAATCCCCCTTACGTTATTTGCTGATTCTGTGCCGGTGGCTCAAAAAATTTACATGTTGAAATTAGTTCCATTGCCCAAATTACTGTGGCCAGCTATATCGGCGCATTTCCATTGAAGAAGAGAGAGCAGGTTTTGACTATTGTCTTTATTTATGTAACCATTGGCAGCATTCACGGTAATATTGTGAATTTCCTGAGATTTCATATTTTACTTAAAGCCCTGAGTCCTTTGAGAATTTCAGCATTCCTGGTTGCAGAGGAAAGCTTGAAAACACAACCCAAACGCACCTTAAAAACTAAGAAACCAGAAGGCAAATAAAAAGAACCCCAAATTTATTTTAAAGTAATCTTATTCTTAAGATGATCTCATACTCTTGGGGAACCCTGATTTTTAATGCTGGAGTTTGTGATGCTGTATTTGTTCACTGACTAAATGAAATAATAGAAAATAATTGTGTTTTAAACCCACATCGTTCTGACATGTTTGAGGAAGTGTGATTTAGAGCAGTGTTTCTGAAAGTGTACCACAGAAACACTTTCAGAAACACTTTAACTGGCCGCCCCAGTTTGTTTGTGTACCGGCCCCACAGCCCCGGAGCCTCACGGAGCCAAGGAGAGCCATGGGAAGTGGCGTGGGCCAGCTCCCTTTGGCTGCAAAGGACGAAAGGAACATAAACCGGGGCGGCCAGTTAAAGTGTTTCTGAAAGTGTTTCTGCGGTACACTTTCAGAAACACTGATTTAGAGGAAGGAGAATTGATGCATGGCTGTTCGTGCATTAACAGAACAGGATTCATTCCTATCCTGTGTATGGGTTGTCAACTAGAGGGCCAAATTCTGATAGAACACCCTCCATATGCACTTGCCAGCATTTCCATGATCAGCAAGGAGAGTGCAAGCTATCTATCCCAACTATGGATCCCCCAGAACTGTGGATAAACAGCTCTGTAGACTCCCCACAAAGGAGCCAGATGTGATCCTAATTAATCCAATATAAATCAAGGGTGATCTCAACTGAAATAAAACTTTGGTACATGTATTTTTCTGGGGTCTCAGGGATTGTGGGCCACATGTTTCAGCATAAAGTACCTGACTCAGCAGTGTCAGCTATCAAACTATGTACTAATAAACATAGTTTATTTGTAATCCTAGCTTGGGGGAGGGCAAGAGGCCATGGAGGTGGCTGCCACATGCATTGACTTGGCTTTTGCAGTATTTATGTATACCTATTTTTTTATAGATGTTTATGGCTTGGGCCATACTTTCCCCTAGAGCGTTGAAAAAACACCTAGATCAATAGCAACCCCTCCTAAGCACAGGTTTACAAAACCGAGAGTTTGAGTCTGCACTCTGTTGTGCTGCTTCTAGGCCTGTGTAAATCCACTGGACTTTAATAGGAGCAATTCAGAGGAGAATCTCTTCCTCCCAAAGCAGTTTATGGGGCTGAGCATTTGATCACATTAATGTTAATGGCAGTTACGTGCGAGAAGAGAGAGGAGACAGAGCATTCATTGAAGTCTGAATTTCCTGGCTTTGTAATGTTTATGACAACCTAGGAGTTAGTCAATTGTTTTTTGGTGTTTTTTGTTAATTTCCAAGTTTTTACTGCAGTTTGTTTAAAGAATAGAAGAAGTCACCCAAGAGTATTATGAATGAAACAATACAGACCAATGTTTTTTTGTTAAAGAATCTGTGCAATAGATATGACTGCTTTGCTGTTGGATGCATAAGGGTTTTTTCATTAACTGAGGTCTCCTTTTTTCCAGTTTTTAACAGATGAATTTCTAAACATTTTTCATGGGTCAGTTACATGCATTTCAAATTTAATTTAGGAAACACTGAATTAAAATGAACTCTCCTTTCCTGTTTTTGCCTGATATCTCTAGCTAAATCCTTCATGGTCCTAAATAATTATTTAGGTCCTCTAAGAAATTTCTGAGCTTTTGAGATCAGACCAGTCTCCCTGTGTAAACCCTGCTTAGTTTGCCGATTCCTGATCCAAGTAGTACAATCCAAAAGTCCTCATGGAATTTTTGTTGAGAAACTTTACTGCAGAAGCAGAGCAGCTGTTTTAAAAAAAAAAAAAAAAAAAAAAAAGAAAACTTAATATTTCTCCTAGCATTAGTTTACTTTGTACCTTATTTTGATAAATGAAATACCCAAAGCAATGAACTAATCCTGTTACAGTTGTTTTTAAAGTCAAAGCCATAAGAATTATGTAAGCAAGAGCAGATAGAAGGCAGAACCTTCTATCCTTTGCACACATTGCTCCCGGTGAAGTCAGTGGGAATTTCGGGTGCTCAAGGAGTGGAGGATCAGGCCCATCAGGAGTAATAGACACTGTTGACAACTTGTAAGCAATTATTTGCCTGTAGTTGGTTTTTTCACTGCTATGGAACTACAGGTTGAACCTCTCTAGTTCGTCACCCTTGGGACCTGACCAGTTCTGAACTAGATAATTTTCCGGACAAAGGGGGCTCAATATTTTCTAGCAGCATTACCAATACTTCCACTGCTTACTGGCCTGTTAGAAGACATTTAGGGGTAAATTAGAGCCGGAAAAAAAAAAAAAAAAAAAACACTGAGAGGTGGGACTGGTGGCTGTAAACAAACTTTATGGGATCACAGGAAACTTAGTCACACCCATGAAAAGTGGACCTCCGACTAACTAAAATCATTCCAGACAATGGAAGTTTCTGGAGCAGATAGTTATGGACTAGAGAAGTTCAACCTGTAGTGGAGAGAAAATAGCGTTTTTAATGACTTCCTTAATAATCTCAAGTACAGGCAGTCCCCAGGTTACATGGATCCGACTTACATCGGATCCCTACTTACAAATGGGGTGAGGCAACCCCGCACTAGCTGCCCCCCCCCCCCCAGCAGACCAGGGAGACGCGGAGCAGCTTTTCTCAGCAGACACCTCAGCTTGATAATAAAGGACTGAGGGAAGTGAGGTGTGGGAGAATAAAACTGAGCTCTGGAGAAATGTTTGGCTAGAGTTTCCCCTACAATATGTACCAGTTCCGACTTACATACAAATTCAACTTAAGAACAAACCTACAGTCCCTATCTTGTATGTAACCCGGGGACTGCCTGTATAGAAATGAATGATGAAAGTATTCTAAGGGTATGATTACAATGTGATTTAAAAAAAACCAAACAATATGGCATTGCATTTCAGAGCCCTCATCAGCTGACTTAGGCTCCTGGCACTAGAGCCAAGGCTCTGACACCTCATGAGGGGAGAGGGTTTCAGAGGCAAGGTCTGAGCCAGAACAGCTACACTGCAGTTTTACATCCCCCTAACCTGAGACTCATGAGCTAAGTCAGTTGATCGGGGCCAATAGTGACTGTTCTGTGGGTTATGACAGTTCAGACATCGTGGCTGCGCCTAGACTGGCATGATTTTGCGGAAATACTTTTAACGGAAAAGTTTTTGGGTTAAAAGTATTTCCGCAAAAGCGCGTCTAGATTGGCATGGATGCTTTTGCACAAAAGCATCCGTGGCCAGTCTAGACGCGATTTTGCGCAAGAAAGCCCCGATTGCCATTTTAGCCATCGGGGCTTTTTTGCACAAAACAGTTCTTCCCTGTCTACACTGGCCCTCTTGAGCAAGCATTCTTGCGCAAGAGGGCTTTTTCCCGAGCAGGAGCGTGAAAGTATTTGCGCAAGAAGCACTGATTTTGTACATTACAAAGTCAGTGCTCTTGCGCAAATTCAAGCGGCCAGTGTAGACAGCTGGCAAGTTTTTGCGCAAAAGCAGCTGCTTTTGCACAAAATCTTGACAGTCTAGACGCACCCCCAGCGTATGGTAATAGCAAATTATTCTGAATACCATATTATCTAGTGTGTGTGTGTGTGTGTGTGTGTGAGAGAGAGTGTACACACATGTGTAACATGACATTACAGAGTAGGAGAAACTAATAAAATCTTGTTTTTCTTGGTCAAGAATTACTGAATTGATTGGATACCACCCAGAAGAGCTACTGGGCCGTTCTGCATATGAATTCTATCATGCCTTAGATTCAGAGAATATGACTAAAAGCCATCAGAACTGTAAGTTATTTTGATATGTCCTTCATTGTTTGTACCTAAAATACAGTATGCATGCAACTGACTAACAAGCTACAAACATAAATGCACATTGGAGTGTTGTTGCATTCTTGGGTATGCATCTCGCATTTATTCTGTATGGGTACATCTATACTTTCTCCCTAGCTCAAGCTAGGGATACAAATGTAGCCAACCGAAATTGCTAATGAAGTGGGATTTAAATATCCCGTGCTTCATTAGCATCATCTCACCCACGCGCTATTCCGCTCAACAGCTGATTCGAACCAGGAAGTGCGCTTCGGGACACGTTAGTTCGAATCAAACCCCTTGGTTCGAACCAATGTTACTCCTCAAAAAATGAGTAACGTTAGTTCGAACCAAGGGGTTTGATTAGAACAAACGTGTCCCGGAGCACACTTCCTGGTTCGAATCAGCTAGCAAGCGGAATAGCACATGGGCGAGATTATGCTAATGAAGCATGGGTTATTTAAATCCCCACTTCATTAGCAATTTTGGTCAGCTACATTTGCATCCCTAGCTCGAACTAGGGAGCAAGTATAGACATACCCTATGAGAAAAATTAAGAAGGTTCTCATGGGGACTTAAAAGTGCTAAGTGCCCCTGAAGCCCTATAGCTGTCATTTTAGATTAGTTTCACTCTAAATTATAGAAACTAATTCCATTTGTAGGATGTTGATTCTAGGACACACCCTTCTTTTTTTTCCTAAGTTAACTCGATACTGGACTCAGCTGAGAGGCTGAAAAAGTGGATAAGAGATGGGAAGCGATAATAATAAATGGTCAATTTCAAGCATGGTAAGAAATAATGGCATACTAGAGCAATCAGAATTAGATACTGATGTCCAATAATATAGAAATTAGGACTTAGAAAAATCTACATATTATCTTGTTTTCATTGTCTTTCTCTTTTTCCTTCTGCCCCCATCATTTTATTTCTTTCCCCTACCTAAAACAAAAAGGACCGTGGCAAGTAGGTTACCTAAATTGTCGAGCTCTGCTTATCATCACCTGATTTCATTCCTAATATGATCACTAGAGGTCACAGCAGATGAAGAAGCAATGATTGGGAAGAAGAGAATTCCACAGGAAGATAATTTTTAAAACAACAATTATATAGATGAGAAACTGAAGTGAATGGAAAAATGCTAGAGATCTGTAAAACAAGACTACAGTTCTCCACTTTTGTTTGTCCTATCCTATCAAGGGAGCTTTCATTGAAACAAGCAAAACAAACAAACAAGAGAAAAAGAAACAATTGTATATGACAAAATTAAGCAGTGGCCATGCTGATGGAAGATACTATTAAGACACATGGCTTAGTAAAATTAAAAAATAACTATCTGCATGTTCTGAGTACCAGTTCTCTCATTTTCCTTCCTCTGCACCTGCCTTATTTTTTATTACTTTTTGCCTTAAATTCAATGCTAAGATCTTCAGAGCAAGGGTTTGTTTCCTTTTCACTCTGTTTGTGCAGTGCTTAATTCCAAGGTGCCTGAATTCTGACCATGGCTTCTAGCTGCTAATATAATTAAAATAATATCATTACATTAGCTAGGTTAGAAAAACATAAAGGTGCCAGACTCTCATGCTTGAGGATATACAACAGTTTACACCATCTGGGAGCCATGAAAAAACCCTACTAAGCTGATATAATTGGTCAGTGACTCCTGCATATGGCCTCTCTGACAAACAGGATTCCAAACTAGTTGAGCCATTGATCAGTTCAGTTGTGTTATCTTCTGTGTAAGTGAGGTGAATTGCTTGGTTTTCCCCCCCCCCCATCATTGTCATTTTCACAAAGTTTTGATCCAGTTCTACGCCAATCTAACCCTGTTCATAGGATCTGACACAAACACTAGATAACTTTACTAAGACTATCCAACATGCTACTGCTAATGGCTCCATATAAAATTAAAAATGCCATGAGCTGTTTGAGGAGGGTGTCTTGTAATTTAACCACATTAATTTAGTGTTCCAAAATGCATTCAATCATAGTTTTTAGTTTCCCCAAGGAAAATAATACTAATAACCAGAAATATGTATAGTTTTAATCAAATTAGTATATAAAACTTTCAGTTGTTTTTTGAAAGTCATAATTGCTGCCATTGTAATATAAATCAAGTTCTTGGGACATGAAATTAATGACAATTTCTTCATATAATACTTCGTATAACACTCAATACAAGAATGATTAAAGGTCTAGAGAACATGACTATGAAGGAAGACTGAAAGAATTGGGTTTGTTTAGTTTGGAAAGGAGAAGACTGAGACATGATAGCGGTTTTCAGATATCTAAAAGGGTGTCACAAGGAGGAGGGAGAAAAATTGTTCTCCTTGGCCTCTGAGGATAGGACAAGCAGCAATAGGCTTAAACTGCCGCAAGGGAGGTTTAGGTTGGACATTAGGAAAAACTTCCTAACTGTCAGGGTGGTTAAAAACTGGAATAAATTGCCAAGGGAGGTTGTGAAATCTCCAACTCTGAAGATATTTAAGAGCAGGTTAGATAGACATCTCTCTGGGATGGTCTATGGTATTGGGTCCTGCTGTGAGGGCAGAGAACTGGACTCAGTGACCTCCCAAGGTCCCTTCCAGTTCTAGTGTTCTGTGATTCTATGATTAGCCTTTCCTTGAGTGCAAGGAACTGGACTAGCTGATCTCTCCAAGTCCCTTCCAGTCTGATGATTCTGTAGCTCTGTGCACTTACTTTAAATTTCTAACTCTATTTTCCTCTGTTCAGGATGACCGTTAATACTAATCTCCCAGAGACTAGGCTTTCAGCTAATATACAGATTTACATTTTTTTGTGACTGTGCATTGGACCAGACCTTTCATAGCAATGTAATGAAGGTTCTACATGTGTCTACCAAATACATTTGCAATGAAAGGCTCAGTCATGTCGGGGCATGCAGTATTAGACAAGTATCATCTTCCCCAGCTCCCTTTCAGAGTGACTTTAGCTTGTTTTAAGAACATAATAATCGGCCTCAGCAGGCAATTGTATAACAGGAAGGGCCCTTACAGCAGGGGTTCTAGACCTCGCCATTCCCAATAAGTAAAGTACTCAGATGTTTATTAATAAGAATGCATGACAGCAAAGATACTCATCTGTGTTGCAGAACAATGCAAGTTTTAATCAGAATGCCTTGAGGAAGCAGTTATATTTGTTCTTTATTAGCCTGCTGCTGTCAGACCAGTTTGTCTTTTTTACAAATTTTGAATTCCTCAAAACAAATTAAGCCTTTTACAGTGGTGAGCAATTAATTATATTGTCTCTTCACAAACAAGCTATGTATGCTGCAATATCTGATTAGGAGGCATCCTGAACAACTGGTGGCTATGCTACCTTAAGTTGTTTTAAAATCCCATAGCTCAACAATATTAATTGTGTACTTACTTTTGAAATCACACCCCAGAGAGGAAATAAAATATGCTGCCAATGGAGGGCTGCTCTTTGCTCTAAGGAAGTTAATCAACTCCATGCACATGATGATCCAGCACAATGCTTGTGCATCACTGAAGTACTCAATTTATGGCCTGATCCAGAGGCATGTTGAAGTTAGTGGGAAGACCCAGAAAGGATTACTAACACAAATAATCCCACTGCAAGCCCTGTAGGGTTACACACAGCATCCAGTAACAACTGTGTAGGGCCAGGCCCTATAAATACTCAGAAAGCACTGCAACCTCTGAAGGTGTATGGGGAAATGTACACGCTTTTATCTAGTCCCACGGTAACATAGCTGATTCATTCAACCTTTCTAAGGTTGGGCATCAGCCCAAATTCTGTGGCAATGTATGTTAGTGCAACTCCAGTAACCTCAACAATAGCTATTTCATTTTACATTATCAGAAAATATGGCAGATTGCATCTTATTGATGCAAACGCCTCCAGGAACTGCTTACAAGCCTAACAAAATCCCTATGGCTGGGAGCATATGAATATAGCAAGCCATGAATGATCAGTCAACTGGGCACCAGCAAGCCCTCATTGAAGGAGGAAGCCCTTTTGAGAAACTGGGCAGATACTCCTGAGTTATGTTCAGTGACTTTTAACACACAGTGAGTAATCTAATGTTACTAGCTCAGCTATAAAATTACACATATTTGTACTTTTTAGAAAGGTAATTAAGCTTAAACAAGATACAATTAGTTCTGGAGAAATGCCTACCTGTTGTCCTTCTCCTGGAAGGGCTGCAAAGTAATAATTCAAAATGCAGAACAAACCTAAAAATTCTATGCCTGTGGTGGGCCACATGTGGCCCACTGGGGATCCACCTGCAGCATAGTCCCCTGTAAAGCACACGACTGAGCAACTGCACAGGCCCACCCACCTCATTAGTAGAGCAGTGCAGCATGCCTGCACCAATTAGCCACCTCCTCCTGAGGCCTGATCCTGGAGATGGAGGAGGTGGAAAAAGGTAAGCTGGTGGGCTTGGTGAGGGAATTAGGGTACATGGGCTTGGGGGTCAGGAGGCAAAGGGAGAGTGACTCTGGGAATCTAATTCTCTCTCAGGCAGCTCTAGCTGTGATTACTGACTGCCTGTAGAAGGCACCTCCTCCTTCTCAGCCCGCCCCAGCTGCTGTCAATGACTGAGCCTGCAAACAGAAGCAGCACCCCTCCTCTCCTGCCTCTCCCAGGCAGCCCCAGGTGATGGTCTGTTTTCCTTTTGAGCAGGTGCAGCTCCCTGTCCCCTCTGCCCACTCCCCTCTGGCAGTTCCATATGCTGGGCTGCTTTTGAATAAAAGCATCTGCTCCTTCTCCTGCTCACTGCCTCCCAGGCAATGCCATGTGCTGGGCTGCTTTGGAAAAAGCTGGGGAAGCTCCCTGTCCCCTTTACCCTCCCGTCCAGAAGCCCTCCCAGATGCGAGGCTGCTTTGAGAAAAGTGCCACCTCCCTGTCCCCTTCACTCCTTCCCCTTCCCCTAGGTAACTCCAGCTGCTTGGCTGTTGATCAGAGTCCAAGGGAGGAAGCACCCATAAAAGAGAGAGAGCAATCCAGATCTGAGAATGAGACTCTGCTAACTTGGTGCTAAAATGCTGAAGCTTGCTGTCCACCCATTGCTTAGGTACAGAAATAAAAATAAATGAATAAAATATGCAGAAGGATTTCATTCCTCAATCTTTCCCCAGAGCTGAATCCCACCAGCTTTGGTGACTGCAAAGTGAATTGTCTGAAAGACTTGAGATATGTAAACAGAACCGAACTATTTTTAAAAATCCTGTTTCTTGGGTAACAAGGAGCAACACATGCACAAAAGTTGTTCAGAAGTGAGCCCACTAATTGACATTTTGCCAGTAGTTGAAAACCATTTTAAATTTTAAACCATTTAAAATTAGGGTTGCCAGTTAGAGCTCACCAAAAAAATGGACACACTTGATCGGGGCGGGGGGCACCCGGCTGGAAGGGGGTGTGGCTGGCTGGGAGGTGGGCTGGGCAGGAAGCAGAACTGGTGGAGGGGGGGTCCGGAGGCCACGGGGTTGGACAGGTGGAGGGGGGGCGGGAAGCAGAGCTGGCAGGGGAGTGTCCAGGGGCCGCGGGGCTGGCCGGGAGGAGGGGGGGGCCGGGAAGCAGAGCTGGGGGGGGTCAGGGGCAGTGGGGCTGAATGGGAGGAGAAAGGGGCTCGGAGGAAGGGGGGCAGGAAACAGACCTGGCGGGAGGAGGGTCGGGGGCCGAGGGGCTAGATGGGAGGAAGGGGGGGGGCCGGGAAGCAGAGTTGGGGGGGGCTGCAGGGCTGGATGGGAGGAGAGGGGGGCCCAGAGGAAGGGGGACAGGAAGCAGACCTGGCCATGGGAGGGGGGCGCAGCCATTGGCCACAGCCGGAGTCCTTCGCCTTTAGGTGCGAGCAGAAGCCGGGCAGGGGCAGGGCTGGGAGCCGCTCCCCCCGCCCGGTTTCTGCATGCAACCAGAGGCTCTTCGCTGAGAGGTGGGGCTGCGATTGGCACTGGGAGCCTCTGGTCACGTGCAGAAGCCGGGCGGGGGGAGCGGCTCCCACATGTCCGGTATTTTCTGAATTTTTCTACCGGACAGATACCGGACTGTCTGGTAGAAAACCAGACACCTGGCAACCCTATTTAAAATATCTATCCCAACAGCCCACCCAGTCTCTGGCAGTTCAGGCCCCAATGCATTCAACTCTACTTTCACTCTACTTTCCTGGCAAAGAAAACAAGAGCAGACACCTTTTTAATAAGATACCACGTGGCTACTGAAAATGTTGCAGTATTCATTTTCTTTTGTATGATTTCATATTAAATAAATGTTTAAATTCATGCACCTTGCTAATTATCCCGTATTTTCGCATTCTTTCATCCATAGCATTTTAAAAATATACAGATTATACTTCGGATTTTTGTTAGTAACTGGCAGACACCACGGTGGCACACTTACACACAGGCACACATGACCTCAATCTCAGTGCTTATCACAAAACTCACTCTGCTCATGGATAGAAAAACTTAGAGGGAACATTGACCTGCAGCCCATGTACCCCCTGGCTGCCCTTCTCCCCCACACATCTCTCATGCTCAGGGGCACCAAAGCTCTGCACTTCTATACCTCCTCGCCCTCCCAGCACTTTCATAGGCGCCGTGAATTGCCTGATTCACACTCCGTCCCTGCTCTTCCCCCGCCCTCCCAAGAGCTGGTATACTGCAAATCAGCTATTTTCAGTGTTCTAGGTCTGAGAAGGATGGGGAGGAGCGGGGACAGAGCGCAAATCAGGCGATTCACATGCTCTGAAAGTGCTGGGAGGGGGAAGAGCAGGTAAGTGCAGGGCTCTGGTGCCCCAGTGCACAAGAGACACATCGGGGAGTGGGACAGACAGGGAAGCCTTGGGGCCACAGGTGGAACCCCAGTGGGCTGTGGGCTGCTGCAGCCCACTGAGGTGAAGGAGGGCCACTCATGCGGCCCACCCACTCTTCCTGGTTGTTCGTCCTTGCTCTATGCTTTTTTTATACTCATTGATTTTGCATATATCAGTGACAATAATAATGTAACATTATCAAAAATGAAAAGAATCAAATTCTAGAGCAGGGTTTATTTTTCACTACAAGAAGGCAACCCACTACTACGGTATAGAAGGTTGAATGAGGAAACCTAAAATGATCCTTTAAGATAGAAATGGAACTACTCCCCTGATTTACTGGTCAATGAACAACACTGCAGATATAAGTTTTCCATACAGTAATGTTGTTTTTAGATGAGGTAACAACCCTGTGCTGAAACAAACCATAGTATTGTTTGTGTACTTACCTACAAAGATGACTTCATACCCAGTATAAGACTTAAAATTAGTGTCATCAAATGCAAGATTAGAATTTAATTTGGTAGGGTTTAACATGCCCACTCTCTTACCAGTTATGTAAGAAAGAGATCATAGAATCATAGAACACTAGAACTGGAAGGGACCTCGAGAGGTCATCGAGTCCAGTCTCCTGCCCTCACAGCAGGACCAAGCACCATCTAGATAGACCATCCCTGATAGATGTCTATCTAACCTGCTCTTAAATATCTCCAGAGATGGAGAGTTCACAACCTGCCCAGACAAACAAAGATGAAAATCTTTGTCTTTGCATAAAAGATTTTCTGCAGAGCTATATTTTTCAGCCAAGCCATTGGTATTCAATAACTATTTCTATTTAGGGCCAGATCTTGTTCCCATTAAAGACAATGGGAATTTTGCCATTGACCTCCCTGGGGAACTGGGTCTGGCCATCTGGGACATGTCAATGGGAAGTGCACAGAAGTTTGACAAGCCAAGCCAATTATATCATACTTTTAATCTATTTCAAATGTATGACAGCAAATAAAAAAACGCTTTGGAAAACATTAAAGGCAACAAAAAGTAACTGAAGATAAGATGGTTGGGTTTTTTTTCAGTGTGATGATCTTATTAATGGAGCATGAAAGGATATGTCTACAGCGCTATTTCAAATTAACTTAATTTGAAATGGTTAATTTGAATTAAGCTAATTTGAAATAATACATCTATACACACAAACTATTTATCTGGGGAGACTGGGAAAAGGAGATAGGAGAGGGGAAGAGAGAGGGTGCGAGAGGGAAGGGGGAAACGTGGGAGGAGGGAGCTGGAAGGGGGAAGCAAGGGGAAGAAGAGGGAGGGGAAGCTCAGGGCTCAGGGTTGGGGGTCTTACTGGAACAACTTGATTTTCATGCTAACCTGTTCCTGGGTTTGCATGTGGCCTTTGGTGGCCAGGCTGGCAGCTATCCTACCATAGACGGCCGCGTTCCTCCGTCTAGTGCGGAGATCATGGACATTGGCATCCCCCCAAACCTGAATAAGGTCCATGATCTGCACCATGGACCAGGAAGGTGCCTGCCTTCTCCAGCCCCTGTCAGGCTCCTAGGAGCTAGCAGACTGCTCCTGGGGAGCGGTGGTGGGCTGTCTGCCAGTGGCTTGCTGGCTCACATTTTGGGGCCACTGGGTCAGGGGCCCTGGTGGCCACTGTTGGCTCTGGGCTGGCAGGCTTGGAGCTGGCACAGGCACTGTGTCCAGGGTCTACCCCTTTAATGGCTCCAGGGCTGGAGAACTGGAGAAGAGGAGAGTAAGTTTTTCTGGTTGTGCCCAGAGTGGCCACCAGGGCTCCCTGGGAAGGGCTGGAGGCCCCCTTTCTCGAATTAAGTGTCTACACAGCACTTAATTCGAAATAGCTATTTTGAATTTGGTGTTACTCCTCGTAGAATGAGGTTTACCAAATTCGAATTAAGGGCTCCACTAGTTAGAATTAAATTCGAAATAGTGGTTTGCATGTATAGACGCTATTAAAGTTAATTTGAAATAATGGCTGTTATTTCGAATTAACTTTGCAGTGTAGACATACCCAAATAGAGATGTGATATTTTAGTAATGTATTTAAATAAAATATGCTAAACTTTTAGCGTGCTAAGAACTTGAAAGACTAACTGAAAGCATATGGCTAGATAACTAAAAGACAAAATTCAAGTGCGTTAGTAATTTACAGTATTTCTCCTAAGAAAACATTCTGTCATTCTTTGCATCAGAACATGATGTTCTTTGTAGGGGGGAGGAAGAAGATGAAAGCAATAAAAAGCTTTCCTGTAATGTAACAGGCACACTTAGAAGAGCTGATGATTAGGAAGCCAATGTAATTATGCTTCACAAGCAGAGCACAACAGTCACTAAAACGTACTAAAGTCAAAACCTTTGGATTTTTGTTCCACACATTTAATCAAAACCAATCTAATATTTTATCTAAATTTTAAAAAATCTGAATAAATTAATTGAAGGATGATGAGATATTCCTAGGAAAGAAACTTTAGCGACAGCAAGAAAAACACTACAAACACTTAGGGTATGTCTACACTACAGTACTATTTCGAATTAACTTAATTCAAAATAGTTAATTTGAATTGAGCTAATTCAAAATAACGCATCTATACACAAAAACTATTTTGAAATAGCATTTTGCTATTTCAAAATAGCATGTCCACACTGAGTGGACCCTGAACCGAAGTTAAGGCTGGCCGGAACCAGTGCCAGCAGGGCATCAATTTAGGACTTAGTGTGTGGGGCTGCTGCCTGAGGTTAACTGAACTCTGTGCTTAAACGGACCCTACCCCCACCCCAAACAGACAGTTCTCAGGGTTCCCCGCTTGCTTGTCTACCTCGATGAAGGACAGCAAAGCAGTCCTGTCTTGGAGTGCCCTGAGTGCCTGCACTTGGGACACCACAGCACTCGGCCACATGGAGCCAGAGCTGCCCCTGGGCACACCGGTACGTCTCGTGGGGTTGTTGCCATCAGCTCGGCAGCACTTGCTGCAGGCTGCCATCCGGAGGGTACATCAGGGGGCTGTCAGGATCCAGAAGGCACTGAAGGAGAGTGTCTACCCCGAGGATCCCTCAGAGCCTCCCCGGTCCTCCCCACTGGGGGCTTGTGCCCCATTCCTCCCTCACGTCCTTCCACTTACCCCTCCCTAGCCCCCCTTCCTGATGTCAAAGAAAATACACGTATGTTCAAAAATAGAAACTGGGTTTATTGAACAAAACTGGGGGGGGGGGAATGAACCTCTGGGGAGACTGGGAAAAGGAGGTGGGAGGGGGGAAAAGAGAGGGTGAGAGAGGGGAGGGAGAAACCTGGGAGGAGGGAGCTGGAAGGGGGAAGCAAGGGGAAGAAGAGGGAGGGGAAGCTCAAGGATCAGAGTTGGGGGTCTTACTGGAACAACTTGACTTTCATGCTAACCTGCTCCTGGGTTCACATGTGGAGATCATGGACATTGGGGGCATCCTCCCCAAACCTGAATAAGGTCCATGATCTCCACCATGGACCAGGAAGGTGCCCGCCTTCTCCAGCCCCTGTCAGGTTCCTGGGAGCTGGCAGACTGCTCCTGGGGAGCGGTGGAGGGCTGGCTGTCAGTGGCTTGCTGGCTCATGTTTTGGTCCACTGGGTCAGGGGCCCTGGTGGCCACTGCTGGCTCTGGGCTGGCAGGCTTGGAGCTGGCACAGGCACTGTGTCCAGGGTCTACCCCTTTAATGGCTCCAGGGCTGGGGGAGAGGAGAATAAGTTTTTCTGGTTGTGCCCAGAGTGGCCACTAGAGCTCCTTGGGAAGGGCTAGAGGCCCCCTATTTCGAATTAAGTGTCTACACAGCACTTAATTCGAAATAGCTATTTCAAATTTGATGTTACTCCTCGTAGAATGAGGTTTACCAAATTCAAATTAAGGGCTCCACTAGTTCGAATTAAATTCGAAATAGTGATTTGCCTGTGTAGACGCTATTAAAGTAATTTGAAATAATGGCTGTTATTTCAAATTAACTTTGTAGTGTAGACATACCCTTAGAGTGGGATTCACAAAGGCACTTATGTGCTTATCATTCAATGAAATCAAACAGATTATACACCTGAATGTCACCCTTGTTTTATTTTATAAACTTAATGAGACTTGTGCTACAATGGCCATGTACATGGAATCTTTCTTATGCAAAGACTGTAGAATCGTGTCCAACTAAAACTGGTCTTTAATACATTAGTTTAATTGCAATAAAAATGTTTAAAATTAAAAGCTTCTTAAAAGGGGAAATTTTGCCAAAAGAGCCTGATTGTGCAAACTTTACTCCCACTGTAAGTGCTTATGTGCTACTATGGATTACATTATAATTAACATTAACATAAATAGAAAGTTAATGTCAGCTGGGAGAAAGGCTATTACTTGAATGGGAAATACAGTCCATATTAGCTGCTTTGAGAAAAATGGAAAGTTGATAATTTAATAAAGCATCCTAAAACCTTAAATTCTCAAATGCCAAGAATACTACACTGAAACATCTTGCTTATCTCTGAGTGCTATTTATCTATCGTATTTAGGAGATAACTAAAACTTATCTGTACAATATCCAAATCAAACTTAAATCTGAACTGTACTTTTTCTGTCCAAATTGCTGCTGCACAAAGATCGATTCTAGCTTCTGTGTAACCCCAAGTGTTACATGAACATATTACATTGTCCAGTCAGTATTGTTTGACCTTCAACTAAGTCTTAGCTGGAGACTGGCAGGTTAAAAGGAAATATTACAAAGAAATAATGGAGCCTGCCTATCTCATAGAGCTAACCTTGAAAAGTGATCAAGTCTAGTCCCCTGCCTTCATAGCAAGACCAAGTACCATCCCTGACAGATTTTTGCCTCATATGCCTCTTTAAGGATTGAACTCACAACCCTGGATTTAGCAAGCTAATGCTCAAACCACTGAGCTATCCCCCCAATAATAACAGTTACACAGCTCAAACAGCCAAAAAAGGCAGAACAATTCAATGCTTCATTCTCTCTATTGAACACAACAGTACTACTCATCAGTATTCCCTCTAAAGCTGAGCAGCAGCAAAATTTCACAGATGATTAATCAGGCCCATACAGTCAGAGGCTCATGGCTCCCACTGGATGCTGCTCATTAATCACCTGTGAAACTGTGATGTTGCTTAGCTTAGAGGGAACAGATTTTTGCTGTAAGATCAGTGTCAGCATAGTAACACCATGCCTCCTTGTTTGCAGCAGTAAGAACATAGATCAGGAATGTATATCTGGAGCTGATATCATAGATTCCCAGGCAACGAGGAAAGAAAATATATATAAAAGTTTGGCTAAGGTTTTTGTCGCAAGAATCACAGGTCCGATGGTGCATACCCAAGGGGGGAAGGACAGAACCAGGTGGACAAATTTATAGTATTTATTCTAAGATTTTTAATAGACTGTGTTAATAATGAATGTACAGTATTTATTATATTTATTTTACGATTTCTAGTTAAACGTGTAAGAAATATAAGGATGGGAATGGCAAGGGGAATAGTCTTTATTCTAACAATATCCAGCTACACTAATTAAATAACTGTGATAACTACAAACTCTATGTACTACCCAAAACAACTACAACACTAAGCTTATACAACAAGAAAAAATCAAATCATACATACCAACTTACACAGCACACGGAACATTTCACAGATATCGGTTTGGTTGCGAAGGCCTTGGTTATGCCCAAGAGTCAGGGGAGGTGGCTGGTCGGTTGATCAGACCGGCAGCACTTTGAAGTATACGAGAAGGCACACGCACAGTGGTACGTGTGTTGCGAAGACCTCCTAGAGCGAACTGTGCGATGGGTATTTATCCCCAAATCTGCACATCACTTTCCTGTGCTTGCATATTACCATATATGGCCCAATGGTCACCAAGTGGGGGGTCTGTGTCCCAGGGGTTGGGTCAAAACTGTGCAGGTTTCATGCGACCAGGTAAGCCCCGCAGTTCTCACGCCAAGGTGACGGGTGGGAGAGTCTGAGGCTATATTTCCCTTTTCACACCTTCCCTTTTTCAAAGGCAATGGTATGCAGGAAGGGTGCGGCCGGTTTCTCCCAAGGAGTACTGCAGCCCACTATAGCAAGAGCGGCCTGGCCAAACTTTTTTTACTGAGGGAGCAGTTTCTTTTCTCTAACAGTTTTTTAAAAGGGTAGCCTAATGTTGGGCTCCTTTCATAGGGTATGTCTACACTTTTACCCTAGTTCGAACTAGGGATGCAAATGCAGGCATTTGAAATTGCTAATGAAGTGGGGATTTAATCACAGCTGACCCGAACCAGAAAGCGTGTGCCGGGAGGCGGTAGTTCGAACCAACCCTCTTGGTTCATTTTTTGAGGAGTAACGTTAGTTCGAACCAAGGGCTTTGGTTGTGACTTGAACTAGCGCGCCAGCGAAATCATGCTAATGAAGTGCGGGATATTTTAATCCCCACTTCATTAGCAATTTTGAATGCCTGCATTTGCATCCCTAGTTCGAACTAGGGTGCAAGTGTAGACATACCCATAGACACCTGATTGATGTTCAGCTCTTTTGAAAATCAGTTCACTTCTTTATATGCTTAAGTATGGTCAGAGGAGCCTAAGTTTAGGCACCTGTTCTTAGCTATGGACTAGTCTATAAATACCAATGCAATTAGTAGCCACTGATTTTGGGCACCTAATTTGAGCCCTTGCATGTTGAGTTCCCGGAAGCAGTGGCCACTGTTGAAAATTTTGACCTTAACATTTACACTTAAAAAATAAGATAATCAGATGTTTATCATTAAATGCCTTTATTTACAGCACTGTCATTTTACATTACTAGAATTCAAGCATAGTTTTACAGGTTTAAGCAGAGTGCTACATTTATATCTTGCATTCTTATAAATGCTGCTACATTGTTTATATTGTGTTCCATTTGATAGTGTGTGCCAAAGGTCAAATAGTAACTGGCCAGTACCGAATGCTTGCAAAGCATGGTGGATATGTATGGCTGGAGACTCAAGGAACTGTCATTTATAATACACGGAACCTACAACCTCAGTGCATTGTCTGTGTCAACTATGTTCTAAGGTAAGTTATATAGAACCCCAGACGTGTTTATGAAATCTGTGCTATAAACAAAGGCACTTTGTTGAATTTTTGTAAGATGTATTTTACTCTGATATTCTGAAACCAACTTTGCCAAGCAAGATAGATCAAACACAATTGTTGGATATTTTCTTTTAATAATGTCTATCTGATACAAAACCTATTGACCTATGCCTGCAGAAGGCTTTTATTTGCATGCAGTAGACTTTCTAATCTGTTGACAGGGCCAGATATAAAACATGCATGGAAGATTTGGACTTAATTGCTTGTTACCAGGTGGAGAAAAACATTTTAAGTATAATCTCTTATAAATAGCACCAGGAAGAACCAGTTTTCCTCAGCAAGACCAGCAAGTGATCTTCTTTTGGCAAAATTAAATATTGTGGTCATAGATTTCCACCAAAATCTGCAATCCTGTTGAGTGAAACAGGGCTGGGTCATTACTGTATTAATTACACTCTTATAAAATGGGTGTGACAGTGGTTAATTATCCCCCAAAATTGCAACTGCAGCTTCGCTTTGTTTTACATTAAGTTGTGGGTGCTCAGCAACTCTGGAAATCAGGCCCAGTTGTCTGATGGTAGGCACCCAAAATTAGTGGGAGTTTTGACAATGCTGGCCTTGGTGTTTAAAGTTGCAACAGTTTGTTAACTGTTTATATGCTGACTTTGTTTTAGAGTGCAAAATATCTAACAGAGCTACTGTTTTGTTAGTGAAATTGAGAAGAATGACATTGTGTTCTCAATGGACCAGACGGAATCACTTTTTAAGCCTCACCTGCTGACAATGAACACTATTTTTGATAATGGGGTCCCAGTGACTGAGAAGAGTGACTTCTTGTTCACAAAACTGAAGGAAGAACCTGAGGAGCTTGCTCAATTGGCACCCACACCTGGCGATGCCATTATTTCATTGGATTTTGGTTAGTGTTGTAGCATCAAGCAGCATGCACTAAAAATAACCACAAGATATTTCTTGCTTTAACAAATGCAAAGAATCTCTGTGGGACTGATCTTGCCCTCCCTTTCACTTGAGCAAATCAGGTGTGACTCTACAGAAGTCAGAACTCACACCAATGTACAATTTCTGTGAGCCAGATCAGATGACAATCAGGCCTGTTTTTTCCCCGATTTAACTAAAACCTTAAAATGTGAAACATGCACAGTTGTATTGCCATGGCGATTGGGGGGGGAGGGCTCTTTTCTTTCTTTCTTTCTTTCTTTCTTTCTTTCTTTCTTTCTTTCTTTCTGTAAATAGCTGTATTGTGTCATAGCACAACACAATGGTCAGGTTGAAAGAACTTGTCAATCTTGTCTGTTCAGGGACACAGAAGTTTGAGGAAGCTTCTATCTACAACAAAGCTGCTGTTTTGACTCTAAACAAACAGTGGCCAGGGGAAGTGAAGTCTCATACTTCCCAAAGTGAAACGATGACCATGCCATCATTTACAATGCCCCAAGTTGCACCAGGCAGCAGCACTCCAAGTGCAAGTAGTAACAGCAGTTGTTCAACGGTAAGAAAGGCCTTTGAATTGAAAGTTAAATTATCTAATCTACAAACTGCAAGATAAATAAATGGGGTGTGATGTTTTGTATGTGGCTCCTATCAATATGTGTGTAATAGTGGTGTAATCTTCATATTTATGAACTGACCAAGGCAACTATACATGCATTGTACTGAATACACATTGAATAACATAATGAGGATAATAAATGGGGGCTTACTCCCAATACCAAGCCTTACTTATAGCACCTAGATCAAGCCACCACTACTTCTAGGTAGATTGGCCAATAAAAGGCTGCCATAAGATAGTGCAGCCATTATTTATATCTCTAACAAAATCCTGGCATAGCATCTTCATTTGTTCATTAGGTAGAAGCTGTGGCCATATTTCAATGGTTCCCAATTACTGGCACATATACCGGTCCTGGCACATCAGACTTCAGAGACTGATACCATGGATTTCCTCTCCCTCCCAAATGACAGAACAAAATGACAGAATTTCACTAGGAGGGTAGTGAAGCACTGGAATGGGTTACCTAGGGAGGTGGTGGAATCTCCATCCATAGAGGTTTTTAAGTCCTGGCTTGACAAAGCCCTGTCTGGGAGGATTTAGTTGGGGTTGGTCCTGCTTTGGGCTGGACTTGATGACCTCCTGAGGTCTCTTTGAACTCTAGGAGTCTATGATTCTATGATTTTCTGTGCTGGGCCTCAGTGAACTGCTGCTGTTTGCTATTTGTTCATTTGTATAGTCACTAACCAAAAACTTGGTTTTTTCTGAACTAAGCAGGATGATGCACTGACTGAAACACATGATTAAACTTGCATAATTAGCCCTAGACATTGGAAAGAGCTGGCTTAGCATAGCCGACGGGCCATTCCTGGAGGATGCCTCATTTAATTCGTATACCCTGGAAGAGGAAAGCTTGAGCCCATGCTTACCCCTTTCCTCCTCAGAGAGAGTTAACAGAGGATATCTCAAGTTATTTTTGCAATGTATCAGAAGTAGTAACTCTATATCCTTAAGGCAGATGATTTCTGTCATTATTGCATGCAACACTTTTCACCATTTTTAGTGATGCAAGTAGTATTCAGTGGGTGAATAGCATGTGTTTATTAGCATGTAAAATGTTTGCTTTGCAGGGATGCTGTAGATTCAGTTTTGTTTGTTTTGCATAGCTGATGTTCATTACTGTACAGCACCATGCACTGAGAGCATCAGCTCAGAAGCCAGTGCTATGAGTATCTAGCTGCTTCTTAAAGCAGTTCTTTTTTTATTCCTGTGCAGCCAAGCAGCCCAGGAGACTGTTACAGCTCCTTAGATGAAGATCTTAAGATTGAGATGATTGAGAAGCTCTTTGCTATGGACACTGAGTCAAAGAACCAGTGCAACTCCCAGGTGAGAGAACAATGGTATTTTCTTGCCCACCAGCTGTGAAGCAGTTCCACCATAACCATTACTATGGATGACAATTCTATTGTAATATGGCACTTAGTTCTCAGTGCTGCTCACCATCCCCATTCCTCAAGAAGATCCAGAGAGGGCCAGTGTAGCCCAGAAAGAGTATGGAGATGAATGGAAAGGGGCTGTGCTGCAAAGCTGGCTGATTTACTGCATCTCCTTCAGATCCTGTGCGTGCAGGGCTCCATCTGGAATTCAACATTGCTAGAGGAAGTTACATAACAGGGGTAGCATCCGACCCCAGCTTGCCTGGATCCAGCCCCTGAGGCTCAGGGATTTCTCCCTCCCCGACATTGGGGAGCCCACACTGGCATTCCAGCCCTCTGCCACCCACCCACATGGCTAGAGCACACAAAATCTACTGGCCCAGCCCCCCCCCCCAGCTGTGCAAGGGGAATGTGAGGGAAGTGTCTTCTCAGTCGGGGTATGTCTACACTACCCCCCTAGTTCGAACTAGGGGGGTAATGTATGCATACCGAACTTGCTAATGAAGCCCGGGATTTGAATTTCCCGGGCTTCATTAGCATAAAGCCGGCGCCGCCATTTTTAAAAGCTGGCTAGTGCGAACCCCGTGCCGCGCGGCTACACACGGCACGGGCTAGATAGTTCGGACTAGCAAGCCATTCCGAACTATCTGTACGCCTCGTTCCATGAATGGCTATCTGTACTCCTTGTTCCACAAACTACGAATGGCTACGAGGCGTACAGATAGTTCGGAATGGCTTGCTAGTCCGAACTATCTAGCCCGTGCCGCGTGTAGCCGCGCGGCACGGGGTTCGCACTAGCCGGCTTTTAAAAATGGCGGCACCGGCTTTATGCTAATGAAGCCCGGGAAATTAAAATCCCGGGCTTCATTAGCAAGTTCGGTATGCATACATTACCCCCCTAGTTCGAACTAGGGGGGTAGTGTAGACATACCCTCAGGGACTTCTCACTTTGCTTGTCACTTGTGTGCAGCCATCGACTGATGTTTCTGTGGGTCAGCAGCCCCCAACCCAAAAAAGGTACCCCACTCCTGTTATATAATGTAAGTGCTATAATAATCTGTCATTCTGGGTATGTCTACACTACAGCAGTAATTCGAACTAACTTAATTCGAATTAGTTAATTCGAACTAGTGCATCTAGACCTAAAAACTAGTTCGAATTAGCGTTTTGCTAATTCGAACTAGCATGCCCACATTGAGTGGACCCTGAACTGAGGTTAAGGCTGGCCGGAAGCAGTGCCGGCAGGGCATCAGATTAGGACTTAGAGCGTGGAGCTGCTGTCTCAGGCTCGCTGAGGGCTGTGGTTAAAGGGACCCGACCCCCACCCCGGACAGACCGTTCTCAGGGTTCCCCGCTCGCTTGTCTAACTCGATGAGGGACAGCAAAGCAGTCCTGGCTTGGAATGCCCACACTCGGCACATCACAGCACTCGGCCATCAGCCTGGCTGCACTTGCCGCAAGCTGCCATCTGGGGGGGGGGTCAATCGGAGGGCTGCAGGAGATCTTCCACCCCGAGGAGCCCGCAGAGCCACCCCAGTCCTCCCCATCAGGGGCTCGTACCCCATTCCTCCCTCACCCCCTTCCACTTCCCCCTCCCTAGTCCTCCTTCCTGATGTACAAAATAAAGGACACGTGTTCAAAAATAGAAACTTTCTTTATTGAACAAAACTCAGGGAGACTGGGAAAAGGAGGTGGGAGAGGGGAAGAGAGAGGGTGGGATAGGGGAGGGCAACTAAAATGATAAGGGGCTTGGAACAGGTCCCATATGAAGAGAGGCTAAAGAGACTGGGACTTTTCAGCTTAGAAAAGAGGAGACTGAGGGGGGATATGATAGAGGTCTATAAAAGCATGAGTGGTGTGGAGAGGGTGCATAAAGAAAAGTTCTTCATTAGTTCCCATAATAGAAGGACTAGAGGACACCAAATGAAATGAATGGGTAGCAGGCTTCAAACTAATAAAAGAAAGTTCTTCTTCGCAACGCAAATAGTAAACCTGTGGAACTCCTTGCTGTGAAGGCTAGAACTATAACAGAGTTTAAAGATAAGTTAGATAAATTCATGGGGGCTGGGTCCATCGAGTGCTATTAGCCACGGGGTAGAAATGGTGTCCCTGGCCTCTGTTTTGGAAGGCTGGAGATGGATGGCACGAGACAAATGGCTTGGTCATTGTCTTCGGTCCATTCCCTCCAGGGTAGCTGGTGTTGGCCGCTGTCGGCAGACAGGCTACTGGGCTAGATGGACCTTTGGTCTGACCCAGTACGGCCGTTCTAAGCTCAGGGCTCAGAGTCGGGGGTCTCAGTGGACCATCTTGATTTTCATGCAAACCTGCTCCTGGGTGGCCAGGCTGGCAGCTATCCTGCCCTAGACGGCCACTTTCTTGTGCCTAGTGCGGAGGTCGTGGATGAGGTCCACGATCTCAGCACTAGACCAGGCAGGCGCCCACCTCTTGCAGCCCTTGGCAGGCTCCTGGGAGCCACTTGCCTGGTCCCGGGTAGAGGCGGAGGGCTGGGTGGCAGCGGGTGGCTGGTTCGTGCCGTGCCAGTTGCAGGGTCTGCTGGCTGGGTGCTGGCAGGCTTGCACCTGGCACGGACACCGTAGCCAGCCCGTGCCCCTTTAAGGGCTCCGGGGCTGGGAGGAGGGCAGAAGAGTTTCCCTGGTGGTGCCCAGAGTGGCCACCAGGGCAAGCTGGGGAGGGCTAGCCTCCCACTAGTTCGAATAAAGTGGCTATACAGCCCTTAATTCGAACTAGCTAATTCGAACTAGGCGTTAGTCCTCGTGGAATGAGGTTTACCTAGTTCGAATTAAGCGCACTGCTAGTTTGAATTAAGTTCGAACTAGCAGTTTGTATGTGTAGCGCCTATTAAAGTTAATTCGAACTAACGTCTGTTAGTTTGAATTAACTTTGTAGTGTAGACATACCCTCTTTCAGCTACTGCTTAAAATCTAGGTTAACACTTGAGGGCTAAACAAACTGAGATAGGCACAGCAGAAGTGATCCAAACTCCTGCTGTTGGAGCAGTCAAAAGGGTAAACCTACGAGCCGGTTGTACCGTGCCTCCCCCACTGAGCCCTCAGCACATCCAGCCAGCACTGTGCAGGGCTCCAGTGGCAATGTAAAAGGCCTGGAGCAATCATCAGGCCCTGGGACAACTGGCCCTTGCCATTTGGCAGCCCTTTTGGCCTAGGGCTACACCAGTGTTTCTCAAACTTTTTTTATAAAGTACCCCTTTTAAAAAAAATTATAAGTATCCCCCAATACCTACAGTTTTCAGTGTACATTTCAGTGTACATACAGCATTTTTTCTACCATTGCAACACACTTGTTTAAACAACTTAATCGTAGTCAGGTGGGCGATTAAATTTTTGGGTGTAAAAAGTACAAAAATAATATAGCGCTGTAAAACTTAAAACAAAAATTCCGTTTTCTCCACATTTCAGTTGTGTTGACATACCCTCCAGACGTCTCTTGAGTACCCCTAAGGGTACTTATACCACTGGTTGAGAAACACTGGGCTATACCATTCAATTAAACAGTGAAAAATGGCTTTTCAGAACACTGAATACTGACTTAGACTAGATAGAGCAACAATAATAATAAACAATTCCAGCTGGCCTGATAGGCAACCAGGAAACATTCTTTCCAGAGCAACAGGGAAATACACAAAGGTGACATGCTCAAGTAACAAGGAGGGGACAGGAAAGTGCACATATCACGTGTAACACGCTTCTCCCCTCCTCCATGGCATTATTTGTGTTTTCATTCTACTTGCCTTCTTCCTTTCTGGGTTCATAACTATAAAAAAGACATAGAAACTGAGTGAAAATGGCTTTCCAAATAAAAGATCTGAGACCTCTTCAGAATAAATTTCTCTATGCTTTTGTTAGCAACTTGTGACTGCAGACGCTGCCTGTGTAAGCACCATAGCAAGATTTTTTTACCAGCATCAATTGAACGTAAGCTTGCTCAGATGACTTCAAGGGTGCATGAAACCTTTCTGCCTTGCTTGCAGTTCCGGTAGCTGCTGGTCATCTGAATCCTCCCTGTGGACCTGGGGCCTCTAAGGGCTAAATCTGGGACTGCTGCTTTGATTGAAATAGAAGGAGAGTGATTTGCTGCTCTGGGTGGATGGGAAGTGTGCTTGCTTCCTGCTTCTAGGTTCAGTTTCTTTCACATGGAAGATGCAGCATTTAAGTGCAATAAACACCCCCCACTGAAAAATACAGAAATGAAAGAGCCATTGTCCTGCAAACAGTTTAATGTCTTTTCTTTTGTGGTTTTGATATACATTTTCTGTGCAATTAGATTCAGAATAACTTATTTTCCATTAGTCAGGAGTGATTTGAAGATGAATTGTACGCCATGCACTTAAAGTGACAAAGTTATTCAAAGTCCAGTGGAACATCTGCTCATGTTGCATTTGGACATCAGCCTTCAGAAAGTGCTGTGCATAAGGGAGTGTTTGCTGGTGTGCATATCACAATTTTCAGTCCTCCTGCCTGTTTCTCATCTGCCCTGCAGCCTTATCTCCAACAGTATTGGAAACAAGTGTAGAATTCATGGAAAGAGGCATTTCAATATGGGAATGACATGCATCTTTAAATAGGTGTCTGCCACTTTCAGAATTTCATTTAAGTAAATTCATGTAACTCTTAGCTATACAGCAGGTATAATGATTCTTCACTCTTGCATTCACTGAAATTTTATATTCAATATACACATTCACTGACATGTTATTAGCATCTTAATAACCTCTGGGCTTTTTTATTATTATTAATTTGTACAGACTGATTTCAATGAGCTGGACCTTGAAACCCTGGCTCCTTACATTCCCATGGATGGTGAAGATTTCCAGCTGAGCCCAATCTGCCAAGAAGAGCGCCCTCTCCCTGAAAATGCGCCGAACACCCAGCAGAGTTTAAGAAGCATGAGTGCCATTTTCCAGCCCCTTGCTCCTATCTCTCAGAATGAGTTCCTCTTGGAGAAATACTGCCAACAGATTTCAAATAAAAACACAAATCCTAATCATGGACCTCTGTCATCTGTGTTCTTCAACAGTAGTAATAGCAAGTCATCACTGCCACCATACCATGTGCGAGGCAGCACTCCACTGGCTTCAATGGTTGGAAGACCAGGCACCCAGTGGCCACCTGATCCACCATTACAGTATGTTCCTACTAAGTGGAGACTCATGGATAAATACTATGGGTCCTTAGCAAGTTCCTCATCGGGGCCACCAGTTCACTCTCCCAACGTGTCCTTATATAAGAAAAGGTAAATCTGTGCAAGGTATTATTGTACCTCTCGTTGAGAGCGCGTGCTGCAAACCCTGAAAAGGTCTGTTTGCTCGCTCTGCTGGAATAATTTGTTTCAACAAATGAATGGAATATTAGGAACCCAATTCTGCTGTCCTTTGAAGTCAACAGTTTTGCTCTTCCATTGACTTGAAGGGGAGTAGGATTGGGCTGCTTTTCCACCACCATCATCATCAGTGCATTTGTGTGTTTTTGTGCAAACTTACATGTCTATCACCAAACCAGAGCACAGTTTTGCATAGATGCATTACTGTACGCAGTGTCAGGAACAGACTTGGGAGGACAAGGAGAAGGATGGCCCAGTGGTTTTAGGGTAGCCAGAGGGCTGGATTCCGTTCCCTGCTTTGCCGTAGAGACATTGGGCAAGACTCTTGAGCCTCCATTCCCCATCTGTAAAATGGAGATAATAGCACTTCCTTATCTCATAGAGGTGGTGGGAGGGCAAATACATTAAAGACTGATGTACTCAGAGACTGCAGTGATTGGGAGCTGCATATATACTGTAGATAAATAGCTTCATTATAATCTTAAGCGTGCTGTTTAACAGAAATCATCCTTACATTTCAGATTGTAAATACAGCTTAGGAACATGTATTACTACCATGATGAGCATAGGGTAGAACCAGGATAGAAGCACAGTGGTCCAGAGCAGTCATGTCATGCCTCAGATTCCCCTACCATAACATGGAAATCAAAACACTGGCTGAACTTTGTAAAGCTCTTTGGGACTCAGATGATGAGTCATCCAAGCGCTTCAGGGTTGTTGTTAATACTTTTATAGATATACAAAAATGGTGTGTTTTAATTTTTAAAAAATTGTAACTATCTCAGGAGAGTGTGCACATACAGTTTTATATCTGCAGGATCAATTAATTGTATGCAGTTGCCAACCTTTTTGTCTATGTGATCACAGAGTTAAATGTTTGTCCAGCAAAACTAACATGTTTACCCATAATTGTGCCTGCAAAAATGGAGAGCAGGTTAACCCCTGATAAAAATTTGACCTACTAATTTATACAATATTTTGATTCACAAATTAATGTTAGACTATGAAGTGCTGAATTAACAGACTTTTATTAATACTTGTTATTGAAAGTTTCTAAACATTATGACAACCAGGGTGGTGACAACTGAGTTAAGTGTACAAGAAAAATTTTGCAGTTGCCGTCCAGCCTGTTCCACTCGGACACAAATAGTCTTATTTATTTGCAAACTCAAGGAAAGGTATTTTCTTGTCAGGTCACTGGACAGTTTTGAGCAACATGGCATAGATATAAACCCTGCAAGAACTGCTCTCGCCAACAGTTTGAAACTGAAGCGACAGATGGATTATGAGGAACAAATATTTCAACAACGGACGGGGGTAATTTGTTACAAGAAAATTTAGACAATTCAAAAGACAACCGTTACAGAGGTTTTTCATTTGATTACTTATGTCTGGTTCTGGTTCCTTTATCAACTATAGGCAGATTTGTCAACGATTAACCCGTCTCATTTAATGTGGAAAAGGATGAAAATTCTCAAAGGTGAAAATTGTTCATTGGTTACTGAAAAGAAGTCCCTCAGCACAAGTGTCCTTACTGGTAAGACATACATTAATTGTGTCGTGTTCATTTTTAGATATTATTTTAGTATAGTTTCACTAGAAACAAAGACTCTGTGCAGGAATTATCATAATGTTTGCCACATTCATGCCAAAAGCAGAACTGCCATCAACCAAACATAGACCAACTCAACTCTCATCAGGTTTTTCAGTGGGATTGTCCCATAAATGAAAGGTTATACATTGTTCTGGGATTCTGTCTCCTGGGAGCCTGATGTGATAATTCCACACTACAGCTCAGATTTATGGTCACTGTGGCCTTTTAATATTTCCAGTCATCTCGGCAGCATCAGAATTTTCACTACCCTGCAGTAGGCCTGAGGCCCCAGGAAGGCAGCCTAAAGTGTGATTTCTGTGGCAAGCCATCAATTTAAGTTGAAGAAGGGATGTGAATGTTTAACCAGTTAACTGGTGGGGACTGGAGCAGCTTCCCACCATGGACATGGGCTGCTCAGGCCAGGCAGGAGCAGCCTCTGCCTGTCGGGGGCCTGGGCAATGGCCTGCAATGAGGGGGATGGGCCAACCCAGCAGCAGGTGGAAGGGCGACTCCAGCTGGGCTGGAGTGACCTCCCCCTGTCCACCCTCCCCTTTAATCAGTTAATTGCTTAAACGATATGTTTAACTGGTTAATCAATTAAATGGAATTTTATATCCCTAGTTTGAAGTATTTAAATCTGGGTTCAAATATTCCAATTCTTCTCCACTCCTCTTTGGACAGTCTCAGTACCAGGGGTGGCCCGTGAGCCTAGGCAAACTAGACAGTTGCCTAGGGCGCCGCCGGCCTGGGCACCCGATGATGATGTCACAGCCATTGACGGCCGTGCAGGCGGGGGCGCCGATCGCGCCTTCCGCCTAGGGTGCCAGCTGCCGCAGCCGGCCTCGGGCTGCTTCTGCTCAGTACAATAGTTGCCTTTGTTCTGTAACCCATCCCATTATATGCAGCATCATTTGTTCACAACTAGGTTAGGCATATACTTAGACAATCAATGGTTCTGAAGAAAGAAACCCTCAAGTACTGATAACGATAGTGATCGAAATAAGGTGGTTAGCTAAGCCTTCTGTAGATTTCTGAAAGAATTCTGAGGAAGAGACACACAATCTCACTTGCCCTATGTGTATAAATAATTCAATGAGCACCGTAATCCTTTAAGTGAAAAAAAATAGAATCTAGCTTCTTGATTTTAAACTGTCACAGAAAATGATCACACTCATTTCAAATAATGACATAGTCTCTGCTTCGGGGGGCAGTGACTTGACTACCCAGAGAAGGTGTCCTGCCATAGATTTGGAGCAGTGTGGTTAAGTTACACTTTCATTACTATAATCAAGGACTCTTGCGCGCACAGAAGATATGTTGGCAGATTGTGACACAGAGGTCATTTTAAAAACCAGTTGTTGCATTTTATTTTAGATGAGTTTATTCGTAACTCACAAAGGGGTCTGAGCCAACCAATGAACCAGCTGCAGCAACGACAGCAGCAACCCTCTTGTGGAAGCCCTGGTGAAAATCAGAAAGCGGCATTCTCTCCTCAGTTTTACAGTTCCCATTACCAAAACTTTAATGTTCAACCAATTCATAAAAAGTCAGGTAAGGGGCTATCACAGGCAAATGAGAAAATAATTTTGTTCTTTTTTTTCAATACAGATATGGGTACTGATGTCTTATACAGGGGAGATAGAGGATAATAAACTTCAATGCAAATCTGTATAAAAGTCTCAGGGTATGTCTACATTGGCCCCTTAATCCAAACGAGGGAGGCTAATGTAGGCATTCGAACTTGCAAATGAAGCCCGGGATTTAAATATCCCGGGCTTTATTTGCATCTTTCCATGCGGGCGCCATTTTTAAATCCCCCTTAACCCGAACTGACTGCCCACGACTACACGTGACAGTCAAAAGTTAACTCGATCTAAGTTCTTAGTTCGAGTTAACTGTTACACCTCGTGGAATGTTAAATTCTTTCTCCCAGACAATGAATTAGATGTGATTCAAGACAACAGCTTTGCTCCCTGTGTGAAGCTTACATTAAATGGAGATTTCACCAGACAACTGTGTATGAACTGGCAGCTCAGAATCCTCCCATCAAAATGTAGCATAGCAGCTGCCAAAATAGCCATGTCTGGAATGCATCAACCAGACCTGATTTTAGTTAGTGTATGCACATTGCTGCAGGTCCACTAGTCATGCACTAGCTCTCCCCAGCTAGCCTTTTCCTTATACCTCTTCTGTGTGGCTACTATGTAAGCCCTTGTGCAGTGGATCCATGGTGGTTTTGCTGAATGTAGAGATTCCAGCTCCAGAGAAGCAGAAGAGAAGGCTCTGCCCCTTGAAAAGCATTAATTTAAAAAATCCAGAGTTGAAAATATAAATGGCCATGCATTGACATCTGCACCCTTGAGAACCCGTAAGTGGATACTCTTCATAATAAGTGTCCAAAAGCATATATGTCAGTGGATACCTTTATAGATTTAGGCAAAGGGGGTGGTAAGTAAGCCTCTCACTCATTTCCCTAAAATTCTACCGCACTAACATCAGAGCCATTTTTCCATTAATAAGTATGCTCAGTGTTTAGCAAATGCAAGGCTGTAATTTTAGCTGATATATATGCCTTGTTAATGAATACTTCACTGTTCAACAGGCAAATTACATGACAGTTCACTTTTCTGACTGTAGTGAAAATCTTCCTAAACAAAACAAGAACTTAAAAAAAATTCAACAGTGAGTGGAAAAAACTTGTCCGCTATTCCTTTTTCCCAGCACCCAGTTCAGTGCTATTGTTGTCCTCTCGCTATTAAATTATATGTAAATTCTCTCCATTTTTATTGTCCTTTCCACCATATACTTGGACTTTGCAACATTAATCTCAACAAAATCTGATGCCTACCATCAATCTTGGTGAATAAAAGTTGAAATGACATAGCATAATGTTAAATACGATTATTGCAGTTCTTTTGTAGCAACTGTGTAACATCAAAGTGATTTTATGTTTGGCAGCTTGTGCATACATTTTCCCCTTCAACTGAAAGTGTGAACAAACAGCTCACTGCAACACCACCACAATCACAGAAGTGAGTCACAGTTTAGCAAATGTAGGTTTGACTTTTTTAAAAGGGACCATAAAATAATTAGAAGAGAGGTACATGACTGCAATGGGTGTTAATTCAGAAAACTATGTGGTTTACTACAAGTTTCCTGTTTTGAACTAGAATAATTTCCCCTTTAAAAAATCTAAGTGATGAGGAAAAGAAAACATGTTTCACTTCTAGCTAAAAATTCATATGAGAGATTATTCTCAGTTTTAAATGTTGTTTGGCATATATAGGTTTGAACTGAACGATGAAATGCTGTTTTCAGGTATCCAAATGTAATAGAATAACAACGATAAAAGAGAGGTGGGGTTAACATTTCCCCACCCTGTGTTTAGATAGGCATCATTCATGATTTTATACTTTTTCTTTAACACTCTATTTCAGGTGTGACAAGTCGTCTGCTTGGGCAATCTTATGAACCCTATTTGTTGCCTGAATTGACCAGATATGACTGTGAGGTGAATGTCCCTGTTTTGGGCAGTTCTACACTTCTGCAAGGAAGTGATTTGCTCAGAGCTCTTGACCAGGCGACCTGAGTAGCCCTGCAATATTCCTTGGCCTGTACTGTTCAAAACAGCTTCAGTTTTTAAATCTATTTTTTCAAGTAGACAATTTCTAATACCCAATACACCTTTACAAGATTTTACTTATATATTGAACTTGTCCATGTTACCAATAGTGGCCTTTTTGAAGTTACTTGCTTTATTATTCTTACTAAAAATATACATCTACTGTATTTTTCTCTATTTCAATAAAAGTGTTCTTTAGAAAATGTGTATGATTTCCCCTCCTGCCTCACTTGTAATTTATATTCTCTGACATTTTCTTTGGTAGTCATGCTGACAAAACTGTGGTGTAAATGTCTCTCTAATACTTTGGCTCCTGTACTGCTAAGTTTGATTGTTTTTATTGCCAAAGATAAATTAAAACAAAAAAGAAATCTGCTCTCTGATCACAGTTTGTGTTCACTTTCTAAATTAAAATTCTCTCCACCCCTATTGTATTTGTAGTGTCTGTTTCCCAGCACTAAGCATAATGTAAATTTAACACCTTTTGGAGGGAAAAAATTAAAAAGCTCATACCACAACTTTCTGACTTTCTCCCCCTAAATCACATACTAATTGCTGAAAGAAACATCAAGGGTGAAGTGCAAAGTTTGTGGGTGTCTCTGAAAGTTGCACAGTGTAGTTTTGTTCATAACATGTTTGTGGGCTAGATCCTTAGATACTGAAATTGGTGTTGCTCTGTTGCTGAACAGGCGCTATGTTGATATATGCTAGCAGAAGCTCTGCACCTATCTTTTCATTTGTGATAAGGTTTCATTGTTTGGGAGGGGATATTTCTTTTCTTTCCTTATTATTTTACACAAAATGTAACTGAAATTTTGAAATTTCTGTCTGGGTTTTTATATATTGGTATTTTTATTCTAGCTAAGACATAGTACCAGAACTAAGTCTCAGTTTTCAAGAACTGTTTTTGGCTAGAGCTGGTAGATTGCATTATGGTGGTGCCAAGACTGCAGGACTGTAAGAATCTTTCCAAAGGGTAGTAATAACACTGCTAATTACCAATTAAGTTGGCCTTTGTTTTCCATTTTACATGCTAGATAGCTACATAATCACAGTAATGAAACATTAAGGCTACATCTACATTGGCAAGATTTTGCGCAAATACTTTTAATGCAAGAGTTTTTGCATTAAAGTGTTTGCACAAGAGAGCGTCTACACTGGTATGTGCTTTTGCGCAAGAGATGTGCTTTTGCGCAAAAGCATCCGTGCCAGTGTAGATGCTCTCTTGCGCAAGAAAGCTCCGATGGCCATTTTAGCCATCGGGCTTTCTTGCACAAGAAATTCATGTTGCCTGTCTACACTGGCCTCTTGCGCAAGAACACTTGTGCAAGAGGGCTTACTCCTGAGCGGAAGTGTCATAGTTCTTGCGCAAGAAGCACTGATTTCTTACATTAGAACATCAGTGTTCTTGTGCAAGAACTTGCGACCAGTGTAGACAAGCGGCAAGTTTTTGCGTAAAAGCAAGTGCTTTTGTGCAAAATTTTGCCAATGTAGTCACAGCCTAAAAGTAAAAGTTAAACAGTATTTCCCTTTAAACTTATTACTGAGTTATGCTAGTGAAAATAAGATGTTAAGAGTGTTGGGTTAGGAGGGTTTTCTTATTATTTTAGCTTTCCTTGTATTGTTGATAGCCTTTAAAGTGCACATAATCTTACATTATGTCATTATAAGTCAATCTGACATCTTCAGAGCCATCATAAAAACAACTCCTGTTATCATGAATTTATCTAAAGGGCAACGATTCAGTTTGGTTCCTGTAATCCTCTTTGCCTTTGCTAGAAAATAAGTATAATATTATTATTCAGTAAAGTCTAGATGTTCAGTGGAAAACCAAGAAATGAAAGCAAGGAATAAATGAACCATAGCAGACATGTGAGGATCACATAAGACAAACTATATCCTCTTACCCCTAAGTTAACAGATCCTCCACGGAGGTAAATCAAGTGCCAGGTTACACCAGCTGAAAATCTGGCCCATAAAGTTGCCCCTAAACTCAAAGTCATTCTGTTCAGATTTCCAAGCACTACATTCGCAGGTAAGGAGCATTACATTCATCGAGCACTTCAGAGCTTATTGTGTTTAAGTGATACTGAACCTTATGGGTTTATACACTGAAAAAAGAATTGAAAATCTTTTCTGTTGTTGGTGCATTAAAAAAATATTAGTGCCCCTCAGTATCTTAGAGAACTTTTTACCAAAAATACCTAAGTGGGAAAAACCCACATCTACTCGTGTAAGCGGCTAATGATACTTAGCAAAACAGCTTTGACAGCTCTGCAGTGGTAATGACTTGAGTGCTTGAAGGGTTAATGACATATGTTGGGCTTTTATTTTCTGTTTGTGTAGTTTCAGCATTAAAGATGGTATACCCTAACAGTTTACTAGACACTCAAATATTCCATGCTTAATATTAACCAAATGTAGCATCATTATTTTATTATCTATATTTCAATTCTTATTGACATTATAACCATTGTATGGAAACTTTAACTTGAAAAATATATGTATTTTGACATTGATACCTTATTAAAGTATACTGATCCTAAGTTTCTTATGTCTCTTGTTTGCTATGAATTTGTCACTTGATGTATTATTGTAAAACAAACTATTTATTAAATTATTTGTAGAAAATGAAGGTTTGCATTGATCTTTAAAAGCGTAAAAGAAGAACAAAAACCTTATATTTAAAAACTAAAATTGGATATCACAGAAACATCAACTAAAGGTATAAAGATACACTGTAGATCAGTGTTTCTCAATCAGTGGTACAGGTACCCTTGGGGTACTCGAGAGAAGTCTCGGGGGTACGTCAACATAAGTGAAATTTGGAGAAAACTGAATTTTTGTTTTAAGTTTTACAGTGCTTTATTATTTTTGTACTTTTTACACCCAAAAATTTCATCATCTGCCCGGCTACGATTAAGTTGTTTAAACAAATGTGTTGCAACGGTAGAAACATTTTTTGTGTGTCTGAAAATTGTAGGTACTGGCTGCACTGATAATTTTTTTAAAGGGGTACTTTATAAAAAAAGGTTGAGAAACACTGCTGTAGATGATCACCCTTTCCATTTCAATGCACCCTGGGCCAGCCGTTAATGTATATCGATCATTTCAAACATACCATGCCATTGAATCTGACTTTTATTTCAATAGGGACTTTTGTTTTAAAACTTATGGTACATTATGGCCCTCTGAATTTAAAAAAACAGCCGTAAAACAATAGAAATGTGCCAGAGTATGTGCAATATACACACTGTGTTTAATTTAATAGATACCATAGACACTAACTGCCTGTATTTGCTTTTATTCACTTTTACCTTTGTTTTGTGGCAGCCACAGTAGTCAAGCCAACTGTACTGCAAACCATCATAGCAGCCTTTAGGATAGGGAGATATTATTGACTCCATTTTCGGATGGGGAATCAGCCAGAGTGGTGCAATGACTTGCCCTCACATAATCACTGTTAGAAACTGTTCTTGCCTAGCCATCCCCTTCCTCTGACCCCAGGCCATTTCTCATTCTACCTCTCCCCTTCTTTAAAGAGCTCTGACTTTCTCTTAAAACAAAGCATCCGTCAGCTTTTCCTACTTTTGTCACTTACTGAACGATTGGACTTTGCTACTGTATTGGGAGAAATAAAGTCACTCAGATATCTGACTTTGCGTCCATAATCCACAATGTGCATTCAAAACACCACCCAAAAGCAATTCATAGTGTGTATATATAAATAATGACACCAACAGCCTATGGACCCAGAAGCAAGCCACAACAAGAGAAGCTAAGGGCTTCTAATTAAGGCTAATTTGAAAAAAGAAACTGGCTGCTCTCAAATTAACTGTGTGTGTTTATAGATGAGTAAGGATTGCCTCACTGATTGCTTAGCTGATCAAGTAGCACATTAAGGACCATCGTATTGAGACTGCTTCCTTCTCCATTTAATTGGTCTTACTGCAAACATCAACAGCACAAACCCAGACTGGGAAAAGTGGAAAAGCGAGTTTAATCAATAAATCTAATAACTGGGGAAGTATTTACAAATGTACAGTCAACCAAAGAGTTCACTAACAAATCCAGATACCACCTTGTTTAGTTTGTTCACTAAACAAACAAAAGCCAGATACCAGCTTTTCCTAACTGGTAGCTTGAGAAGGCAGCCAGGACCACCCATGCTGACTCTAGACAGGGAAGCTGCAGGAACAAACAAAGCTTTTCAAAAAATGCCTTCTGAAATGAGGGCCAGGTTTGGCATGTCCTCCCCACAAAGCCACTGATGGCTGTTGTTATGCATGTGCACATGTGGAAGAAACTAACCACAAAAGCTCAGTCTCCCATGTTTAAGACACCACCAAACAATGGACTTACGAACTGTGTCACTGCACTGAGGTCTCCCAGGCCACCACTGCCTTTTCTTGCTTATGAACGTTCTGGAAATAATACTGTGTTGCGTCTCGCTAATGGCCAGCTCTCGACTACAAACTGCTAACAGCATAGCTATGTTAGTCAGGGATGTAATGTGCCCTAATGTAAACACAGGTCCCCTCTATTTCCCCAGTGTGAACACAAGCTTGCCCATATGAACTGTGTCACATTAGGAGTGCTTTGCCAGCAGTTAGCTATGGCAGCAGAGTGTTGCTAGAATGAGCTGGCCTAAGTCAAAATCAGTTCACTACATCTCTCCAGCATACAACCATTTTAATTTCTTTGGCCAATTGTGTCTGCTTCAAGTAGGCAGCTACTGCTCCTGCAACAGTAAAACTCATTCAATTGTTACGCTAGCACCTGAGTCAGTAGCACTAGCAATACCATTCACTATTCTTTTACCATGATTTATACTCTGGAAATGCCCATAGCTTTCAATCCTGGTGGAGGCTTCATTGGAGCTGCACAAAGCCATATGTAGACATGGTTCCTTCTTGGCAGAGTTTACAATCTCATTACAGATACATTGAACCAAGTGAGTGAGAGAGACCTAAGAAGACCTACCATCATATGGTTACCCAGCCAAAGGCATTGCAGATCTTGCACATTATAAATAATTTAAAGTTGTATTCTTTTAAAGCTTCCTCTGACAAACAGCTATTTCTTGAAAGATCTTGTTTGAGGCTTTGCAAACATTGAAACTATACTCCTGCAATATCCAGTATAACAAATCAGTGCTAGACCTGATGTCACTCCCAAGGATAAGTTTTTGGAAGGGCTAAATGCTTGAGTTTTTAGAAGCAAAGTGGAATAGCTGTTATATCATTTGAAGTTCCACAGTTTAGGAAGAGATCACCGGAAACACAGAGAGCTTGAGTAGTTGCAAGTGTCCATTTTATTTCATAACACAAAACTAACTAGCACCTGCCCAAACCAGCTGGCCTGACCCCTAGTGACCCAACTCAGTTATTATAACAACAAGATCTATATCTACAACCCAATACACAACAACAGCAATGAGCCGTAGATGCCTGAGGCACCCATTAAACAGAAGGGTGCCAATACATGAGGCGACAGTAATCCCCAGTCACATAGTTCCGATGTTCCTGGACCACATCCCCACAACCCTAGCATTTAAAAAAATTGCCCATTATGACAATATACACACCCTCACTTTGCTATATGAACTTGCACAGGGATGGGGGTGAGATGGCAAAAGGAGAGTGGCAGCCTAGGTCTGTGGTTGCCTCTACAATTACATCACATCCACAAGTGACCAGCACCCTTGCACATCTAAGTTTGTAGACATCTGCCTTTGAAGATACATTGCACTGGATTGAAATATTCTTGTCATTGCTCTGTCACATTGCAATGGCAAAATGCTAGCTTTTTCCAGTATTAGGCAAGGGCTCCAAATTTTGTTCAGTCTATCACTTCCCTGAATACTTGAAAGAACTGGCTCAAAGCATCTCTTTATTCACAGATATTCATGGATACAGATTTTCATTTGTCAGGATGTAGCAGGGTTGGAGAAGACGGAAGCTTTTGCTTCTAGATCACCAGTTGAAAACTGGCTCACACTTGGGAACGAGCCAAGGTCAGTAGTAGTGAAGGCTAGTCGATGCTCTGTTTTTCAGCGGCTCTAGAGTTTAGATTTTTTTTTAATCTGATGTATTTATTTCTAGACAAATTATTTCTTTTTAATACACTGTCAATCCTCCTTTTGTGCTTGAGTGTTTTGTTGGCTTGAGGCAATGTAGGGTGAATTACACAAAAGGTGATGCTTTTATACAGTTTCATTCTTTTTCTGGCCACTCATTTTAAACAGACAGGACTGGCAAAGCAATCTTGCAACATTATTACAGAACTATATGAGTCTGGGCACCAAAGTGACTCGCCTGTCTTTTATAATGATCAACAAAGGAGATTTAAAATAAAAAACAACGTAAGATTTCTATCATTTCTCACTATAAAGATGCTGTTAGCATGCTCAGCCCTGCTCACTCAACAAAAAAACAGCTTGATTATGCTGGGTGAGCAGGGCTGAGCATGCTAACATCTTTACAGTGGGAAATGATAAACACATCAAGAAGGGGAAAGTCACTGGACTACTGCAGAAAGCCACTGGAAAAACCTCAAGTTCTACATTTGCAAAAAAATCAACGATTATCACTTTTATTATACCAGCTCATTAGATGAATGAAAATGTGCTTAGGATGAGGAAGAAAAAAATCACTAAACATAGCACCTTGTTATTCCACTTGTGTATGTGCTAAGTCACAGCTGCCTAGTCTTCTGCCAAAAAGTGTTTATTGCAGAATTAATAAAGCTATAGAAGACCAGTGCAAACAGTACTGTATTTGATGCTTGTGCCAGACTAAACTAAAACCAGCTACATTCTGATTAGAGAGGCTTCATTGTCCATTATGGTTGATTACACTGTACATCACTCTCACTCTCTCCAGACACGCACATTCATGCACGTGCATGCACAAACAAACTAAGGTTGCAAAGTTAAGCATTCAGAATTTCAGATATGCTAGAATTAAGGTTGCCTACATCCATATTAATCTTGATAGAGCTAGTAGTGATACCCCTAGTTTAGATAGTCTGAAATCATCCAGGGTAAGCCCATTTCCAGTTACTCATAGCTTTGCTGGACTGAAACCATTGGGCTGAAAATGTCCCTGGCCAAAGAGGTCTGCCTCAGCCTGAACTTCTAAAAATGTTTCAGATAAAACACTTCAGCCATTTCTAAGAAAGTCAGGAAAAAGGATTGTTTTCCCCCTTTTTAACTTTGCACATACATTTGCACTTGGCTTTTTCTAACTTTTAAGTCCTTATCTTTGAAACCTTAACATTGATTTAACTTTTGCTCTTATGCACACAGAGAGTTTAGCTAGCAAGAGGAATTGCAGATTTGGTTGTTTAAAATGTCCCTGTGTCAACTTGGAAACTGAGCAAATTTAATATGAAGGTTCATTTGGCCAAATTCTGCATTTGAGAGCAGAATCCCTTTCTAAGGCTTCAGAACACACTATGGCTACGTCTACACTGGCCCCTTTTCCGGAAGGGGCATGTAAATTTCAGCAGTCGTCGTAAGGAAATCCGCGGGGGATTTAAATATCCCCCGCGGCATTTAAATAAAAATGTCCGCCGCTTTTTTCCGGCTTTTAAAAAAGCCGGAAAAGAGCGTCTAGACTGGCCCCGATCCTCCGGAAAAAGTGCCCTTTTCCGGAGGCTCTTATTCCTACTTTGAAGCCGGAAAAAAGCGGCGGACATTTTTATTTAAATGCCGCGGGGGATATTTAAATCCCCCGCGGATTTCCCTACGACGACTAGTGAAATTTACATGCCCCTTCCGGAAAAGGGGCCAGTGTAGACGTAGCCTATGTGTCTGTGGGATTAAGAAGAGTAATCGGCATTGACCTATAGATGTACAGTATTGGGCTTCTCTATATAAATTCAATTCTTGATTCTACTTTGGGTAATTTTTAAGAAAGTTGACACAACAGCTAAAACTTTCCAATTGTTGCATAGCAATGAATCTAGTAGGTCCTTCTATGACTTTGAAGTTCCATAGCAAAAGCTACTTAGAGTATGCCCAATGCTAATCAACTAAGCTCATTTACCATGTTGGAAAAAAATATCAGGCATGAAGGAATCCATCCAAACACCTCAAGAAAGTTATTTTCAATGTGAAATAATTCCCATTTTCTGTGCAGTGTGTCAATAGACTGAACAATAAGGCATAACTATTGCAATACACTTTACCATCTTCAGTTGGGCCACAGCTCATTGACATTACTGGAGCCTAGTTTGTACTAGGGCTTCACAACGACTTCAGCCCCATACTGTCGATTTTCTAAGTGATGCGTCCACACTACCAAGGCTATCATGTCGACCTTAAGGGCCGCGGAAGTCAGTTTAAGTACGCCTGTTTTCACCAGGAGTAAAACTATTCTGGACCTTGCACGGTGGAATTTACAGTAGTGTAGATGCAAATTTGCCAGAAAGCTGATGCCATTGGCCTCCAGGAGGCCACCTACAGCTTCCCACTCTGGCCAGAAATTGCACATCTACTGAGCTCAAAAGCCACAGGAACAGTAGAATGGCTTTTCCTGTATGGCCAGCGTTGAGAGTCCATTCGTGCGTGAGCAGCATACCATGGCACACATGGAAATGACCAACAGTGCGATGACTTCAAGGACTTCTGCTCCCATGGGCTCCAGTTCCCAGAGGCACAGAAGAGCACCAGCAGGGAGTGTCCAGGAGATCTTGGACCTCATCGAAGTGTGGGGAGATGAAGCCATCCTCCCTGAGCTCTGAACAAGCAAGAGGAATGCCAAATTAACAGCAGGATCGCAAGCTGCATGGGGCCCAAAAGCTATTCCAGGGACACCGAGCAGTGCTGAGTGAAAATCAAGGAGCTACGCCAGTCCTACCATAAAATAAAGGAGAAGAGTGGATGGTCTGGTGCAGCACTTCACACATGCTGCTTCTACAACCAGCTGGACACCATTTTAGGGGGGTGGCCAGCATCCCCAGCATGGTGTGGAGTCCAGCCAAGACACGCCTGATGTCAGCCTGGAGGATAGTGGGTTGACAGAAGGGCAGAAGGAGGCGACTAGCCAGCCAGTGATCCCTGAGAGTCAGGAGCTGTTCTTGACAATGGAACCAGTCCCCTCCTTCCAGGATGTCTCTCAGTACAGCACCGACCCCAGGAAGAGCATTTCTGGTGAGTTCACAACTTTGTCTAACTATAAGCAGGTAAAGGCAATGGCATATGAGGTACAGCATGCTCTGTGCCTACACAGCATCTAAGGCCTGGAACAGTTTGTTAATGGGTCTGCAGATGGAGCAGGCATCTTGTTTATACAGCTCCTTGAACCCTTCACAGAGGAACGCTTTAATGCTTCTCACAAGGTTTTTGGGGAGGCCAGCCTTATGCCATCCTCTGCGGTAGGACACCTTTCCACACCAAGCCACCAGTAAGTGATTTGGCATCACTGAACCACAAAGCATTTCAGCATAAGGCCCAGGTTTATGGCCCCATTCAGTTCGAATATGCTCCCAATCACTCGGTGTGATTCAAAGAAGATTGATATTTTGCGTGGCAACCCACATGAAGGAGAAGGGCAATCTCCTCGGGAGTCCATGTATCTCTCTCTGGGTATGTCTACACTACAAAGTTAATTCGAACTAACAGACGTTAGTTCGAATTAACTTTGATAGGCGCTACACAGGCAAGCTAGAGGAGCGCTTAATTCGAACTAGGTAAACCTCATTCCACGAGGACTAACGCCTAGTTCGAATTAAGTAGTTCCAATTAAGGGCTGTGTAGCCACTTAATTCAAACTAGTGGGAGGCTAGCCCTCCCCAGCTTCCCCTGGTGGCCACTCTGGGCACCAGCAGGGAAACTCATCTGCCCCCCTCCCGGTCCCAGAGCCCTTAAAGGGGCACGGTCTGGCTACAGTGCCCGTGCCAGGTGCAAGCCTGCCAGCACCCAGCCAGCAGACCCTGCACCTGGCATGGCAAGAGCCAGCCACCCGCTGCCACCCAGTCCTCCGCCTCTTCCCGGGACCAGGCTGGTGGCTCCCAGGAGCCTGCCCGGGGCCGCAAGAGGCGGGCACCCACCTGGTCTAATGCGGACATCGTGGACCTCATTGAGGTTTGGGGGGAAGCCTCCAACGTCCACGACCTCCGCACTAGGCACAGGAAAGTGGCTGTCTAGGGCAGGATAGCTGCCAGCCTGGCCACCCAGGAGCAGGTCTACATGAAAATCAAGGTGGTCCAGTGAGACCCCGACCCTGAGCCCTGAGCTTAGAACATAAAAACATAAGAATGGCCATACTGGTTCAGACCAAAGGTCCATCTAGCCCAGTAGCCTGTCTGCCAACAGCGGCCAACACTAGGTACCCTGAAGGGGATGGACCGAAGACAATGACCAAGCCATTTGTCTCATGCCATCCATCTCCAGCCTTCTACAAACAGAGGTCAAGGACACCATTTCTACCCCCTGGCTAATACCACTCCATGGACCCAACCTCCATGACTTTATCTAACTTCTCTTTAAACTCTGTTCTAGTTCTAGCCTTCACAGCCTCCTGCAGCAAGGAGTTCCACAGCTTGACTATTTGCTTTGTGAAGAAGAACTTTCTGTTATTAGTTTGAAGCCTGCTACCCGTTCATTTCATTTGGTGTCCTCTAGTCCTTCTATTATGGGAACTAATGAAGAACTTTTCTATATGCACCCTCTCCACATCACTCATGCTTTTATAGACCTCTATCATATCCCCCCTCAGTCTCCTCTTTTCTAAGCTGAAAAGTCCCAGTCTCTTTAGCCTCTCTTCATATGGGACCTGTTCCAAACCCCTGATCATTTTAGTTGCCCTTTTCTGAACCTTTTCTAAGGCCAAAATATCTTTTCTGGGGTGAGGAGATCACATCTGTACACAGTACTGAAGATATGGTGTACCATAGTCTGATACTTCCCTCCTCCTTCTTCCCCTGGCTTCCCCCTTCCAGCTCCCTCCTCCCAGGTTTCCTCCTCCCCTCTCCCACCTTCTCTCTTCCCCTCTCCCACCTCCTTTTCCCAGTCTCCCCGAGTTTTGTTAGATAAAGAGAGTTTCTATTTTTGAACACACGTGTCCTTTATTTTGTACATCAGGAAGGGAGGCTAGAGAGGGGCAAGTGGAAGGAGGTGAGGGAGGAATGGGGTACGAGCCCCCGATGGGGAGGACTGGGGTGGCTCTGCGGGCTCCTCGGGGTGGAAGCTCTCCTGCAGCTCCCCGATTGACCCCCCCCTCCGGATGGCAGCCTGCGGCAAGTGCAGCTGGGCTGATGGCCGAGTGCTATGAAGTGCCAAGTGTGGGCATTCAGGGCACTCCAAGCCAGGACTGCTTTGCTGTCCCTCATTGAGTTAGACAAGCGAGCGGGGAACCCCTGAGGACTGTCTGTCTGGGGTGGGGGTCGGGTCCCTTTAAGCACGGCCCTCGGCTAGCCTGAGACAGCAGCTCCACGCTTTAAGTCCTAATCTGATGCCCTGCCAGCACTGCTTCCGGCCATCCTTAACCTCGGTTCAGGGTCCACTCAATGTGGACATACAAAATGCTAATTCGAACTAGTTTTTAGGTCTAGATGCACTAATTCGAACTAAGCTAATTCGAACTAACTAATTTGAATTAAGTTAGTTCCCATTAGTGCTGTAGTGTAGACATACCCTCTCTCTCTCTCTCACACACACACACACACACACACACACACACACACACACACACGAAAGGAAGCAATATCCACGGGAGGCCATGTGGGCTGGAACCAGACACAGTGGCAAGCTGCCATCTGCCACCTCCCCTCACCCTACCTGTTGGCTCCTGCCCTGGCTGGGAAAATAGCACTGTCCCAGGAAGCCACATGTGCCGGTCCCAGTGTGTGCCGGACACAGAGGGAAGCTGCCTTCTCCTATCTCCCTCCCACACCTGCAGGCTCTGGACCTGGCTGGCCCCTTACCTTGCTTGACTGTCTCCAGACTGATGCATCCCGATGCTCCCCTGAGAAATCTGCTGTACCTGCTGTAAAGTGCCCACTTTAAGGCAACCATTTAGCCTTGCACAGAACACATCTTTGTCTTTACAGAGACCTTTGGTGTAGGCCAGCATATCAAGATGAGGCTTAATGTAAAATATCCACTGTAAAGTCTGTCCTTGTAACTTTTCTTTGCAGCTAGACCAGAAATTAGTTCAGTGCAAACTCCCCCTCTTCAAGCATCTGCCCACCTGGTGCAGATCTGCTGGTGAAAACACATGAGAGAGGAGATGTTTTGAGAACAAATGCACTGCATGCACTTCCTCATGGCAGAGATCTAGGCAGAGCAGCAGGACCAGATAGTGTAGCAGCAGGTGCAGAGGGCCACCAGTGAACAGCTTACGAGACAGCACAAGACCATGTTCACCTCACTGACCGCTGTGATGGACTGTGTGGCACCCTGTCTAGAGAGGGCCTCCTCTCAGAACCCCACCTGTTCCATTGATACCCCCATTCCCTCCTTCACCAACCTGTGGCTTCCACCTCTGAGAAGGTGAGGAACTCAAGGGAGGCAGAAGGTAGTCCTACTCCCATTCCTGAGCCCCTCTCTCTCCTTCCTGTCTCCAGTACTTTCATTTCCCTGTAGGTTTCCCTTTATAAACCCTAATGCTCATTGAACAATGGTCTCTTTACTCCTTGAACTGTAGAGCTGGGGTGAGGGATTAAAGGGAAATACAGAGTCACAGTCCACTACAGCAGAATGTTATTGATAGCCTTGCCTACTTGTCTGACAACACTGTAGATTTCCCCACTCTGAACTGATTCCTGACTGACCAGTAGCTGTCTGGTGTGGCAAGCTTCCATAGGGCAATTGCCATGCGCTTCTCCACAGTCAGAGAAGGTCTCATGTGGGTATCCTAGTGCATCTGGACAGGGGAAAGCCATTCGCATAGTGTGAAGAATGTGGCCTTTCACATGCAGAAGTTCTGCAGCCACTGTTGATCATCCCATAGCTGCAGAATAATGTGGACCAGTCTGAGCTCATCGCACTGTATCCAGAGGATTGATTGGCAGGTGTGCTAGCAGGGGCACCAGGCCTTGCTAGAGCAGTGGCTCCATGCCATGCCAAATTTCATCCTCGTCCTCTTCCTGGTGGAGCAACATGCGTATGCTGTCGAAGCACAGTGCCCATGAGGCGCACCACAACACCCATGAGCATGACAATGCTTTCCTGGCACCTGGGCTCCTTGCTCACACTGCTATGGCATCTACATGGGCAACCGTAGCACCAAAAGGTTCGAGAACACTGCCTCCCCTTTATCTCATGCAAGGAGGAGGAGACTGCACGAGTGCCTTATGGGATGCTGTTGACATGAGCCCGTAACCGCCCACTGTAGAGTTTTGAACTTAATTCAAAGGGCACCATGAGCATAGCCCAGAATGCAAAACTGCTCATGGTGCCTCGCTCTCTGAGTCAACAGTAGGTTCCCTATTGGGGACATGCTACATTCAATTCTTCCCCACCGTGAGAACATGGACCTTTGACTTCACAAAATCAGGTGGTAGGAAATCTACTGTATTAGATTCAATCTTATCTCCTAGCGTAGACGTGTCCAGGGAATTTTTCCATTGACTTCAGCTGTTAGAGGAAATGGAAACAGCTATCCAGGCTGCTTTTAAACTCCGTAGTGCTTTACTCAGCTTTTGAAGGGATGGACAAATTCTAACCTGGATGCTTCTTTTCTCCTACTTAAATCCTCCCTCCAGTATCAATAGGATACTATATTCCTCTGATCTGCCTATATTAAATTAGCACTGCTCTGTGAAGTTATATGTTCCAGCCTTAGGTCCCTTCATGTCTTGCTTCCCATAGGAGGTTACATTTGAGGGATAGGCAATGTGATTACAAATAGATATAGTGAAGTAATAGCATGGACTTATTCAGGAAGAAAAGCACTTTAAATCACTCAAGGGGGTGTTGGCTCTTCCCAGTGCAACTCACGTGATATTACAAGGATTATGGAAATATTAGTCCATCCCGAGCTTTGTGGCACATGGGGCTACTCACATTTTCCAGCCTTGCATGTCAGCTGCCCTTCTCTCCAAATCTTCCCATTTCGTGTTGAGGCGCTTGCTGTCATTCAGAATAGTCCGTTTCCAAGTTATTTGCAATCTTCCTCTCTTTCTTCTTGCCTTTTCTGGCTTCCATCCAAGGGTGGTATTTGATAGAGTTCTTTTTCCATTCTCCACAACTGATGTCTTCTATTTATGAGAGGTGCCTTGTCCAGTAATATTTCTAACTTCTTCATGAATCTTCTTATCTCTATATGTTATTCCTAATATTATTCTCAGACGTGATGAAATATATGCAGTTCTTGAGTATCTTTCATGGTAAATTGCTATGTCTAGCTACTATATATTGTGATGGCAATAACAATTGCTTTGTATACATTTAGTTATGTCTTGAGCAAAATGTTTTTCAGTTGCCAGATGTTTTTGCATCCCACAGATGCGGCATTAGCCTTTCATTTCTTATTTTCTCGGAATTGGTACCATCTTGGCAGATGAACTTCCAAGATCTATAACATCGCCTTATCTTCTTCAATTTCACGTTGTTGCATGGGTAAAGACTAACTCCATCCTTAATCCAGCTCCTAACCACTACTGAGATCTGATCAGTGGGTAATTTGACATTTATTTTTTGAAATACACAAAAGAACAAGCATGGAATTTTAGACTCATGCCCAAGCCTTCTTGCTTAGAGAGTGGCTTAGGTCAGATCTAGATTATTTCCTCTAGAAGCTTTTTAAAGGGGAAAATGTTAATTTCATACATCCCAGATATTTGACATAAAAATGCAGATTTATTTACCATTTTTATAAACATATTCCCATTTCCTTAATATTTTTGTGAGCTTGAGATTGTTTGAAACACCCCAAAAGGAAAGTAGATTATTTCCAAGTGGGAAAATGACATGATTTCATGCTTCTGAGTGTATTCTCCTCTTGAAGAAGCCAATATGCTGGACTACAGCTGCCTTTTGCTCACTTCTGTGTTTGTATGTTAGCATTGTGATATCACCCATGTCAGCAGGGGTCTACTCGTTCCAAGGGAACACAGTCCTGTATTTCAGTTACCCTGGGCTTTGTGCATTGTTCTTCTTTTCTGTAAATAGGATGGGTTCTTACTCAGCTACAGCTACAAAGCACCACAGGAAACCCTAGCCAATGGCACACAACCCATTATGGCATGAGCACATCAAAATGGCTTTATTTTAAAAGGAAAATAACTCTTAGCAATAGCATAGGGCTTGGGGGAGAGACCACACACATTTTTAAACATGTTAAAGCATATTTGCAGCTTTATCAAATATCATGGGTCTCATGATATATGGTGGTATTTTCATAAAGTCCTAGCTCATAGAGTCAAGTCAGTACTCAAGACTCAGCTTTCATATGTAAAAGTGAGTTTCTAGCTCTCATGGTTGTGAAGAAGAGTTTAGAAATGTGAACCTAAATGAACCAGCAGAAGGCAAATAAAGAGAATTTATTATTTCATGAATTTCACGATTTTTAAACCAATCACATGATTTTTTCAGACTTGACTGTTGATTTGTGAATGGTTGGTATCAGCTACATCAGGCATGAAAAAGTAACAGAGAGGCAGTCTTGTGACTGAAGTTCTCTGTTTCTCCACAGAACAGATGCAACACAGGGACGCTGTCCCATCAGTGTGCGGCAGAAAGAGTTCTAGGGAGGGACCATATCCAACAATGAAAAGGCAAGTTCAGTGGCAAGGTTAGTGCTCTTCAACAATTTGTCTTGATCTATTATCGGTGACTAATGGCAGTGTTTGAGAGGTGAAGTGGTGGAATGAATCATCAATTCCACTATGCCACTCACAGCATCAGAGGGAAACTAGTTACAGTCATAAAATCATAGGATAGAAACATAGAATCAAAGGGTTGGAAGGTCATCGAGTTCAACCTGCCAATCTGATACAAACAGGGGGAAATCTAGATTTTTAAGGCTCTGTAGCTCACAGTCCTTTATCCGTTCAAACACCTGACATTTAATTCCATGTGGAAACCATACTTCTTTCGGAAACGTACAGAACCTTTTTTTTATGACTCAGCATTTGACAAAACTCTTGAATTAATCAGTTGATCATGTTAACAACGAACTCTAGGATTTATAGTATTACAGTGGTTCTCAACTGGAAGTTCATGGGCAGGTTTCAGGGATGCACCAAAATAAACCAGAACCAGTGTTACACTAGCTGAGTTCCAGGGTAGAAAGCCAAAGCCCAAACTCTGCTGTGCAGATGCTGAAGCCCAAGCAACTTAGCTTCATGGGACCATAGGCAATAGTCCTGCTTGCTACCTCCTAATACCAGCCCTGGTTTTTAGTTTACCGGAGCAGGTGGGCTGTAGAGTTTACTGCAGGTTGTGGGGGCGCTCAGAAAGGAGAAATCTTTGGCCTTTTATCCTCAATACTCTGACTGCACAAAACTGGAGTTGTTTTTAGCTTGTATCTCAAATCATTGGCATCATGGATCTATCAACAAAATGCAAAGCTGATGATGTGCACATGTTCTTACTTGCAGAGTATTTTGTTCTGATGCACATTGGGAGGATTTCAGTGACATTCCATGAGGGGCTCAACTTTTCTGAAACAAACAAGACCAAAAACGGTGTTAATACACTGCCCCATTGCAATCTGTCCTTTTCATCTGTTAATTGGTAGTCACAAGATTTGCACATCTTTAGTACCGTATCTACACACTGTATCTTGCACATAGGAAGTTTAATATCTACAGAACCTTGATTGTTAGGTGTGTTTTTTTAAGGAGGAGTGTTTTAGTGACAGATGCCCAATTCTGTGGACAGTCACTCGGGTGCAATTTCTCAGGATGACTGTGAGTAAAGAAGCCATTAAAACACATTTTTGGCATGAAAGTGACTACGTAAAAATGGCAACGTCTTACTCATCACCCTTGCTCCCGGTGTGTATTCCGTGATAGCTACTTGTCTTAATGGCAACAATAACTTGAGTACTTTTGCTCCTGTTGACGCTGCAGAGACAACACAGCAGTAAAAGAGGTAGCTGAATTCTTTACTGACACCCACATCAACAGCAGAATTGTGAACTAAGTTCCATCTGCAGGACCAAAGTCAGTCTTCAGCCACATGGCTATGTAATCCACTGGAGTGTATATGTTACAAGACCATCACAGTTTCTGATCCACACCCGATATAAATCTGTTACAACTTCAGCTATTAACAGATGCCTATGTAACTCATGCCCTTAGCTCTGGAGGAACTTGGTTCATTCAGCAGTATGTCAGCCAATGTGTTGGACACCACAGAGTCAATCCCAGTGAAGATTATGGTGAAAAAGGGCAAAATACAACCTGCAGAATCTCTTTTTCTGACTTGTGAAGAGCTATCAGTCAGAAAAATAAATACAACGTGGTTCAGTGCCTGGTATGTGGCTCACAACTGAGAGGCCACGCTCAGGTCAGACTGTCAGAAACCAGGGCAGAAACTCCCAACTGGTGACATATTCTGTAATTAGATTTCACCAAGCCAGTAACAAATGAGCACTCTTGGATTGCTATATTAGTCATACCACAGGAGCCATAGACAGTCTCTTTGGCACATCAGCCATACTTACCATTCAGACAAGCTAGACTTAATAATCAAAGGCTATTAGAGCCAATATTCACCAGGCATTCAAAGGCAAGTCACTTACTTGGTCAAGGTGTACTTCAAATCTCACCAAAGACCAGGCCTGTCAATGGAGGGTGGAGGAAGGGGACAGTTGCCCCAGGGCCCGGTGATTCTAAAATGGGCCCCATTGCAACTGCCACAAGCAGTGACCGGTGCCCTGGGCCCTTTAAATCACCACTGAAGCACCATGTGGCATGCTCCTGCCAACTCTCAGGGCTGGCTGAAGTATGGGAGATGGGTGCTTTTTTTTTTTTTTTCTGTTGGTCAGTGGCCCCCGCCATAAATAAACAAAACATGAGAACCTTTTGTGTTGGGCATAAATTAATATTTTACTTTATTTAAAATGATGTTTGATAAACTAACATAAGAAAGTGAAAGCACTCAGTCTGTTTAATCAATTAAATTAATATTTCCTTTCTTACTGGTCAAATTAAACCATTCTCCCTGGCTGAAGCACACACAAAATGGCTTGGGTATAATTATATAATTAACGGCGAGTTTCCATTAGCAACTGGTAGTCCACAGAAAGGTTTGCATTGAGCTAAGTGGACCATGGGACAAAAAGTTTGAGAACCGCTGTGTTAGGGGGATGAGAGAGTGCTGTGTTTCAGGAGGAAGGGCAGGCAGGGCTGGTGGCAGAGCAACAGGGCCAGGGGAATGGTGCACCCCACCCATGAAGAGTAACCTAGGTCTGGCCCCACTGGCTAGAAGCTCCACCCTCACTCATCCAGCACTGGCCTTGCTGAGCAGGTAGAACAGCAGCAGGCAGAGGTGGCCGAGGGAGTGGGGGACCATGGCGGCCATGCTGCCTGCCATGATCCCAGAAGGTAATTTCTATAAAACCCTTATTACTGTATACATTTTTAGTATGTTATAATAAAATCATTTTACCAATCACTGTTTCCACTCGAATTTTTCTTGAACCTCTCTTATGCACACCCATTTCATGACTATTTTGAACTCTTTTTTCCTTTATATTAAAGATATATTAAAATGCAGTCCACATTTACAAAAAAAGCTCCCACACCCCCACAGAAATTCTTGCATGTGGGCCTGCCTCAATTGAAAACAATCTAGCAAGTGTTTTCAGCACAGCATAGGTCTATAGACTTCTCATGGAGAAACATAAGTTTATGTTCTAGTTCCTATGCCTACATGAGTAATCCAGTTACAATGATTTACATAATACAATCGCCAGGCATTCATTACAATAGGGATGGATAAATGGAAACATTACAAATATCATTCATTAGTACTCATGATGTTTAGTACACTAAGTAAATTCACATCTCTGTTTTGAGAGGTCAATTAAGCACAAAGATAGCAATCACAGGAAACAGATATTACAATTGCATTAGCAGCCAATAGGGTCACAGACCATAAGTCGATATAACAACAGTATTATTTCCTTTTGATCTATAGAGAGAACTAGCTTATACACATACTATATTTGGCATTTCTTTAATAGTTAGACAAGTGAATTGCCCCACTGCTCTAATCTGAGTTGGTTTGACAGCATCAGAGAGCTAGTAGCCTGTCAGATACCATCGCAAAAAACACAACCAACCCAACTTTACTTTTAAATTAAGCCCAGTTTGTGTTGACGTCAAATAGACATATTAAACAGGGAGCCCCACAAAGCCACAATCTCTGCTCACAAAATCTTATACTCTAATCCCTTAATAAATTTATTAGTCTTTAAAGTGCCACTAGACTCCTTGTTGTTTTTGCTGACACAGACTAACACAGACATCCTCTGAAATCTCTTTTCAGAGCATAAAGCCGTAGGGTAAAACATACTGGGCCAAATTCTGTTCCTAGTTGCTCTTGTTGACTTCATGGAGGATATACCAGTGAGCAGAAGGCAGTCTCTCCTTGGTTTCTGTACATGCTCCTATAGGACAAGTTATATTCAGTTTGGCCAAGAGCAAATTCAAACCACCGCAAGTGCCAAAACACAAATGAAAGCCACCAGTTCATTGGCATCATTCTGAGCCGGAACCTGTTTGTCAGTTAGATGTTTATATCATTTGTGAATGAAGTTGCATCATACAATCTGGTGGGTGCATCATTCTTTATAAAAACACAAAAACCAAACCCAAAACAAAATCAACACAGTACTCATTATTCTCAATTCAGTGAAGCATAAAACGATGCAGTAGCTGTTCATTTTGGGATATGTCACATGAGTCATCCACCAGAAGAGCACAGAAGACTAATTGTATCACCTTACTACTAATGCTGATGGCCACTGATTGCAAGCTTTGCGTTCTGTCAGATACTATTTTTAATGTCTCAACAGGAAACAAAACAACAAAAAACAAAGAAATACAGAGTTGATCAGAAAAGAGGCCACACATCTTTGGCTATTTTAGATGCAATGACAGGTGTTAAGATGAAGCCCTTCTCTGCCTACCCATAGTACAGTACATTTCCTGCTTAACCACATTAAATTGCATTTGTTAGCTAGAATAACATGCACATTTATGTAAGGCAGTTTGTTGTGTGTGATTTTTTCTTTTGAATATTTATTGAAGAGCTTTAGGGAAAGTTGTGTCTGCACTTTTAGAGTCAGACTATTCATGATTTAAATCTACAGGAGACAGGGTAAGATAAAAAAAGACACACGGACACCAAACTCACAATCTACTGCAGCCTTAATTAAAACAAAATAAAAATAAAACATCCACCAACCAACCCTCCTTTCTCCAATCAGCTGCCTGAAAATTCTGTTATTTACACAGGTAACAGCTAAGATTATTATTATAACTGTTTGTTTTACTCTTTATTCTGACCTCCTGATTGACCACTCAGTGTGAGAAAGGTCATCAGAATTCCTCCCCATGCATTGGGTCAGTTTCACTGTTGTCTCTGTATAAGCAGCTAAGTTAATTTCCCTCATTTTGAGGGTCACTTTCTTCTCCCCACTGACTCCTCCCACAACAGGAAGGAAGTAAACTTTTTTAAAAATTGGAAAAATTGACTGTAAAATCTCAAGTAATTGGCAGGGGATTTCAGGACACGTGAAACACTTTGAATTCATGGTTTGAACCTGACTGGATGTCACATTCAAGATGTCTAGAGTCTGTCTTCTGGGCAGAGCTAGGTGAAATTTTTCAGCTGAAAAATGCAGATTCATTGCAGATTAAATACACCTTTATGTCACCAAGTTATTCATTGCAAAGTTTCTTTGTACAAAGATTTTATTGAAAAAAATGTTCAAATATGGATTAAAATGATATTTTCACCCCAAATATTTTCTGTCTGACTCTTGTGTGCATACATTTCATACTTTGGTGCTATAAAATAAAGGTCCATCTAGTGAATGATAAAGCAGACAATTTGTAACGTTCAGGGTCTAAGAGCTGCTAAAGAGCCCCTTTGAATTCCCTTGGGCTCTAAGGCTATGTCTACACTGAATGCTTATTTTGAAATAACTTGTGTTATTTCAAAATAACAGAGTACGCATCTATACAGCAAGCCCATTATTTCAAAATTATTTTCAAAATAATAGGCTTCTTAACCTTCATTTCACGAGGAGTAAGGGAAGTCGAAGGGAGAGTATTCTTCCTTCCACTTCCTTCTGTATAGACAGTGTCAAAAGCCAAGTTAAGGTACTTTTACTTTAGATTCACAATTAACGTAGCTGAAGTTGCTTATCTTAACTTGAGTTTAGCCCGCAGTGTAGACATACCTTAGGTATGCACAGGAGTCTGCCCCCACAGAACAACTTGCAGGATTGGGGCCATAGAAATGGCTCTCCAGTGCACCATATCCTGATTAATGGAAGGGAAGGCATTTTGAAGATGCAGGGAGAAGGACGGTGAGAAGTATACGAAGTGATTCTGTCAAGCAACATTTTTTAGTCCCATGAGCAAAATCTTGTCTTCTTTCTTGCCAAGAGAATAAATCCTGTGGATCTACAAATACAGAGCAGCCACAAAACCTCTTCTGTGGCGAGACCATTTAAGGGAGCTCTGCAAGCCTATGGTGCCCAGCTCTCCAGCAGTTCACCCCAGCAGTATGGAAAGTCATAGAATCATAGAATACTAGAATTGGAAGGGACCTCGAGAGGGCATCGAGTCCAGTCCCTTGCCCTCATGGCAGGACCAAGTCTGTGGACTGTTCTTGCACTGGGGAGCTGAGAGTCTAGTGTGCAAGCAGCAACTGGAGCTAACTAAATATGTTCATTCACTGGCCACAGATCCCACTGTCAGGGGCTCCGTGGGTTGCAGGAGCAGCTGTGCACTAGCAGGGTTGTTACCAGCCCCGCAGTGCCTGGGTGTCCAGTCCGGAGGTAAATTCTGTCCCAAATATAGGTCACATGAAGTTCATTTATTCAGGCTTTGCCTGTGTGATGTGAATATTACTCTACTCAAAACAGTAGGGTGGGAGAAGGAAGGAAACAGTCTTTCCCAGATCACTGAATAATTCTTGTAGGTGTACATTACACATCTACTTTATACAGCAGAAAGGTTCTTACTGTAAGCTGCCCATCTGCTGGAAAGTACATTTTCCTTCCATATTCTATCACTATCCAAATACATTTATACAGCTGTATTTTTCAGCACATCCTACATTGCATTTAAACTAAAGTTACTGAGATGTTTGTCACATTTTTGTATTTTATAAATATTCTTCAACTACTCTCTTGTGTGATTATCATAGGATAATAATGAAAATATCTTTTAATACTTTAAAACCTCTAGCCTTGTCTCTAAGTTATTAGGATGTTTGATTCAGATTCCTGCTTCATATGGACAAATTGGCTTCTCTGAATTTTCAGTGGTGTTTAGAAACCATTTTCAAGCTGCTTTTTTTAATGTGGATTTAACAACTGTAACAGTCGCAGTTGAGTTCTGATTTATTTCATACTGTTCTTCCACAATTTTGAAACTGACTTTGTTTCTGCATCAGAAGATAAATTCAATTCTCAATTCAGTTTAAAAAATTATCTACAAAATAAAAGAATTTGAAACACTCTTTCCCTGCCCAAAAGACCACTCAAGCAAAGCACAGTTTTGGTATGGGATGCTACCAGTTCAAGGAGATCCGTGCCAAAAGAGATAAAGCTTCATTAGACACCACTTTATCAAGAAAATCAAACATGAAAAAAAAACAGCATACAGTAACTTTAAAGCTGTTACAAAGTCTAAAAAAGCAATGCATCTCCTGAACCATTACCAGTCAAAGAGTAAAAAATCAAGATCCTCCAATCAAGATGAACATTTCAGCTCTTCTCAAACTCAGTTAAAAACAGGGTATTTTTTGAAATGAGCAAGAATGTACAATAAAGCACATCTGTAGACATAAATGGGCAGGGTGGAAGAGAGTTCTCCTCTATGCCCTGACTTAACAACAACACTATTTTCTCGTGTTTATATTGGGTTTAATCAGTACAGATTTTAGTCGATTATTCCATCATGTTTTCCTATTCAATGTTGCCTTCACATGATAACTACATGCTGTCCTCTTGTATTAAATTCAATGGACTCCAAGACTCTTGTAGCATCTTCCTATACTGCATCAGAGCAGGTCTGTTTAAAGATGATAAAACTCAGCTACACTTAAATCTTAACAATTCAAATTGGTTGGAGAATACTGCTATCAAAGTTTTTCACTTCAAAGCAACACAGTTTAGAGATTTAGTACAATCAATTCATGTCAATGTCATGTTTCATTTTCATGCTTCATTTTACCAACCCATTAATCAGACTAATGAGGCTCAGTGTGAAGAAATCCTTTTGTTTCAAGCTAAACTGTCCATGAAACCAGATTTATAATATTCTTCACATGCTTATTCAGTTTATTTACTAGTAATAGCAAAACTGCTACAAACATAATATCCTATACTTTAAAGAAAGAAGCTACATATATTACAAGTTCTAAATTGGATTTGCAAGCACTGTGATCGTATGTTGATGTAGGAGTGTGTTAAATTTAAATGGCTGCCGGGCTGAGCCGATCAGCTGTTTGTCGGCTCAGCGCGGTAGTCTGGACACTCCGCGGTCGACATCAAAGGCATTTGTCGACCTCCCAGGTATGCCTCATCCCAGGATGCCTTTGATGTTGACCGCGCTGAGCCGACAAACTACCTTGCTGAGCCGACAAACAGCTGATCGGTAGTTAGATCATCCAAACTACCGTGCTGAGCCGACAAACAGCTGATCGGCTCAGCGCGGCAGCCATTTAAATTTAAATGAAGCGGCGATTATTTAAATCGCCGCTTCATTTTCCTATGCTGGGTAGTCTAATCTACATGCCTCTATCGCCAGAGGCATGTAGTCTAGATGTACCCCAAGAGTGTTCTTCCTTTGACTTCCCTTATTCCTTGTAAAATGAGAGTTACTGAGTCAGAGTAAGAAGTCCTCCAGGTCGACATTATTTCAAAATAAAGGCTTGTAGTGTAAGACGCACACTATGTTATTTCGGAATAACATCAGTTATTCCAAAATAGTGCTGCAGTGTAGATGTACCCTAATACAATGGCATATATTTGCATTTTTTTTATGTGTTCTACATTTTTTAATATATGGATTTCAATTCTAACACAGGGTGCAAAGAGTTCAGTGCTCATTTATGAGTCAGAGGCCACCAGCAGAAGTTTGTTGGTGTTTGGGGTTTTATAGTTTCCACATAAAATTTCTGAGAGCAAGCTTCACAACTTGTCTCTCTGAGATTTTGGAAAGCACTTCCAATTTGTAAATCTCGGGTCAAGTACTGTAACTATCTAGAACTCTCACACTGGTACCTTCTTTATGTTTCGTCAAGTCTGCATTGAAAGTATTCTTAAACTGAACATTATATGCTGGGTCATCATCATCCGAGACTGCTATAAAATGAAATATATGGCAGAATGTAGGTAAAACAGAGCAGGAGACATACAATTCTTCCCCAAGGAGTTCAGTCATTAATGTAATTGTGATGGGTAAGAAGAGTGCTGGCCAGCACCGGGTGACTAAAAAGTTAAACTCAGGTAGCTAGCGGGTGGTTTTGGCAGAAAGCCAGAAGAACCAATGGGATACAGTGCTGAAATCTGAATTATATATAGATACTGTGCCTGTTTTCTTTGTGTGTGAATTAAGCCAGGAGTTGGGAGACTAAATGATTTAAATCCAGGCAGGACTACCATGCTTCCAGGGAATTCAGGGGTACAGAAGTGGACTCAATCATGAAGGGATCATGAGAAGATAAGGGGAAATGTGTATTTAGTCACGATCAGGGTATTTTTCTTTGTTTTGGTTGTTTGATTAAACTTCTCTGTGTGAATCCATGCCTTCCCTCCCCCACTCACCATTTAAGTAAGCTACAGCCCAAAGAGCTATGGTTCTTTGTGTTTGTGATCTGTTCTCTACTTAGTTGCTCTATAACATCTAGCAATCAGGTATGCTTTATCACGTATATCTTTTTGTTTTGTTAAGAAAATCACCTTTTTTAAGGGGACAATTTGATTCTTGTGTCCTGGAAAGAAACAGGATGTCTGTATGTGAATGCATGACTGAGAGGTCAGCTACCAGAGAGTGCAGTTTATTTTCTCTTTTTTCCCCAAATGCATTCTTCCTAGGTTCAAGAAGAAAGGGGTTTCTTTTGTTTCACTTGGTGGTGCCAGCTACTTCCCAAGGCCAGGGGATCTGTGGCCTTGGTGAGCTTTAAAGCTGAAGCCAATAGAGGCAAGGTATTTTTAAGGTCTCTTGTGGGCCCCCACCTTTTGCACTTGGAACAACCCTGACATCTGGGTCATCATCATCCAAGACTGCTAAAATATAAGGCAGAATGTAGGTAAAACAGAGCAAGAGACATACAACTCTACCCCAAGGAGTTCAGTCATAAACGTAATGAACTCAATTTTTTTTAGCAAGCATCATTGGCTTGGAAACACATCTTCAGGAATGGTGGGCAAATGAAGGAGAACACATATGTTTAGCATATATCGCATATAAATACCTAGTAATGTGGCCACAAAACTGTGTGTTCTCTTTCAGCAGAGTGATGTGAGTAAGAAGCGGGCAGTATTATCTCCCATAAATGTGCACAAACTTGTTTATCTTAGCAATTGATTGAAGAAGTAGAATTGAGTAAGCTTGTAGGCGCTAAAGTTTTACATTGTTTTGTATTTGAATGCAGTTGTGTAACAAAAAAGATCTACATTTGTAAGTTGCACTTTCATGATAAAGAGATTGCATGTCAGTACTTATATGAGGTGAATTGAAAAATACTGGTTTTCTTTATAATTTTACAGTGCAAACATTTGTAATAAAAATAATAGTATAAAGTGAGCACTATACTTTGTATTTTATGTTGTAACTGAAATCAAACAATATTTGAAAATGTAGGAAAATATCCAAAAATATTTAAATCATTTCAACTGGTATTCTATTGTTTATCAGTGCAATTAAAATTGTGATTAATCACAATTAATTTTTGTGTGAGTTAATTGCAATTAATCGACAACCCTCTTTCCAGGACGAGGCTGGCAGCTCCCGAGAGCTTGCCCGGGACCGCAAGAGGTGGGCACCCGCCTGGGCTAGTGCAGACATCGTGGACCTCGTCCATGATCTCCGCACTAGGCACAGGAAAGTGGCCGGCTAGGGCAGGAGAGCTGCCAGCCTGGCCACCCAGGAGCAGTTGTGCAAGAGAATCAAGGGGGTCCACTGAGACCCCCGACCCTGAGCCCTGAGCTTACAATGGCCATCCTGGGTCAGAACAAAGGTCCATCTAGCCCAGTAGCCTGGAGAGCGGGGTGGCAGAGGGGCACATGGAGAAGGAGGAGCAGGAGGAGGTGACTAGTCAGCCGCCGGTCCCATCACCCAGAGGACAGGCAGCATAGCCCCGAACCTCTGGCATCACAACAGCAGGTTGGGAGAGTGGGTCTGGGAGACTCCGGTGGAGCATGGGCGGGGCCAGGTGAGGCAGCTGGGGAAGGCAATGCACACAAATAAATTAACGTTAGCTGTCTGATCGTGTTGACACTGCCACAGCTCACGTATATACTTGAACTCAAAGAATTAAAATCATATAAAACCATTTGTGCTCATCTGGACTCACCTATAGTATAAAAGATCCTTTGCCTTAAAATTGCTCTCTCTCTTCATAAATGTTTGTTGTAAAGTATGCTACAAAGCAGAACCTTAGTTAGTATAGGATAATAATTGGATAATTAGAAGAGGGGTTTGTTAAATTTTTTTTTTTTTTTTTTTTTTTTTTTTTTTTACACACTATATACATAAAATACTTTTCGGGTTAACTGAGGAACAGAATGTAGGCACATGATAGGGTTCTGAGGAAGTCCCCCAGCACTCCCATTTTGTTGCCATGGATACCATTAAAACTCCCGAAAAGTATACGTATAAACTTGTCCCTGTAGCTGACAGTTACTATGATAGGTTGGCTACACCTTTGGATGGATGTGAAGCCCGTGGGAAAATGTCTCCATTAGCCAGGCTGATTTCAGAATCAACACATTGACACAAGACAGAGACATGGCTTTCCAGCCCCCATTCAAAGCATTTAATAAATGGGTTTTGTATAATAGATCCAGGGGAATCCTTCCCTTTCAGACCAATGGCCACAGGATAGTGTAGACATAGCCCCAGGCTAGACTATAAGCATGTCCCAATGCAAGGCCAGGGCAGGTACCATGGTAATGTATGTGGTCTAAAAGCCACGATTAGGTGTATGGTTCCTCCCAGTACAGTGGAGCGACTGGGGTTTCACATATGCTGAGAGATGAGGATGAACATCCTACCACTCAGACCATAAAAATCCCAGAGTGAAAGACCGGTTTGGATGTGGTAAATGACTATGATTATTATTTAGATTTTTGATCAGGAACTTAAATCTGAGGGCAGGAGGGTTGTTTCTCAACTGAGAGTGGAAAAGCAAGATAACGTGCCTAGGAAACAAAGCTGCATCCAGGAGTCAATTTTCATTCTAAAACCTTTGGCAAGAAGTGCTAGAATCAGAGCCAGAGTCAGTAAGCGTAAGTGAGATGTGTGACTAATGACTGAATAAAAGCACAAAGTACCTCCCAGAAAACAGATTTCCCCCCCCCCCCCAAAAGACACAGGTGGTTAAAAATCAACAACTAACTTTACTAAAGGCTTCATATTTTGAAATGCCATCCACATACTGGAGGAAGTAAAAAGTGCTTGGCCACATTATTTCGAACTAGGGTGGTAATGTAGGCAACCGGAGTTGCAAATGAAGCCCGGGATTTGAATTTCCAGGGCTTCATTTGCATAAAGCCGGGCGCCACCATTTTTAAATGTCCGCTAGTGCGGACTCCGTGCCTGGAGAAGATCCAGACAAGAGCAATAAAAAAGAAGTAAAGGTCTAGGAACATGACCTGTGAGGGAAGACTGATAGAACTGGGTTTATTTAGTCTGGAAAAGAGAGAACTGAGAGGCAGGGCCATCCTGGGGAATACACAGAATACACAGCTACATAGGGCACCACTAAATTTGGGGCATCACAGTGCTCCAAATTAAATAGTACTCTGTGCTGCATATGCCTCGTCTGATTGTTACAAGGATGAGGTAGAAAAATTATCCTCCTTGATTTCTGAGGCTAGGACAAGAAGCAATGGGCTTCAATTGAAGCAAGGGAAGTTTAGGTTGGACATTAGGAAAAACTTCCTGTCAGGATGGTTAAACGCTGGAATAAATTACCTAGGGAGGATGTGGAATCTCCATCACTGGAGATATTTAAGAGCAGGTTACACAGACATCTGTCAGGGATGATCTAGATGGTGCTTAGTCCTGCCATGAGGGCAGGGAACTGGACTTCCCCTCTCAAGGTTCCTTCCAGTTTTGGTGTTCTATGGTTCTATGGGTTTTTTTGCTTAAGCATACTCCATAAAATTTAGATGCTAGCCACTTGTAAATCTGACCCCAAGTGTGTAACTGAGCTTTAATTATGTGAATGAAATGCTTTGAATTGTGGAAGTCAATGGGAAATGTGTGCAGTAAGATGCCATACAAAACATGTAGCAGTCTGGCTCTAAGTCATTGGACTCAGAATCATTTAGAGATGCTTTTCCTAAACCTTTCGGTTTAATTTCTAAACATTATCCTGCTTGTGGGCCTCATAGCTGTCACCAAAACCACAACTGTAAACACTAGCAGCAGGAGGGGGTTAATTTTCTTAAGATTAATTCCAGATGATGGAGTAGGACCCATTTTTTTGTCTAAAATGTAAATTACTTGTATGGTAGGCTCTTCTCACATAGAAGGTGAACTCCTGTTCTATTGCACAAGTATTACTTACCCAAGGCGAAAATCCTCCAGCTCCTGATAAGTCTGAAAGATTAGAGAGACAAGGAAGTTCTGCAGCATGGGGAAATCCAGCCATGGAGAGGATGTATGGGGACACTTGGCAATCCCTGCATAGCATACAGCTTTGATTTCTGGCAACGTGACTAACCCTCAGAGGAATAGATGTAAATCCAAAGCATTAACTTTGAAATAGTGTTGGTTTCTAGAGGTTATCCTGAATCAAAACCTTGGATCTGCATTGCACTGTCAGCTGAGGATATTCAGAGTGGGAACTGTGGATAGGTCTACAGTTTTTGGCTGGCTGGCTGACACAAAGCTCCATCTGCAAACGTCTCAACTCTGGTGAACCTTTCCTGATGCCCCTCTTGTAGTAGTCACACTGTGTTCTAGGCCAGTTATTGCGTTCATAGTTCTAACATTCTATAGAAGCTGCTAAACCGAAACATTGTTAAGGAAGCCTGTGAACACATACCCCCCGGTGTAATCTCAGTGGCAATAGCAAAAACAGATACTCAGTTCAGAAGATGAGAAATTAGATTCCCTGATTTTGAAGCATCATGGAACCATTAAAAGGGCCAAGTGAAAGAAAAACAATATAAATCTGAGCTTCTGGCCTTGAATGTTTTGAAGCCCCAGCTGTATATTTGTGCTCTCCGACATGCAGTTCTTAGGCCTCAATCCTAACTGAGGCTGAGTCTCTGGCTCTCATTCAGCAAAGCCTTTAGGCATGTGCTTAATGATGACATCTTTAGGGCTCCTCACCAACTCTGAATAATGCACCTTATTAAGTGCTTTCCTGGATCAGGGCCAGAATTCTCAGGACTTGTAGGATCGAGCCCCTAGTTTGTTTCCCCTGCATTACAGTCTTGGCTTTGCTGCAGCTCCCATTTGGGTGTGTTCTACAAGTGACCAGATGCCAGCTCCTGAGTCATCAGGTTCCATGGAAAATGGTTCTGAATTAATTGAAGTGATCTTGACAAAACACTTCCCAGCAGGTTATCACTTGAAGATCTATGAGCTGAGATGTGATTTACCAGTTCAGCAGCTCCCCACATTGAGTTTAGATGGTTAACCAGTTACTTGGTTGCCTGTAGTGGTGTGTAGGTGTGCTTCTGACTGAGTGAGGCAGCTCTTTCACCTCACAATATAGTGGAGAAAAACAACATATATATTGGACCCTGGGTGCTGTGCTGGGCAGAGAAAATCTTTTATATAGAAACAATTCCTCCCCCACAATTGCAGCACTGGAGAAGAGATCCATGGCATTGTTGTTTTAAATAAAGGCTGTTTTAAACCAAAAACTAATTCACAAGTTCTTCCCCCTTGCTTACCCCACACTGCACTGCCATCGCATCCTGTTTACTCTGCTTTTCATTTATTCTTGCTTCCTGCGTTCAAATCCATGTGAAGACCAGAGCTGGTGAAATACATCGCTGGGCCCTGGACAATGTGAGGAAGCTCAGCTCTGGGCCCCTGGAAGGGGTGGGGTCCCAGAACAAATAGATGGGACTAGGAGAAGCTTGCCCTCAGTGCTGCCTGGACTGTACCATGCCTCCCCCAGCCAGCCCAAAAGTACCTCCCGGACTGTGCTGTGTGGGCTCTGGCAGTGATTTAAAGGGCTTGGGGCTCCAGCCACAGCTGTGATAGTAGCAAACCGAAGCCCTGGGTCCTTTTAAATCACCAGGTCCCAGAGCAATTGCCCCCCACATAAGACCACTTAGGAATAAGGACCCACTGAACTGACCTGAATATAAGATTAAATAGTCATCATTTTCAGTTGTATTATAAGGCACCTTGCATGTTTATGGCACTGAGATCAGGAAGTAATAATACTTAACCCAGAATCCTAGGGGAAGGTAAGTGACCTACAACTGCTTTTCTATCCAGAAAGATAAATAAAAACAACACCACTCCTCTCCTCTTTTTAAAGCAATTTTCAAAACCCCACAGAGAGAATCGCTATCCAAGAGATTCTCAAGCACCTCACGGAAGGAGAGTTTTTGCACTTTTCAGTTATGCACATTCACATGTTCAAATTTCAGTGGGGTTTTTTTGGGGGGGACCAACAGTAACTCAATGTTGGGAGATTTTCAAAAGCCACAAAAGAAGATAGATGTGAATCCCCATTGAAAGTTAAGAGAAGCAGGACCCTTCAATTTCCCCTTCTATTCTGAATTTAAACAAGGTAAGTTAAGGTAAAAGATTAATTCAAGGCTCCTAGAAATGGAAATTCTCCTCCCTCTTTAAACAAAACATTTCAGGCACTATATCATTAGCTTTGATCAGCTGTGGGCAACCTGCAACCCAGGGGCTGCTTGCAGCCCACTGGGGCACCACCTCTAGCCAGCGGACCCTCTGGCTGGCCCCCTCCTACCGGTGCCTTCATTTAATTTTAAGTCAGTTCAATATTGAACTGTTTCTGCCTAAGATGCTGTGGTGTCTCTTGAGACTGATACTTGAGGTGCTTCATGTTTCCATTCTCTCCTTTGGGCTGACCTTCATCTCCCATGGTGAAAAGCAGTGTCCATTTTAAAGAAATTGAATTATGCATCAGGAGATTTGTATGACTATCGTATGTTAGACAGTTCAATCCATAGCTATGAATGAAGACACCAAGGGACCTGTATTACAGCTCATAGGGGGCACTGCAGCACCTTTGGCAGATGTAGTTTAATTTCTGACTGACTTGAAACAGAACATTATAATCTGACTCAACAAGTGAAAATTTAAACAAAATTCAGTTCAGAAATGTTTACAAACATTTTGTTCCAGAAAAAAAGTTTCACTATTTTAACATTTCACCCCAATTTGGGACAAAGAAAACCCAAGTGTCAAAATATTAGTAATTCTCATAGGTCAAAAGTTCTGATTTCTCTCTGCAGTAGTTATAACTTTTAAAAAATAAGTGTCCTTGAGCAAAGAAATTATGTATTTATAAAAGTTTGTTAATACCTAGAGGCCTTGATCCATGATCAAGCACCCATTGTGCTAGGAACTGTTTACATTTAGGTAACACCAACATTGTCCTTGCCTCAGAAAGCTTTTAATTTAAACCAAAAAAATTAGCTACATCTAAATAAATTTCTCTATTAAAACAAGCACCAAATGATAAATCTAAGACAGGAATTTTCTTTATTTGTCACCTCTGATAAGAATCAGGTAACATGTCTTCAACATTTCAGATATCAGTTGGAAATATTAATTTGCAGGACAATAAACCTGGTGCAAATGGGCTCTTCGTAATCCCCCACCACTACTGAAATAGACCAGTTCCAGGAGTCAGTTTATTTGGGTGGACATATGTTTTCATAAGCATTTGGGTATGGAAAAAGAGATAAGGCATGCAAATGCCTATTTATATAGGAAAAGTTATGTGCAAATAGGGACATGCCCACCCGAGGCACAGACTTTGAATCTGATTTGAAGGTAATTTAAATGAAACTATAAAGGCTTGGTATAAATGAGACCATGAACTGAATAACCATAGGTGCTAGAATTTGCAACGCTCTTATGGTGATCAGCTGACAGTGTATGTATGCCTGATGTGGTTTCTAAATGCATATGCACAGTGTTATGTATAAAAAATGAAGTGTCTTGTAAATATTGTAAATTGCCTCTTGGTGTGTTTTAAATAAGGACATGTGAGAGTCTAAAATGTGTTCACTTTATTTATCACGTGGGTGGAAGGGGAACCCTACAACATGAACTTATAATTTCATTTTTCCTTGTACCACACAACTTCTGCATCCAGTGCACACCCCCTGCCTCCCAAAACACACACACACACACACACACACACACACACGTTTCAGAGAGGGTTTTCAAGCATATCAGGAAAAAAGTTCCATCAACTCAACTCTTCCTATCTTAAATCAGCCAATTTTTCAACGATGCCTTCTGAAGTCATCCCAGCTTGGGGTACAAGGGCAGTCCAAATACAGGGCTAGAGGCCTTCTGAAAAATGCTCCCAAGGAGATACATTGAAATTCACGGGAAATTTCCAAAAGCAATACTGCCAAAGCACCCTGAACTCTCTAGTTCATGTGTTTTCCCAGGCCGGATCTCTATTTACCCAAAATTATTCTAAGAAAGTGGGACTCAAGAAATCATGGACCCATGTGAGTTTCTGTGTTCTGTCCTACATTTCCACACCAACTCCATTACCCCTCTACCTGTTGTAAATACTCACCCTAAAAAGTCACAAGGTCTTCTCTCCTCCCACCCATGCACACTCAGCCCCAAAGTCGTTAGTGAACAGATCCAATGTGCTCATAATCTGATTGTCAACGAGGAAGAGAAAACTCTCTTGGATAAATTCCTACGAACCAGACCAAGACTATCTGCAGAGTTCTGCAAATCCATGGATATCTACTTTATATCTATAGGTATCCACATCTACAGATATGGATGCAGATATTCACAACTACTTTTGCAGATGTGGATACGAATTTTGTGTCTAGAACCCCTCAAATTTGTGGATATCTGCTGTGCATCTTGAGTATCTGTAGCCACGGATATGGATGCGGAAATCTGTGGCCCATTTTGTATCTGCACAGGGCACTAACTATCTGGAGGCAGATTCAGCATTCTTAATAACTTTTGCTGCCAAGTGTTAATCCCTTTGGATTACCCAGAAGGTATTTTTTCACTCACTTCAGAACCTGAACTTCTAAGGACAAGCTTGTGCTGCTCTTTGATGACTGATGCATCATATTTGAATATGATTAACTGCTCACAAAAAAAAAAGGTGTAGCAATCACTGGGTAATGCTATAAAATAACTATCTTTGCCAACAGATTGATAGAAGCAACTTCTATCAATAGAATATTGAATATCTCCTCAAACTATTGCTAAGAACACAATTATCCCCCTTTCATAAAGGCAGTACTCACAACAGCTTGGGACAGAGACATAGCAAGGGTGTTATGCGCCCGGGGGCAAAGGCAAAATTTGCGCCCCCTAATCATTTGTTACTATGTATCTGTTATTTATTTCTAAGTCAGCAAAAAATAAGAAAGTATATAAAAAAAGAACAAATACTACTAATATCCACTGATACTGGGATCAGTTAATAGATTAGTTAGTAGATCGTAACTACAGATAAATATAAATTATAGTTTTTGTGGTTTATATTCTGTTAAATAATTCTTTCTCTTTAATTTGTTAGTATCCCATTCTCATTAGGTTCATGTCCTTTACACAAAAAATGTCAAACGCTTAAAATGTGTAAGTTTTATAAAACACAAGGGAAATAAATATACAACCTAAATATGAATTTCATCACTGTATTTCAATCAAGCATTTAAAACCACTGTTATAGCAAACGAATAACTTGTTGCTTTAATGAATAAAAGGTAAATTGAGCATATCAAATTTATTGTAAGCAATTTGAAATGCTTCCTAACTGCCTAGTTACTTACCTAGTTAACCTAGTTGTTTTTCATGCTATCGCACAGCGATAAATTACATAATAGTTATGAATGTAAGAGATTGACTTACCTTTTAAAATAACACTCAGAAACTTTTTTAAATAAAACTAACACACAACAAAAGACTCACCCTCACTTTCTTGAAGGCACTTGAAACAATAACTGGCCTACATCTATAAAAAGGGGAATAAGAACAACCCAGGAAACTACAGACCGGTCAGTTTAACGTCTGTCCCAGGGAAGATAATGGAGCAGGTAATTAAGGAAATCATATGCAAACACTTGGAAGGTTATAAAGTGATAGGGAATAGCCAGCAAGGGTTTGTGAAGAACAAGTCATGCCAAACTAATCTGATAGCTTTCTTTGATAGGATAACGAGCCTTGTGGATAAGGGAGAAGGGGTGGATGTCATATACCTAGTCTTTAGTAAGGCATTTGATACGGTCTCGCATGATATTCTTATTGATAAACTAGGCAAATATAACTTAGATAGGGCCACGACAAGGTGGGTGCATAATTGGCTGGATAACCGTAGTCAGAGAGTTGTTGTTAACGGTGCTAAATCCTGCTGGAAAGGGATAACAAATGGAGTTCCGCAAGGGTCTGTTTTGGGACCTGTACTGTTCAATATCTTCATCAATGATGTAGATATTGGGATAGAGAGTACGCTTATTAAGTTTGCAGATTATATCAAACTGGGTAGGGTTGCAACTTCTTTGGAGGATAGGGACATAATTCAAAATGACCTTAGCAAGTTAGAGAAATGGTCAGAGGTAAACAGGATGAGGTTTAATAAAGAGAAATGCAAAGTGCTCCACTTAGAAAGGAACAATCAGTTCCATACATACAAGATGGGAAGCGACTGTCTAGGAAGGAGCATGGCGGAAAGGGATCTAGGGGTCATAGGGGACCACAAGTTGAATATGAGTCAACAATATGATGCTGTTGCAAAAAAACCAAATATGATTCTAGGTTGTATCAACAGGTGTGTTGTAAGCAAAACTCGTGAAGTCATTCTGCCGCTCTACTCTGCACTAGTTAGGCCTCAGCTGGAGTACTGTGTCCAGTTCTGGGTGCCACATTTCAAGAAAGATGTGGAGAAATTGGAAAGGGTACAGAGAAGAGCGACAAGAATGATTAAAGGTTTAGAGAACATGACCTATGAAGCCAGGCTTCATGAACTGGGCTTGTTTAGTTTGGAAAAAAGAAGATTAAGGGGGGACATGATAGCGGTTTTCAAATATCTAAAAGGGTGTCACAAGGAGGAAGGAGAAAATTTGTTCCTCTTGGTTACTGAGGACAGGACTAGGAGTAATGGGCTTAAAGTGCAGCAGGGGAGGTTTAGATTGGACATTAGGAAAAAATTCCTAACTGTCAGGGTGGTCAAATATTGGAATAAATTGCCAAGGGAGGTGGTGGAATCTCCCTCTCTGGAGATATTTAAGAACAGGTTAGATAGACATCTGTCAGGGATGGTGTAGACGGAGCTTGGTCCTGCCTTGAGGGTGGGGGGCTGGACTCAATGACCTCTCGAGGTCCCTTCCAGTCCTATTTATGATTCTATGATTCTACGGCTGAGGTTACACTGCAAGCATGGCTTTCTGTCTGCCATGAGGACTTTTTCCTTCAAGCTGCCATGAGATTCTATCCTTCAGTAAAGGAGAGAGGTGTGTCTGAGCTGCTCTCCCAAATTTCACACAAGCCATTCAATTGAAGCCATAGATGTCAAGATTCAAGGGCAGCCTTGCCTTTGGCAGACTGCCTCGCCAGTTATTCACAATCACAATCTTCAAATATGTATAAGACTTTTAGTTGAGAAATCCATGTTAATCCAAAGTCTCTGCTATGATTTGGAGATGTGAGTGACCTATAGAAAACACCAGCCTTTTCTTTGGAAAATCCGCAACAAAATGTTGGGGGGTCAATCACCTCAGTAATGCCAATTCCTTTAGAACTGAGGCCCTGATTATCCAGTTGAGGCAGAGCAAGAACTGTGTGCATGGCTGATACATTTTTACCAAAACTGCTGCCTGCCCAACTCACCAAAGGAGAAAGGAAACAGGGAGGCCAAAAGGAATGGTTTAGAGCAGTGTTTCTCAACCTTTTTTTAAATAAAGTACCCCCTTTTCAAAAAAATTATAAGTACCCCAATGCACCCACCCCTCCTCCATAGCCAGACACCCCCAGTTACTCCCTCCCTCCCCACTCTAACCCAATGCCCCTTCCACTCCACCAGAGCCACGCACCGGATGTATGGTAACCTTACCTTTGAGGTGCCCGTTCCCACCAACCGGCCCCTGCCTCGGCGGCATCACTGCAGGGCTCACCGTTATGTGATGGGCTGTGCACTCCCACCCCAGCCCGGTGCCCCCCTAGTGTGGTGGCTGGGGGCAACTGCCCCCTGCATCCTCCTCACTTCGCTTCTGGCTTAGGACATTGGCATGAGTCTCACCTCCGGCTGTGCTCCTTCATTTTTAGCATACTGTACATGTGTTCCTAGTTGCAAACCAGGACTATAAGTAAAAAAAATCCTCTACTAGGTCAAAAGTGTAACAGCTGTGAAACCTCTTTGCTATCAAATACAACCACCATGAGGCACTGAAGTTAGTCTATTAGCAGGCACTCATTTAGTTTCTCCTGTGAACCTTCACCTACAGGACACAATCTCTGGTTGGGTTAGACATGTTGAACCAAACCCTCTCTACTGGTAAAACACCATTGATTTCAGCAGAGTTGCAACAACATAGAATCTGGTTCATAGCTGCAAGTACTAGACACATACACCACCTTCCAGCCCTTAATTATTCCTCCTCCTCCATGGCTGGCTATGCCAGATTCTTTCCAGCCATGCAGTTCCCATATTTTTTTACCAGTTTTTATCTCCTCTACAGGCAGTGTTCCAGGCCAGGTCTACATTAGACCTGGAAGGTTGGCTTAAGGTACTCAACTCCAGCTATGTATTCTATGTAGCTGGAGTCAGCTTACCTTAAACCAAGCTTGGCTCCATCCCCACTGTGGGTTGTTAATGGGAGCAAGCACTCCCATTGGCTTCCCTTACTCCTCGTGATTGTTTTCCCAGACGTAGCCTCACTCTTTTCTGTGGACTAAATAAGCCCAAATCCCTTAGTCTTTCCTCGTAAGTCAAGTGCTCCAGCTCCCTAATCATTTTTGTTGCCCTCCGCTAGACTTTCTCCAATGCGTCCACATCCTTTCTGTAATGGGGGGCCCAGAATTGGATGCAAAACTCCAGATGTGGCCTCAGCAGTGTCAAATAAAGGGGAATAATCACTTCAGCCATGACTTGACCTTGGCGAATCCATGTTGACTGTTTCTGATCACTTTCCGCTCTTCCAAGTGCTCCAAAATGGAATCCTTGGGCAGCCCCTCCATGATTTTCCAGGGACTGATATGAGGCTGACCAGTCTGTAGTTCCCTGGATTGTCCTTCTTCCCTTTTTAAAGATGGGCACTACATTTGCCTCTTTCCAATTATCTGGGACCTTCCCCGATTGCCACGAGTTTTCAGAGAGAAAGGCCAATGGCTCTGCAATCACATCAGCCAACTCTCTCAGCACCCTCAGATGCCTCAGTTTCTCCAGTTGTACAATGGAAGTAATACAGGCAGTCCCCGGGTTACGTACAAGATAGGGACTGTAGGTTTGTTCTTAAGTTGAATCTGTATGTAAGTCGGAACTGGCATCAGCCGCTGCTGAAACTGATCAGTTTCAACAGCCGCTGAATCTGGACACCAGTTCCACTTACATACAGATTCAAGGTAAGAACACCAGGCGTCCCCAAGTCAGCTGCTGCTGAAACTGATCAGCAGCTGATTCCAGGAAGCCCAGGGCAGAGCAACTCTGCCTCAGGCGTCCTGTAGTCAGCCGCTGGTCAGTTTCAGCAGCGGCTGACTTTGGGACGCCTGGGGCAGAGCAGCTGGGGTGCTGCTGGGTTGGTCCAGTAGCGCCAAGGAGCGGTGCTGCGGGACCAACCGGCAGTGCCCCACCTGCTCTACCACAGGCCCCCGGCTTTGCTCCACGTCTCCCTGGTCTGCTGGGGGGGCACTAGCTGCATCCCCCCCCCTCCCCAGCAGACCAGGGAGATGTGGAGCAAAGCTGCGGAGGACCCGGGCCGAACCGTGGCGCTTCCAGATCAGCGCCGCGGTCCGACCCGGGTCCTCCGTGGCTTTGCTCAGCGTCTCCCTGGTCTGCAGACCAGGGAGACGCTGAGCAAAGCCACGGAGGACCCGGGCGGACCCGCGGCTTCCAGATCAGCTGAAAGCGCTGCGGGTCCGGCCCGGGTCCTCCACCGCTCTGCTCAGCGTCTCCCTGGTCTGCAGACCAGGGAGACGCTGAACAAAGCGGCGGAGCACCCGGCTGGACCCGCGCCGCTTCCAGATCAGCTGGAAGCGGCGCGGGTCCGGCCCCGGGTGCTCCGCCGCTCTGTTCAGCGTCTCCCTGGTCTGCAGACCAGGGAGACGCTGAACAAAGCGGCGGAGCACCCGGCTGGACCCGCGCCGCTTCCAGATCAGCTGGAAGCGGCGCAGGTCCAGCCCCGGGTGCTCCGCCGCTCTGTTCAGCGTCTCCCTGGTCTGCAGACCAGGGTGACGCTGAACAAAGCGGCGGAGCACCCGGCAGGACCCACGCCGCTTCCAGCTGATCTGGAAGCGGCCGCGGGTCCGGCCCCCGGTGCTCCGCCGCTTTGCTCCCGTCTCCCTGGTCTGCTGGCTCCGCCAGCAGACCAGGGAGACGGGGAGCAGCTTTTCTCGCCCCGGAGAAGGCAGGCGGCGGGACCAGGCGTCCCGCTGCTCTAGTTCTCCGGGGCAAGAAATCCCCGTTCGTAACTGCGGATCCGACATAAGTCAGATCCGCGTAACTCGGGGACTGCCTGTATTGACTTATACCTGGTCATTAATTAGTATAGAGTGCTTGGAGATTCTCAGATGAAAGGCTTTGTATGTATGTATTATAATTGAAGTTAACCTTGCTTTCACCTTGTTTATTATTCACAGTAAGTCTCCATAACTTGTAAAGGCATTGCACTTTTCAAGTATGCAATTGTTAACCCTGCTCCTGCTATACAACTGTCAGACTAGAAGAAGTCGTCCTTCTAAAGGCCATTTTCTGTTGATACACATAAAAAATGCCCGTGCCTTTTGGTACACATATTAAAGAAACACAGCAGAGTAGTAAAACTGAGATTACGGTCACACCCACATTTCTACTCATAAAAAGTCCCATGTGACCAGTTCATAAGCATAATATTTCAAAATGTTCTGTCCCTTAAGGCTGTCCCCTCTGCCTGCTTATTGCTGTTAGTAATTATTTCAAGCATATAGCTCTCATATAGAAATCAGATATTTTAGTCATAACAAAACTAAAATTACTTTTCTTTGGAACAGAAGTATTCCTCGTTGTTGCACTGTGAGAGAGTAGACACTCAACTGTACTAGTTAGAGGAGGTCACATATTGTCTTCTCAAGGAAACTAGACCTTTCACCTGTCCCCCACTTGCCTCTAGACGTTTAGGCTCTGATTCAGCAAGGTGCCAAACCACATACTCAGTGTTAAGAGAACCACACATGGTTGAAGCGACGCATGTGCTTAATTATTTTTTAATCGGGGCATACCGTTTTCTCCCTCGGTCACAGAGTAAGACAATTTTCAGAAGAACAGTCTAAATCAGGGGTTTCCAATTTTTGGGTTGCAACTTGCAAGGACAAGCCACTAGCTGGCTTCAAAACACTTTGTGTACCTGTGCCTCCACAGGTACAGGCAATCACAGCTCCTGTTGGCCATCAATTGCCTTTCCTGACCAATGGGAGCTGCAGGAAGCAGTGAGGACCGGGACACCAATTCTTGCAGCTCTTATTGGCTGGGAATGGCGATCTGCAGCCAATGGAAGCTCTGATCGCCCATACCTGTGGAGGTGCAGGTAAACAAAGTGTCTCTCAGTCAGCTAGCATCTTCCCTTACAAGACATGACCTAGAGTTTGAAACCCCCTGGTGTAAATGAGCAACTGTTTCAGAGAGGTGGCCATGTTAGTCTGTTTAAGCAAAAACAACAAGGAGTCTGGTGGCACTATAAAGACTAACAATTTTATTATGGCCTAAGCTTTCATGGGTTGCAACTTGCTTTGTCATATGTATGAAATTAAAGAAAAAGAAACAGATGAAAAGATACAGAGATGGGAATGTTACATCAGAGCTAATTCAATCAGGGTGGATGTGTATAAGATGAAAATACCAGTAGTAGAAAATTTCTAATTATAATGAGAGAGCCATTCCTAGTCCCTATTCAAACCCATTCTGATGGTGTCAAATTTGCATATGAATTCCAGGTCAGCAATTTCATGTTGAGTTTATTTTTGAAGTTTTTGGCTTCAGAATGTCTTTGCTTCTGCTATTTGCTTTATTTGATGTTGTACTGAGTGCAAGCAAATCTTGGACACCTTCTGGAGCACAAATTACATTCTTCCCACATATTATTTCCTTCAGTCCACTTTATTTTCATACCTAAAATAATGGCAGAATCTGCTGACCCCTTTGCTTCAGTCTCAGAACTCTGACAAAATGGAGTTTGTGAAACACAAAATATGGGCAAGAAAACCCTGACATCCTCAGAGTAGGTGAACCAGACATTACATCTTCTTCCTGCATTTAGCTACAATTTAAACCTGTAGGCTACGTCTGCACTGGCATGAATTTCCGAAAATGCTTTTAACGGAAAAGTTTTCCGTTAAAAGCATTTTCGGAAAAGCACGTCTAGATTGGCAGGATGCTTTTCTGCAAAAGCACTTTTTGCAGAAAAGCATCCATGGCCAATCTAGACGCTGTTTTCCGCAAAAAAAGCCCCGATCGCCATTTTTGCGATCGTGGCTTTTTTTTGGAAAACAGAACTATGCTGTCTACACTGGCCCTTTCGTGCAAAAGTCTTTTGGAAAAAGACTCTTGCCCGAATGGGAGCAGCATAGTTTTTCCGGAAAAGCACTGATGATTTTACAGTAGATCGTCAGTTCTTTTCCGGAAATTCAAGCGGCCAGTGTAGACAGCTGGCAAGTTTTTTCGCAAAAGCAGATGATTTTGCGGAAAAACTTGCCAGTCTAGACACAGCCCTAGTGTTTTCTCAATGATATTTTCAAATAAAGCACTGAACTGGTTCAAATGTGATCATAAGATTTGTGCTTTAGAGAGAGAATGTTCTCACTGTTAGTTCCTCTCTAGGTTATAATCCTGATCCCTCCTAGAACCATGTAAAAAAAATGGGGGGGGGAGGGGGAGAATAAAAAAATACTTTGTAGCTCCATATAAAGAAAGACACGGAGCTAAACACTTTGCATCCATTTTAACCAGAGGATTTTGGGGAGATTCCTACCTTGGACCTACTTTTTTCAAAACACACCTGCCAGGGATAAAGGCTGTGTTAGAATAAATTGAAAACCTAAGAGCATCAAGTCCGCACTAGGCCCAGAGTATGTACATCCAAGAGTTTTAAAGGAACATAAGGATGGAATGGCTGTACTGCTAAGAAAAATATGCAATTGTTCATCAGAATCAACTTGTATACTTGAGAACTAGAGGGTAGCAGTTTTTCATACATTCCAAGACCAGAAGGGACCATTGTGAACATTTAGCATGACATCCTGTATAACATAGGCCATAGAACTTCCAAACTAATCTCTAGAGCAGAGCCTTTAGAAAAGCATTCACTCTTTATATAAGATCGAGGTAAAACGTCGTTCCGTCACTGACAGATGTGACTGTAGCTGATGATTGATTATTTAGGAGACAAATGCCTTATCCCTTGGGCTTACTTGTTATGACTGTCTTTAAGAAGGCTATTAGAAGCCATCCTAGGTATTTCAGACCGGTAGACCATATACACTATTGAAATGTTTGTTAAAACAGTTATGAAAATGCAAGAGGAATGCAATAATAAGGTAGAGACAAAGAGCATGACTTTCATTTCTTAGAATTCTTTGAGGCATAAAAAATTCACAAAGATTGAAAAAGACTGACACTGATCAGTTAAGAGTTGAGATAAATAATCTGTGTCATGGTAGAGACACACAAAATAATGGATGACTGAGAGAAGGTACCTTGTTGCTCCTTTTTAACTCTCTCATAAGATAAGAGGATAAGGGGATTCAGTTAAAGCAAAAAGCTACAAAAATGTAAAAAAAACCCTCCCACAAGGACACACTTTTGCATTGTAATTTTAAAAAAGAACATACAGAACTTGCTGTGATGTGATATCTATGGCATTTATATGGCCCCCATTACCATAGTATGGGAGAGCTTCACAATCATTAATGTATTTCTCCTCTTTACACCCCACTAAGTTAGGGAAGTGCAATCATTCCTATTTTACAGATGGAAACTAGAAGCAAAGAGAGAAAGAGATTAAATTACTTGCAAACTAATACAAGAACCATGTGATGGAACAGGACTAAAATCCCAGTCTTTTAAATCTCAGATTAGCAAAATAAGCACTGGAATATTATTCCCCGCTGAGACAAAGAGTTTAGTAAGATTCAAAACTAGTATTAGGCAGTTATGTGAACTACAGGAACACCCTCATTTATATCAGGTTAGATAGATAGATAGATAGATAGATAGATAGATAGATAGATAGATAGATAGATAGATAGATAGATCCTATTAACAAACTAATACAATGTTGCTGTATTGAAATTGGAATCACACCCTTTATCAGAATTATGGGATTGCTGGGTCAGGCTGGCCTCCTTCTTGGCATTCTGAAATAGTAGGTGGAGATTTTGTTTGCTGTCTGGGAAAACAGAGGTTACTGTGAAATTAATGCAAAAATCCAAGGCACCTACTGAAGACAATGGGTGTAAAATCAGACTGAATATGCCTTGATTAATAACTTAAACCATTTAAATTATTAAGGCAAAAGATTCTTGGTGTCTCTCTCTCACTTTCTCTCTCTCTCTTGTCTCATTCTTTCTTTTACTTGCTAGCTATCAAATTTTGCTGCAAGCCACCAAACTTGTCCGGCAGCCTGAATGAACATCTCATTTGAAATAAATGTATTTGCCCTACATTCTGGAATTTGCAAAAGTTGTTTCTTTTTAAAATAAGTTATTGTTGGAGGGGCAGGGTGCATGTAGTGGATCACTTTGGCTAAGTCTACACTGGCATGATTTTCCGGAAACGCTTTTAACGGAAAAGTTTTCCGTTAAAAGCATTTTCGGAAAAGCGCGTCTAGATTGGCAGGACGCTTTTCTGCAAAAGCACTTTTTGCGGAAAAGCATCCATGGCCAATCTAGACGCGCTTTTCTGAAAAAAAGCCCCGATTGCCATTTTCGCGATTGGGGCTTTTTTGCGGAAAACAAATCTCTGCTGTCTACACTGGCCCTTTTGTGCAAAAGTTTTTTGGAAAAAGACTTTTGCCCGAATGGGAGCAGCATAGTATTTCCGCAAAAGCACTGACAATCTTACATGAGATCGTCAGTGCTTTTGCGGAAATTCAAGCGGCCAGTGTAGACAGCTGGCAAGTTTTTCCCGCAAAAGCAGATGATTTTGTGGAAAAACTTGCCAGTCTAGACACAGCCTTTGTGACTTTTTGATGTGTGTATAGTTAGCATAACGTAGCCTTATCTAATGAATGATGTCGTTTTGCATTGAGCTGAGACTGCGGGCAGGCCTCTGTCCATATGCACCTCATGTATGATCATGGCCATAGAGAGATCCGTTCAGTAGGGAGAATATTCTGATACTCTAATGGCATCATACTCAAGGCCTTGTCTTAACTATTTGGGTGCAAACCACTGGTGTGGACTCAGTCACATCAGTGCAAAGGTACTTTCCTCAAGCAGAGCAAATCTGGGCAGGACAAGGAATAAACTCTCTGGGAACAGCCTCTTTTATATTGGCACAACTCCGTCCCCACTAGGGCTTATAACTATTTCAGTAATATATCAGACTGCTTGCCCAAAATAGTTATTGACATACATTATGTGTAGGCCAAGCCTTGCTCCATATGAGTAGTCTCCATGCAATAGACATTTACACTCACTTCAAGATCTCTTTTCCCTGACAGAAAGATGTAAAACACCTTATGGAGTAAGTCACTTCCTACCACAAGTAAGGATATCAGAATATCACCCTGAATTATAATTTGGAAGAATAAATTGAACAAAGATTCTTGTTTTATTATGAAATATGGGAGAGAAGAGAGGAACAAGGCTAAAGGCTTAGCTAAACTTAAAAGTTTTACAGATGTAACTATGCTGAAAAAGGGTGAGATTTACTTTATATATCTATAAAGGTGCTTTATATCAATATAGCTCTTTCTTTTCTACAAAATGAAATCTTAAGCTATACTGGTATAAATACTTTTATACTATAGCCACATTTTTTGATTTTCCACTTTTACAATCATGGTATAGTTAAAGTGGCAAGGCTTTTAAGTGTAGACAAGTCTTTAGCGTCTCTTTCCATCCCTTCACCCACACTATTCGTTGTTACATCTAATTTCACTATGAACTTTTGATTAGTTTGATTTTTTCCTTCCCCCCCCAGTGAAATAATTTGAAATTGTCACTGTGATTGTCTAAATTGAAAGCTGAAGCCTGGTACTTTTTTTTCCCACGAGAACCTCTCATTTTGTGGTTGCTTGAGGAAGTTGACTTTAGCAATTTAAGATGAAGCAGTGGTTTATTTAGAAAGAAGCAGTGGCCGTTAGCACAAAAATATATGCTTAAATATGTTAACAGGTGCAAGAACTGTCTAATCACATGATGGCTACAGGAAACCTATTAACCATAGTGTTCAGGTTAGAGATAGGTCACACAGATAATTTAACCTATTGGTATTGTTATCAGACTTTTTTTTTTTTTGGTACTTTGATAGCTTTATAGAAACCCTTACTATCTTCAGTCTCTAGAATGTGATGTGCATGGTTTAGATCACAGAAAGCAATGACATTCAGGCTGGCCCTAATCTTGTAGCACTCTAGTGGGAACTGTAACAGTGGATGTGAGGTTAAGGGGATGTCAGCAGTAAATCTGAATTTTTGTGCTTTTGCTGGTTTGAAGTCACAGGCTACAATCATTGCTTAAAGGTTGCCTTCCTCCAATAAATTAAGTAGCATGGAAGGCTGTCAGTACATGGCATCTTTTTGAAGCCATTAGTCTGTCATTTAGGACATCTCTGATACCTGTAAAAGTCTTGTAGGATAATGTCCTGGCTTACTTGGGGCCAAAACCTTCACAAACACCAGCATCAACTTCTATCTGCCCTTCCTTTTGAAACTCCAAGAATACGTTTCTGAATAATCATTATTGCCTACAGAATAACTAAGTCTGAGGGGGAGCTGTGTTAATCTGTAACATTAAAAATAACAAGTAGTCCTGTGGCACCTTAGAGACTAACAAATATATAGTATCATGAGCTCTTGTGAGTACTCATGATATTCTTTCTATATGTAAATATTTGTTAGAATCTATGGGTATGTCTACACTAGTCCCCTAGATGGATCTAGGGAGGCTAATGAGGGCGACCGAAATTGCAAAGGAAGCGCGGGATTTAAATATCCCGCACTTGATTTGCATGTTCCCAGCCAGTCGCCATTTTAGAAATTGACTAGCCCGAAGTAGCTGCCCACATCTGCACGCGGCAGAGAAACGGGATTCCAAAATAAAGCCTTAATCGAATTAGCTGGTAAACCTCATTCCAGGAGGAATACCAGCTAATTCGATTTAGGGCTTTATTTTTGAATCCCATTTCACTGCCGCGTGTAGACGCGGGCAGTTACTTCAGGCTAGTCAATTTCTAAAATGGCAACCGGCCGGGAACATACAAATCAAGCACGGGATATTTAAATCCCGCGCTTCCTTTGCAATTTCGGTCGCCCTCATTAGCCTCCCTAGATCGATGTAGGGGACTAATGTAGACATACCCTAAGGGTGTGTCCAGCCTGCACCCTTATCTCAGAATAAGTTACGCAATTTGCACTATGCAAATTGTGCAGTTTATTTTGAATGTATTTTGAAATAGCTTATTTTGAAATTTGGTGCATAGTGCCAAATTTTGAGATAATGTGCTATTTCGAGACATCTCTTAACCCTTGTGGAATGAGGGTTACACGTTACAGGGATGCCGGAATAGCACGCCCGTTAGTTATTTTTAAAAAAAAATGGGCGCATGTAAAAGACAAAGAATCACTATTTCAGGATACTTCCGGTATCCTGAAACAGCTCTGCTATCTAGACGTATCCTAGGGTGCCACAGGATTTCTTGTTAATGATAACTGAGCAGTAAGTAGGATGTGGTTAGATTGCCTGGTGGATCTTACACATTATTTGTGAATTTAATATATCTTAAGTTTCTACTAACATTTTCTATTTAGGATTTTGAACAGTAACTTAAAAAAAGAATGGTACAATGAGCTGCTACTTTGTATTGGTAACTCTATTGGTACTTCTTGCATTAGACAACATCCCCTCGGGAGCTTATTTTCTCTGCTTACTCAGTACTTCCCAGCTAATTATGTAGTGCAGCAAAATGCTCCTGACTGGTTTTATTAAATATTGATTGCCTACAAAATGTTGGCAATATGCCAGGCCATTCAACTGATCCAGTAACTTACTAAGTGTACTTTATTTTCAGAGACTATATACAAATAGATAAGTACATGTCTCTGTGGATGTCATCTTGTACCTAGTACTACACTTTTAAAATGATAATTCAGTGTTCTTTCTGGATATATGTATAATGTGATAACTATACCTATATATCTCTGGACCTACATTCAAGACTACTTGGTTGGCAAAAGCAGCTTGAAGAGTCTGGCAAAATACTACTTTTATAGCAGACCCATGTCTGCTATTCATGTGCATCAAGTTAGCTCACCAACTCCTTCTAGATGAAGGGGTCCCATCAGTAATCAAGATGGACTCTCCAAAGCCCCAATCTCCTTAGTTTGTATATGATAATGCCTAGAGGTCCCAATCACGATCAGGGCTCTGTTGAGCCATACACACACACACACACACACACATCCAGAGAATCTTTGCCTGAACAGCTTGCATTCTACATGCAAGGAAAGGAAACAGATATCCCGAGAAGAGAAGTGACATTTTCCAAGTTTCCTGACTCTGACCTACCACACTGAACTGCATCCCATCTCTATCAGACATGTACATAGTGCCAGTCATCAGAGTCATTGTTACCTCAAAATTACCCTACTTCAACATGCCCAGAGTGCTTGTGCCTTTAACCCACTCAAGAACTAAAGCTAGAGCAGAAAGCAGCTGCCTATGGAGTTACCACATCATCACAAAATACTAGAGTTCTGTGATGTGAATTGACTGTCCATTACATTCTGGATGGGCTTTAGGATCTTGGTTTCGATCTATGAATCCTCAAATAACCTACTTATGTAAGTGACTGCATCTTTCCCGGTGTGATGCTATCACTGTTGCAAGTAACAGACACACACAAGCTGCAATTATCCGTTCTGCGGGAAGGGTCCTTTACTGTGGCAGCTATGAAAGAGGCTTTCAATGTTCCAGTTGTGTTAAGTGAAAAATACTGTACAAGAGACCATCCCAGTTAGGCACGGACCACTCCTTCTCTTATTGGAAGGCCTCCTCAGTTAAGCAGCCAGGTTTTGTCAGTTGCTGAAGCAGCCACTTGACATTTAATTGTAAGAGAAATCTAAAGCTTTTAAAGTCAGATAAGCACTTTAGCCAATTTGGGGGCGGGGGTGGGGAGGAAGTGGCCCTTCTTTTTCTGGTAAAGCTCCCTGGAATTAATATGAGTTAAGGAGGACAGGACCCAGCCCTTTCCTGCAAGATGCTGAATACCCATAAAGCTCAGTAGTTCACTGGACTGGAACACTGGTCAGTTCCTCATTCATGGGTAGGGTTTCAATCATCCGCAGCCACACATGTAGGCAGAGCTTCATTTCATATTAATGTAGAACAGGGTTAGGGCCAATGTTGTGGCAGGAAACAGATCACTTCAGCTTTTTCATCTCTGCTTCAGTACAAGAATTCTGAGGGGGTTTTGAACTGTCACCCAAGGAAACCACATACACAACTTTTTTTCAGGCACCCAGTTTTTGCTTAGCTCAGGTATGCTAGAACTAAGCACAATCTGATGATGGCAAGCAGCACAATCTGGAAGACCTAATTTATTCAGAGATTATCAGATTACATAAACCCTCCCCATACTCCTATTACGAAGGCAGATTGCATGGCCGCTGCATAATCTCTTAGCTGAAAGGAACCTATGCTTCTTTCTGCAGTCAATCACTTCTGCTGGTTGCCATGGAAAATAGATGAGGGCATGCAGTGACCAGCCTCCTCCTCAGCCATACTTCCTGCATTCTTCCTAGGATAGGACAAAGCTAGGACTCTCATTTTCCCTGGGCCTTTTATCCATAGTTAGGAGAACAGCTGTTTATCTGCTTCTTTCAGGGGAAAACAAAACAAAACAAAACCCCCTTTTATTTTTCAAAGTGTTCTTCTGATATGTGATAATGTGTGCTTTTACACTGCCTCAGTCAAACACTTTGTAATCAATCCCCTCAAACACAACCTTGCACCCAGGCTGAGAAGTGAAGGGATTGCATGGTCTTTTTTAACCAGAGACATGAATTTTCCATCACTGTAAGAAGACAGGCCAGAGCAGATCTAGATCTAATAGTAGTATACCTAGACAGTGAGGTGTTCACAGTTACTTTGCACATGAAGAGACAGGCTGGGTGCCATTAACCTCCAAGGCATAGTATTAGACCATAGCACGCAACCCCCAACCTATCATGTCTCATTGCTTCATTAACATATTACTAGTGAACCTCTGATAATGGCAGAGAGTCTCTACCTCAAAATTAGGTGTGATTTTCCCATATATAGAATGGGAAATGGAAGATGCATTATTATATTTCCTATGTGTGTATTTCGAGCCTGGTCTATAGTCCACTGTAGTCAGTAAAAAGACTTCCACTGACTTGTATAGGGTTTAGATCAGACTGCTTATCAGATGGTAATTGAGTTTCATAACCTCCACCCCCCCCCCAAACACACACACACACACAGTTATTAAATTGAATTAATTCTTTCCCTAACATATGAGAAACCTGTAATGCACGTACCTAGATATTTGTATGGCTGATGAGATCTGTCTTTGAATCCTTGTGAGTGGCACATAATTATACCTAATACAATTTATTTCTCATTAGAGGGACAAGCTTTGATCCAACATCTTTGTGACAGAGATTCAAAGCAAATAAGACTCCAGGTCTATTTCAAAACTTCTGTGTTTGAATAAGATTTAGCATTCCATTGCTTACCTTGCTTATCTTCTCTGTCCATTTCCAAATGGATAGTTTTAGATTTTATGATGTTTATGTTCTTTTATGTCACATGGTTCTGTTGTTTAGTAATTCTTAGTTACAATTTGGATGTGTGTGTATATCTAAAAAGGGACTTTGTCTGGTATTTTAGTCCCAGAAGCCTTGGAGGGACAAGGACAGATTTTTTTGTTCTGTGTTTGTACAGTGCCTGAGTCAATGCGATTCTGGCCACTGGCTGGAGCATCTCCAGGTGCCTCTGATCGGAATACAAATAATGACATTTAGTTACAAATAAATAAAATGAAGCATCATAACTGAATAGAAATGTGTTTGTGATGTCTGAACTGTCAGTGAAAACCAATTTGCCCTCATTTAAAGATTCCCCTTTAGAGTCTCCAACCCAAATACTGAAGCATTATACTTCCGCCACAGAAAATGAAACTCACAAGTCAGTTTTTAGCCCAAACAAGACAAGAGCAAAACAGGAATTTTCCAAAGTAGATTTGTTTGTTTTTTTAAATGTCAATTTTAAACAAACATTGCAGAGTAGATGAGATGAGATGAGCTTCCCCTTGCTAGTGCCTTCTGATAGGTGGGGCAACTCAACATCACAGGAACCTCTTGAGGGTAGGGGGAGAGTGAGAATTATTTATCCAATGAATGTTTGTCTATGTCCATTGCATTTAAATAAAAAAAATCTTTCCCAAACCAGGCCTCTCTTAAAAGGCCTTGGAAATTATGCCAATTGAGTAACATATCAAACTAGCCCTCTATTTGGAGTCCCTTCAAAATGCAGTTATTTTAACTAGATCATTTCAAAACAGAACATACCCTTTGTCCAGCACTGTCCTGTTGGCTTCTTTGTGGTTTATCCCCTAATGCAAGTCCTCCACAAGTTGACCACACTGGAACAGAGCACCACTGTGGTCTTTCTGCAGAAAATATGCTCTGTTTTTCCAAATTGAAGTTCTGAACTAAAACAGCTGAAGCTTCTAACCTTCCATCTGCAGATTAATATACTATGCCTGTAACATAGCAGTCCACACCACCAAGGGCACCTCCTGCTGGTCACTCGGGTTATCATTTTTGGTGCTGGAGCGCCCCCTTCTGTCTGGTGTCTCACCCACCATTACTGTTATTCTCCATCACTCTGTGTCAGGGCCCACATCTCTTCAAGACCTTGGTGCCTTTCTACCTGGGTACTACCCTGCTGTAGTGCCCCTACACTCTGGAGTGCTTCCCCTCTGGGAATCCCCAATCCCCCTATGCCCACCTTGTCTCAGTGACCCACTTCCAGCTACATGTAGTCTCTGCCACAGGGGCAAACTGCAGTCTGACATGGCCACTCATCATTGGCAAGGGGTTGTGGACCTGCTGCTTTTGCCTATCCTGGATGCCTCCCCACAGCCCTAGTACCCTGAGGCCTTACTTCAGGTCCTGAAGCCCAGGTGCTTGCCTGGCCAGAGCTTCCCACAACTCTACCTGACATCCCCAAGCCCTGCTGTAAATCAGGAAGCCTCTAGCTCCTCTAACAGCTAGGTCCCTCCTGCTCCCCAGCCAGAGCAAGAATGAGTCTTTCCACTCCATGAGCCTTTATTTATACTCCCCGCAGCTGGGCCCTAATTGGCTGCTATCTGCTGCAGCTCCAGCCCTCTAGCCCTCACCCAGGGCTGGGTTTTTACCCCGTAAAGAGCCAGTGCAGGGCAGACACCCCGTCACAGTGCCTGATTGATCTGTAGGTAGTTTGAAACACCACCGTCATGTGATTCAACTGTTAATGCTCTTAGTGAACAAAAAACAAAAATCCAGCTTTCAACTTTGCATCAAAGACATGGATCCAGTGAGTCATATCACATGTAAGTCAAGATGCTGACCTAGTTACAGCAGTGTCAATTGTCAAATCAAACTTACTCCAATAAACAAACAAAACCAATGGAGTGACATCAGCATGAGATCCACATCGTCTCCTAGAGACTCCACTGAAAAACTAAAAGTTGTCAGACGCAAATTGTTACTTTCAAAGAGCAAAAGCATAGAAAGTCTCTTTTAAGATCCCAGTTTTTGGAACTATGTATTAAGAAATTAATATGTTTGTTTTAAAAAAATGTACAGCCCTGAAACAAAAATAGCAACTCAAGCACTTCTGCCATGTTGTAAGTAATTTCCAATAGCCTCAAATAAATCTTAAGTTTCAGTCACACTAAGGTCCTTTTATATCATCCAGATAGTACAAAGGAGAATTAAAGCAGGCATAAATTACATTTACAATTGCTGCAAGTCCCTTTCAGTGTCAAGGGTCCTCATGATGTAAATGAGAAAAGATCCTATGTATTTATTATAATTTCCCTTTTATTTATACTGTTATATTGGAGGATTTACTCAGCATTGACCTAGTCCTTACCTGAAATATTTGTTTGTGTTTCTTCATTTAAATCATTGCTCTAGGATAGCACTGGGGATGAGGAGTTCAGTATGCAGGCTTCCCTGGGGAGAGAGAACAAGTCCAGTCCTCTGTCTTCATAGCAGCTTGGGGCTAGGTGAGAAACACCAGTCCATGATTGTTGCAGCTGCAGCGGGTACAGCCAGGGGAGGGCTACATGTCCCTTGGCTGGGGAACAGACAGAAACACACACAAACACACAGACAAACTCTCTCACGCTGTGTGTAGACTACATCCCTTTTCTCGAAAAAGGGATAAAAATTAGACACTTCAAAATTGCAAATGAAGCTGGGATTTAAATTTCCCACACTTCATTTGCTTGATGGAAGCTGCGTTTTTTTTTTTTTTTTTCAAAATGGGGCTTTTTGATAGAAAAATGGCAATTTAGATGAGGATCTTTTGAAAATAAAACCCTTTTTCGAAAGATCCTGTATTCCTCAAAAAAAGATCCTGTACTCCTCTAAACTGCTGTTTTTCTATCAAAAAGCCCCGTTTTGAAAAAAAAACCGGCCACCATTATGCAAATGAAGCGCAGGAAATGTAAATCCCAGCTTCATTTGTAATTTTGTAGTGTCTAAGTTACATCCCTTTTTTTGAAAAAAGGGATGTAGTCTAGACACAGCCCCAGATATATAGTAGCTAGTTGTCCCTTTCTCCACCCTTGCCCCCTACTACTCCAAAGGAGTCTCCATCTCTGGCTCTTTGATGGCCCCTGTGGTCATTATACAGTACAACTATGCCTGCTAGCAGACCCCTTCCTTAAAGTTTTATGAGAAAATCATATTCCAGGCACATCCCAGGGTGTGTCTAAACTACATGGCTCCATTGATGGCTTAAATAATCGCGGCTTCATTTAAATTTAAATGGCTGCCACGCTGAGCCGACAAACAGCTGATCAGCTGTTTGTCGGCTCAGCGCGCTAGTCTGGACGTTCCCGCGCCGACCTGAAAGCCCCTTTATCGACCTCCCCGTTATGCCTCGTAGGACGAGGTTTACCAGGGAGGTCGATAAAGGGCTTTCATGTCAGCAGGGGAGCGTCCAGACTGCCCTGATCTGCTGACAAAGAGCTGATCGAGCATCCAGACTGCCCGGTCTGCCGACAAACAGCTGCTCAGCAGAGTGGGGCAGCCATTTAAATTTAAATGAAGCCATGATTATTTAAATCGCAGCTTCATTTCCGTTTGCTGAACAAACAAATCTACATGGCTCCGTCGACGGAGCCATGTAGTTTAGACGTACCCCCATTGTCCTAGCACACCCAAACCCCTACCTTGCTTTAAGTTATGGTAAGAGGAAACTGTATACCAGATTTGGTGGTCCTAGCTCTTACTGTTCAGGAGGAAGTCTTGAAGAAACAGACTCACAGACAGACACTCTCTCTATATATATATATATATGTTTCCTTTGTCAGCTTAGCTAAGCAATAACACATTGTCCTATCTTGGAAACAGACCCTCATTTCAAACTGACCTACTACACACAGATCTCCTCTTTCCCTCCTAGATGGCCAGTTGCCAGATGTTAGACTCCAATCCCATTTCCTGGGCCCCACAGGGAGGTATGTCAGGTGTGGTGGCACTACACACAATGAGTCTCCATTGGGCCTCTATGGATATTCTGGGGTTGAGCCTACATGGGCCTGAGGGGCTCTTTGAAGTTCTCAATGCCCTCATCTCCCACTGAATGCTTAATACAGCCAAGAATTGCTCAGGATTGTGTCTTGCAGGATTGAGCCCCATGTAGGGAAGATAACTGATACTGATAAAAGAGGGGACATCAAGGCTTCAATGCCTGCTCCAAGCACAGGGATACCCCTTCACCTCTGTAGATCATTTACAGTTTATAGGGTTTGGGAAGTCAGTGGCAGTTCTGCCTGTTTAAGGAGAAGCTCTTGACAGCAAATTTGAAGAGCTGTGATAAAGAAAACATTCAGTTATGCTGTTCCAACCACAATTTTGGAGGTGAAGCATTTAGGGCAAGCACTTTAGTATCTTCTGTTTATACAGATTTTGTATACAAAAGTAGTAACAAAACCCAATTCCTTTTTGTGTGGGAATCTGCTCTGGTTTTGACTCAAAGGTCATTTTGAAATCTATATGACTTTACAATACTAAACAAATATTTGTCAAACACACAGGCTGCTGCTCTTTTTTGAAAGATAAAGATTATGAGGAAACCTCCACAATGGTATGAACCTAACAAAGAATGCATGTCTGTGGGAGAACAAGTGTCCTACTTGCTGAGACTGCCACCTTCTGGAGCATCACAAAAGATGCAGTTTCACCTTTCCTGGAAGTTTACAGTCTTGGTTTTTATAGTTGCTTTGCAAATCAGCTGACACCTTAGAACGGTTTTATTCTACTACTTCCAGTAGAGGAAAACACACTGTTACAAGAACAAGTATTCCACAGTGAGAATGAGAAAATAACATGTTATGAATTTCTGGAAATAAGGGGAGGGGGAAAAAGGAAACAGCTTGTTAGAAATAGCTTTGTAAGTCAGAGCCCATCAGGTTAGGGCAGTATGGGTATGTCTAGACTACATGGCTTCGTCGACGGAGCCATGTAAAGTAGGTTATTCAACATAGTCAATGAAGCGGGGATTTAAATAATCCCCGCTTCATTAAAATAAAAACGGCCGACACGCTGTGCCAACAATCAGCTGATCCGGCACAGCGCAGCAGTCTAGATGCGGATTGGTCGACAACGGAAGCCTTTGTCGACTGCTCCCTTATGCCTCATGAAACGAGGTTTACAGGAGCAGTCAACAAAGGCTTCCCTTGTCGACAGGTCCGCGTCTAGACTGCCGCGCTGTGCCAGATCAGCTGATTGTCGACACAGCGCGGCGGCCTTTTTTATTTTAATGAAGCGGGGATTATTTAAATCCCCGCTTCATAGACTATGTCGGGTAAACTAGTTTACATGGCTCCGTCGATGGAGCCATGTAGTCTAGACATACCCTATGTGTCAGATTTTCCAAAAAGGTAAATACACTGCCAAATTTCACAAGAGCTCAATATACTGAGCGCTGAGCTCTTCTGAAAAACCTGCCCAGAAGCACCACAATGAGAACGGTTAGCTGCTGGACACTATGAAAACATTGAACCTTGTTTAGCTGACTAAAATGGAGATGAGCTCTTTTGAAAATCTGTCCCCCATTGCTGGTGCTGAGCACTTGGAAATCTGATCTAGTATTGATGTCCCCGTCCATTAATTTTATTCATATTGCTTTCATTTCATAGATTGCAACCCTGTTTGTTGCCATGCATTTGTATGTTTAGGGCTCCATGTTATGGTTTGCATTTGTTTGCTTCAGCTGTGCAGTAGCCCAGGAGCTTTGGCAGGGTGAAGCACTGTTGTTTTGTGACTTTATAGATCTGTCTGTTTGTATAGCCCCTATTACCAATGTGTAGAATCACCCCATTAATATTAATTATTTATCCCCACAACGCCCATGGGGAGTAGGGATGTATAATTTCCCCCTCTGAAAAACAGGGATACAAGGATTTGACAGGAATTGCACCCCAGCACCTGAGTGTTAGTTTAGTGATTTACTCATGCGGCCATTCTTTCCTTTCTTGGGGTGATTGCTCCTTTTTCCCTTGTCCCTGTGATTTCTCCTTCCCACATCCATCACTCTGGGAAGATGGATGTTCTTTCACCCTCAGATTAACAGGCAATAATGGAAATTAGTGGCAGTGATCTTTGTCTTAATTTTGACAGCAGACTTTCTTCCTGTTTTACTTGGTAAAACAATAAAAGACCAAGGTACCCATCCTTTACATCACCTTTGTGGTCTGCTATTGGCTGATCTGTTTCTCCTATGACAATCAATGAACAGTTTGGCCCCCATCCATGAGAGAAGCCTCTTACATGACTGCCCAGAGAAACTACTTTAAGATCCACCTCTTCACAGGGGCCTGGGATGTCATGTGTCAGCCAAACTCTTTTTCAAACCTGACAGACAGGCAGACTCAGGAATGGATTTCAGGAAGGCACATTTGGTAAGCTCAGAGAGCTGGTAGGTAAGGTCCCACAGGAAGAAAGACAAAGGGGAAAAACAACTGAAGAGAGCTGGCAGTTTTTCAAAGGGACATTAAGGGTCCAAAAGCAAACTATTCCATTGCATAGCACAGATAGAAAGTATGGCAAAAGACTGCCTTGGCTTAACCAGGAGATCTTGCATGATCTAAAAATCAAAAGAGAGTCATCAGAAGAAGTGGAAACCAGGTCAAATTACAAAGGATGAATATAAGCAAACAATACAGTTATGCAGGGGCAAGATTAGAAAGGCAAAAAGCTCAAACTAGCTACAGACATAAAGGGAAACAAGAAGACTTTCTATAAATATATCAGAAGCAAGAGGAAGACCAAGGACAGGGTAGGCCCATTGCTCAGTGAGAAGGGAGAAACAATAACAGGAAACTTGGAAATGGCAGAGGTGCTTAATAACTTTTTTGTTTCAGTCTTCAGCAAGAAGTCTGATGATGAAGGAATGCCTAACATAGTGAATGCTAGTGGGAATGGGGTAGGTTTAGAAGATAAAATAAAAAAAGAATAAAAATCACTTAGAAAAGTTAGATGTCTGCAAGTCACCAGGGTCTGATGAAATGCATCCTAGAATACTCAAGGAGCAGATAGAGGAAATATCTGAGCCTTTAGCTATCATCTTCGAAAAATCATGGAAGACAGGAGAGATTCCAGAAGACTGGAAAGGGGCAAATATAGTGCTCATCTATAAAAAGAGAAATAAGAATAACCCAGGAAACCACAGACCAGTCAGTTTAACTTCAGTGCCAGGAAAGAGAATGGAGCAGGTAATTAAGGAATTAATCTGCAAACACCTGGAAGATAATAAGCTGATAGGTAACAGCCAGCATGGATTTGTAAAGAACAAATTATGTCAAACCAATCTGATATCAAAGAAAGCTAAGATAATGAGTCTTGTGGATAAGGGAAAAGCAGTGGATGTCATATACCTAGACTTTAGTAAGGCATTTGATACAGTCTTGCATGATATTCTTATCAATAAACTAGGCAAATACAACTTAGATGGGGCTACTATCAGATGGGTGCATAATTGGTTGGATAACCGTTCTTAGAGAGTAGTTATTAATGGTTCACAATCCTGCTGAAAGGGCATAAGTGGGGTTCCGCAGAGGTGTTTTGGAACCAGTTTTCTTCAATATCTTCAACAATGCAGATGATGGCATAGAAAATACGCTTATTAAGTTTGCTGATGATACGGAGCTGAGAGGGGTTGCAACTGCTTTGGAGGATAGGGTCATAATTCAAAATGATCTGGATAAACTGGAGAAATGTTCTGAGATAAATAGGATGAAGTTTAATAAGGACAAATGCAAAGTACTCCACATAGGAGGAAACAATCAGTCTCACACATACAGAATGGGAAGCAATTGTCTAGGAAGGATTATTGCAGAAAGAGATCTAGGGGTCATAGTAGACCCCAAGCTAAATATGAGTCAGTGTGGCGCTGCTGCAAAAAAAAAGCAAACATGATTCTGGGATGCATTAACAGGTGTGTTGTAAGCAAGACACGAGAAGTCATTCTTCCACTCTACTCTGAGCTGGTTAGGCCTAAATTGGTGTATTGTGTCCAGTTCTGGGCACCACATTTCAAGAAAGATGTGGAGAAATTGGAGAAGGTTCAGAGAGGAGAACAAGAATGATTAAGGGTCTAGAGAACATGACTGTAGTGGGTTCACTCACTTTCCACACAGCTTCTTCCCTCAGGGTGGCTTTGGGGGAGTAACTGGCCGCTCCGACGCCAACGCACCTCCTTTTGGTGAGGTGTTACTCTTCAGGGCACTGCCCTCTGTCAGTGTCCACTCCAGTCTTGGTCCACGCCCCCTTCCAGGAGAAGTGGGGGCAGAGTCATTGTTTTTCCTCCGCTCCTCCTCCAGAGTCCTCCCTAGGATCCCCCAGTTCTTCTCCCACTCTGCCTGTCCAGTTGCCTCCTGCAACCCTGCCTTGCGGATTTATGGCCTGGGGCTTCCCTAGCTCAAACTCCCTCAGCCTACCGCAGCTGCCTCCTTGCAGCCCAGCCTTTTAGAGCTGCCTCCATGCGAGCCCTGCCCTCTATGACTGCCTCCTTGCAGCCCAGAGCCTCAGGCTGGGTAGCCTGGGTTTGCTAGGCCAAAGCCTCTCTCATTGCAGGCAGGTTTCGCTCCTCCTCCCAGGAGCTGCTCTATATGGCCTCCAGCTGGGCCCTGTTAACTGCCTCAGCTGAGCTTCCTCCTGACTCCAGGTCTCAGTCCCTTAAAGGGTCAGTACAGGGCAACTCCCTGCCACATGACCTATGAAGGAAGACTGAAAGAACTGGGTCTTTTTAGTTTAGCAATGAGAAGACTGAGAGGAGACATGATGGTGGTTTTCAGGTATCTAAAAGGGTGTCACAAGGAGGAGGGAGAAAAATTGTTCTTCTTGGCCTCTGAGGATAGGACAAGAAGCAATGGGCTTAAATTGCAGCAAGGGAGGTTTAGGTTGGACATAGGAAGTTTTTCCAAACTGTCAGGGTGGTTAAACACTGGAATAAGTTGCCTAGAGAGGTTGTGGAATCTCTATTTCTGGAGATATTTAAGAGCAGGTTAGACAGATATCTATCAAGGATGGTTTAGATGCTGGACTCGATGATCTTTCGAGGTCCCTTCCAGTTCTAGTGTTCTATGATTCTATGATTCTTCACAGTCTTCTTTAACAAAGCCTGTAGGTGAATTCTAAGGACACTTCTGCATCCACAGAAAATGACTGAGTAGTCATCTTCTTCTAGATGCTATTCCCATCGTCAAGGGAGAGAGGTATTCTTCTGCAAGAGAAAATCCTAGTTCCCAGTCTCCCTCCTGGGGGGCTACGTCTACACTGGCCCCTTTTCCGGAAGGGGCATGTTAATTTCAGAGATCGCAATAGGGAAATCCGCGGGGGATTTAAATATCCCCCGCGGCATTTAAATAAAAATGTCCGCCGCTTTTTTCTGGCTTTTAGAAAAGCCGGAAAAGAGCATCTACACTGGCCCCGATCCTTCGTAAAAAGCGCCCTTTTCCGGAGGATCTTATTCCTCCTTCGAAGAAGGAATAAGATCCTCCGGAAAAGGGCGCTTTTTACGAAGGATCGGGGCCAGTGTAGACGCTCTTTTCCGGCTTTTCTAAAAGCCGTAAAAAAGCGGCGGACATTTTTATTTAAATGCCGCGGGGGATATTTAAATCCCCCACGGATTTCCCTATTGCGATCTCTGAAATTAACATGCCCCTTCTGGAAAAGGGGCCAGTGTAGACGTAGCCCTGGTGTTTGAGAATAGCAAGGATACACAAAGGTTTCCAGTAGATCTCTCTGCCTCATATTTTGTGTCCAGTGACTGACAGGAAGTTATTAATCTTTACAAACCATGGGACCACTGATCAGCTGATGACATGCACATAAGTGGAACTTCAACTCCAGCCTCCTCAGAATGTCAAGAGAGTGAGGTTTTGATTCAGACCCAGCCCAACACCTTTTCTTTTAGTTTTAGTTCTATGCTGAACCCAGATCAAAGAAGACAGTGTTGCAGTTTCAATTTAATAAACATCCAGAGAATAACTAACCTAGCTAGATTTCTTCCATTTTGGGTTTAAAACTATGACAGAGTCTTATGGGAATTTTGTGCTCTTCAGGACCAATTCAAAACACTAACTCTAACCATCAATCTTCATCTAACTGAAGCCTGTACACCACTTTTCATAGCCACTGTTGCAGAGATGGGCCATCTAATAGCATGTAAACAATGTGTTATATGATGTCCCCTCCACACTGCCAGCAGAATTTACACTTACTATATAACATGCAATGTTGCAAAGTCTTGAGCTGGTAAGCAAAGAGGACAAAGGCTTGTCACTTCCAGCCCCAACTCAGTCTCCATTTCTGCTATTCGGACACCCATCAAGACTAAGTGTTTGCCATCCAGGCAAAATATAGAAAATAACTTTTCACCCCTCAATTGATACAGAAGCTCTGCATCTCCTTTGTCTTCTTTCTTTGTCTGGATATTGTCCTTACAGCATTGTCAGGGCCCTCAGGGAGTTCACTAGTTAATGAGCTTCTTCACTGCATTTATATGTTGCCCAGGAATTTTCTTTAACATTTTCAATTAACATTTTCTTAAGTGTGGACTCTTCTTCAGTAAGTTAATCACTTAGCTTTCTTGTCTGAAATTAATTGTATTAACACGGAATTTCCATACATTGGGGTTTTAGCTATTATGCATGATTCTTGCTTGGTTGGAACTGGTGACAGGCTTAATGATGTTGTCTGTTTATGATAGGAAGAGGAATTTCCTTTTTTCCATTTACTCTTAATAGCTGGGTACTGGGAATGTTTTTTCTTGATTTTGATGTGATGCAAGTGCTATCAAATCTGTGCAAGGAAATTATTCGTGAAACACTTTGGGTATGTCTACACTGCCACCCTAGTTTCAACTAGGGTGGCTAATGTAGGCATTTGAACTTGCAAATGAAGCCCGGGATTTAAATATCCCGGGCTTCATTTGCATGTTCCCGGGTGCCGCCATTTTTAAATGCCCCGTAGTTCGAACTACCTGCCTGCGGCTACATGCGGCACAGACTAGGTAGTACGAATTAAGGCTCCTAATTCGAACTACCGTTATTCCTCCTGCAAGAAGGAATACAGTCAACATACAGTCAACCTGTGGAATTCTTTGATAGAGGATGTTGGGAAGGTCAAGATTGAACATGATTCAAAAAAGAAAAGTTTATGCTTTGTTAGTTTTGTGCACATAAAGATGCATAACTGACTTATTTAGTTAATCTGAATATCCATATCCTTGTTATAGTCTAAAATTTTTGTGGTACTTCGTAGTTATACATATGGTGGATATTAGCCAGGATGGGCAGGGAAAAACAAACAAACCATGTTCTGAAGTGTCACTAGTCTCTGTTTGCCAGAAGCTGGGAATGGGTGATAGGGGATGGATCATTTGATGATTACCTATTCTGTTCATTCCCTCTGAAGTACTTGGCATTGGCCACAGTCGGAAGACAGGGTACTGGGCTAGATGGACCATTGGTCTGACCCAGTATGGCCATTCTAATCCCTCTGAAGGAACTACAGGAGACAATGCATACCAGCTGACTGAGCTGAGCAATGCCTTTGGAACACTGGCTGGTAAAGAGTTCTTTAATCATCATATGTCCCACAGACTACTGCTGCCACAGTAAAACCAAGCTGGGATAACAAGAGGCCCTGCTGCCCTTTTAATGAGAACAGAATCAGAAAGAGCCCACAACATAATCTTACACGGGGCAATATCATCTTCAGATTCAACTGATCCCAAATTCTCATTGTGGCCTGGCAGTCTCATTCTGGACAACATAACCATGAAATTTGGTTTATTATGGCCTTGATGAGCCAGTGTGTGTCTGTTCTGATTGCTATGCCTTTTACTATCATGGGAGGAGGGGAGCCTCATGATACCTCCACTGCGTAAGACTAGAAAATAGAAGCCCTTGATCAAACTTCTGTTAAAGTAGGAGAAAGGACTCCCACTAGATCTGGGCCATGTTCATGTTTGGGGCAAGCGAATGAGCAGGTAGGCAGTAGAAAGAAAGATCCAATGGGCCAACAAAGATCAAACAGAATAGACATGTAATTATAAACAGAAGTGACTCTTCTCCTCCCATTGTTTTGGATGCCCTGGTATTGTCTTTGGTTCTCTTCATCCTCTAGGTGCATTCCATACACATCGTATAATCCCTGCTTCAAAAGTTAGCTGATTCCAGAAATGAAGGTGTTTGGCAGTCGCCTTCAGTTCCAAATCCAGAATGTTGCATGGAATCAACCAGAGTGAGGATACAGGAGAACACTGTTGGATATAAAAGAAAGGACTCTGCACAATATAAATTAGATGGAACAATTTCTCTGAGTTGGTAGAAATATTTAACTATCCTTCTTTCTCTCCAACAGACAATGGACTGTCCCTTAATCCTTTCAAGACAGATTTCAAGCTAATGAGAGGCCAGACAAAAAATGTTTAACCTTGTATGACTGGAGCCATTGGGTAAATCAACCTCACAAATTTCTCTTCACCCTCGTGTCTAGGATAAATTATGTATTTTGAAGGATAAATGTTTCATCTGGTAAATATCCATAACAATTTTTGAAGCTTTGGTTTAAGCCATGACAAATTGTTGTCTAGACCTCATCTTGCTCTCCTATTAGATAACATACCATCTGGAACCATCTTCTAAATGATCTGTCTTAGACAATGAACCATCTTATTTTTAGAGACCTTTGGTTTGAAAGCCAAGCAGGAGTCAAAGTTTGCCCTTTTCTGACAAAGTGTAAAAGGAAGTGAGATGCCCATATCTTACTGAAATGGTAATGAAATTTGGGCGCATGAAAATGGCCATACTGGGTCAGACCAAAGGTCCATTCAGACCAGTATCCTGTCTTTTTACATTGGCCATGCCAGGTGCAACAGAGGGCATTAACAGAACAGGTAATCATCAAGTGAGCCCTCACCTGTACCCATCCCAGCTTTTGACATACAGCAGCTAGGGACACCATTCCTACTAGGGATGTTAAATTTAGTTTAATCAACTAATCGACTAGCCTGTGAGCTCTTAATCAATTTAAAAGGCTAAAGCACAGAAGGGGGGGAACCTATCGGCTCTTAATACATTTTAAAACCAAAGGTGCATCTAGGACTAGGCACGAGCCGAGAATCAGCTGATTCCCAGTTCATGCCTGGCCCCCGTTACCCCGCTGCCTCCCCTTCTCCCTGTGGAGACAGTGCTGGGGGGGACTGGCTTTTTAGGCAGCTCCTCCCATCACCAACTTCTGCTCTCCACACTTGCTTGCTCTGACAGAGGCAGCAAGCATGAGGTGGGGGAAGCGACTATTTGAGGGACTAGTCAACTAGTCATTTACATCTCTAATTCCTACCCATCCTGGCTAATAAGCATTGATGAATCCATGAATCCTCCATGAATTCATCTAGTTCTTTTTTGAACCCCATTAAAGTCCTGGTCTTCACAGCATCCTCTTGTCAAGGAGTTCTACAAGTTGTGCATTGTGAGAAGAAATACTTCCTTTTGTTTGTTTTAAACCTGCTACCCATTAATTTCATTTGGTGACCCCTAGTTCTTACTACCTTCCTTTGGATCCTCTCAAAATCACAATCAAAGTGCTTGTTTATATCAAAATAGAGCTTCTTTTGCCACATCAGGCTGACAGCTAATTATGTGTAGCAGTCAAATATCACTCTTAGTTGAAATCTCACAAGAAGCAGCACAGGATTAAGGACTAAGGTGAATGCTGCACTAAATACTCAATGTCAGATTACACTTTTGATTTAACATTTAATTACAATAAAAATATCCCTCACATTTAAAAAAATTATCTAAAACTAAAGCCCTCAATTACAGAGAGCAGATGTTGTTAGCAAAAGAGAAGAAGATTTGAAGATAAATCTGGACCCACTGCAGTGATTTAGAAGCACCAAAAGATGGCTCTCTGAGACAATTCTAAGGTTAGTAATTCTCTCTGCCTTTCAATTGTTCCCCGCCCCACCCCAGTCCACTTTGTACATTTGTGTACATCTTCACACTAGACTAGGACTTTGCAAGAGTATCCCAGCATCGCTTATCAACATTAATGAATTAACCTTTGTCATGCTTGTGAGGTAGGGAGGCATTAGCTCCAATTTTCACATGAGGAAACACGAGGACAGAGTTCATCACACCAGGCCATGGGGCTTTGATCCAGCCTTGAGCACTTGAGCACAGGTTTAAGTATGCAAATAGTCCTACTGAAGTCCAAGGGATTTCTCTTAGTCTTAAAGTTAAGCACTTGCTTATGTCTTTTGCAGAATTAGAGACATAGGCAACTGCTCTGGTCCTGTGTGACCAGACACCAGATTCCTACTAAAGAGAATCATTACCTTTGTTATATTTTTCAAGACTCTAAAAAGGTTTCTAATATTAAGCCACTTAGGCCTTACAACCCTCCTTTTTCATTTCCATCCAAGCAGACACTCTTCCCTATAAATCACAGGATGGATAAAACCACACCCCTTGTCTTGGTCATCACAAGTCCTTCCTCACCCCGATTCAAATCTCTCCTTAAGGTTCCTGATATTAACAGAGATTATAGCTAAACTTTGGGCTCAAGCTCAGCCCAAGCTATTCTTTGCTCTAACCAGTGAATGGGGAGAATGCTAGAAAGCAGTAACAGCTTCCACTAACTCACACCTTGTGCACCCCAAGGTCATATTTAGATAGCAAGTCTGCAGACTAATCAGCATCTGGCATGGTATCTGTCTGAATGTGAGTCCTTACTGATAAGCAGTGGTGAGAATTTGGTCAGGATATCTTCAAGCTAAGCAGTATTGGTCAGTCTGTTTTGACAGGTGAGCAAGGCAGAGTAGGGGCTAGAGCAGGCATGTCCAAAGTCCGGCCCGCGGGCCAATTGCGGCCCGTGTTCCAGTTTAATACGGCCCCCGCTTCCTCCCCCTCTCCTGGCTCCCCGGCGCTTTTTTTGAACTGGTGTGCTCAGCGCACCGCTTCTGGCCGCGCCGCCGCCGCCCATGGCCTCCGCGGTCCTAGAGCCTGCCCTGTAGGGCACGTCCGCAGCCCCGCTCCCCCGCTCGGCTGTGGGTTTGCCCTGCCCCCAGGCCGCCATGAGGCCGGCGTGCCCTGCACTCTCCGCCCGCCTCTGACCCCGCGGGCCCTCCGCCTTGGGGCTGAGAGTGCGGGGACGGCCCTCACGCATGTTCACTTCTTCAAATCTGGCCCTCTTTGAAAAAAGTTTGGACACCCCTGGGCTAGAGTGACGTGTGTAGGCTCTTTAATATGAGAATGTGAAAGCTGAACTTGACTCTCAGTGCAGCAGGGGTTCAGAGGCAGTGAGGCTTCATTACAGAGTTGGAATCTGACAAAAATGCATTAAAAGAAAGCATGCTGCCATTCATGAGCAATCAATCAATATATGCAAAAACCAAGGTGTTGGTACATGAGATTATTTCAGACAGCATCTGAAAAGCTTGCCAGATGGTTTAACCAAAAAAACTGAACACCTCCCCCCCCCAGAAAACCCACTGTTGTGAAAAAAAGGGGGAGACCAAAGTTGTTGGGCCAAAAAACAAAAAACAAAAAACTGAGCATAGCCCCTTTAGTGGGGGGAAGGGAGAACTCGAGGGGGCTGGGGAAGGATCCGGGAGGGATCCGGGGGCTGATCCCAGTTGCTGAGTGTGTGTAGGGTTGCCTGGTGTCTGGTATTTTTGCCTCCTAGCAGGGAAAAAAATCAGAAAATACCGGACATTTTAGGTGTCCGGTATTTTCTGATTTTTTTTACCGGACAGGAGGCGAAAATACTGGACTGTCTGGGTCAATACCAGACACCTGGCAACCCTAGCATCTGAGCAATTGGATACTTATCCGCACATATGATATAGGCATCTCTCTAGGTGCCTTGATCCAACAGCCCACAAGCATGTCTTAACCACTGCAAGACTTGATTCCTTCTCCACCTTGATGTCTTCTTGTTTGGGGAAGCCTGATTCACATGTGGTGTGAGTAGGATGTATAGTAATCCCACTCCCCTATCAGGGGCTATTCTTCCAGCATCTGTAGGAGGCACCTCTTCCTTTTTCTTCTCCCTTCTCCACTTCTAAGAATGGCCTTTTCTTTTCTCTCTGTGCTATATACCATCCCCCTAGCATCCCATATCCCTCCACCTCATTCTGGAATGTGCCTCTCTGCTGCGGAGTGTGGTCCTCCTGCATCGTATTACCCCTCTCTTAGAGGGGGGCCCTCTTTTCTTCTGTGGTGTCCTCTACAAGTCCAGTCCTCTCGCTCCCTTTTAAATTTATAAGTCCCCATGCTACATTTCAAGCATACATAAACCAAAAGCCCCAGAGTATTTAACACTCTCCAAGCCCAAGGCAAACAGGTACCGCCTTCCCCACCAACTTCATCATTTTCATTTAATTTTTTAAAAACATCAATTATTTTAAAAAGGGTGAAAATATAAGCCTGAGAATATGTTTTACTATCAGTTAAAAGGAGCATGCTAATTTCTGCATCATACCATGAAATTATCTCTATTTATTAATGTAATAGATTATATAGTTCCCATATTTGAAGGAGCTAGCACATGCATTTACTGTTGATATAAAGCAGAGAGAAGAACTTTTATGTTCATAAAGGAATCAATGAGTGCCAAAACAAAGTCATCCCCTCACAACCAGCCCATCTGGACTAGCCAGCAAAAGAATCCATAGAAAAGTTAGTCCTAGTTCCAAATATGCTGGGTAGCATATAGGGGAAGATCATTGTCTTGATTCTGCAGCTGCCAACCACAACTCCTGGTCAAACTGGGCAGGAGACCCAGTGATTTCTCTTGTAAATATTAGGAACGTGAGTGAAATTACTCCCATGGGTTATTTCAGTGATTTAAATAGACTACATGGATGGGCCCCACAGAAGCACACTGACTGCTACTAATTAGAGACCATCTAATCCTTACACATGGGATGCCAGGGGGATGGTGTATAGTTCCATTGAGTTCAGTGGCACTCAGAGTTAAGGCTCAGGCAGGAGCAGCCCGAGGCCGGCTGTGGCAGCTGGCGCCCCAGGCGGAACATGCGATCGGCGCCCCCACCTGCACGGCCGTCAATGGGGTGACGTCATCAGCGGGTGCCCCAGGCAAAGATAGGACCTCTCCCCTTCTCCCACCCCCATTTAAAACAGACTCACCTTAATCTAAAATAATCTTACTTGTTTTGTGATTTTTATAACGGCAATAACAACGTCATCTTCTGTCCCTCCTCATGCCCTGCTGCTGAGAGGACTCTGAAACTATGCTGTACAACTTGGGTCAAAGTGCTTTTCTAATTGCAGCTTTGCCTAGTGGAATACTGCACTAGAATGTCTGGGAGGCATATAGCTGCAGGGCAGTTGATGTAGAAGTGAAGTTTGTTTCTGTTCATGTTGTTATAGTATTGAAACAAGCATGATTCAGAAGGGCTGAGGTCAGTAGAAAGATTCCCACTGACTATAGTGTGAGTTGGATCAGGCCCAGAGAGAGGTGCTAGAAGCCTTATGTACATTAGGAGAAGGAGCCAAATCCCTGTCACTGAAAAGCACATTGGTACCTTCTCAGAAAATGTAGGGCTTGAGAAACTAAACTGACACCGACACGGTGTATCACTAGGTGCACAGAGATGCTGAGAAATCAGCAATCTTCAGGTGTGAAGAGAATAGGAATGAAGGAACTGCCCATTACAAAAAAATATTTCTGGTAGGTGGATGATCCTAACTGGGACACTGCCCATTTTTACCTAATCCAGGTGTGGCCAACCTGAGCCTGAGAAGGACTCACAGTTTACCAATGTACATAGCCAAAAAGCTACAGTAATTTATCAGCAGGCCCCATCAGGTGCCTCCTCTCCCATCTCCAGTATCTTTTGTCCACCAGCAGCCCCACCGATCAATGCCTCTCCTTCCTTCCCCATGCCTCCTGCCCACTGCAATCAGCTGCTTCATGGCACTCAGGAGGCTCAGGTTGCGGGGAGGAGGAAGGAGCAAGAGTGCAATGCGCTTGGAGGAGGAGGTGGAGCCAGGAGTTGAGCACTGGAAAGTTGGCACCTGTAGCTGCAGTCCCGGAGTTGGTGCCTGAGCAAGGAGCGGCATATTAACTTCGGAAGAGCCACAGGTGGCTCCAGGTTGGCCACCCCTGACCTAATCAGTGTGTGAGGGGTTGATTTTTAAAGAAAAGCCATGGATACAGCAATTGCCTTTGTAAAGTTGTTACCAAATGGATTTATTTATTGGCAGTGTGCAGGAGGAAGAGGATTGTTAAACACTCATTCTGGGTCAAAAACTTTATGAGATAGACAACCAGCACCATGAAAATGATAATTCAAGAACTTTTCTATGAACTTCAATTCATTTACAAATTATTTATGATTAACGCACACACGCACACACACACTCACTCTAACTGGAGAAAAGACTTGGATATCTCTGGCTTTAAATGGAGGGACATCTTCACTGTGAGGCTAAGTCCACTGGTAGGCTCACCACTCACATGTGTAAGTGTTTGCAGCCCCAGGCCCTAATGTTTCTAGTAGCAAGGCCCTGAATGTCCATTTAAAGACAGTGAAGGTGTGTCTACACAGCAGAGCTTAACTTGAAATAAGCTATGCAAATTGATCTACGTCAACCGCATAGCTTATTTTGAAATAGCTTATTGGAAATTGGGAAGAGCACTCTTCCTCCGATTTCCCTTACTTCTCATACAATGAGGGTTACAGGAGTCAGAGTAAGAAGTCTTCCAGCTTGACATTATTTCAAAATAACTGCCCACTGTGTAGACACGGACTAAGTTGTTTCAAAATAATGCTAGTTGTTTTGAAATAATGTTGCTGTTTAGATGTACCCTGAGAGACTCGCTACCAGGCAAATTCTATTCTCAGTTATATGGATGTAAATCAAGAGAAACTCCTGTAGCTTCAGTTACATTATGTGAACCACAAGTCATAATGGAATCAGATATTTAGGCTAGAAGGTGGGATCTAGAACCATTATTCTGCAACACAACTATATTTAATGATTTTTTATAAATCCAAATAGTTTAAAAACTCTTCTTCCATTCAGTACACTTGGAGCATGGTAAAGTTCCTGTACAGTCAACCAACAATATTACATCCACATACATGTGCTAAGGACATCAGTACTGACATTTGAACTATTAAACAGGTGACAGAAAGAAAACATCCAACTGAGACACTGCAGTGCACGGGACTAATAAGAGCAATAGCTTTAGTACTCCCTGCATTTAAGCAGAAAAATTGCAAGTGATTATTCCCTGCTATATGTCTGAAAGCACAGGCTGCTTGCTAAAATAGCAAGTAAGAACAAGAAGAGCAGAATATTTGTATCTTTATTTTGTTGCTCTCTCACCAGCCCTCCACATCTGTTGTGCACACAAAGAGATCAGCAGCCCAGATGCTATTACTCAGCCTAAAATTAAAGACAATCAAGTGTCACACACACCCCACAAATAAAGGCAGGCAAATAGTTCCCCATGCCCTATTACTCCTGCAGATCATTTAATCTAAGGGGTATAGGAGGTAAGGGTGATGCTAAAATATACAACACCCCAGAGCAAACAGAAGCTGCACCTACAGTTAGGATAAAGAGTGATATATTCAATAAATATGCGCCAGGCTACTAAGCTAAGTGTTTTCCCTCTTTCTCCCCTTGCCCTCCCATGCATAGGGGATCAGACTACCTACCTCATCAGCTTGTTGAAGCCTCCCAAGACAGAGGTAGTAGCAAGTCTCCCCTTCTTTCCTCTAACAAAGACAGGCAGCAACCTCCTTTCAGCTGTTATTCTACATCCAGTTTACATGCCCAGTTGCCTCTCTTCTATCTTCCCCTAAAAGCTGCTGCTGATCACTGGTAAGGGGTGGAGCTCTTTGTCAGATATATGATGCTATTATCAAATGATGCAGACCTCTGAGATATTCACTGGGTCAGAGAATTACACATGATCTTGCTGAGGTATAGCTAAGTCTGGCAGAAGCCTGATGGCTTTTCAAGCCCATGGAACTGACTAGCAAGAAAGTGAAACTACTTGAGAAGATACTGTCAGATTAACATCCTATGTGGTTTTTTAAAATTCTTGTATAATAAATTTACATTATCTAAAGAAGATTTCCTTTCCACTGTTAATGCTCATTGTTTGCCTTTTTTATTTCACCCAACTGGGACAAACATAATGGAGAGGTTTCACTTTTGTTCTTAGCCTGCCTTTCACTTACTTATCCTGGCACTCCCCGAAAAAAATTTATTCCACTGGAATTAAGATTGCAACATGGGATCACATTGACTGGGCTTTGCAGAAAACCTTGTAGGCACAACAGTTCATCTTAAATTCAACATGTAGCTTAGGGGGATGGGATGCTCTGTGCCAGTGGAGAGAGCTCAGGCAAACTCCTTGTAAATTTGAGCTTGAAACAGCTCAGCTTTAATTAGTAATAATTAAAAAAAACTTTCCAGACCATTCCCTTGCATAGAGTGACTTCAGAATTAAACCTTATGTAAACAGATTGCCAGGGTTGAAGAGATCAAGCAGCTGGGATTCATTCTGCAGCAGAAAGCCAGGAAGACATAAGATCCCTCACATCCACACATGCAGTCACCCTCACGTTTTAATCCACAAATAGGCTAGACACTTAATTTGTGCTCTGGTTTACTATGAAACTTCTGCCTTGAATAATAACTAAATTGTAAATAATAACAACAACCTACCCTATTTCCCTTCTGCCTAGATTCCTACTACAGATTTTAAAAATAGCACATATAGGCTCGGTCTACACTGCATGATTATTTTGGAATAAGCTATTCTGGAAGAAATTCTCTGAAATAGCTCATTTCTAAATAGTGCATCTGCACTACAGAGAAGCCTGGAAATTAGTCTGAGTCAGGCTTCTCTAATGCGGATGTTCTACCTCCATTTAGAGCCCCAGGAGTCACTGGGGAGTTATTACTTTGAATGGCCTGGGGGAGGAGCTATTTTGAAATAGCAGCAGTGGAGCATCCACAGTACTGCTATTCCGAGATAACTATTTCCGAAGAGTCATTATTCCTCGTGGAATGAGGTTTACAAATGCTGAAATAAACCGCCTGTTATTTAAAAATGATTTTGAAATAAACAGACTAGCTGTGTAGATGCTCGCATAGTTATTTCGGAATAACGGACATTATTCCAAACCACTGCTGTGTAAACATACCCATAGTCTCACCCCTGAGCTTCAAAATTTAGATTTATATCAGAATCAAAATTTTCCTAGCATTTCAGCTGAAGCTTAGTCTGGAATTTTAGTACAGTGTAGAAGTAGGGGACAGCCACCAGATCCAAGCTTCCCAAATTGAGAGGATTGTTCAGATCTAAGGTTTTGCTTCCAGCTGGTAACAATATGTGCATTTCACTAATTAAAACAATATATGGCACAAACCTATCTTCGTATCTCCAGTGTGGGTTTTTTTTTAGAACAAGTTGCCTTTCCTACTAAAGGATTTTAAAACTTTGTTTCAGTGTCTCATTCTCTTAATTTATTTTGTTGTTAAGGATGAAATCCTTTGGCTATTATCTTTGAAAACTCATGGAGATAGGGAGATAGGGAGAGATCCCGGATAATTGGAAAAAGGTAAATGTAGTGCCCATTTTTAAAAAAGGGAAGAAGGACAGTCCAAGGAACTACAGACCAGTCAGCCTTACCTCAGTCCCCGGAAAAATCATGGAGGGTATCCTCAAGGAATCCATTTTGAAGCACTTGGAAGAGGAGAATGTGATCAGAAAGGGCTCGTCTACACTGGCCCCTTTTCCGGAAGGGGCATGTTAATTTCAGCTATCGTAATAGGGAAATCCGCGGGGGATTTAAATATCCCCCGCGGCATTTAAATAAAAATGTCCGCCGCTTTTTTCCGGCTTTTAGAAAAGCCGGAAAAGAGCGTCTACACTGGCCCCGATCCTCCGGAAAAAAAGCCCTTTTCCGGAGGATCTTATTCCTACTTTGAATAAGATCCTCCGGAAAAGGGCTTTTTTTCCAGAGGATCGGGGCCAGTGTAGACGCTCTTTTCCGGCTTTTCTAAAAGCCGGAAAAAAGCGGCGGACATTTTTATTTAAATGCCGCGGGGGATATTTAAATCCCCCGCGGATTTCCCTATTACGACCTGTGAAATTAACATGCCCCTTTCGGAAAAGGGACCAGTATAGACGTAGCCAAATAGTCTACATGGATTCACCAAGGGCAAGTTATGCCTCACCAACCTGATTAGCTTCTATGACGAGCTAACTGGCTCTGTTGATATAGAGAAGTCAGTGGATGTGATATACCTTGAGTTTAGCAAAGCTTTTGATACGGTCCCTCACAGTATTCTTGCAAGCAAGTTAAAAGAAGTATGAATTGGATAAATGAAGTGTAAGGTGGATAGAAAGCTGGCTAGATTGTGGGGCTCAACGGGTAGTGATCAATGATTCAATGTCTGATTGGTGGTCAGTATCAAGCCGAGTGTCCAAGGGGTCAGGTCTGGGGCTGGTTTTGTTCAACATCTTTATTAATGATCTGGATGAGGGGATGGATTGCCCCTCAGCAAGTTCACGGAAGACACTAAGCTGGGGGAGAGATAGATACGTTGGAGGGTAGGGATAGGGCCCAGAGTGACCTAGACAAATTGGAGGATTGGGCCAAAAGAAATCTGATGAGTTTCAACAAGGACAAGTGCAGAGTCCTGAACTTTGGACAAAAGAATCCCAAGCACTGTAACAGGCTGGGGCCTGACTGGCTACGCAGCAATTCATCAAAAAAGGACCTGGGGTTTACAATGGACAAAAAGCTGGATATAAGTCAACAGTGTGCCCTTGTAGCCAAGAAGGCTAATAGCATATTGGGGTGCATTAATAGAAGCATTGCCAGCAGAACTAGGGAAGTGATTATTCCCCTTTATTTGACATTGGTAAGGCCACATCTGGAGTATTGCATCTGATTCTGGGATCCTCATTACAGAAAGGATGTGGACATTGAAGGAAGTCCAGTGGAGGGCACCAAAAATGATTAGGGAGCTGAAGCACTTGACTTAGGAGAGGTTGAGGGATTTGGGCTTATTTAATCTACAGAAGAGAACAGTGAGGGGGGATTTGATAGCAGCTTTCAACTACCAGAAGGAGGGTTCCAAAGAGGATGGAGAGAGGCTGCTCTCAGTGGTGACAGGTGACAGAACGAGGAGCAATGGTCTCAGGTTACTATGGGGTAGGTCTAGGTTGGATATTAGGAAAAGCTATTTCACTAGGAGAGTGATGAAGCATTGGAATAGATTATCTAGGGAGGTGGTAGAATTGCCATCCCTGGATGTTTTTAAATCCCAGTTTGAATAAGTCCTGGCTGGGATGATTTTAATTGGGATTGGCCCTGCTTTTAGAAGGGGGTTGGACTCGATGACCTCCTGATATCTCTTCCAACCTGATGATTCTGTGATACTATGAACCCCAGTGCTTCCATCTGCATTTGGCGCCATGTTTAAACAGCTTTGGCGCTGCACTCTCTGCCTCCCCTGTCTGCAGGAATTGATCCCCAGCCGTTGAACAAGATGATGATAGGTCTCACTAATACGTCACAAATGGCAGTAGAGCTATTCCTGAATCAGCAAAGTGACAATAAGGAGTCCATGAAGCATATGTACAACACTAGATTTCTTGTGGCATCCATGCTGACCACAGTGGTACACTGTTTTTGGATTCAGAAAACAAGCACTGAGCAATGGGATCACATTGTCATGCAAGCACAGGATGACAAGCAGTGGCTGCAGAACTTTTGGATGAAGAAAGTCATGGTGGGATGCTCTTGCATCCACCCTGTGGCACAAGGACACACGAGTGAGAGATCCCCTGACCATGGAGAAGCATGTGGTGACTACACGGTAGAAGCTGGCTACTCCAGACCGCTTTCATTCAGTCACATCACTTTGGAGTAGAAAAATCAACTGTTAGACTCATGCTGATGGAAGTGTGCAGGGCCCTCAATCACATCCTGCTCCAAAAGACTGTGACTCTGGGCAACGTGAATGGAATGGTGGATGGCTTTGCAAGGATGGGCTTCCCAAACTGCTGTGGAGCGATGGCACATATATTCCAATTCTGGCCCCAGACCATCTAACCTCCAAGTACATTAACCACAAGGGTTGTTTCTCCATGGTTCTGCAGGCACTTGTGGATCATCATGGACATTATCACTGGCTGGTCCGGAAAGATTTATGATGTGAATCTTTCAAAAAACTGGTCTGTTCAAGAAGCTGCAAGCGGGAATTTTCTTCCTGCACCAGAAGGTCACCGTGGAAGTAGAAATGCCCATTGTGATCCTTGGAGACTCTGCCTACCCCTTAATGCCATGGCTCATGCAGCCATACACTGGGAGCCTTGATAGCATCAAAGAGTGGTTCAATAGCAGGCTGAGCAGGTGCAGTCGGAGTGTGCTTTTGGCTGTTTGCCCCTAGCATTGTTTGTACTGGAAGCTGGAACCTGGCAGATTATAACATCCCTATCGTTATCATAAGAACATAAGAATGGCTATACTGGGTCAGACCAAAGGTCCATCTAGCCCAGTATCCTGTCTTCCGATAGTGGCCAATACCAGATGCCTCAGAGGGAGGGAACACAACAGGGAATCTGCAAGTAATCCCTGTCCTGTCACCCATTCCCAACCTCTGACAGAGGCTACAGACACATTCCTACTCATCCTGGCTAATAGCTATTGATGTACCTAATCTCCATTTACCTACTTCTTTCTTGAACCCTGTTAAAGTCCTGGTCTTCACAACCTCCTCTGGCAAAGAGTTCCGCAGGTTGACTGTGTGCTGTATGAAGAAAATCTTCCTTTTGTTTGTTTTAAGCCTGTTACCTATTAATGTCATTTGGTGATCCCTAGTTCTTATGTAACTAGCCAATTAGCCCATCATAAGATGGGGTTTTCAGATCTCTCCTCCACATCAGTCTTCTCTCCTGAGCCTCCGGTCTCTTGCTCCATCTCTCTCTCTCTCTCTCTCTCCCTCTCTCCTCCTACTGCCTTCCCCTCTCTCTCTCAGCTCTCCTCCGCCTTCTGCCTCTCTTTCCATCTCTTTCTTTCTCTTCTCCCCCTCCTGCCTCTCACTCTCTCTCTGCTCTCCTCTGTCTCTGTCGGGGATGCACTCTCATCCAGGCCCCACCCCCTGGGCATGTACGTCACCGCCCCGCCACTCTTTGCCTCCCGCCGAGATGCTCGGCAAGGAGGGTGGGGCGGTGACGTACACGCCCAGGGGGTGAGGCCTGGACGAGAGTGCATCCCCAACAGAGACAGAGGAGAGCAGAGAGCGAGTGCTGCATGGGGAGCGTGGGGCCCAAATGGCCGCTTGCGCCGCTTGCTCCCCCGTGGCGGTCCGGCTGAGCGGCACAGAAGTCAGCCAAGCAGCATGACGGGAAGGAAAGGGGGCGGGGCAGAGACGTGAGGTGTGACAGAGGCTCCAGGCCCCGCCTCCTGGCCGTGAACGTCACCGCCCCGCCCTCCTTGCCGAGCCCCACAGCAGGAGGCAACAGCGCCCCCTAGAGACAACTCGTAATGCTACAGCGTTGCAGAGTCACAGACATTGGGCTATTATATATATGACTAGCCAATTAGCCCATCATAAGACGGGCTTTCCAGGTCTCTCCTCCACATCGGTCTTCTCTCCTAAGCCTCCAGTCTCTCGCTCCATCTCTCTCTCTCTCTTCTCTTCCTACTGCCTCCCTCTCTCTCTCTCAGCTCTCCTCCGCCTTCTGCCTCTCTCTCCGTCTCTTTCTTTCTCTTCTCCCCCTCCTGCCTCTCATTCTTCCTTTCTCTTGTCCTCCTCCTCCTCGTCCTGTGTCTCACTCTCTCTCTCTGCTCCGAATCTCTCTTTCTCTTCTCCCCATCCTGCCTCTCACTCTCTCTCCGCTCTCCTCTGTCTCCATCAGGGATGCATGAGCGGGGCAGCCAAGCAGATTATCTCCTACTGCATGGAGCAGGCATGGTCAGCTGGAAATATGCGCTGAGAACACACCACAAGTCACAAGCCAAAGGAAGAGGACCTTCAAATTTAAAAAAAAATGCGAAGGGCAGGCCTGAGGGTTGGTCACCTGAAAACAGAGCAGTAGAGTGCAAACAGATGACCAGAGAGGCAAGAACAGGTGGCTTTCTGGGACAGTGCTACTTTCCCAGGCCTTCCCAAAAGCCTTGTGAGAAGGATCAATGAGTTCCTATGTAAGAGTTTCATGGAGCTGTGCAGATAAGACTCCTGCTCCATCTGCAGATACATAAACATGCTGTAGGAAGAGAGCACACTGCACCTGACACCCCACTGCCTTAACCCGCTTGTAGTTAGATAAAGGTTATGAACTCACCAGAAGTGCCTGTGCTAGACTAGGAAATATCCTGGGAGAAGGTACTGGCTGCAGTGACATGACCAGCTCCTGGCTCTTGGGGATCAGCAGCTGGCTACTATCCTCCTCCTCCTCTTTCTCTTTCTCCGCCTGCCCCTCTACCACTACAGTGTCCTCTAGGCTGACACCAAGTGTGTCTTGGCTTGACTTTATGACCACACTGGAGATGTTGGCCAGAGCACCCCCCAAAATGGCATTTAGCTGGTCATAGAAACAACACGTGAGATGCTGCCCCAGACTATTGACTCTCCTCCTTCACCTTGTGCTAAAATTTGCTTAGCTCCTTAATCTTGACTCAGCAGTGCTGCACACCCCTGGAATATCCTTTAGTTCCCATGCAACTTGCAATTCTGCCGTATATCGCAGCATTCCTCCTGCTGGCTCGGAGCTCATTGAGGATGGCTTCATCCCCACCATACCTTGATCTCCTGGGTCCTCCATGCAGGTGCTCTTCTGCTCCCATAGGCTCCAGTTCTCAGGGGCACAGAAGTCCTCAAAGTCCTGCACATCTTGATCCCATCTGCACACGTGACATAGTGTACTGCTTGCTCACCAATGGTCCCCCAATGCTGGCCACACAGGACAGGCCCTTCTATTGTTCCTGGGGCTTTTGGAGCTCAGCTGGAAAGCAGTAGAGATGCAAGTTCTGGCCAGAGCAGTCGAAGCAGGAAGCTGCAGGAGGCCTCCCAGAGGCCAATAGCATCGACTTTCCAGCAGCGCTGCATGTACGCTAGCGTAAATTCGACTATGTAAAGGTCAGGAATAGCATTACTCCTCGTGAAAAACAGGAGTACAGAAATCGACTTCCACAGCCCTTCAGTTCAATGTGATAGGCTTGGTAGTGTGGATGCATCACTTAGAAAATTGACCTTATGCGGCTAAAGTCGATCTAAAATCCTAGTGTAGACCAGGCCTCATTGTCTTTGTATGTGCTATTTTGCAACAGTGGAGTTTTGCTTTGGAATGAAACATAGCTGTAAAATTCTGCCTAGTTTATGCTAAAATAGTGCATTTCTACAGTAGAGAAAAGATTGATCCTCCAGAGGTTGATCTGGTGTTTGGTATAGTGGGTCTAATTTAGTTCTGTAAGTTGAATGCTGAGGGCGTTCGTTCTGCAAGGACTAAGGGAAGCCAGTGGGATCATGTGCTCCCGTCTGCCTCCCACAGTGTGGATACTGTGGTGGCTTGTCTTAAGGTGAGCCGAATCCAGCTACACATTTTGTATAGCTGTATGGCATAACTTAAACCAACCTGCTTGGTCTAGAACAGATCAGGCCATAGTGTGAAACCACCACATTTCCTGTGGCTTCACTCAAACCATAAATGTCTGCCCTTTAAACTTAAAATTTCTGCATACAATATTTTAAAATTCTGCAAAAATCTGCAAATTGTATTTGTCAAATAATAGTTTCAATTATTTTTGTTAATTTATTGCAAAATACCTGTCAGCAAGTATGCAGATGCACACACACATTTCCCCAGGGCTGTGTCTAGACTGGCCAGTTTTTCCGGAAAATCAGCCACTTTTCCGGAAAAACTTGCCAGCTGTCTACACTGGCCGCTTGAATTTCCGCAAAAACACTGACTTCCTACTGTAAGAAATCAGTGCTTTTTGCGGAAATACTATGCTGCTCCCGTTTGGGGAAATGTCCCTTTTGCGCAAAGCTTTTGCTCAAAAGGGCCAGTGTAGACAGCTGAGATTTGTTTTCTGCAAAAATGCCCCGATTGCGAAAATGGCGATCGGGGCTTTTTTGCGGAAAAGCGCGTCTAGATTGGCCATGGACGCTTTTCCGCAAAAAGTGCTTTTGTGGAAAAGCGTCCGTGCCAATCTAGATGCTCTTTTCCGAAAATGCTTTTAACGGAAACCTTTTCCGTTAAAAGCATTTCCGGAAAATCATGCCAGTCTAGACACAGCCCAGGAGTAAAGAATTAAAGAAACTCTAAGGACAACACAGTTCCTGTTTCTCTGCTCTCTGCTGCCAGAGGCCAATTGCTGGACCTCCCCTCTTCCCTCCGCCCCACCCCAGAGCCCAGAGACAACCACCTGCAGCCCAGCCACTCAGTCTCCCTCCCCACAGAGGTCAATCATAGGGATCCCTCAGCTCGGAAACTCACAACCCCTGCTCTGCAGAGTCCAGCTGCAGGCCCATAGATCACTTGAAGTTTGGTCTGGGTTCACCACAATGTTTAAAAATCTCACTGGATCTTCAAGTCAAGCTCGAGTGAATATTGGTCTCCGAAGATGATTTTTTCAAAATTATTCTTGGGAGAACTGGCCTTGCACATGATACATGCTTGTAGTGTAGCACAGATTGGGGGAGGGGATGTAGCCCAGACACTTTCATCCCCTACCCTCAGAGCCCTCCTGCCCAAGTCACTCACAGACCCCACTTTCCCAGAGCCCAGGGATCCAGAGGGAGAAACAACCTGATGCTAGGTCCTGAGCTTTCATGCAATTTCCAGCATGACACCTCCTCCTTCTTTAAGGGCACGGTGCGAGCCCTCCAGTTCACTGCCTCCCACCCCCAGCCTTGTCTTCTATTTGTTAACAGCTCCTAGTGGCTCCCTCCTCCCCCTCCCCCCCCCCTTTTTTTTCAGCCCATTTCTGTGAGGGGAAAAAAAAGGAAATTCTGTGAGCAAAACATTAGTTTCTGAAAAATTCTGCATTGCACTATGGTGCAGAATTCCCCTAGGAGTAGCCATTGTGTTGGGTACTGCTGTTGTTAGGTATGTGTGCAGCACGCTGGGAACAATTCAAAGCGTCATTATTCATGCAGCAGCACAGGACAAAAGCTGATCAGACAGGGAGTATCAAGTAGGAGCAGGCCTGATGTGTATAATGTTCGGTGTAGTGTTGCCAATTCCTGTAATATTATAGCACTCCTCAAGATATTTGATGTTTTACTTAAAGCCCCAGGTTTTGGAGGAAGTCATTACAGGAGAATCTCAGCTTTCCTTCCTTTTTTTTAAGAGAACTATGTTTTTATCCCTCATCATTGTGGATAAAAGCTTGAAAAGGTGGCCTGAAAGTACCTCAGTGGCTCAGAAACTAAACAGCAAAGAAAAAGAAACCCAATTTACCCAAAGAAACCCAAATTACTTTTAAACTTTATTATTTTGGGGACCACAGTCATGATTTTTGAATATTTAGAGTTGGCAATGCTGGAATGTAAAACTAAAACTTGTGTCATGCAGGCTTCTAAGGAGACAATATTTCCAGAATACTTCTTGGTAGAACTGGCCTTGCACATGATAAATGTTCACACTTGAAGCACAGAAGGGGGAAGTGTAGCTTTGGGCTTGGCTTACTGTGCCTTACTTTTAGTTGCCATGCACAGAGCACTCTATGTACATATGTTTAACTCTGGCCAGCAGCACTCCAGGGGTGTCTCTAGACTACATGGCTATGTCGCCAGAGCCATGTAGATTAGTTTACTAGACATACACAAATGAAGCCGCGATTTAAATAATCGCCACTTCATTTAAATGAAAATGGCTGCCACGCTGTGCCGATCAGCTGTTTGTCGGCTCAGCGCTGTAGTCTGGACGCTCCACAGTCTACATCAAAGGCATTTGTCAACCTCCCCGGTAAACCTCATCCCACGAGGCATACCGGGGAGGTCGACAAATACCTTTGATGTCGACTGTGGAGCATCCAGACTACAGCGCTGAGCTGACAAACAGCTGATCGGCACAGCACGGCAGCCATTTTAATTTAAATGAAGCAGCGATTATTTAAATCGCGGCTTCATTTGGGTATGTCTAGTAAACTAATCTACATGGCTCTGGCGACAGAGCCATGTAGTCTAGACATACCCTAAGAGAGATAAAATAATGGAGACGCACAGTGATTAGTACCTGTATCCTCTAACAACCCTTTTCTTCCATTTCTTCCGTTTGGCCATTGTGTACAAGATACTCAAAATTCTTGGAGGACCAGTTTCCCCCATCTGAACAAACTGAAAGCGCACAAAGAAAAGCATGTGAATGATACAGGAAGGTGTTTAAAGAAGTAGTTTACCACAAAGTGATGCAGAACAAAAGATGCGTCATAATGAAAGAGCTCAGTTCCCTCATAATTGGTAAGAAGCAATTCAGGAACAATGCATACTGATAGTAGACAGGCAAAGGCCCTTGAGCTCCTCCTCAAGCTGTAGGAGAAAACTGTGTGTGACATTGCATGCTTAAAAACAACAAGAGGCATGACAGAGGCATGTAGATTAGGCTACCCAACATAGTCAATGAAGCAGAGGTTTAAATAATCCCCGCTTTGTTAAAATAAAAATGGCCACCGCGCTGTGCCGGATCAGCTGATTGTCAGCACAGCGCATGAGTCGAGATGTGGATCTGTCGGCAGGAGAAGCCTTTGCCGATGGATCCCTTATGCCTCATGAAACGAGGTTTACAGGATCAGTTGGCAAAGGCTTCCCCTGCCATCAGATCCGCGTCTTGACTCGCATGCTGTGCCAACAATCAGCTGATCCGGCACAGCACAGTGACCATTTTTATATTAATGAAGCAGGGATTATTTAAATCCCCACTTCACTGACTATGTCGGGTAGCCTAATCTACATGCCTCTGTCGGCAGAGGCATGTAGTCTAGACATACCCCAATGATCCTGTATACTCTTGAAGAATTCCATAGGGATTTCAACAATTTTCACCCCACCATCAACCTCAGCCTGCACCAGTCCACACAAGAGCTCTACTTCCTTAACACTACAATACAATTAAATGATGGCCACATTTCCACCACCTTATACCAAAAACCTACCGACCCGTTATATTTACCTACATGCCTCTACGTCCCATCCAGGGCACATTGTTTACAGCTAGGCCCTCAGATACAACTGGATTTGTTCCAATCCTACAGTCAAAGTCAAAACACCTACTGGATCTCTATCAGGCATTCTTAAAACTGAAATACCCACCCAGAGAAGTGAAAAAACAACAACAGATTGACAGAGCCAGACAAGCCATCAGCTTTTCAAGACAGGCTCAACAAACCAAATAACAAAACACCACTAGTCATCATCGACAGCCCCCAACTTAACCCCTCCAGCACATCATTAATAATCTAGAACCTATCCTGGAAAATGACCCCTCACTCTCACAGGCCTTGGGGGACAGACCAATCCTTGCCTACAGACAACCCCCTAACTTGAAACAAATTATTTCCAGCAACTACACATCACACCTCCATTATACTTACCCAGGAACCCACCCCAGTGCCAACTATCCACACATCTACCCAGGTGACATCATCACAGGACCTAACCACATAAGCTACCACATCAGAGGCTCATCTGCTCATCTGCACATACAACTGCACATCCACTAATGTGATCTATGTCATCAAGTGCCAGCAATGCCCCTCTACCATGTATATTGGCCAGACTGGACAGTCTCTACAACAAAGGATTAATGGACACAAATCAGGTATTCAAATTAGTAACACACAGAAACCTGTTGGGGAACATTTTAACTTGCCAGGGCACTTATTAATGGATTTAAAAGTGGCTATTCTCTTACAAAACAACTTCAGAAATCAATTAGAGAGAGAGAGTTTGCCTGTATATGCAAATTTTATACGATCTTGCACCACTTTAACAAAGACATGAACTGGATGGGTCATTATATTCAATACCCAAATGACAAAGGCTAAGTTTTAGGTACTTACAGCCCACTCTATCAGCCTCATTTAGCATGGATATTTTAATTTATAGGGTTTCTTTCTTTCTCTTCCCTTAGCCCGCTTTTTTCTGCTTTATGTTTCAAAATCTGTGCCCCTTGCTCCATAGTATTTGTCATCTAAAGAAATGGGTTGTGCCCACAAAAGCTTATAATACTATTTATATATTTGTGTTAGTTTCTAAGGTGCTACAGGACCATTGCTATTTTTTAAGTTTTTTTGGTTACAGACTAACACGGCTACCCCCCTGAGACCTATTGCATGCTTATGTCCTTGATGATCCCAGTCACAAACTCCTCTGCTCAGTACATCCCAGTTCTTTATGTTGGTGCCACTGTATAGCATCACCAGTTCAACCCACCTTCAGCAATGTTAATTGTGTTTGTCTGGTCCCTAGCACAATGGTGCTGGAGCTGGTTGTGACCTTTAGGTGCTACCATGGTATATATGTGAAATTATAATACATGCTAATAAATCATGTTATATGATATTATGTACTTGCATTTCAGTAGTGCCTAGGAGCCATAGTCATAAAGCAGGTCCCCATTGTCCTTGGTGTTGCACAAACACAAAACAAACATTACTGCAACTCTCATTTGAATAGCCAAAATTCATTAGGCATTGCTAGTGTCTCTTATTGACAGTAGGACAGGATCAGTGTGGCTTGTGCTTTACTCCTCAGATCTTTTCTGAGAGCTTTTCTTCCAGTAGAACGCCTTATTACTCTTCACCCAGGTTTGCTCACATATTGCTATTGCCTGGCAGCGTTCTGACACGAAGTAGTAATGGGCACACTAGAGCCACTGTCACCTTCACTTTCCTCTCTGAATGGGTCCTGGTGACATCTGTTTCATTTTCTTATGCTGCCATTCTTGTGGTAGGTCAGCCTGGGGAACTCTATTTTTAGCTGCATCTGTTCCTACTCAGTACCAGCTGGTCACACTGGACTCTTGCTTGGCTGCCCCAAATCTTCCCATTTACTGAACTCTCCCCCATTGATGTCTATTATTGCACCCAAAAGCACATTTATGACAGTCATTCGAAGCTTCAGCTAGCTTACACAATAAAGCCTCTGAAGGAAAACTTCAGAGTGAATATAGTTCTTACCACACAAGATTTAGGCACAGAGAAAAAAAAACAATTTTATTATGTTGGTTTCTCAAACAACTGTTTGCATTTCACAAGGATCCCACTCTTCCACATTGTCACGGGGTGGTACACTCATCTCTCCCCCTCCCCTACCCCTGGGGGAGTAGTTGAGGCTCTAGGGCTTTTGAAATCATACCCCAATCCCACGCATTCAGCAATTCCTCTTCCTCTCCTGTCCTAAACACATGGTCCTTTCATTGGGGCCATACAGTCTAACTGCTGACGTCAATAATAAACATCCCTCTCACTGGGGCAGTGTGGCCTAGTAGCTGGAGTCAATAATAAGCGGGTGCCGGCCCCATGGGTTGGGGATTGAGGAGGTGGTAGGGGGACCCAGGTCCTCCCTACTCCACTGGGTCCCAGCCCAAGGCCCTATTAGCAGTGATGCATGCAATCCACTGCTTGCTCAGCACGGAATCCCACTGCAACACGCCGAGCTCCACGGTATACAATCTCCCACCCTAGGCTACTTCCTACCATTCTCCACTGGACTCCTTCCAGGGTCCTTCCTCCAGATCCTCTGCCACGGCACTGGTGTCTCGCAGGCTGGTCTCCAGGTCCAGTCCCTCTGGCGGTTCATCTGCAGAAGCTCTGGCAGTGCCTTCTTCCTCTTCAGCAGCCAGCCCAGACTGAGCCTCTCTCCAGGCCTTTACACTTGGGCTGAAGTCCGATCATACCCAGCAGGGCTGCAGGGGCGGGACTTCTTCAACCAGGTGATCCTGGTTATGCCAAGCTTCCCCAGTCCAGGGCTGGTACACCCCATCACACACCTACAGAAAGTTCAGACCCAAACCTAATTAACTGTGGACACCATTTCACTGATCTCATGATTCCATAGTCATCATCTCACTGTTGCTACAGTAACTTAGCTTTGTTGCCAAGATCCTTTGATTGTTGTGCTACCTCTCCTCTTAAGTACTTAGGGTACATCTTCACTGCAAGCTTCTTTCAGAATAATCTATTCCAGAAGATATCACCTGGAAAAGCTTATTTCGAAATAGAGCATCCACACTACAGGGAAGCCTCAAAATTAGCCTGAGGCAGGCTCTTGTAATGTGGATGCATTACCTCGATTTAGCGCTCCAGGAGGCACTGAGGAGGGATAACTTTAGAATGGCCCCGGTGAGGAGCTATTTTGATATAGCAGCAGTGGAGCATCCACAAACACCCTCTTCCGAAAAAGCTTTTTCTGAAGAGGCCTTATTCCTTGTGGAATCAGGATTACCAGCGTCAGAAAAAGCCATCCGTTATTTTGATTTTCTTTCAAAATAACACAATTGCAGTATGGACGCTAGTATTGATTTTCCAGCATAACAGCAGTTATGCCGGAAAAATGGTGCAGTGTAGATGCACCTTCAGTCTCTCATGTTGCGTGAAATATCTATGGACAGGTCCCATTAAAATCCTCGTTTTCCCCGCTTCAGCTCCATGGACCTTTTAGTCACCATCATGCCAGGTTATTGAAGATAGGCAGTTAAACTTGTAACATGTTTACATTAATATTTGCATTCATAATTTGTAATCTCTTTACTGCTGTCTTAATAACACAGTTTAACAGTCAGTAGCCATTCAAATTCCTCTGTCAATCCAAGCTCTTTTAAACATGTGTACAAACTTCTGACCAACTCCTAAGCTATCTCAGACATGCAGACACCTGTTAGGATGGAAGTTCACACTGGAAACACTGATGTGGTGTTACAGGATTCCAGAGGGGAGAGTCTGTACTGGTCATCTGGTGGACTTGATGTAAGCGTCTCCTGCTGATACTAATAGAAATATCTGCATATCTGGGATATAAAAGGTTTTTACAAAAGTGATATCCCAGCTGCTTGACTTGCTGCAAAAATCTCAATTACAGCTGTAAACTAGAATTGCAGTGTAGAAAATATGGCTTTTTCTGGCTAACATGAAAGATGGCATTTGACAACCAGAACAGGTGTCTTAATCGGCAGCCTCCCCATGCTTCCAGATATAGTGTGGGTGAACTCACTATGGTTAATTGCTGCATTACACAGGAACCACAAAGTATGCCAGATGAATATCTCCACGTCTCTTGTTTTGGAGAGGAGGAAATCTAGCTGCAAGGAATCCTTTGGCTCATATTTTATTTGGACTGGTTACCTGAACTCACAAGTGTGGGTTGTATCAGTGGCAGACAACCTCAGCTTATTTACCTTGTCAAGCCTCCTCTCGGGAAGGTCATGCCATGGATCATTGAATTTACTGCTGATCTCTGCAGACATGCAAGCTAGAGGATCCTACTTGCAATCTCCCAATATTTTGGAAACGTAGAGCTATAGATCTGGTTGTGGGTTGACTTTGGAGATCTGAACTCATTCTTTGATGGGTCTGCATTTATCCAGTAACTAGACCTGGGTCAGACTCTGAGATACACTTATGTCAATGGACACGGTTCAAAGGACTTGTTCTAGGAGTCATGCATAGCATGGGTTCTATAAACAGAATGCCATTTGAATACACACAGAGGGTGTGTCTAGACTACATGCCTCCTTCGACGGAGGCATGTAGATTAGCCAGATCGGAAGAGGGAAATGAAGCCGCGATTAAAATAATCGCGGCTTCATTTAAATTTAAATGGCTGCCCCGATCTGCCGATCAGCTGTTTGTCGGCAGATCGGGGGAGTCTGGACGCGATGCCCCGACAAAGAAGCCTTTCTTCATCGACACAGGTAAGCCTGGTTTCACGAGGCTTACCTGTGTCGATGAAGAAAGGCTTCTTTGTCGGGGCATCGCGTCCAGACTCCCCCGATCTGCCGACAAACAGCTGATCGGCAGATCGGGGCAGCCATTTAAATTTAAATGAAGCCGCGATTATTTTAATCGCGGCTTCATTTCCCTCTTCCGATCTGGCTAATCTACATGCCTCCGTCGAAGGAGGCATGTAGTCTAGACACACCCAGAGTATCATTCTATCCAGCATGTTAAGTGTTGGGCTTGAGATATCAAAAAATGCTCATTGTGTATATGATGAGGAAACAATTCAATGTCACATATGCAGACCTTGCAGGAACAAGGACACAAATATTAGGATGATTTAAATACATACAATAAAGCTTAGAGGGACATGTGGCTAAGTAATGCTCCAATTCTAACATTGAGAGTGTGTGGATGTGATTATACTAGCTCCTCACCAAACCTTTCATATGGTAAACAACTTCTCATCTGTCCACACATGGTGGGAGGGCCCTTATGCTGCATGGTAAAAGTAGTGTAAAAGGGACAGAGCTGAATTCTGACAAGACCCAAGAGAAAGGTCAGAAGCATTATTTCCTAAACCTTCCCTTAAAAGTGCTGCATTTATAATGACCTTAGTAGTCACCAGACCTTGACTGCAACAAATGTGAGAACTTGTTAGTGAAAATAAGCCACCCATTCTTAAAAGAAAGAGTGTGGAACTAAGGAATGTGTCATATCTGCGCTAGGAGCAAGTAAACCCTCTCATTGAGAAAACACCAAGGCTACATCTACACTGGCAGCTTCTTCCAGAAGAACAGCTGTTCTTCCGCAAAAACTTCCTGGCTGTCTATACTGCACGAGCGTTCTTCCAGAAGTAAATTTACAGTATAGCGTTGTAAAACAGGGCTTCTTCCGGAAGAGTTATTCCTCTCCCCACGAGGAATAAGCCCTCTTGCACAAGAGCTCTTTCAGAAGAGGTCAGTGTAGACAGGCAACGTGAATTTCTTGCGCAAGGAGCCCCTATGGTTAAAATGGCCATCAGAGCTTTCTTGTGGAAGAGAGCATCTACACTGGCATGGATGCTCTTGCGCAAAAGCACATCTCTTGCGCAAAAGCACATGCCAGTGTAGACGCTCTCTTCTGGAAGAGTTTTTGCACAAGAACTCTTCCGCAAAAGAGTTCTTCCAGAAGAAGCTGCCAAAGTAGATGTAGCCCAAGAGTAAATAACCACATGGGCCTCTTTCCACACCCCCTCAATAAGACAAGGTGTCATATAATCTAATTGAAATGTGGACATACAGATTACTGCTGCCACCCAGTTATATCACTGGAATAAAACTTGTGCCAAGTAGGACTCATGGCTGCTACTATAATTATCTGCACCTCTGCAGGTACAGGTAATTGCAGCTCCCATTGTCCATGGATCCCATTACTGGCCAATGGGAGTGGCAGAAAGTGGTGCCCCAGTCTGCTTGGCTTTCCACACCTCCCATTGGCCGGGACTGGCGATCATAGATAATGGGAGCTGCAGTGACCCGTACCTGCGGAGGCAGAGGCAAATAAAGCGGCCGCCCACAGGGGGTTAACCCTGGTGAACCACTGCCTTTTTACTGCCAACCTCTGCTGTAGAGGCATGTGAAAAAAAGTATATGAATGGTAATTAAGGCTATTCAATGCTACTTAAGCTAGAATTTTGAAATGCAAGCCTGTATTGTTAGAAATTAGAGGTAATATTTATATTTTATAGATGCTAACCATGTAAACAGACATTTCCTGTCTATCACTATAACTACTGATTTAAAGATCAAAAGCTAATGTTAACATTTAGATGAATCTTAGGTGAGAAAATGCCATTATTAAGATACCTCTTTAATCACGGTGATAAACGCCTTAGGGGATAAATTACCTTATGTTAATTACCTGATGTATAATTACCATGTGGTTACGTCAAAAGACTATTGTGCTCTCCCTTTGGACACTGTTTGTCTCCTATGTGCTTGGATGCTCCTGGGGAAAGCTTCAAGCCATAAGAAAGGATAGCTCAGAATATCCTGGATATTTTAAAGCAACTGCATGATTTGGACTTCTGATTGACCCATAAGGCGGTTTTGTGCTGGATTGGTGACTATGAATAATAGGAATAATCACCAGTTTTGGGGATTGGATGTCCCATTTCTTGCAGTATACTCTGAGTAACTTTAGCTAGCTCTCCTGGGCCCTCTGTGTATCACATAAGGTCCATAAGCAAGCTGCTATCTTCTACTACAGAAGTGAGAATAAATAGACAAGAACACATTCCAAAGCAATTTCTATGACATGTACCTTTATTAGTGTAGGTGAATGTGACAGAATTATGCTGAATATGTTAATGGTAGACTATGTAATTGATTGATGATATTCAGCTTCAGTCTTCAAAAGGCGCAAGTTAAACTTGCGTACGTTAGAGCTTTGTGTATACAATGACAGTGAAAATACTAGGCCAAGTGCTAGTGAGATAATAGAGATGGGTAACACAAAATGTTGGAAAAAAGTAGGAGCAGATCAGCATCGGTTTCCACTGTAGGAAATGTGCAGTTGCTTTAGCAACATTTTTTCTTATTTTTGTAATCCTGGAAAATCTTCTTGAAAATGAAACAGAGCACAATGGCAAAGCAGAACAGGTAGTGCTTTATAACAAAATAGAAGGCTAGCTCCCTCACTGTGTAAATGAGGTGTATAAAGATAAAACAGTATAGGAACAAGGTGTACTGGTTTTGGGGCCGGAGTAGGTCATGGAGTCCTTGGCCAAACTGTGGAAAAAGGAAGAGAGATGCATGACATTGCAAGATCACATTGTACAAACTATTTGGTTCACATGCTCCTGCTCAGCATGCTCAGTCTGCACTGTATGTTACTGCCAGTCTAGTCCATGCTCTGAATGAGCTCATAGTCACATATTAATCTTTCAGTAACTAAAAGCTCAATCATCTCCAAATACCTACTTATATAACTTGTATATGGGAATTGTTAGGCCTTATGTTAATAAAGAAATTGGCGGTTTCCTTCTTTGATTGAGCCTGGAAGGGTGGCACTATACACTGGGCCTGATTCTGATTTCATTTACACTGGTAAGTCCATTTGTGTTACTGTAGTTTAACAACAGTGTAAATGAGATCACATTCCTCCTACAGTATTTGTTTCCAAACTATACACAAAGACGATGTTACAGGTAATTTTAAAATCTCTGAGGCCAGGTGTGCACTACAGCCAAAGGTTGGCTTATGGTATGCAATTCCAACTACGTAAAAAACATAGCTGGAGTTGACGTTCCTTAAGTTGATCTTTGGTGCTGACCTCACAGAGGGAGGTCAATGGCAGAAACACTCCTGTTGGCTTCCCTCATTCTTTATGAGGAGTAGGAGTTCCGGTGTTAACAGGGACACCCTCAGTGTTTGATTTAGCAGGACTTTACTAGACCTGCTAAATCAAACACCAGAAGATGGCCCGCCGCAGCGTTGCTTTTCTCCACAGTCTAGATAATGGCCTGAGTTTGTATAGCACCTTAACAAGTGGGGTCCTCAATCCTGACTGTGGCTCCTAAGCTCTACTGCAGTACAAATAAAAATGCAGACAGTTCTACATACCTTGTGCTAACTAGCAGCACAAAGCCTTCAAGAAATGCTAAAGGTATTTACACCCATCTTACCAGACATAACACACAAGTAGCAGGCTGTCAGTTCCTATTCCTTGCACCAGTAACCAGCTCTTGAAAGTGAGAGGAGAAATAGCCCCAGACACAGCAACAGTGACAAGAAAACCCACACAGCTGAGACTTGTAAGTGGCACATCTGCTAAATCTTTCTGCCTCTGTCAGAAATTATCTCCTTTAGACTGGACACCTGGTAACCATAGACTAAATCCTACAACCCCTTGACTATGTGATTTCAACAGGGCTATTTGTGTGAACAAATAATAGCAAATTTTGGCCCATCCTCTATATTTTTCGAGGCTTGGTTATTATATATCTAGCTGCTTTCACAGTTGGCTGTTATGATATCCTTGTGGCTTGGTCATCTAACCGTATATCAGGAACTCACTCAGAAACTGTTCTAGCAATAAGTCCTCTGTGACCTGTTCAATGAGGCAGGTCCTCATTGTTTTCCTACCCAGTGGCTGAGTAAACCCAAACACTAAACAACAGCCAAACCATGCAACGTGCCCCTGAGGGTCATTTGGTGCCCTTCAGAATCTGGCACCCAGGTCAGCTGCCCTGATCATCTGCATGGAAAGAGGGCCCTGAGATAATCAGAAAAACCTCAGTCAGATCCATTACTCTGCTGTATTCATCATTTGGAAAACATTCCTTCTATGTTTTTCTTAAGCCCATTGAACTTTTCCTGGTAAACTTAATTTCCATGTTAGAAGTACTGTAATAACTCATTTTAATTTTATCACAGTCTTAGAGGACTGTTTATATGGGAGGCAGTATCTTGACTTCTCTGTGAGCAAAAGGCTGAGCTATAGGGATCACATTCTGAAGCATAATTTAGAAGCTGGATGAAAGTGTTCTCGAATACTCAAATCAGTGAGGCTTTATGGAAGTGTGAAAATAGCTTCCCTCCCTGTCATGCTTTTTTCCCATTCCCACTTACTGATCTGGATGTTGCTTGCTGATTTATCTCCTCCATAGTCTTTTCATGCTGCCGCTGCTTTTCATTGTCTTCATGTTTGTGTTTCAGCCTCATCAGTGCAGAATCCCACCTCATCTTCTCCAGCTCGAGGTCAGCAGCTGTGATGGGCCTGTTGTCTGGTTGTGCCAGCTCCTCCAGATTGCTGATCTCACCCATGCTGGTGAATCTTTCTGGCTGCAAAGTGTCACCTTCTCTCTTTGTCCTGTTCTCCACATGGACTGATTGGCTCTTGCCATCCAGGCCCTCTGTCATATCATCTGGGATGTACGATGATGTTGGGGTTCCTCTGGAAGCATCCTGGTGCAAATTGGGAGAAGATATAAGTTATATTTCAGCTGATATAAGAGACCTAATCAGGCTCTGAGGGTCAGATTTGACCTCATGTACCTAAAACTTTGGGCAACGAAAGATTCACATTCTGGCTCACTAATCATATAATATCTACCAGTTCCCTTTGAAAAGAGTGTTTCATAGAGCTGCTTGAGAATTTTCTGAGGATTTTTTTTTCAACAGAAAATTAAATTTCTGCATTTTTTTTTCTACAGGAAAATCTAAATGAACTATATTATTGAGGTCAGATCGGGTCAGAATATTTTGGTTCATTGAACCCAATCAAAATGCTTCATTTCTTGTCAGTTTAACATTAATCTGCTGCGTCCTTCCAAGCAGCTGCTTTGTGAGAGAGGTACATCAGATGTCCCTTGTGCCCACTCTCCTTAAGGGGCTGTGCTCCCTGGCTGGATGATATCTCCTATTGCATACCATGATCTTACCTCTGGCAGAATTTTCACTACCACTTACCATTTTCTCATGCTGCTGCTGCTGCTTGTTGTCTTTATACTGAGCTATCTGCACAGTAAGTTCAAACCCTGTCTGCATCTCCTTTAATGCGGTACAAGCTTGGTTTGAATACTCCGACCCCTCCAGGCTGAGCCGCTCCAAATCGGCTTGTGTCTCTTGGTCTTTAACATGTAGAGACTCTGTCTCAACATGGGAAACATCTGATGATGACAAGGTATCCCTGGATGTGTCCTAGCACGGATTAGGGAAAATCATTAGCAGGTGAGCCCTAAAAAGCTAAGGGGCAGATATTGAAAGGTATTTAAGCACCTGCAAATGCAGATAGGTGCCTAGTACGATTTTCAGAAGTCGGGTGCCTAACTCCCATTAGAACCACTGGACATTAGGCACTGAGGAAATTCTGAAAACCCTACCCTGCACCTATGTGCATCTTTAATCTTTAAATATCTGGCCCAAAAGTGTATGCAAGGATGAGATGAAATATGACACCATCCTCTTCTCTACCAACCAAGAAGGTATGCGGCATCATTTTACGGTCTGGCATAGCATAACCAACAGACTCCCTAGGACTCTGGGGAGAATAGTGTCTCTTTTCTGGAAGTAAACTCCCTTGTGCAGATGCCACAGATTGGAGCAGCCCCTCAGTGCCCTCAACACAGAGCAGTACTTGCAAAACCTACTAATCAGGGTGGAAAGCATCCTTTCAACAGACTCATTTGAAATAAGAGTGCAACCAGTTTCTTATCCTGAGCTACACAGTATGTAGTTAGATGTTTTATGAAGGAGGCATGAGCCACAGCACTCATCTTTAAAGGAAGATTTAGATTTAGATTTAGATTTAGACAGGAAACAAAACTCTTTCTCTAATGCTCCTGAGCTATGTTGTTACCTAAAGCTGATGAAGAAGATAAGGAAAAGTGAAGAATTACCATAACTGATTCAGGCAGAAAAGTGGTGGTGGAGCCTAAACTAGACATTAGAGACACATGCAGCAGCCACCTTCACAAGTCCCCCATGCAGACAATTCAACACCAGCTGCTCTGGCAGACCCACACCATTCAAACCCAGACCCAGCTACTTTTCCAAACTGCCACGGTGATGTCATAAAATGCCACACTCTGCTGACATCATAATCACTCTGTTGCCACAACACATTACATGATCTCTGTTGCTAAGAGTCTGAACTGTCACTTTAGCTGTCCTCCCGCATCCTCACTATTATCACTGATGTAAATCATTAGTGCTGGAGAAAAAGAAAAGATCCAATGGTTAGGGCAGCAGCCTAGATCTTAGGAAGTTCAGATTCAATCTCTGCTCTGCCACAGACTTGCCTCTGTAACCATGCACAAGTCATTTAATCTCTCCATGCCTTTGTTTCCCATCTACAAAATAGGGATGAGTGTACTTCACAGGCATCATGTGGGCATTTAAAAGAGTGTAAGGTACTTAGCTACTATGGTGCCAGGGGTCTTAGAAGTACTTTAGATAAAACAGATACTGTGTTCTGTTTGGTCTGGGGCATGAGTGAAGGAAATATGAGGCTCCAAAGTTGGCCTATGTATTATTAGAGTTTATAAGGCACCTATCAGCATGGAATTTGTCACTTACATGTCATGTAACTAAACGGTGGGCTTGATTCTTGAGAGCCCTGTAATTTGTGTAGTCATCTACGACAAGGCAATGTGGGTGTGTCCCATTGTAGGTAATGTGTGGAGAGCAGGATTGCAGAAGCTATTAGTGAGACAGGTTTATTGAATTATTGACATCACCCCTACTACATCATTTATCCAGTGTAGTGTCAGTTTGGATTTTCACATCCCAGGCCTGGGGCACCCAACCTGATAGATGAGTGCACAGAATCCCATCATTAGCACTGAATATGAATTTTTAAGAGCTTTTTTTGAAGATCTTATTATTTTGGTAGGTGGACTGGTGCGAGGTATTTGTGCAAGTGGAGAATTAGGGATGTGCAGAAAGTTATGCAGGTTTGCCTTCTAAGTCAATGGTACAGGGGTTCCCTGGAATAATTTTCATATCAGGGGTTCTGCCAATGGAAGCCATGTGTTAGGTGTTTGTATCACTACTGCAAGCCAGGGGGTGCAGCAGCACCCCTCCTCTTTCAGCACTATTGCAAAGCTGGAGTGGAAATATGAGTCCTCTCTTATGCTTTTTGCAGTGAAGTTTATTGCATCCTATGGCCACTGCAGAAATAGTGATGCCTCACAACAGAATTGTGGTACGTTTACTCAGATTCTCAAGATGTCCTCCTGAAAAGATCTTCCTATAAACCTAATGGAAGGGTTATGAAAGGACCAAGTGCTATGGTGAACTGGGGAGAAGTCAGTTTTATAATACATATATGTTTTTGCGGAATGGTATTGGCAGAGAGAAGGCATAGGATGTGTTTGCTCAATAGACATTGCGGTTATGCAATGTAATAAACCTTTCACCAGCTCCTTGCCAAATTGCAACCCCCACAAACTTCTGTGATCAAAGCAAGTGAGGTGCTGAACCATGTCAACTCCCCAAGGTTTCAGAGGGACCTGGAAAGTGCTCAGCACCTTTTATTTTATATATATATATATATATATATATATATATATATATATATATATATATATATATATATATATATATGCTTCCAAATTCAAAACTGGAAAAGAAGCTAAACCCAAAGGTGGAGGCTACTGTTTCCTTCATCGATTGATCTCTTTTGGTTTGCTTTCTTTCCTTCTCTCTCCAAGCCTGCTGTCAGTTTGCCTGAAAAAGTGAGGTTAGCAGTTAGCAGACATTTACACTCGGTGCTGCTGTCATTTCTCTGAAATTATTGACTTCAGGATGATGTTTTCTTTCATTGCCTTCTTTGCTAGAGTCTTTTCTCCACAGTAGCAAGTGCACACCATGGTGTGTAATGCTCAGAGGAGCTGCTTTCGCTGCTCTTTGGAGGTTTTTGTGGTTTCAGTTTGATTACAAAGACTCTTGTAGCAAATGAATTGAACATGTTTTCTCTAGGTAGCCTTGTGCACCTTGCTCAGGGGTCCATGCTAAAAGCCAAATTCAGAGAGGGCATTGGTAATGAAGGAGTGTAAGCATGCATGAAGGGTCCCAAGAGGCATGATTTGGTGTAAATTAACTGGAATAAGGGGTAATTATGGATGCTAAGTCAGAACAGGGGTAAATGAGGGCCTAGTAGTGACTCTTATGCATAACCCCAAGTCTGGAGCAATGCATAGCTGCATCACCTGGCAGGAGTACATCCATGGCCCTGCCCATTGGGAAAAAGGGCCACGTGCTTCCCTAGGTGGTAAGGCAACTCTACCACCAGGCTACAGTGTGGGGGCAGGGCAATGATGCTGCACCCTCCCTTCCTCTTTGGGATGACTTTTGACTCAGGAAGCACTAGCAGGAAGTGGTCCCTGTGCTGAGTAGAGTGTAGGGATTGAAACTGCAGCCTGCTCATACACAGGGGTTGCCAAAGGCAGGCTCTTTTCCACATGCTGACTAAGTTGCATCCCGTCCCAACTTCTGCTTTACATACCCACATGTGGGCTTAGCACAGTCCAGCTCTCACTCTATGTGAACATGACTAATAGCGTGTTGTTTCTTAGAAACACTATTCTATCTATCTCCCAACCTACACTGTCCCTTCTGAGAGGATATAGCAGTTAGCATGCTCCGCAGGCATGCCTGGCAACCCATGTGGTATTGTGCATGGAATATTTCCTCTTTATTCTTCAGAATGGACATTCCTGTGTGCTATATCCCACACATCAGTGGCATTAGTGACTTGTATATTTGCTATCAACATCTCACAGAACAATAGAACTGTCCCCTTCTCAAAATGTTCTGTCCTGCTCTAGTGCTTTCTGTCTACATGGCATGACAAGTATGAGAGAGAATGTGAGCAGCCAGGGCAGGGCCATTAGCAACAGATCAGAGTAGCTGGGAGAATGTGCAGGAAGGAATGTGGAGGGAAGGGATGAACTGCCCACACAGTGTCAAAAGGCAGCTAACGCCTCCAGCCTGCTACTAGCCACTGATATAACTCAGCCACCTCCTGTTCCCCAGCTACCATGTGGGCAGGAAGAGGTTAAGCACAAAGGATGCATTGTGAACCAGGGCCCCGGGCAGCTGACTGCAGGGGCTTCAGGAAACCCAACCAAAGGTGGCTCAGCAGGGGAAGGTGTCTAGGAGAAGGAGCAGTCCCATGCTCCCTGGGGGCAGAATCCAGCACAGGAAAAGGGGCAGGTGAAAAGGATCCTAAGCCTCCGCTCCCCCCCCCCCCACTCCAGAGCTTAGGTGAGGGGTGAGGAGGCTACCTCATACCAGTGCCATGCCAGGCTTTGGCATGCACAGGACTCAGCTCCTCCTGGCTAGCACCTCAGGCTAGAGACCTTGGGCTTTCCTAGGGCACCAGCCCAGCCAGGGGGAGAAAGGGAAAAAACTTATTAATCTACAAAAGTAAGTGCAAATTGGAAGCAAAACGTTATACTTGCCAGAAAATGGACACCTTTCATATGAGGCCTGGTCTACACTATGAGTTTAGGTTGAACTTAACTGCACTAGAATGGTTTTCTAAAACAGTGAGCCACCACCAAGCTCATTTCATCAACTTTAAGAGCTGTTAAAGTCTGTTTTGGTGAGCCTGCTTTTCTCAAGTAGTAACACTAAATTTAAGCTTGCTGGTCAGTGAAGATGCAGAACTGAGAAGGTCAATGTTGTTGGCCTCCAGGTGTCCCATCGTCCCCCACTGTGACTGCTCTGGCCAGGACTTTCAACACTACTGCTCTCCACATTCACAGGAAAAGCCCCAGAAAAATTTGAATTTTATTTCCCATGTGACCTGCGTGGCAAGCAGGCCTCAAAGCAGGCAGCACACCTGACCATGAATGCCCAGGGTCACAAGCGAGCACCAGCATGGAGTGTGCAGGCAATCTTGAACCTCCTTGCTGTGTGGGGAAGAGGGATCAGTGCAAGCAGAACTACAAAGCAGCAAAAGAATCACTGATATCTATGGCAAGATCGCACAGGGCACGATGGAGAAAGGATACTCCAGGGATGCTCAGCATGGCCATGTGAAAATAAAGGAGCTCAGGCAGATATACCAGAAGACAAAGGAAGCAACCAGAAGGTCTGGTCAGCACTGCAAAAATTCAGCTTCTATGAGCAGCTGCATGGGATCTTAGGGGGGCAGCTGCATGGGATCAGCCTGGGGCAGCTGCATGGAGGACAGTATGGAGGAGGAAGGGGAGGATGAGGAAGAGAATTGTTAGCAGGTGAGCAGAGCATCTAATCTCACTGGCAGCCAGGACCTTTGTATAACTTTAGAAACAATCCCCTACTCCTAGGACGTCTCATTGCCGGGCTCTGATGGTGGGTAGGACACTTCCAGCAAGTTCAAATTTGTAATCATGATACACGTGGGTTAAAGCAATTGGGCATGATCCTGTAATCGCCACTCTGCCTACACAGCAGGAGTTTACTGGAAGAGCTTGCTGATGTGTCTGGAGATGGAGACAGAATCCTCCATGCCCATCTCCATAAAGCTCTTACGGAGGTACTCTTTCATCCTTCTCACAGGGTTTCTGGGGAGGCCGGCCTTATTCCGGCTGCCACAGTAGGACACCTTCTCAACTGCAACATCTTTGTTGCTTGTGTTGAATGGCAGGAAGGGGTTTATAGGCAAGCACACCTAATGCAGGGGGCACCTTATTAAGAGCAACACGCATGACTGTCATATCGCTGTCTGGCCATTCACAAAGTTGTTTTTCAAAGCCTCTCTGATTTGCAGTGCCTCACAGTGTGCTCGCCTTACTGCCCTGTTGTCTGGCTGCTCATAATTCCTGGCTGGTCCAATGCCAAGATACCCAACCCTGGCGTAAAACTTTCTCCCTTGCTTTCACAGATATTATGGAGAACACAGCAGGCTGCCACAACAATGAGAATGTTGCTTTCACCGAGGTCTAACCAAGTCAATAAACAGAGAAACTTTCTCTTAAATGTCCAAAAGCTCATTCTGCCACCATTCTTCACTCGCTCAGCCTTTGTTGAACTGCTCCTTGCCGGGGTCCAGGCTGACTTTGTACAGCTTCATGGGCCACCAAAGCAAGGGATAGGCTGGGTCTCCAAGGAACACTACTGGCATTTCAATGCCTCCAATGGTAATTTTTTGGTTTGGGAAGAAAGTTCCATTTTGCACCTTTCTGAAGAGACCAGAGTTCCTAAAGACACGTACATCATGCATCTTTCCTGACCATCCTACATTTATGTTAGTGAAATGGCCCTTCTGATCCACCAGTGCCTGCAATACCATCAAGATGTACCCAGGGGCAGCCCGTCCATATAGGCAGACTAGGCGGTCACCTAGGGTGTCAAGTTAAATGGGGTGCCAAATGGTGGCGCAATATCATTGAGGGGTTTGGAGGTGGGGGCACCAATTGCATGGTTTGCCTAAGGTGCCAGGTGCTGGCAGCTCGTCTAGGGCCACCCCTGGATATACCCCTTCAGTTTATGTACTCTTTGGTAAGGTGGTCAGTTGCCAACATAGGGATGTGAATACCATCTATTGCCTCACCACAGCTAGGAAAACTCATCACTGCAAAGCTCTCTACTATGTCCTCCACATTTCCCAGAGTCATTACCCTTTGTCACAGAAGTGTATTGATTGCCTTGGCTACCTGGATCACAGCAGCCCCCACTCCAAATTGATTCCCAACTGACCTGTAGGTGTGTGGCATTACTAGTTTCTACAGGGCTATTGTCACTCACTTCTCAACGGTCAGAGTGGGTCTCTTTCTGGTATTCCTGTGCTTCTGAGTGGGGGAAAGCAATTTGCAAACTTCCAATGACAGTGGCCTTATGCATGTGAAAAGTTTTGCTGCCACTGCTGATCATCCCATGGCTGGAAGCACCACACTAGGTGATGTTTCACTATATGTATATAGAACACTTAATATAGTATATCCTTTATCGTGGTGGGAGGCATCAAATACTAGTTATTTTCAACCAAAAACAATGTTCAAGCTGACCAAGACACTGTGTACGTGATCAACATACCAGCATGAATGCAGTTTTTGGCACATAGTATTGTTAATGTGATATTTCAAATGTTCATTCCATACTGTGATTTTATCTCCTACTGCCTGAAAACTTCATTTATGGGCCAAGTTCTAGACAAGAGCCAGAGCATAACAGCCTAAATGGGAACATTATGAAAAATGCAGGGAAAGGATTATTTAAGGGACAATGACTGTTTAAATCATACCTTTGTACTACAGTGCATGATCCATTGCATGCATAGTCCTTGCACACTTATCTGCCATTGGGCCTAGTTTGCTTCTCATTTCTCCAAATTTATGATGGTGAAACACCAAATTACTTCACTTACAGTAGCAGGAATTGAGTGGCATCAGCAGTGGAACGTAGGTTGGTATTACTGTCAGTAGAATTTGGCTTCTCGCTGTGCAGACACAGGTTTGATCACCACATCTACCTCTGAGCCCAGGCGCTATATTATTCCATCCAATTCCACAGCTTGGCCTAGCTCACTGAAACTTCTTTATAGGGATAGTCACCTGGGCTGTGTCTAGACTGGCCAGTTTTTCCGGAAAATCAGCTGCTTTTCTGGAAAAACTTGCCAGCTGTCTACACTGGCTGCTTGAATTTCCACAAAAGCACTGACTTCCTACTGTAAGCAATCAGTGCTTTTTTCGGAAATACTATGCTGCTCCAGTTCGGGCAAAAGTCCCTTTTGCACAAAACTTTTGCGCCAAAGGGCCAGTGTAGACAGCTGAGATTTGTTTTGCGCAAAAAAGCCCAGATCGCGAAAATGGCGATCGGGGCTTTTTTGCAGAAAAGCGTGTCTACATTGGCCCCGGACGCTTTTCCGCAAAAAGTGCTTTTGCAGAAAAGCGTCCGTGCCAGTCTAGACGCTCTTTTCCGAAAATGCTTTTAACGGAAACCTTTTCCGTTAAAAGCATTTCTGGAAAATCATGCCAGTCTAGACGTAGCCCTGTTGTTCCTTGAGTACCATCATATCCCTCTCTCTAGTTTACCTTATCCCCCCTTATATCCATTGGAAACATTGCTACCATCATTATCTGCTGATCTAGCTCCTTGTCTGTGCGTGGTCCACACCTCAACTTGGCATCCCTACATTGGCTTCCCATCACAAGCTTCTTGTCTGTGCCTTTATGGACCCTTACCACTTAACACCAATTAGATCTCTCTTGTCACATTACTGACTCCTGCCTTCACTCTATCACTGATGCTACTCAATTCCTGCTAGTCCACTTGTCTTACAAGACCTTTTCAGCTCTACCCGTCTTCCATGTTGCTCCTAAGCCACAGGGAAAGACACTCCCCCATCAGAATCCAGTATCACCGTATTATCCTATTTCAAAACCCTACTTAAGAACTCTCCACTCTCATGGAAACTAACAAATCACTGCTGCTGATCATGACTAGGCATGTGATGAGCCCAACTACTGCGTACTATGCATGTTGCAGCTGTGTGAAGGAACACAATCTCATTGGCTGAAGAAGCTGGAAGGAGACTACAGAAGAAGAAGAGCAGATCTAGTGATTAAGAGTCTAGACTGGAATCGGGAGAGCTAGGGTTATCCCTGGCTCTACTGCAAATTTCCAATGTGCTGTGGGACACCTCACTTACTCCAGAACTTTGAAACGAGAGTCAGAAGCCCATAGCAATTGAGCATTTAGGATGTTGTAGCAATAGCTGGATTATGATGACAGCATAGTGCAGAACTTGTGACATCAGCATGGCAGTTAGCACAAATCTGGGTTTGAATTTTGTGCATCTATCTGGTTTGAACTAGGGCAGCTGGTGTTGAGTTTTCTGAATGGGACAGTGAAAGACTTATGAAACAGTAGCTACTGCCTGTGAATCCAGCATTGTCCAGACTCATTTCTGTCTCCCCTAGCTTTGTGACTAAGCCGTCTATGGTAAGAATAAGTTTTCGTTGTTTTCTTATTCAGGGAAGTGTTTTTCATTTTCCGTCTACATCCATTTCATTCAAAAGTCTTGTATATGCTTCTCGTATACTTTACATAAATAAATATTGTAGCTTTCCATAAGACTTCAGGGCAGATCTATCAATGGCATGGTCTCTACATACCTCTTGGGTCTGCTAACCCTAACTCAGCCCATCCTGCTGCTCTTTAGCTTATTGCCAGTACCAAGACAGGAATGTGTCATCCTCATTGGCTGATTTTGGTATCTCATATTTATGAACTGACAAAGTTAGTATAGAGCAGTGTTCCCTGTAAGCTAAGTTCTTGGGCAACCATTCAGGAGAGGTTCAGGTGCTGCCCAGATGAATAGCAGCACACCCACAGCTGACAGCATGTGTTTCTACTGGTGGTACACATCTGCACATACCTCAGTGCATGTGACAAAATTTATTTTGCACATGGATGGGAAAAAGAGGGAACAATTATTCAGAACAGCAAATCATTTCTCTCTTGGCCAGATACACAGAAAATGGTCGCATGATCTAAGGGGTTCTAATTTCATATCTGCTCAAACACCATCCACTAGACTGGAATCAGAGATAGATTTTTTTCCCTGTGTTTTTCCCGTACTCACTTTCCAACTGCAGCTGAAGTCTTCCTTATGTCAAAGTGAGTGAGTTTTAATCAGATCAAAAGTGATGTCAAAGTGAGTTTTAATCAGATCAAAACCCTGAACTGTGGGGAAAGTGTTAGGTCACATCTACTCAGATGTGCGGAGGGGAGGGTTAGAAGAGGGGAGTGTAATGATTTCATTTGAAGTTGGGGAAAAGGAGGGGCAAGAAGGGTAAGACCGAGCATATAGAACTATGACAAGTCAGGGGGACAAATCTTCAGGGGAGCAGCTGCCCTCCTCACCCCATAGTAAGTGGTGCCCCTGCTTTTTACCACACTATAAGTAAAGCCTCTAACTTTGTTGTAGTTGACATAGGACTTCAATATTGAAGTGCAGTAGATTTCTGAATATAGTTGGTCTGCTAGGATGCATGTGCCCCAGCTGAGCTAGCTGAAGAACACTTCTTTTACCAGAAGATTGTTTAAATAAGTTGCATCAATTAAATAGGAGTGGATGATTTTCACTGATCTATACTAGGACACAGCTGAAAATACGCCAGAAGTCAATGACGATGGGACAGAGCCACCAGACATTAGGAACCAGGGCCTGCACATGGAGACAAATTCACTAGAAGAACTGGATTATCTGCAACCAGAACATGTTACCAATGATGGTGAGATCAACACATGGGTGGAAATGGAGCGGCCAAACTTCAGGACAGCCCGAGCAGCTGAGATTGAGCTGGAGAAGATGCGACTGGATATGGAGTTGATTGTGCTGAAATACCACTATGAGGAAAAGGAAAAGCAGCGGCAGCACAAAGAGAAGATGAAGCAATTGTGTCTGCAAACACCATCTGAACACGTAAGTACAGGCGAAAGCATAAACCGGGGAGGCATGCATGACCCAGATGTGCTCTCTCCCCGTGGTCCCAGTCTCAATTTTAAAACATATCTAAATCTCCACAAAGGCTGATTTCTTTAAGAAAGCTTCCATTCAGTCAGAATCAAACCCAAGATTGTGAACTCGTATCAGGATCTTAACTCCAGAGATTTAATTTTTCTCCAAGGTGTTAATTTCTACCATTACTTGTACTTGTTACAGGTTTGCCTGCCAGATAGAGAGTGGGTAAGAGTGGATTCCCTCTCACCCATACAGATATATTGCTGCCACAATTTTCCTCACTGGTCAGATAGCTTTGCCCTCAAATTTCTTCCCTTCAAGAGGAAGGGAAGATTAAAACAAACAATACAGAAAAGAAGTCCAGCAGAATTGCACTCCTCCAACACCTAGCTTTCTCCTGAAGAACCAGGCACTTTTCTTCCCTTCACCCTCTGCCAAAAACTCAGACCCTGAGATTTGGGAATAAAGGAAGCAGGACTCGTTATACAAGCCTCTCTTCACAGCCCCCTGAACTCCTTTTGCATTGGTGAAAGTTAGCTTCTGCAGCCAGCCCCTTCCCAGAATTCCTCACCAGAATCAGACTCCCCATTCCTCTGGGCTTCAAGTCCCAGAATTTCCATGGTTTGATCAGAAACACAGAGTAGTACAGAATTTGGACTTTACTGTAAGTGGCCAGCATACTTTGTGGTAAGGGGATACAAATTCCTAGAAGGGATCCAAAGGAGCCCTTGTGACTAGAACAGATTTTGAGGGTGTGTTTTAAAGAATTAGAGGGTGGTTAGAGGACCAGATCCTAGGTGTAGCAAAGTAAACAGGTGTAGGGGTTGATGTGAACAGCAGGTGCAATCTTCTTTGAAAAAATAATAAGAAATGAGATCTAAAAGAACAGACCAGATAGCAATTCACTTGAAGGGAAACCCAATTAACTCGGAACTTAAGACTCATTGTATCCAAACTAAGGGCTGCAGATGGGGAAAGAAGGTGCTGAGTTGTGCCAAAGGAGCAAGTGTTGCTATCAGATCTGCTGTCAGATCAGAGCTACCTGATGGACAACCATTCAAACTGTCCCCTTTCAGCAGCTCACATTGAGCAGGTACTGGTAAATGGTAAGATGCAGCTTCAGATTTAAGTTGTAGCAGATAACTTTGTGCTGTACAAAGATTCACCAGTCAAATCCAGTGTCACATGAAGGCATTAGAGATCATGAAATAGCTTTCCTGATGACTCAGATATTTCTCAGGTGGGAAAAGGGAAAATGAGTTCAGGGTAGTAGTGGGGTAGAAGAGTAACCTGTATGTATGTTATTGAGAATTACTTTAATACTAGCTACATCATGAACATGTGCAGTTTCTCAAAGTCCATTCAGTAATCAGGGACTGGAAGAAAAAGGTCTGACCTAATTCAGCTTTTGAGTAAATAAAATGCACCTGCTTTCACCAAACCTGAATATGGATAGGGGTCCTCAATATAAAAAATGTCAGAGAGGTAGCTGAGTTAGTCTGTACAGGATAAACTTAAAAAACAACAAATAGTCTGAAGAAGTGGACTGTGCCCACGAAAGCTCATGATACAATCTACATGTTTTGTTAGTCTTTAAAGTGCTACCAGTATAAAAAATGTTAGAGAGAGAAGTAACTGTTGGAACACCTGTGTTAGGACATAATCAGCTGCCAGGTATGTAACTTGGCATCTATCTTTGGGGGAAAAAGCATAGAGGTACCAGGTACCTTGTGCTTACCAGAAGTGGTGGAAAGCTGTTCTGGGAGATTGGGCTCACAGACCAAGAGAACTTCTGCTGTTATATATGTATATCTTGGTTTCTATTTTTTCCACTCCAATTCATCTGATGAAGTGGGCTTTACCCACAAAAGCCCAGGAACACTAATTTTTCTTTGACCTGGTTATCCAGGGATTAATAGAATGTTTTCAACCTGCTGTTTATAAAGAATGTTCAGACCATTACTGAGATGCCCACACTAGAGAGATGAGAATGCAGCCACTATTGAGTCCAGATCCTACAATAGTAGAACAGCCTTTTCCACAGTCATAGCTAAGTATGACATGAGTCATGAGTATATGACAATCAGCATAGGCCAATTGCTTCCACAGCTCAATCTAATTAATCTGGATTTTCAAATAAAATTGTGCTGGTCTTAGTTTGTCACTAATATGATCCATGGTCTAGTCACAAAAGCAAGGGATTTGCTAAGTAGAGGAGTCTTTTGACAAGGCAAATATGAAATATGAGCCTGCAATGTCATGTTTCTGCCCCTTTGTCCACAGCCTGCCGAAGGATGCCAGGACCTTCTCATGCCCCAAAACCAGTTTGCTTTGTTCCTGTATTGCTTCATCTTCATACATGTTATCTACACAGCAAAGGAACTATTGCTCTTCTTCGTTAAGAAGCATCACCTATTCATCATTGCAGTTACCCTGTTATATTTAATTAAAAAGCTCTGGGACTATTTGTGTGCTCTGTTCTTTCTCTGTAAGGTCTACATTGGTTGAAGCCTCTGTCTGGTATTGATACTGTTTTGATGGTAAGGTGATAGGTATCATATATAAGGATTAGAGAAGTGTTACATGAAGCCAAGTTTTCAAAAGTAGCTGCTGACTTTTTTAATTACTTCACTGTTTGTTTTGACTTCTCCCATGACCTGTCACTGCTGTTAATGAGATCATTGTTGGCCAGTTGTGCAGAACTGTCCCTCTAATCCAGCATGGTAAGAATGTAGACATGCTGATGATTAGGTTATTAGATTGCCCTCCTGGGAGTTAATTCAGCACTGTTCTATACAGTATGTTCTCAAGTACTTTCTCCAGTTGCAATTTAAATGTTCCAAGGAAAGAGACCTGCATTTTCTCTGAGAAGTTAGTCCACAGTGTAACACCTCTAACCATTGTGAATTTCTCCTGGCTTTTCCATTTCACAGTTTCGTGCCTTTATTTCTAATTACACTGCAGGGCTCAAAGTATACCACTACAAAAGGTAAAAGAAGTCACTAGGCTGAAAAGGGTGTCAGGAGCATTCAGTGGAGATGGGTTAGAGAGAAAGCTAATAGGACAAGGAAGGAAGGACACAAGTTTCCATTTCAAGCCCTGATGTCTTGTTGGGAAGCAGTGTACTGGTAGTACCATCAACCTAGTCTTCCTTTGCTTTTGTCAAAATGTCCAAAATTGAAACAAATTTTAATTTTGACTTTTTGATTTACTAAAAATTTCAGAAAATTTCAGTCAGTTCAACCTGAAACATTTTTTTCTGTTTTTCAGATTCAATTGAAATTCCATTTTAGTTCAATTGCTGGTGAACTAATACAGCTGTTATTCCCCCAGTTCTAGTGCAGAAAGTGCACCCCATTCACCCCAGGGTATCTCTAGCCCTACCCTCTTTCTGCTCCCTTTCATGAGCCTAAGGCCAGCAGCAAGCAATCATGGAGTAATACTAATACTACCAATCCAGACCATGCTTGATGCCTGTCAGGCAGACACGGGGCCTTCACATGTTTACTTTGTAATGAAAGAGGTACCTAGGCTCAAGCCATTTTTTTTTAACTTTCATAACTGACATGGTAGAGCCATGGGCCTAGAAGCCCAGGACTCAGTCCTGGCAAAGATTAAGCACTGACTTCTTGTACCTTTGATCATGGCTTGACTCAATCTATCCTTCAGGGGGAGTCATACAAAAAATCAAAATGTTGATAGATACAAACTAAGACGGGATAAGACAATTTTCCCCCAACATGCACATGTAATGGCTTCCACCAGGGACACTGCCCCGCAGATTGAATCAGAAACTGCCAGAGTAGAAAGCATGAACCTCTACAGCCTGATGGCCAGGCTCGCAGATGGAGAATTACTGCACAGATGGAGATTCATAATCTCACACACTGATCAGTAGCTTTCAATGTCTACTACCTTTCGGCAGAGCTCAGACCCCATGTCAGAGGCCCATTCCTGTTAGGATTCAAATAAATCCCTATTTATACAGCTGCTATTTCAGCCATTGTAGGGCATTGAATAAGGAACCTGCCCTATCAGCACAATCTGTAGCAACTTGGGTTTTCAAGGAGCCTACCTTTAAAGCTAGGGGTTATAGCAGAGTCCTATCCTGGGTGGATAGGACACCCTGGGAGACACCACACATTCTCCAGGGTGATAAACACACTCAAACCTGTGCTTGCACTTGCCCTGTCTTACTTGCCTTGCTGTCTCATATACAGCCTTTCAGTCCAAAAGCAAGACACAGTATCTCTCCAGCTTCTTCATATCAGTGACTCAGCATGATGCCACACACTTTCCTTTTAGGGCCTACAGTACACTTACAGGAAAGCATACTGTTATGAGAGCATTGAGGCAGTGGCCAGGAGAAAATAAACTTTGACATGATATATCTGCGCTCATTACATTTATTAGCACCAAATTGTCTACTGCGCTCATCAGTCTAGTCTTTTTGCTGACTGACTCCATCCTCATGTGTTTGCCACCTCACCAATTTTAGTGTCATTTCAAAATGTGGTCATATAAGATTCTACACAAAATGCACACCTGACAAAGGCAGCCTGAAGCAGCCCTATCTGTGTAATGGAGTTCTGCTTCAGCCCTGGCTGATCATTGTGACTGAAGCAGCTCCATGCAGCACCTGGACATTCCCCACATTCCACTGTGTAAGAACCAGTCACCCTCTGAGTGAAAACACATTATCTTACCCTCTAGAAGCCTTGCTTAGTCCCTTGGCTTGCGCACTGGTATGGACTGGGGACTGATTTGTTAACTTGTAGTAATTCTCTGGGGCTACAGTTCTCTGGTAACCTCTTGAATACTTAAAGACAGGCATGTTACCCTTGATCCAGTGGAAGGGAAAGGAATCTGTTGGGTCCTACAGGGAAGTGTATCTATCTCAAAACAGAAGTACCTCAAACGTAACAGTCCTTGGTGTTTTCATTTATCCCCAAACAATGAAAAGGCAAATTTGAGCTGAGGGCAATCCCCTTGTCTTACCTAATAAATGTAAAGGATCTTGAATTAGCAGGGAGAGCAGATAGGTCTTTGATTGTAAAAGAATCCACAGACAGAGAGCTCTCTAGAACTCAGTTCCTCTCTCTCAGAAGGGTAAAGGATTGGAATGACCTTGCCCGGATTTAAACAAGTGAATTTGTGTACATGTATTTTAAAAAAACCCTCACAGTCAAGAGAATGTTAAATGTTTGAAAGCAAGAGGAAGCTGGAGCAGAAGCTGTAATTACTAAATCAAATGGCAGCATATCAATCAATCAATCAATCCAAAAAACCTGCCCATACTAGCTTCTCATCATGATGCCACAGGACATAAGTGCATTGCCCAATTTCCTACATATCTGAAGAGAAAAATAATTCATTTCCATAATTTCTCCTCATTTGCCAAAGACAAGCTATTGGTCTATCTAGCCATCCATATACATTTCTAACATATACATTGCCGCACTGCATAGGTACTATGGATTAGATCATCAGAGATGGCTAAGATTCAATTGGGGCAGGGCCACACTTAAAATGCCACTGCAGCGCAGCTGCACTAGTGCAAGTGCACTGCTATAGTGCCCCAGTGAAGATGCTGACATGAGAGCTTCGCCTGTTGAGGTATTTAAACCATCTCCCTAAGATAGGAGAAGCCTTTGCGTTGTCATAGCAATGAAGTAGTTATACTGATGCAAGTTTGTATTGTAGACGAGGCCTTGGTGCAGCTGGAGTGGATTGTGGGAGATGGTTCTATACCATCTTTGCTTTCTCCAACTAATGGAACCAACAAGGGGCCAGTTTGGTTCCCTGACCTAATTAGTGGGCAGGCTCAGAGCTGTCCTAAGCTATACACAGCTATTTAGACCCAGGTGACAATTCTGTGTACATGAAGGACTATCAGGGTACGTCTAGACTACACGCCTTTTTCGACAGAGGCTTTTTCGAAAGTATCTTTTGAAAAAGCCTCTGTCCAAAAAGAGCATCTAGATTGCATGACACAGATCGAAAAATCAATCCACTTTTTCCAGACTGCCGGATGCTCTTTTGGAAAAAAAAAAAAGGCCCCAGGAAGTGCTTCTGGCAGGGCATGGGGGCAGCCTTTATTTCCAGGTTCTGCTGCATGCCCTTTGCAGAGACGCGTGCTTAAAGGGATCCCCCTGCACAGCCATTGCTCTGCTCCTGCGTCTGGCTTGCCTACCTCCTGGAGGGAAAGCAAAGCTGCTGCAGTGCTTGCTCTGGTTGCCCTGCTTCCTCGGATACCACAGCAGTTTATCTTCAGGGGTTTTTTCTGCTTCTCACTGTGTTTTTGGAGCCTGAGCTGCCTGTGGACAGGTGATGGCTCCACACTGTGATGCTGAAAATTCTGCTGCATCTTCATGAGACCATCATGATTTTTGTAGCTGGATTCAGAGCCCAGCTTTGAGCCCCTCACTTGGGCTGCAGCCCCACTGCCCTTGCCACCAAACTTATTCCTGCAGAGGCGAGTTTGGAGGCTGGACACCAATTCAGACTGGTGGGACTGGCTTGTTATGGAGTAGTAGGACGACGAGGCTTGGCTTAGAAACTTCCGTATGTGGAAGTCCACCTTCCAGGAGCTGTGTGCCTGGCTCGCCCCTGCCCTACAATGCCAGGACACCCACTTGCAGCCCGTCATCCCCTCTGGAGAAGCGGGTCGCTATTGCCCTCCGGAAGCTGGCCACCCCCAACAGCTACCACTCCATGGGACACCAGTTTGGTGTGGGGAGGTCTTGATGGAGGTAAGCTACTCACTGGGGACAGTCCATGGGGGGGGGCAGATAAAGGGAGCAGTCAGGACCGGGCAGAGGAAATGGGGGATGGGTGTGGCAGTGGTAGAAGTCCTCCTGGCTTCACCCTGCCATGGTGCAGGGAGACAGGGATGGGGAGTTCCCTGAGGGGGGATCTTGGGATCTGGAAGGGGTGGGGAGGGGTAGGGAAGCACCTGTCATCAGCTCACGCAACTCCTCTAATGTCCTGTTATGTGTGTTTCTATTTGTCCCTTTCTGCAGGTGGTGACAGCCATCAATTCAGAGTTGATTCACAGGACTGTCTGCCTCAGAGACCTGGATACCATCATGGCCGGATTTGCAGGAATAGGATTTCTGAACTACGGTGGAGCACTCGACAGGACGCACATCCCAATCCGTGCACCACCCCATCGAGCAGCCGAGTATATTAACAGAAAGGGCTATTTTTCTATGATGCTGTAAGCCCTGGTTGACCACTGGGGACAATTCACAGACATTTGTGTCAGGTGGTCAGGCCGGGCACACGATGCCCGCATCTTCCGGAACTCATACCTGTACCGTAGGCTGCAGGCTGGGACATTCTTTCTGGAGCGAAACTTTGTAGTGGGGGATGTGCAGATGTTTACGTGCATAGTGGCCGATGCGGCATAGCCCCTTATGTCCTGGCTCATGAAGCCATTCACTGGACACCTGGATGCGAGCAGGGAACTCCTTAACTCCCACCTGAATCGGGCTTGCTACCAGGTGGAGTGCGCCTTGGGCCATCTGAAGGGCAGGTTTAGATGCCTGCTCACTCGGCTGGACATGAGGGAACACAACATCCCCGATGTGGTTGCTGCATGCTGTGTGCTGCACAACCTGGTGGAGAGGAAAGGGGAGGCCTTCCTCCCAGCATGGGGGACACGGGCTGATGTGGAGGGGAGGCACTTTGAGCAGCCCCAGACAGCTGCCATCCAGCAAGCCCACCAGCTGGGATTGCGCATTCGGGAAGCCCTAAGGGAGCAATTCTCCCAAGGAGCCCAATGAGTTTCCCAGGGCCTTCCAAATGTGGGCTTGCCCATGCCCCCAGTGCTTCCCTCCCCCCCCCCCCCCCCCCCCACCAAAGTCTCTCCCGGCCCCACATTCACATTGTACACATTCACACTGAGAACAGAGACAGGTATTGTTGAAAACACGTTGGCAGTTTATTTCACTGTTGATTGTTTCAAAAACTATAAAACTTTTGTTCAGAAAAATAGTTTGTTTAAGTAAAGAGCTTCCCTTACTGACTCTCACAGGTGGTAAGGGGGATGTCAACCTGGAAGCAGGGAGGGGGATGTCTACCTGGAAGCGGGGAGGGGGCTCAGGGCTGAGGGTGCCACCTGGATGAAGAGCCCCTGCCACCTTGGCTGCGGAGGCCTGCTCAGAGTCAGCTGCACATGCAGGCTGGGACAGTAAGGGGATGGGCAGAAGGTGGGGCTGTACCTGGGTCTGGGATGGCAGGGGCTGAGGGGTGGCAGGCTGAGCAGGAGGAACAGGCACAGGACAAGGGAAGGCCATTGCCTACTGGATAGCAGTGCAAATAGCAGTGCGCTGCTGGACAAACTCATCCAGCAAGTGACTGCGCCACTGTGCCTCTGCCTGCATCCTCTGGTTAAACGTCTCCTGTATCCCTTGCAGGACTGAGATGTGCTGGTGCATCAGGTCCAAATATGTGCGCCAGTGCCAACGGGTTCCCTGCAGCCATCTGGGTGGTGGGGCAGGTGTGGCGCCCCCCTCCTGGACAGCTGGTCCAGCTGTGGAGGACAAGAGGGAAAAGTTGTCAGTCATGCATGCTCACACTTTCCCTGAGAGGGCATGCCCTCCTTCTCAGCAGTCAGTGCCTTCCTCTAGGGTCAGGGGATGCTGATGTGGTCTCAGCAAGGCATGGTGTGGCCTGGCCAGCAGCCACAGCCTCCCTGGAGCCCAGAAGGTGTGCAGGCCACCATCCTGCCCCCGCTCACACACACCCCATGGCCAACCAGCACAGACAAGTGTCAGGCCACAGTTGGGGTTCCCTCAGGTTGCTGAGAGGCCTGAAGCTGCGTGGCAATCCCAGGGTCCCTAACCCAGGCCTGTACCTGGCATCAGTGTCTGCAGGAGTAGGTAGCGCCTCGCAGCCATGCGGGTGCAGGGGTAGGATGGCCCTCCCTGAGGTCGGCCACGTGTGTGCCCCCCCAGGCTGTGATCAGCATGATATGTCACAGCACTGCCCCATCCACTTTGCTACCGCCTCCCCTGCCCTGTGTGTGTTGGACCCTCACAGCACTCACCTGATGTTCCCTCCCCGGTGTCCGAAGTTGTCTGGGAGGCCTCCTGCATCTGGGTGTCTGGCTCCTGGGTGAGGGTCACAGTGCTCCTGCTCATGTCCTCCTCCTCCTCTTGGAGCTGCTGGTCCTCTGGGGTCTCACCCTGGAGCTGCGGCCACTGCTGCACAGGGATCTCCACCCCAGACTCCACAACCCTCTCGGGAGACAGGGGTTCCCCCGCCCCCAGGATCCGGTCCAGGTCCTCGTAATAGGCACAATATTGTGGTGCTTCCCCAGAGTGGGAGCTGCACTCACGGGTCCCAACATACCCCTGCCGCAGCTCCTTGACCTTTGCCCTGATCTGCTCCAGTGTGCAGGAGTGGTGACCTTTTTCGGCAAGGCCCATCAGCCATTCTGGCGTAAATGTCCTCATTCCTCCTCTTGGACTGCAGGGCCTGAAGAGACTCCTCCTCAGACCAGAGACCCAAGGGGGCTTTGATCTCGGGACCAGACCAGGAGGGTGCCCAGCGTTTGGTGCCCCTGGCTTCTTGTGGGGATGTGTCCCTGGAAGTGGCAGGGGAGTCTCGGGGGGCTTGTGCCCAGGACATGGCTCTGAGTGGCCCTACCAGGAAGAGCTGAGCAGTCAGGGTCCTGTTTGGAGCTGGCTTGCTGCCACAATGCTACTCCTGGGTGCTTGTGGCTTTAAAAGATGGCTACAGGCAGAAACAATAGAGATGAAAGGTCTGGCAGGAGTGTCCACCAGGGCTTCTTCCTGGGGGCCTTTATTTTTGACAAAAAATCTTCCCCACGTCCACGCTTCCCTTTTTTCGACAGATCTCTGTCAAAAATAGCATTCTTCCTCGTAAAACGAGGTTTACCGCCATCAACAAAACTGCTGCAATCTGTCGATTTACTGTTGACAGAATGCGGTGGCAGTCTAGACGCAAATAAAGATTTTTCAAAAAAAGGCTACTTTTTTCGAAAAATACCTGTAGTCTAGACACACCCTCACAGACTTATTTCCTTTTTCTCAGAAGCACCCCCCTACACAGCTGTGGGAGCGTTTCTCACCACCTGGAGTTCACTTTTCACCAGGGGTATCTTTGGAGAGGTGATAATGGCTGCAGTGTGATGCCAAAGTAGTGCAAAATTGCTGGAGTAAACTCAAGAATCAAGTTCTACAGACATAATTGAAGAGTCCTTTCAAGGCCTAGAACCTTCCTACTAATGCTGCCTGTTAATTCTCTTTCCCAAGCAAGATCTCTCCAAACTGCTGCAACACAACAGAGCAAGGATGGGGGATACAAGTGGGCTAAATGTGGATGCATGGGGATACTCGAGGGGGATTAGCAGAAGTAAGATGGAAGTAATTACAATGAAACAGAGCAGAGACAGAAAGGGAACCGTGCCCAATGAGTTAAACACATTTTCAGGAAAGTAGCCACAATGAAGCAGTGAACACTGGAAGCATTTTAACTACAAAAGAGTTAATCAGAAGAAGAGCTGTGGTGAATAAAATGTTTTTTGGTTCTCTGGCAAATCCAGAAAAGTAGAAACAAATAGTTTTTTGGGTCAACCCAGAACTGGATTTTTAAAGCATTTTTATTACATCAAAAAGAAAGAAATCATTTTGGGTCAAATAGAATTTTGGTGTTCATGTACAGACTTTCTTTATTTTTAAAACCCTGAATTAAAAGACATTTTCAAGGGAAAAAAGTCATTTCAACCAAATATTGGTGACTGGTGCCTGTGAAAGAAGGGCATGCAAGAAGGGCCATCTAAAGGGGTAGGGAGAGGACACATTAAAATTTTGGCAGGGCATAAGGAAGCAGTGTCCGTCCTGCATGCTACCAGGTGTCACTGATGGAACTGAAAAAAATCAAAATGTTTCATTTTGAAAGTGTTGAAACCAAACATTTCAACTTGTTTGGAATTTCTTCCCACTCCCTTCCCAGCATGACCTGGTCGACAAAACTGACACCAATGCAAGAAATGTTTTGATGTCACCAAATTTATGAAAACCATATTTTGGTGAAAAATGCAGAAGATTTCACCCAGCCCTAGCAGAGAACATCAGATAATGGCAGAAGCAGCCTTTATTAGAAGTAACTATGGGGGGGGATAATGTATATTGCGTCTGTGCACTGCACAAAACTGAAGGTAAAAAGCATTTGTGTTAGCATGTTCATCATTTTGTGTTGTGTAATTTTGCATCTCTTAGGACATTGCTTGAAGCTGTATGACATTGGGTCTATCCAGGAAAAAATGCACAAATGCCAGAGGCTACATGCTTTTGCTGCAAATTCACTTGTGCTAGAAAATGGCCTCACTTTGCTGGAAACACCACTTGTTTTTAAGCCATATTTTGTCCTTTCTGGCTCAAGGATGGGTCTATCACCCCTGAAAACAGCCTCTTCAAGTTAAATTTAAAAAAAAAAACACAAAAAGTATGTAAAAAGCAAAAATGGGGTAATTGATGTGAATTCCGGTTTCACAGTGAAATGTGAGAAGAAAATTTCACACCATTCTGCTGTATATAAGAGCTCAGCAGCTGGCAGAGGGGGAAGCAGCTACCATGAAATTCAGGAGACAAAAGAATGATGCACTTTTTATACTTAGGAGTTTAACAAAGGGATAGGAATGGGAAGTAACCACAATCAAATCAGGGTACTAACGGGGGATGTTTGTAGAGATGATGGGGAAAGAGAAGCTCCCATAATGGATAGAGGCACAATGGTCACTCACCAGTAACCATTGATTTCAGTGGAATTGCTCTGAGCCCTGATTTACACCACCAGCGAGAGAGAAGAATCAGGGTAGGAGTCAGTGAGACTGAGACTGAGGAAGCAGGAAGAACTGAAAAACAGAGCCAGAGGAACACAAGTTGCCTATAGAGAAGTTAAACAGAGGCAGAAGTGTTTGTGTGTAAGGGCTACTCTCTGATGGGGGCTTTTTAAGCTCTCTTGCAATAGGGTGGAATAAGGTCTCTTGTTTCTTCATCACTGGGCTGAGCGGGGCTCCCTGTACAATGAGAGCCACTGGGAGCCCTTAGAGACGTGACACATGCTGCCGCGCTTTTGCGCCAAAGTCTCCCCCGTACGTGCAGCCTCAGCCTTCCGCTTCCTGAGCTTCGCTCGCTCCTGCAAGGTCTACGTGAGCTGAGGCAGCCACTCAAGCTGCGCCACCACAGATAAATTATTAACCAGTTTAATGGACCCAGACCACAGGCTCTCAGGGTTTTTTGTTTTTTTTCCCTTTTCTCTCTGCTTGTGCTGTGTGTTGGCCTCAGCTTCATTATTTTTTCATTTCTTGAAAGCATTTCCTCCTCCCGCACATGAATAAGAGATTGTTTCTCTTTGCTCCTCCGGCTGCACAGACAGCAGCTTCACATCCTCTCCCCCCGCCCTGCACAGGCCGCCCGCTGCTGCTGCAGGAGTAAGAGAGAAGCTTGCTAACACTGCAGGGGAAGCATGTGATGTCTCCTGCCCTGAATGCAGGAGGAAGGCCGGGTGACAAATTCTGCCTTCAGTTCAAGGGGGCTGCAGCTCAGGGCAGAACATGGTCAAGGGTTATTTAGAATAGGTACCAAGAGCACTGCAATAGTTCAGTTATTGTCATGCTCCACATAAACAACAATGGAATTTCAAAGGAGCTCAGCCTCCAACCTTACAGACATGATAAACATTGATACACAGTACCCCCAAATACTCAAGAAAGGTGGGCAAGTCATATTAGCCCATTTAAAACTGGGGAAATGGATGCACAGACTGGTTGTGTTACTTGCTTAACTCCACGCAGTAGGTTTGTCCCCATATTAATATGATTTGAGTCAAAAAAGCAGATGGGAGGGATTGCCCATGGGATTGTAATGAGAGAGGCATTTTCCTGCAATTAGATAGCTTCACTTCAGCATTTTTGTTGGTGGTTGTGAAAGAAAAGGAGTGTCCAAAAACCAAAGAAAAAACTCCCACCATTTCTGGTGAAAATGAAGAAATGAAAAAGCTGGGCTGCTGCTGAGTTCCCTCTAAGAGTATTAAGTGCTGTGCAGGTGCTCAAGGTTACAGTGGAAAGAAATGCCTCTCTTTCCAACCCCTCAACTGACACAAGCAAGGAGAAGCACCCCCACTCACAGCTCCAACCCAGCTTAGCCCTGCCTCAGCAGGCGGGAGGTTCCTATCCCATGGCCCCAGCCCTGCAGCTGCCACAGCAAGGAGAAGTATCTCTTCCCCTCAGCCCAGGGACAGCTGTGAGGAGAGAAAGCTGGGCGAGTCCTCTCACCCTCCCATAGTCCTGAGACAGCCAGAACCCCTAACCCCTCATCATTGGCCCCATCCCTGAGCCAATACCCCTAGTTGGAGACCTCACTCCCCTTGCACCCAATCCTTGGTCCCACCCTTCAGGCCCGGCCAAAGAGTCTGCAGGGCCCAAGGCAGCACGCAGACAGCAACAGTGTCACATCGCTGCCGGGCAGCGTGTGGCCCAAAGCAACTGCCTTGCTCACCTTGCCCTAAAGCTGGGCCTGTCAGCCTTGAAATGTGAATTTGTTGTGTGTACTAATATGGAGGTGCTACACATAGCTCCTCCATATTGGTGCATATAACAAATTTCATTCCACACATGAGTGGGGAAAAATTAGAGGGAACATTGGTTTGCTGTGGATACATTTGCTGAAAACATTAGTATCTTCTGGCATGATTTAAAAAAAATACTTTCCCCTTGTGGGAAATATTGTTTCATTTGCTGTGGAGAAACAGTTCTCATGGGCAGAAGTGGAAACAGTAGGCCAGATTCTTCACTGGTTCTACTTTGAGTAATCATTTACATCCGTGCCAAGTGGGTGTAAAATGCCACCAAGTCAAAATACAAGCATTTAACCCCCACTTTGAATGGATGTAAATGACTACGGAAGGTGTGAGACAGTGGAGAGCCAGACTTCTTGTGCCCCAGGACAATTTGGAAATTTTTGCAGTCTCAGGGTTCACACCTGAGCATGCACAATGCAGTTTTCCATAGTTAAGAAGCATGCTCCTTGTTAATGCTGTATCAAACAAATCCATGAGGTCCCGTGAGATAAGAGCTTGTCCTCAGTTACTTGCCTAAGGGCTTGTCTTCATACACCGTGGATCTATGCTGCAGCGATTGAGCCACAAATCAACCTCCGAGCCCTCTCCCGTCAGGTCCGGTACTCTACCAGGACAAGAACAGTAGTTGGAGTCAACAGCAAAGCAGCTCTCACTGACCTTACCAAATGGATAACAATGCAGTAAGTATGTCAAGTTCAGCGATGCTATTTGAATAGCTGAAGTTGCATAGGTTAGATCAATGGGGTGTGGCAGGGTTAGTATAGACTAGGCTAATGTTATGAGACTGTTGTATCATTGTCTTGGAGTTTACTGAATCAGACACTTGCTATTCCTTCTGGTGTCGTGTATCCCAGCCCTGAAACAATTGAGAGATATTAATCTGAATAGCCTTCCATTCAAACTGGAAGATCTTAGAACAAATGTGACCTGAGGGAAAACTAGTTCTCACCAAATTGTCTACAGGACGTAGAGATGGAGAAGTGGAAAATTCCCAGAACAGAAGGGACAAAAACAAGGTGCTAAGCTGGCTTTTTAAAATCCCAAACACACAGACTGGGAGGTTCAGGGAACACAAACCTGACCTGGGAATCTTTTAGTCACCAAACCTGAACACACTGCAGGAGTCAGAAAAGAGAAGAGTGAACAGGGGAGGGCACCGGGGAGTTGTGAAGGTGCTGATCAAAATCTAAAGAAGGCTCCTGAGTCATGAGAACTTTGATGGAGGGAACTCAATACAAGTGTTTCTTCTGTGCCTAAATTCTATGAGTCTCCTGGGTTTCATCTATTAATAAAGAGTGACTGCTTTGGGAATTTCTTTGGGAATTCACATATTCCTGAAGGATTAAACTATAAACTGACATACCCATGCGGGTGTGCATAAGCAATGAGGCCCAGTTCTCTAGAAGTGATATAAGAAAGAATATGTGTCCAAGAGTCTAGAGCCTTTCTGGAGCCTGCCTAGACCCAAGGGAGCTGAGGCCTTTGATTTAGTGGGCTGACCACTGATCATGCCCCCGTCAACTCTGGTATTCCATGGGGTTGCGAGGAGTTGGGGAAGTCAACAGGAGAGTTTCTCCCATTGACCTCCTGTGTTGGGGATACCACCGTAAGCTGAGCTAAGGTATGTTGAGTTGTGTATCTTAGTTCAACCTTCGCCCCTAGTGTAGCTGAGAAGACACTGATGCAGTGCACGGGTCCAACCACAACTTCCTGGTGAGTATCTGCAAGAGGGAGCTCACAGCCAATTATTACAAGTTTTTAAAAAAGTGTTCTAGGCACTAGGGGTATGTCTACACTACAAAGTTAGTTCGAACTAACGGACGTTAGTTCGAACTAACTTTAATAGGTGCTACACTAGCGCTCCGCTAGTTCGAATTTGAATCGAACTAGGGGAGCGCTTAGTTCGAACTAGGTAAACCTCATTTTACGAGGACTAACGCCTAGTTCGAACTAGCTAGTTCGAACTAAGGGCTGTGTAGCCCTTTAGTTCGAACTAGTGGGAGGCTAGCCCTTCCCAGGTTCCCCCTGGTGGCCTCTCTGGGCACAACCAGGAAAACTCTTCTCCTCTCCCCCAGCCCCGGGCCCTTAAAGGGGTAGACTCTGGCCAGACGGCACTTGAGACAGCCAGCCCTGCCAGGAGTCTCTGCCCCGAAGCAGTGGCCCCACCATGAGCCAGGCAGCCAGTGGGAGTGACATGTCCCCTGCCCAGTCCCCCAGCACCCAGGGGCCAGCCAGGGGCCGTAGACGGCGCGCGGCCTCCTGGACTAGTGCGGAGGTCATGGACCTCATTGAGGTTTGGGGGCAGGCCCCCAACGTCCATGATCTCCGCACTAGGAGGAGGAATGCGGCCGTCTATGGGCGCATAGCAGCCGCCATGGCCACCAGGGGACACAGGCGCACCCAGGAGCAGGTGCGCATTAAAATTAAAAAGCTGCGCCAGGCGTACGCCAGGGCCACCAGGGGTGGCGCCACAGCAGGGGCTGCCACCTGCCCCTACTTCTCTGCCCTCAACCGACTCTTGGGGGGCAGGGCGGTCCGTGCCAGCCTGGGGGACAGCGAGCCGGGACTGGAGGGCCCCGACCCGGGCACACCGGAGGGGCCACCGCAGGATGTCCCAGCACCGGAGTCGGCAGGGTCGTCCAGGGAGACCGTACCGGGTAAGTAGTTTGAATTAAGTAGTTCGGGGGGGGAGGTGGCAGGGAGACCAGGGACCGCGCGCGTGGGCCATGCCTTCCACGGATCACGCAGACACCTGTACACGTGCGAGCACGTGCCATGCCACCCTTGGGCAGGTGGCTCCAGCTGCGTGACACCCAGGGGCCATTGCCCAATAGGCACATGCTTGTGCAAAGAGACGTGACATGCTCCCGACCCCGGGGCAGGACCCAGCAGGATGATTTCCCTTCACATGTCCCCTCTACACGGAGGCAGGGGACATCTCCCCTTTCCCCCCACCGCCCCGGCCACACTATACATGGCACAGGGACATGGGTGCGGTCTTGGGGCAGCTTCCAGTCCCGGGGAGAGCCAGACATCCTGACCATGGCCTCTGTACAAGCACAGCGGCTGTGACGGTGCAGGACATGGTCACCCTCACGTTGCGGAGTTGGGGAGGGGGCTGGGCATCATCCTCTGCGTCCCCAGGGAGAACTGACCCCTTCTCTTCTTTCTCTACAGCTGCACCAGCTGCTCGTGCAGGGCGCACCACCCCGCCTGGGACATGCTCCCGCACCCGCGGCCTGCTCCGGACTGCCAGCACGGAGCAGGAATACTGGGACCAGCACCTTGGGGCCCTGCAAGCCGTGCACCGCACACTGCGGTCATGGATGCAGGAAGACCTGCAGGTCCGCCACGAGCTGCTGTCTGAGGTCCGAGGGCTGAGCACCAACCTGCAGCTCCTGCTGCAGAGCATGGTGCCCCGTGCTGATCCTGCACCAGCTGTCCCCCCAACTGCTGTCCCTCCTCCCACTCCTGCTCCCCCTCCCACCTCTCCCTCCTCAACCCCCACAACCTCTTCCTCAATGTCCACACCCCCCACCTCAACCTCCGCACCCTCCACCCCATCGCCCCGGGGACGCCGAGGCCCCCTCCCTCGCTGTACTGGGAGGCGGTCGGCCCGGCGAGACCCCCACCCCTGATCCTTCAGTTTCCCCACCCCCTCCTTTCCCTTGCTTCCCCCTTTCAGCTCCCTCCTCCCAGTTTTCCCCCTCCCCTCTCCCAGCCTCTCTCTTCCCCTCTCCCACCTCCTTTTCCCAGTTTCCCCGAGTTTTGTTAAATAAACAGAGTTTCTATTTTTGAACACATGTGTCCTTTATTTTGTACATCAATAAGAAGGGGGGCTAGGGAAGGGTAAGTGGAAGAAGGTGAGGGAGGAATGGGGCACGAGCCCCCGATGGGGAGGACTGGGCTGGCTCTGCGGGCTTCTGGGGGTGGAAGCTCTCCTGCAGCCCCCCGATTGTCCCCTCTCCCCAGATGGCAGCATGCGGCAAGTGCAGCCGGTCTGATGGCCGAGTGGTGTGATGTGCCCAGTGTGGGTACTTCGGGCACTCCAAGCCAGGACTGGTTTGTAAGCGGGGCACCCCTGAGAACTGTCTGTCCGGGGTGGGGGTCGGGACCCTTTAAGCGCAGCCCTCGGCTAGCCTGAGACAGCATCTCCACGCTCTAAGTCCTCCTCTGATGCCCTGCCAGCACTGCTTCCGGCCATCCTTAAGCCCTGTTCAGAGTCCACTCAATGTGGACTTGCTAGTTCGAATTAGCAAAACGCTAGTTCGAACTAGTTTTTAGTTCTAGATGCGTTAGTTCGAACTAGCTTAGTTCGAATTAACTAATTCGAACTAAGTTAGTTCGAACTAGCGCTGTAGTGTAGACGTACCCTAAGGGGTAAAAACTAGAAAGGAGAAATGGGGCACATAGACAGTGGTGTTAGAACATGTAGGGTGAGGAATCACGGCCCATCCACTTTTCATGAATGGACCCTGACACCTTTCTCGCCTCTTTCCCACAAAGCACCATCCTTGGCCTGGCAAGGACCTGATGGAGCCTGACCAGGGAGCCTGGGCAATTGCAGGAGCCACACACACCCTCCACTGGCTGGTAGTGTGGAGAGCCCAAGAGCAACCCCACCCTGTGTCGCAAGGTTCCTTGCTAGACCCAGGGCAGGTAGAGGCTCCGTGCCAGCTCCCCAAGTGTTGTGGACATCTGCTAATGGGTGAGTTGGAGCCAGTCCCACTCCTGTGGGGTGGGTACCTCTGCTCTGTAGTAGGGAGTTGTCCTAGATGCCACATGTCCTCTATTCCCTAGTCCTGGCGCTCATGGGAGAAATATCCAAGCAGGCTCCGCTCCAGCACTGCTGCGGAGGCAGATAGAAAGCAAGGTGCCTGCAGGGGATCCTCAAAGTTGTATGCTGATAGTGGAAGGTTACAGGTTGGGAGGGGCATGGAGCAAGTCCTCAGAGCTGCCCATGTGATTCTTATTCTGACCTACCTCCAGCTGGTGGCAGGGCCTCTGGGTCATAGCCTGGCCATGATATGACACAGCTATGGGGAGCTGCAGCATGACTAAGGACCAGGGGGCTGCTCCCAGGACCCTTGAGGCAGATGGAGGGTCTGCTGCAGCTGCCCATGTGGCTTTTATCATGCCTGGGCTACAGCTCTGAGGCCCCACTCTGCCCACTCTGTAACCTGCACATTCCTCATCTGTGAGTCCTCATCATAATATTCAATTGTGAGACTGCATATAAAGCATGCCATGTGAGATCTCAGGGGAAAGGTTAGGATCTGTTCAAATGTCATTTTTCTATCTAAATATAATTTCATATAATTAATGACATTCATAACAATTGTGTTGTATTTCACTAAAACATGCTGAGAGTTTCAGAGGCACCCAGGCACTAGCTCTACAGAGACCATGTTTCGAAACAAACAAAAAAACCCATGATTCTGAGATGCGATAACAGGAGAGTTGTGAGCAAGACCTGAGAAGTAATTCTTCCGCTCTGCTCTGGGTATGTTTCTACTGCAGAGTTTTTTCGGAAAAATGGCTGATTTTTCCGAAAAAACTTCACTTATGTCCACACTGCAATCATGTTCTTTCGGGGAGGGGGGAAATTGAAAGAACACAGGGGTTTTCCGATATTGGTAAACCTCTTTCTACAAGGAAGAAGCCTTTTTCTAAAACAGCACTTTCGGAAAAAGGTGTGTGTGGATGGGGAAGAGGGAGTTCTTTCAAAAAAGGAAAGAGGAAAAAGCACAGGTGGCCACTGCGTCCATAGTAATTACAGCTTAAATGCGAGATAGCATCCACACTGAATGGATGTTTATCTTTCGAAAAAGCAGATAGCTTTTTTATGTGCTTTTGCTGTTTGGATGCTCTCTTTCAGAAGAAGTTTTTTTCAGAAGATCTCTTCTGGAAAAGCGTCTTCTAAAAGAAGCCTGCTGTCTAGACATAGCCTCTATGCTGATTAAGCCTCATTTGGAGTATTGGGTCCCTTCCTGGCTATGTTTGCACTACAGGGGGTTTCCGGGATACCAGAGGTATCCCAGAAGAACTCCGCTGCATCCAGGGAAAAGCAGATGCATTCTTTCAGAAGCTCTGTCTTCCTCCTCCCATGAGGAAGAAGGGCTTTTCTGAAAGAGAAGGCTTTTCCAAAATTTGGCCCGGTGTAGACCGGCCAAATTTCAGGAAAGCCTCTTCCGAAAAAACTGTCAGAAAACGGTACACAAATTGCAGAGCACAATTTGCATACCTTTTTCTGATAGATCAGTGTAGTCTAGACATAGCCTCAGTTCTGGTATTCTATGACTAGGGAGGTAACCAACTCCCATGTGGGTGCTGTTGAACCGATGCCACCTGCCATTGTCCAGCAAGGGAGCTGCAATGCAGTGACTCATCTGCATGAGGCCACACTAAGGAAAATGATCAACTTTGCTTGAGGACTGAACAATGACCAGAGATGCCTGGACTTGCATTCTCCAAACACATGAGCAAAAGAGTAAAAAACCCAAACACAGGGGCCCATGATTGGCCTTTTTTCTTCTCCCACTTATGCTGAAAGCAACAAAGACATCCAGAAGAACTGAAGACGCTGACAAAGGAGGCTGACCCAGGTTTAAAGGACAAACCTGTATATTAAGGACTGCACTATCCAGTGGGGTGAGGAACTGCTTTCTCTAGTTGTTGCCCAGTTTAAATAGGAGTGAGAGTTTAGACTGTGTGATCATATTATATAGTTGATAACCACTCTTTTTGCCTATCACTTAAAATCTTCCTTTTATAGTCAATAGACTTGTTTTAATTTTTATCTTTACCAATGAATTTGCCAGACGTGTTTGGTAAATTTGCTCAGGGGAATAGCCATTTTCCATTGAAGAAATGGAAAGCCAATTAATAAATCAGATGGTATATTCCTGAGGTACAGTACTGGGAGCTGGGGAGAACTGGTTGGTGCTTCTTTGTGTGATTCAGAAGTGGCTCTGGGAGCAATCCTGCAATCTAGCTGGCTGTGAGGGCTTACGAGAGACAGCCCAGAATGGAGAAAATTCTGTGGGCACAGCAATTCCACAGACCCAGGCTGCACCCCAGGGATCCCCATCACAGATGCTATTGACTAACCAGTTACCTCTCTGGTGAATGAGGCGCTGTGCATCATTTCCACAGAGAAAGCAGAATCAGCACTGGGCCACAATGACTCTAGATTTAGCTTGCAAAGAAAACAGTCGGGAAGGGAGCTTTTTTGCATTGATGTTTTTGCAGCAGACAGTTTCCTGGCTTGATGGGTGCATGAGGGCCTGTGCTGGAGTAAAAGCACAGTTTATATGAACATTTAATTAATGCCTTGTTGCAGTGGTTTTCAAATTAACAATGGAAACTTCCATTTCACCTTCGTCCTGAGAGATTTCATCCTGTGACCAGCCCAACTGATGTCACCCTCTGTGTGACTATTGAGTGCTGGTGGAGAGCCAGCAGAGGGAGCATAGAACACTGCAGCTGTTTGCCCAAACAGCCTTCAGACTCCTGGGTATGGCCAGCTCAGCAGTACCTCAGATTTTTTAATATTGATGATATGCAGGGATTCAGCTCAGTGCTTTCCTCCTTTGCTAGCACAAGCTGAAAGAAAGGAACACACATTATTCTAAGGAGCCTTTGTCTGATGAAGTGAGCAGATTCTGTGGACTTTGGCAAAAGCAGTGTTCACCCTTCAGTCTGCAGTTATGGAGATGAGAGCAGCTCAAGACTTTAGGAAGAGTACCTCAGAGGCTCTCAGGGTATGTCTACACTACAGCGCTAATTCGAACTAACTTAGTTCGAATTAGTTAATTCGAACTAAGCTAATTCAAACTAGCGCATCTAGAACTAAAAACTAGTTTGAATTAGCGTTTTGCTAATTCAAACTAGCATGTCCACACTGATTGGACACAGGGGCGCATTTAAGAGCGGCTGAAACCGGTTCCGGCAGGGCATCAGGTCAGTAGTTGCTTTGTGTGGCTGCTGCCTGACGCTATCTGAGGCTCGTGCTTAAAGGGACCCCCCGGACAGCCGGTTCTCAGTTTTTCCGCTTGCTTGCCTACCTCGCCGAGGGACAGCAAAGCATTTTTCTCTGCGCCCATCTGTGTCGGTGCTTCCCTTCGGGGCCGCCGCCACAGGTGGCAACATGGAGCCAGAGCTCGCCCTGCACTTTCTGGTGCAGTTTATGGACTTGCTGCTGCAAGCGTGCCACCAATGGCTGGAGGCTGCCTGGTTCCACCTGGTGCACGTCAGCCCCCTGCCTCTCCGCCTGGCCACTCTGGGGGCCATGGAGCAGCTGCGGCGGCGCCCGGGCGCCATTGTGCCCCACCGCATCTGGCGTCTGGACACCAGCAGCGACTGGTAGGACCGCATCATCCTGGAGCGCTGGGAAGACCGACAGTGGACCCAGAACTTCAGGATGAAGAGGGACACCTTCCTGGAGCTCTGCGAGTGGCTTGCCCCTGCTCTGCGCAGAAGGGACACTCGCATGAGGCCCGCCATCTCCCTCCAGAAGCGTGTGGCCATCGCCCTCTGGAAGCTCTCCACGCCGGACAGCTACCGATCCGTCGGGAACCAGTTCGGCGTGGGGAGATCCACCATCAGAGCGGTGCTCATGCAGGTACGGCACTCACCGGCCACTGGGCCGGGGGCGAGGGGGGCTGCAAGGAGGGGATGGGCCGCCCCAGGGAAAACAGGGGGTTGGGGGGGGAAGGAGGCAAAAGTGCCCCGCACCGGAGGGGTCGGTCTCTCCCGGCCGTACTACACGCCACCCGAGGGGGTTGCTCCCGGGAGTGGGGCGCGGGGCACTGCCAGGGCACGAGCACTCCCAGCCACCCGGGCACCCCACTGATTCGTGCTTTGCTGTGTCTCTCCGCAGGTGGTCAAGGCCATCAACCGGGTGCTGCTCCGCAGGGTGGTCCGCCGACCCAGACACCGTCATCCGGGGGTTCGGCGCCCTCGGCTTCCCCAACTGCGGGGGGGCCATCGACGGGACGCACATCCCCATCCGTGCCCCGGAACACCAGGCCTCCCAGTACGTGAACCGCAAGGGGTACTTCTCCGTCCTCCTGTAGGCCGTGTGTGACCACTGGGGACAGTTCATGGACATTAATGTGGGCTGGTCCAGCAAGGCACACGACGCCAGGGTGTACCAGAACTCCGTGTGCCAGAGGCTGCAGGACGGGACCTTCTTCCCCGACTGCCACATCAGGGTCGGGGACGTGGACATGCCCGTCTGCCTGGTGGGGGATGCGGCCTACCCCCTACAGCCCTGGCTCATGAAGCCCTACACAGGGCACCTCAACCCCTCCCGCCAGGCCTTCAATGCGAGGCTGACCAGGGCCCGCATCATCACTGAGGGGGCCTTCGGGCGACTGAAAGCCCGATTTAGGTGCCTCCTCACTCCTGCCAGCCTGGATGGCTGAGGCTGACCGCATGGCTGGCCAGTACGCTCAGCCCCGCACCGCCGCCGTCTGGGAAGCCCAGCGGGGGGCCATCTGGATCTGGGAAGCCCTGCGGGAGAGTTTCCAGGTGGAGGAGGAGGACTGAACTCTCCCTGCATGCCCCACTGGGGCCTTCTTCCACCCTCCCCCCCTTCCCCTTTTCCCTCCCTAATCTCCCTTCCTAATGTCAACTAAAGACACCTGTTTTGGCAAAAAAAACCTCTCTTTATTTTACATAACTGGAGTGGGGGAGGGAGGAGTGAGGGTGGGAGAGGGGTGGGGGAAACCTGGGAGGAGGGAGCTGGAAGGGGATGGAAGGGGAGGAAGGGAAGGGAAAGCTCAGGCTTGGGGGTCCGGCTGGCTCTCCCGTCTTGCAACACTGCGGGTGCGAGGAACTCGGGGGGGAGCGGCTGTGGAGGGTGGGACAGGAGGGACGGGGGGTGCGGAGGAAGCGGGAGAGGGAGCAGGGGCAGCAGGAGTGGGAGGGGGAGCGAGAGCTGCAGCAGCCACAGGAGCCGGAGCAGGAGGAGGCAGGAACCAGTCCACCAGGGTCTGGAGGTGGCCTCTGAGGCCACGGCCCTGCTCCTCCAGCGCATCCACACTCAGCTGGCGCAGCCGAAGGTCCTCCCGGACCCAGTGCTCCTGGTTGCGGAGCAGCTGCTCCATGAACCGGAGGTGCCGCCGCTGGTAGTCCTCCTGGTTTCTGGCACGCCGGCTGGCCCGGGCGCTGGTGGCTGTTGCAGGCGGGGTGGTGCGCCCTGCAGTCCCAGGTGCTGCGGCTGTGGTGAAACAAGAGCAGCGGTCAGTTCTCCCTGGGGACAAGGTGGGTGAAACCCAGCCCCCCTCTGCAAGGCCAAGGCCCCTGCATGACACCCAGCTGCTGCTCCATGGTGGGCAAGGCCCAGGCGCACGGTCCCTGGGCTCCCTCTCCCCCCCACCTCCCCGTACACATAAGGGGAACATGATGGTACTCACAGGTGGAGACCTCCCCGGCCTCGGACGACACAGGAGATGTTGTCTGTGGGGTTCCTCGGGGGTCCTGGGTCCTGGGAAGGCTCCTGGCTCGCGGCATCCTCCGGCTCCTCCTCCTTGGTGTCCAGGACTGGTCCCTCTGCCCTGGGGTCGATGGCCACCTGGGGGGCATGGACGGCGTGAGCCCCCAGGATGCGGTCCAGGGCGTGAAAGTGGGGGCAGGCCTCCGGGTCGGCCTCTGGCAGGCAGGCCCGGGAGTAGGACTGCCGCAGGTCCTTTATTTTGCAGCGGACCTGCTCCCGGGTCCGCTGGTGGCCTCTGGCGGCCAGGCCATCAGCCATGAGGCCGTAGACAGCCGCGTTCCTGTGGCTAGTGCGGAGATCGTGGACATTGGAGGCTTCCCCCCAAACCTTGATGAGGTCCACGATCTCCGCACCTGACCAAGCAGGCACCCGCCTCTTGCGGCCCCGGGCAGGCTCCTGGGAGCCGCCAGGCTCGTCCCGGGAAGAGGGGGAGGGCTGGGTGGCATCGGGTGGCTGGCTCATCTTGTGGCAGGTGCAGGGTCTGCTGGCTGGGTGCTGGCAGGCTTGCAACTGGCACAAACTGTGTAGCCAGCCCGTGGCCCTTTAAGGGCTCCGGGGCCGGGAGGGGGGCAGACAAGTTTCCCTGGTGTTGGCCAGAGTGGCCACCAGGGCAAGCTGGGAAGGGTTAGCCTCCCACTAGTTCGAATTAAGTGGCTACACAGCCCTTAATTCGAACTAGCTAATTCGAACTAGGCGTTAGTCCTCGTAGAATGAGGTTTACCTAGTTCGAATTAAGCGCTCCGCTAGTTCGAATTAAGTTCGAACTAACGGAGCGCTAGTGTAGCGCCTATCAAAGTTAATTCGAACTAACGTCTATTAGTTCGAATTAACTTTGTAGTGTAGACATACCCTCACAGATCAGAGAAAATTAGTGCATCTGAGCTTTTTAATTCTTTCCAGACCTGGGATTTTCAAGAGGGCCTTATGACCCTTGGAAAACCCAAGCTTATGTTATAGCTATACAAATAATCTACTTTTGCAGGTGTATTTTTCATCTGTAACTGTGCCCACAGTTTTAGATCCACAGATGCTCTCGTTTAGAAATAGGCATACTTCACTACACTCACAAATCAGGGATTGAGATGTCCAAGTAGGAACATTTGGCTCCACATTTAATTGCGGGTGCCAAATTATGAGCACAACTTTACACTGCTGTGTGGGTACAAACTAGGTCATTTTGCTGTCTAAGTGCTTAATTTGTAGGCCTAATGAAGTATGTAGACATTTAGCTCAACATAAGCAAGAGAAGCCATTGATTAAGAGTCTTGGGTAACATTTTCCAAAGCGTCTAAAACCATGTATGCACTAAAGGTCAGTGATGGGCAACTTAGGCTAGTGCGTGGACTACATGAGTAGCCTTCCATATCAGTGGGCTGCAAGATTGTTGTAACCAAGATGGTCTCTGGGGATAAGGTAGTTTAACTAATTGCACTTGTGTCCCTAGAATTTGCATGATGTGCCATCTGAACCATAGTAGCGCTATGCTGTGTGCAACCAGCACACGCATCACGTGACCTTGCTTTAAGTGCATATCACTATAGTAATAGTGATTGTTTTGTTCCTGTGTGGACAGAAGCCAGCAGAATTGGAGGCAACAGTAAAAAAAATGTCTCATTGGCCACATCGAGAACCCTTTTGGGCTGCAGATTGCCCATTGGCATGTTATGGCATTGTAGCTATGTTGCTGTAGCACCATAGAGTGGAAGCTTCCAACACTGACTGAAGGGCTGTGTCTAGACTGGCCACTTTTTCCAGAAAAGCAGCCGCTTTTCCAGAAAAACTTGCCAGCTGTCTACACTGGCCGCTTGAATTTCTGCAAAAGCACTGACGATCTCATGTAAGATTGTCAGTGTTTTTGCGGAAATACTATGCTGATCCCGTTTGGGCAAAAGTCTTTTTCCGAAAAACTTTTGCGCAAAAGGGCCAGTGTAGACAGCAGAGATTTGTTTTCCGCAAAAAAGCCCCAATCACAAAAATGGCGATTGGGGCTTTTTTGCGGAAAAGCCCGTCTAGATTGGCCACGGACGCTTTTCTGCAAAAAGTGCTTTTGCGGAAAAGTGTCCTGCCAATCTAGACGCTCTTTTCCAAAAATGCTTTTAACGGAAAATTTTCCGTTAAAAGCAATTCCGGAAAATCATTCCAGTCTAGACGTAGCCAAGGAGTTTCCACCATTATAAGCACTCCACCTCCAAGTAGTGGCATTGAGGTTGATGGAAGCATTCCTCTGTCAATCCAGCTGCATCTATACTGTGGGTTAAAGCCACACAGCTGTAATGCTTAAGGATGTGAATTTCACACCTTTGGCACCATAGTTATGTTAACTTGACTTTTAAGTGTACACCAGGCCTAAGTGATTTAGGAGCCTAAATCTAAGAAAGCATGAGATAAGTGCTTGGTGCTAAGCTGATTTGAAAACAGATCTTAGGAGCCTAAGTCACTTAGGTGCTTCTGAACACTGTACCTTTGGCCCTTAGGCTACATCTACACAACAGGGTAGGATAAACAGACGTTTTTGCGCAAAAATCCCCGGAGCATCCACATCTCAAGCGCATTTTTGCACAAGTAAATTTACAGTAAATCAAAACAACAAAGTGTTTTTTGCGGTGTAAGTATTCCTCTTTCTACAAGGAACAACTCCTTTTTCACACAAGAGTTCTTGCGCAAAAAGGTGTGTGTGGATGGGCAACGGGGGGGGGGGGGGAGAGGGGTGCACAAAAAGAGCCAATCAAAAAAAATACAGGTGATCTGGTGGCTATTCTCTGTATAGCAATCAGAGCTTTCTTTCAAGAGAGTGTCCATGCAGTATGGACACTCTCTTGCACAAAAGCGCATCACTTTTGTGATGCGCTTTTGTAGTGTGGACACGCTCTTCCGCAAACATTTCTTGCGCAAGATCTCTTCTGCAGAAAAGTTTCTTGCGCAAGAAACCCACAGTGTAGATGTAGCTTTACAGTCCAGAAGACTGTATTCAGCCTTCAACAATTTTAAGATAAGGTTATAGTATTAAGGCCTACAATATAACCTTTAAATTTCTTTGTTAGTGTTGGACAGGCAAAAGTCCATCCATCAGAGTTCAAAGCATAGTATGGATATTTATTAATAAACCCTCACGCTACCTTTTTTGAAGATTTGGTGAAGCAATGTTTGTTATTATAATTCTTTAGATCTCCTCTGTCTTTATATATTGATAGTGCCTGTAGTACTCTAGGTATCTACAATAAATAAATACAATCTGAGAGATGGGGAAACAATGGCACAGAACTTGAAACTTGGACAGATTTACACAGCAAGGTCTGGTCTGCACAAGAAAATTAAATTGACCTAGCAATACCACTCAGGTGTGAAATCCACACCCCAAGAACAAAGTTTTTAAACTGTACTAAGTCAGTCCTAAATCTGTCAGTGTAGATATTGACAAACAAATTGTTCTGTTAACCTGGGTATGGCCTTTTGGGAGATGGATTACCTATACTGATGGCAAAACCCCTCCCTTTGGCCTAGGTAGTGTCTCCAGTGAACTCTACAGCATCACCTCTGCAGTGCTTTCAAGTGTAGGCAAGCCCTAATTTTTTGACATTGGTGGGATTAAAACTCATGACTCTGAGTACCACACTAAGCACCAGACAGTTGTGTCTATACTGCTCAGGCCATTCATACCAATATATGTATTCATTCTAAGAATTATAGCACTAACATCAAATTCTGCCTTCTCATAAACTGGTTGGTTGTCCCATAGTATCTGCTTGAAGAAATAGGGCAAGAATAAATGCTGGATTTTCAGAAGACCTGAGCTCCCACTTAGGCACCTAAACAATAGTGTTTCGAATGTGCTCATCATCCAGCTGCTCCCAGGGAGTGTCCTGGGAAGTGCTGAGGAACCCGGCTCATAATGCTTTACAATAGTCTTCACTAACCCATAGAAAGGGAAGTTTTGGTTTGTTGTTTTAGAATCCAGACAGGTGTATCAGCACAGTTAGTTCTTTCTGCACTTAAATGCCTGTCAGCCATCATTAGGCATGGCCCAGGTGCTGGCACATGCCCTTGCAAATCAATTGTAGACGAGCATGCTAACCACCAGTAGCTGGTAGAAAACAGATTCTATAAGACAGTTTCCAAGATACCTTGGACAAACCCCATGCATGATGCTGCATAATTGTAGCTATGCAATCAGAGGATTTTAATCAATAGGCACTGCAAATTGAAAGCTTGTGTGTTTTTACTGATAGAAGGAGATCAGTGGCCACAGAAATGCTGCAGAACTCTGGGACTTTGTGTGTCATTTATTAGATTAGTGAGACACTCATGGGTGAGCACAGTTTGACTAAGATCTTTGAAAGCTGGGCCTGCTTTCACTGAAAGAGGGATGGAGTAATAGCAAGCATCATTTGTATCCCTAAACAGACCTAAATAGGCTGGATTATGGTAACTGTAGTCGCATATGTCCTGCAATGCAGGGTTAGGAGTATATTACTGTCCCAATGTGGAGATATAATAGAGCAAAATTTGTTATAAGTGATATGGAATTTGATGATTCTTATAATCCTGTATAAAATATTTGTCTGTCCACCACACTATCACATTCCATGGCACCAAAACAGGGAGCTAAAAAACTGAATACATTACATAGTCTCACATCAACATGCATCTATCGCAAGGAAAGCCTAGAGTGAAGAGCGCACATGTCTAGGACACCTGGGCTCAGTTCTTGGGGCTTCCATTGACATCTGACCTTGCACAAATCACTTAGCTCTTGTGCTTCAAATTAGGCACCAAGCCCACGATTTTCAGAATCACGGAGCATCCCAGGTCACGTTGAGCACTACCTACTTTTGAGCATCACTATAGCCTTAGACACCACAAAATTTAAAAACCACAAGCTTGAAAGGGGCAGCTTTTGATCTGGCTCAGTTTACCCAACTTTAAGGTGTACACAAATCCATGCACTCTTATAGCAAGGTGTTGTGAAGCTGAATTCCTTAACATTTGCAAACTATTGTGAGCTACTTGGATGACTAGAGCTGTATATGTGCAGAGTATCATGCATTTTGTTCCTAAAATATAGCCTTTTAAGCTATACTTATGCTAAGTTTATTCATTTGGTTAAAAGATGGCTATAAAATTGTAAGAGAAAAGTATGAAGCACTAACATGTCACATTGCTACGGTACCATTATTTCCAAAGGGTCCTCAATCCTTTATAAATTCATCTATTTGTAAGGATCACTTCACCCACCCCAAAGCGTGCAGATACCTGGGAAAATTCTCTGTAGCAACTCAAAGCTCTCCCCATCTAATGGCTCAGCTCCAGCCCATGGGCATTTTTTTCTACAGACAGTCACCAGCAATCCCTTCATGTGGCTGGTTTGTGCTTTGGGCTAAAAGCTGAAATCACTAGGTTTAGCCCAGAGCCAAATCCACTGCAAGCCAGCAGAACATGCAATGAGCAGCTAGCAGGGTGGCGATGGAAGAGTGTGAGGCGCAGCCAGCAAAGTGGCAGCAGTGAGAGGTGACGAATGGCCAGCAGAGCAGTGCCAGAGAGCAGCGAGCAGGTGGATGGCGAGTGACAGCAGAGTGGGTGAGATGCCTCCTACCCTCCCCCACTCAGGATGGGAGATGATCTCTGCAGATCACCTCGGAACTCTGGTCTGGCCTGACCGAGGACAGTGAGGGTATGTCTAGACTCCATGGCTCTGTAGTCAGAGCCATGTAGATTAGTTTACTAGACATATTTAAATCGCGGCTTCATTTGGGTATGTCTAGTAAACTAATCTACATGGCTCTGCCGACAGAGCCATGGAGTCTAGACATACCCTGACTGAGTGGGGTGCAGAGAACGGTTGGACATGTGAAGTGGACATTTACATGGCTGGATTTAAGGGTATGTCTACACTACCACCCTAGTTCAAACTAGGGTGGTTAATGTAGGCAATCGAAGTTGCAAATGAAGCCCGGGATTTAAATATCCCGGGCTTCATTTGCATCTTGCCGGGCGCCGCCATTTTTAAAGCCCCGATAGTTCAGACTCCGTGCCCGCGGCTACACGCGGCACGGAGTAGGTAGTTCGAATTAGGCTTTCTTGACAAATGCAAAAAAAAATAAAAATTATAATAAAGAAAACTAAATGGAAAAGATTCCTGAATGTTAATGGAAAAAATAATGTCTGCTTCCTATCTGCATAAATCTAAAGTAAAAAGCAGCCATCCTTCAAGGACTGCATTTAGTAAATACAGCTTTGCAGACAAAATATATTCAGTTAAAAAATACACAAGCTGAAATATGCCAAGAGCTGAAAATGTTGTTCTGGAAAATAAAATGGTAACAGTCCCAAGATTTAACAGCTAGTAAAGTCTTGAGCATGAAAAACTGAAGCAATTAAAAAAAAAGTAGGGGCAGTTTACAGCATTAAAAGTAGCTTTTGTGCAAGTTGAGCTCAGAGGGAGCTAAATAATTGGGAAGGAGCAGTAATATCATGTTTAAGATGATTGTCACAGGGTGAGCATGCCCATCCTCAGGAGTGGGCATCAAGCCTTTGAGGCCACTCAAGTGGTGCTCAACCCCACATGCATATCAGTTTAGGGGGGGAGAGCTTGCCTCTCCTCCCACTTATCCTGGTAACTCATCTAGATCACCTGGTCGACAACCAAACCATGCCCATTCCAGCCATGTGGTCTGGCAGCTCAAATCAATACCTGAAGGGCAGCATGGCCTAGCTGCCCGAGTCAATATCAATGAATTGTAGATCTGCAGGTGGGTCAGTGAGGATGGGGTAGGGGGATCCAGATTTGCCCTCTCCTCCAGGTCCCAGCCCAGGGCCTTGTCAGCGGTGGAGTAGACCAGCACTAGCTTAATGGAGAATTTCACCAAAACACACTCAACTCCCCGACCTTGGCTACTGTCTACCCATCTCTCCAGTGTAGTCTTCTCTAGCTCTTCCCTCCAGATTGGGGGCTTCTGATGCAGTTCCCTACTGGGTGCCCTGTGCTTCTTCAAGATCTCCTACCACACTTCCTTCTTCGCCAGCAGTAGGCCCAGACTGAGATTGCGAAGGTATTGCTGTTTAGTTTAGGAGACAGAAGACAGAGGGGATATGATAGCAGTTTTCAGGTATCTAAAAGGATGAGAGAAAAGGAAGAGAGAGAAAAATTGTTCTCCTTCGCCTCTGTGGATAGGACAAGAAGGAATGGGCTTAAACTGCAGCAAGGGCGGTTTCGGTTGGACATTAGGAAAAACTTCCTAACTGTAAGGGTGGTTAAACACTGGACTAAATTGCCTGGGGGCTGGCGAATCTCCATATCTGGAGATATTTAAGAGCCAGTTAGACAGACACTTGTCAGAGATGGTAGATGGTGCTTGGTCCTGCCATGAGAGCAGGGGACTGGACTCTAGGACCTCTCAAGGTCCCTTCCAGTTCTATGAGATGCTCCACAGGCCTTTATACCTGGCCTCTACCCAGAGCATGCCCCACAGGGCTATGGGGGCAGGGCCTCAACCAGATGGACAGTATTAACCCTTGCCACCCCAGTGCAGGTTTGGAACCCGGTCACAAGGATATTAAAATGTTTAAAAGGTGTTACAAACAGAAGATTTGGTTTAATAATAAAGCACACTCACAGCAGTATAATTTGGTCCATTAGTGCCTGGTGAAATCCTTAGCAATCAAATAAATTGCACAGAGGGAAGATCAGGTGGTGACAACTACCACCACTTGACTTTAGTGAAAAAGCATGCAAAGCCATTCAGAGGGCAATGGACCTTTTCCAATAAATGGGTCTTTCAATAATCAATCATGCTGGCTGCTACAGGTATAAAAAACCAAACTAGTTTAAATTGACTGCAGAAGACTAACTTAAAAAATAACTAGAGGAAATAGGGATTACTATGTGGTGTACCTGGGTCCATATATTAGTAATGATGTAAAGGGAGCACACAAAAAATAATAAACTGTATTGCTAAGAACTGTGTACCTTTGGAAGCTTCTCTCACTCGCCCACCAATAGAAGTTGGTCCAACAAAAGATATTACTTCATCCCTCTTGTCTCTAAGGGTATGTCTAGACTACAAGCCTCTTTCAAAAGAGATCATCTAGACAGACAAGACTTTTGAAAATGAGATCCACTTTTTCAAAAGAGCACCCAGGCAATCTGGATGCTCTCTTTCGAAAAGGCCCTGTTTGTGTTCAAGAATGCCTTTTTTCGAAAGAGCTCTTACGAATAAAGGTGTTCTTCCTCGTAAAAGCAGGTTTACTGCTGTTGAAAAAATTGCCACATTCTTTCAATTTAATTTTGAAAGAATGCAACAGCAGTCTAGATGCAAGTGAAGTTTTTTTGAAAAAAGGCCACTTTAAAAAAAAAAACAAAAAAACTCTGTATTCAAGACATAGCCTATAATTGGTATGATACTCTAAAACCATGCTGACAGAGTTGCTGTGGTAGCAGGACCAGGAATTTCAACAAAAATAGCAACAAAAGAACTGCATCCATTAAATGAGCAAAACCAAGGACTCGTTAATGAAACTTTGTTTATACATAATTATGTATTACATACAGTTATTACTTTAAAAGTATGGCATTAAGTCAACATTTTCTCATGTTGTGTAATATATAGAAAATACCTGCTATAAAAAGTAAAAGCATCCTTAAGTAACATGGAGCAAGAAAATGTGTCCTCCTTGATCACTGCAAAAAAGTTAAAGATTTGGTCAATGAGATAATACCTGCTAGTACAGAATAAGCAACTGCAGCAAGAGAGGTTTAGGTTGGACATTAGGAAAAACTTCCTAACTGTCAGGGTGGTTAAACACTGAACTAAATTGCCTAGGGAGAGTGTGGAATCTCCATCTCTGGAGATATTTAAGAGTATGCTAGATAGACATCTATCAAGGATGGTCTAGATGGTGCTTGGTCCTGCCGTGAGGGCAGGGGACTGGACTCGACCTCTCAAGATCCTTTCCAGTTCTAGTGTTCTATGATTCTATGAATCAATATCATGATGCTAAATGTGAAACTGCTGCATCCCATACAGTGCAGAACAAATTTGTTTTCCCTCCTCAAATACTTTTGCAAAACAGTAGAATGTCTGGAAAGCCCCAGACTTGTATGACTGTTTGCAGCTGGGAGTACTTGCACATGCAGCTCTAATGTCTAGAGTTTCTGGCATGAAGGCTCACTCTGGGGGAAATGGTCTCTGCATTAAGCAGTAAGAATGAGATGCTGGGACCTTGGTAAAGTAAAAACTGCCTCTGGTGGTGATAACAAGTATTACATAGTGATAGAAATGTAGCCGTGTTAGTTTGGTGTAGCTGAAACAAAATACAGGACTATGTAGCACTTTAAAGACTAACAAGATGGTTTATTAGATGATGAGCTTTCGTGGGCCACACCCACTCTTCCTCAGATCAAATAGTGGAAGAAAATAGTCACAACCATATATACCAAAGGATACAATTAAAAAAATGAACACATATGAAAAGGACAAATCAAATTTCAGAACAGGAGGATGGGGGGGGGGGGGGAGAGGAAGGTAAATGTCTGTGACATTAGCTCACAGACATTTACCTTCCCCCCCCACACACACATTCCCCTTCTGTTCTGAAATTTGATTTGTCCTTTTCATATGTGTTCATTTTTTTAAATTGTATCCTTTGGTATATATGGTTGTGACTATTTTCTTCCACTATTTGATCTGAGGAAGTGGGTCTGGCCCACGAAAGCTCATCATCTAATAAACCATCTTGTTAGTCTTTAAAGTGCTACATAGTCCTGTATTTTGTTTCAAGTATTACATAGAAGCTGACAAGAACAACTTTTGGTATGGACCCAGGAAATGTTAATTTAATTGACCTGTGTTGTGTTCGACACCTAAACTTCCTGTGGTAATACATATAAAATTATGTTTTGTGCCCCTGATTTATAATGTAAAAGCAAAGTGAAAGTTACACGAGAATGCTTTAAAGGCAGAGCAAGCTTATGATATAGAATTACACTTGGTAGGCTACGCCACAGAAGATGAGCTTGTGCTCACTTTAAGCCTAATATTAGTGGTGATTCACATAGTTCCAAGACCACTGTAGTTGCTAGCTGGGTCGGGGATTTAAAAAGAAGTGCAGGAAAACATGAGTAAGGCAAGTGAAAGAAATGTTAATATAGAAAACAAAACTCAAGCAAGAGCAGTGGGATGTAGCCCTGGCTTACCATGAATTGGACATGAGCGATGACTCACTTCTTTGGAGACAGGAATAGGGAAGTAAATGAATCTGCAGCCGGGGGGGAGGAGGGGAGAGAATGTCTGTACTAGCTACACTAAGGGGCAACACCCAAAGAACCATTTACAGTGGACAGGGTAACAGTAGCTAAGAAATCTGGATTGTAAGGTGAGGCAGAGTCAGTCCTGTATGGACAGAGCATATTGTACAGAGCCTGGTGTCTACAAAGTGACCAGCCAATCCCAAAACATGTAATGAAATGTATAGCAAATCCAATATGTAAATGTATATAAAGGAAGAGGTTTGCTGTGTATTTTGGATTTGTGTTCTTCTCTATCCCCACAATGCCAGAGCTGGCCAAGATGCAGCTTGGGGGCCGGATCCAGCCCACAGATTGCAGCTGGTCACTTTCTATTTATATCCTGTTGCCCATGCCACCAGATTTACAGGTGGTGGTTCAGGCAGCAGGATCCTATTTAAATGGCTCACAGCTGTAGTGCTACCTCAGCAGGGGCCAGAGCCATGAGCCCTTTAAATAGCCACAGCAACCTGGGTGGCTCCCAGGTAATGATGTAGCAGCAGGGTCAGGAGCCCTTTAAATTGCTGCTATTTAAAGGGCTCATGGCCCCTGGCCCTCCCACTACCATGTTGCCTGGCAGCCACCCGGGTGCTCCCAATCACAGCACCATCTGGCAGGAGCCAGAGCTGTGAACCTTTCAAGTAGCCACAGAAACCCCGCAGCAGGGCTGGAAGCCATGAGTCCTTTGCTGTGTTCTTCATTCAAGCCTCTGGCCCCAGACAACTGTGCGGCGGTGGGGTAAGAGCAAGGCTAGTCCCCAGCCCTGCCTCTGCTGGGGAGGCGGTGTGGAACTGGCCTGTGACCATACACTAAAATTCATCATGTGGCCCACCTGTGAAAATTATTGCCCATGCCTGCACATCTCAGAGTAGCTTTGTTTGCCAAATAAAGGAATCTGTGTGACAAGAACAGAGTCACTGAGTTCTTGGAAAATTGAGTGAAAGTATTTTCCACTGCATCCTAAAAATCTACGGCAAATATTTCCTGCTCTCTAGGAATGAAGTATCTATTCACGTTTATAAAATGAGGGATGACTAATACTTTCTGCCGTTAGGGTTGTCAATTCCAGTTGGACAAATTCTTGAAGATTTAATTGCATGATAATGTTTAATTAAAGATTAATCTTTAATACTGGGACACACGAGGCTAATCCTGGAGGGTTGGCAATTATGTCTGCTTTAGTCACTTTGTAAAACAGGGAGTCTCCAACTGCTTGCTGAAATTATAACGTGTTCCATATTTGCTGTGTTTATGTTTAAGAGTTACTATTCAGTGCTAAATTTGGGAGAGATCAGGAACACCTATTAGCAAGTTATGCACTTATTATTCACTGCAATTCCTGCTTTCATTAGGTGGATTGCAAGAAGCAGAGAAGGGTTTAGTAGCTTTCCTTCCTGGTTCAAGTCTAGAAGTTAAGTAAAACTGTGAAGCCCTAGACAAATTGCTAAAAATCCTGTAATTTCTTCCTCTCAACCTCTATCCAGCTCTGATAATAGCAAGCATCTGTTCATCAACTCAGCATTTCTGGGCTGCCTAGGCCTTGTGCCTTCTCTGTGCTAGAGTGAGTTTTACCCAGAATTGGCTGAATGCATTGGAGTAAGATTTGGTCCAAAGTATTTAACATTTTTATGAAGTATCATCAGAAAATAACGTGATTAGTCTTTAGTAATGGTACTAGCCAGTACTAAGCATGAGGTAAACATCACAGGCCACATTTTCAAAAGTATTTTGGTACCGAGAGCCCAGGCTCTAGCCCAAGCGCACGTGTCTAGATTGCAATTTTACAGCCTTGTAGCCTGTGCCAAGTCAGCTGACACAGGCCAACCATGGGCATTTAATCGCCGTGTCGACATACCCTTAAGTTCCTAACTGCCATTTTAGGCACCTACATTTAAAATTTAGATCCTCAAAACCCTCACTTCCGCTGCTGCCTAACCCTGTAGGCATCTGAAGTTCTGCTGATGGGCAATTACACACAGCTACCTCTGTCCTCTCATCACCAAGCAGCTTGGCATCTAACTCATCCCTAAACCTTGGCGGGATTTATAGGGTGCGTCTAAACTACGGGACAAGGTTGAATTAAGATAAGCAATTTCAGCTATGTTGATTGCGTAGCTGAAGTCGAAGTGCCTTAACTTGACTTTTGGCGCTGTCCACACTGCAGGAAGTCGAAGGGAGCACACTCTTCCTTCGACTTCTTACGCCCAGGGGTGGCCTGTCCATAAAGGCTAACTAGGCGGTTGCCTAGGGCACCAATTTAAATGGGGCACAAAATGGTGGCACAATATCATTGAGGAGTTTGGAGGTGGGGGCACCGATTGCATGGTTCGCCTAGGGCGCCAGTTGCTGGCAGCTAGTCTAGGGCTGCCCCTGTTTATGCCTCATGGAAGCAGGACTGCCGGCATCAACTGGAGTGCCCATCTCAGTTTGAATTACTGTGTCTTCACTAGACCTGCTCATTTGAACCCTGGAAGAAAATATCTTTGATTGGTCTCTGTAGTGTAGAGATACCCATAGAGCAGGGCTACTCAACATGCAGCTCGTGCCCCATTTGTTTGCAGCCCACAGTGTGGTTTTGGTTTATGCAGGGCTCAATACGCAAAAAAGGGAGTCAAATGGTCTTCTGTTGATATGCATTTGAGTAGTTCGATTTCTGGACTGCCATTGCTCATTAAAAGTGCTGTCATATGGGTAGAAGTGGGGTAAATATGGCATTTTATTAATATCAGCAGATCTGACTTAAATATGGCCTGTGAGTTGTGTAGTCTGCCTTAATCTTTGTATTCATGCCCGTCAGTGTGAAAGAAGCTATTTGCATGCATATGCAGCCACACTTAAGTTGTGGCCCTCAGCATGTGCTGAGAGTATTATTTTGGCCCCCACAGCTTCCAAAGTTCAGCCATGGAGTAAGCATTCCCCTGCCTGTTTCACCTCTGGGCCTGATCTGGTAGGCAAGTTGACAGGCTGTCAAAGGGTACATCAACTGACTGGGCATCAAACAAAACTAATGAGGAGGAGATGCTGATACCACAGCTGCCTTTTTACACAATAGCCCCATGGTCAGAGGGCTAAGAATGTGGGAGACCTGGGTTCTCATATTAGGTCATGTGAAGAGCAGGGACTTGAATCATGGCCTCCCTCCTCCCAAGCAAAAGCCCTCACCACCAGTCTATGATGTGTTCTACAGTGAAGAGCTTTCTTTCCTGCTGAAACTGTTCCACTTTGTACAATATACATGAAGTCACTAGAAACAAGGATGTGATCTTTTGTCACCCCATTCCAGGTGAACGCTCTAACCACCAAGCTATTACATAAGGGCTGTGTGTTACCACCTCCTCGCTCCTCAGTTTTAGAAAGGGGCTGACTTGGTTTGGATCCCCAACCCCATGAGAGGTTTTATAGCTGTGAATCACAAGCAGAAGAAAATGTTCCCTCTGGCCCAGAGTTAGGTGCCTCACTTCCTTGGAGGGGAGGGTTTAAAGCAGGGGTGCAGAACCTTTTTTGTGTTGTGAGCCACTGACCCACAGAAAAGTCAGTTGGGGGCCGCACACAAGTGAAAAGCAAAAAAACAAAACCCCCAAACCCTCACTGATGTGGATCCTGATTTAAGGAGAAAGGCACTCCATATCCCCCTCAGAGCCTAGGGCAGTGGTCCCCAACATGGCGCCCACTGGGGCATTTATGTGCGCCCGCCTAGTCGGAGTTGCAGTGCGGGATGGCTGGGGGAGGACAGGCCACATGCGCTATGGGGCCGAACTCGCACTGTGACATGGCGTGGGGAAGTGCCGGCGGTGGGAGCGCGGCAGGGAAGCCGCGGGAGCAGGGCAGCCGGTCTGGAGCGGCAAAATGGCCGTGTTGGGGGTCTGGCGCAGGCACACTTGGCACGGGGCTGGCTGGACAACGCAGCGGGATGATGTCACCCACCGGTGCGGTGCCCACCACACAAAAAGGTTGGGGACCATTGGCCTAAGGAGACCCAGGCTAGTAGACTGTGTGTTCCAGCCTATTGTGGGGACAAAGGAGGTGGAGCACCAGCATGGGCTCCCCAATGCTGGAGTGGGAGCCCTGAGCCTTGGAGACTGGACCCAGGCAAGCTGGAGGCCACATCCAGCCCCTAGGCCTTTAGTTCCCCTCCCCTGGTTTAAAGGGTTCCCCACTCAGCTTGCTGAATCCCTTTACTTGCCCCATGGTATAGGGAGACTGGATGCTTTAAGTTTAGGCTGTACATTTCAGTGCCTATTTTCCCTTAGTGAATCCCAACCCCTAAAAACCTTTGAAAATCTACACTTAAATCCTCCTAACAAGCACACAATAAGATCACCTCTAGGATTTCTCACCCAATAATCTCAAAGTGCTCAATGTAGTTAAGCTTTACAGCACACCTTTGATGTTTACAGTGCTGTAGTAGCCATGTTGGTCCCAGGAGATGAGAGAACTGTGAAGAACAGCTTAAAAGCTTGTGTTTCACCACCAGATCTTGGCCAATAAAAGATGTTACCTCACCCACCTTGTCTCTTTACATGCTTCTGGGGCAAAGTAGTGCCATTGCAGCTATAGAAGAAAAGATGGGTAAAGAGCACACAGAGGGGGAGTGATTTGCCCACGTGGCAGCCCGAAGGAAGAACTATTCCCCACATCTACTACAAATGGCAAAATTCACGAATACTGGAAGTCATGACTCCTGGCCACCAGAGTGAACTCCCTGCAGTTCCTAAATGCAACCTGGAGTCCAGGAGCTGCAGGGAACTCACCACAGCTGTCAGGGCAGCCACAGGGAACTCACTGCAGCTCTCAGCCCCTGCTGCCAACTCCCCAGGCTAGGACAGGAGACCTGTGAATATGCAGAACTGTTTAGCGATTCTGCAAATCATGGAGGTCTCCTGTATGTTTTCAGAGTGCTGATGTGAGCACACTACAAATAGGCAATGATTGCCCAGCATTCCTGTGAAATGCTTTCCTTTAAATCTTACATGAATAAGAACATCAACAAGAATGGATTCAGCATTGTGCTCAGATAGACCCCAGCTGCTGTCTCCATCTCATTAGCCTGCTCCCTCCGATGCCCACATGTTTACTTGCCAAATAGGGGAAAGTGAGCAGAGCTAATACTGCAGTGCATGTGCAATTTTCAGTAGATAGGTGTACAGATCATTTCCATTGTGCCTGCAAAGCCATTCATGACTGAAAGCAATGACAATTTTAGATAGACAGATGCATTAGTTGAAGCATAAGTTTCTTATCACTTGCTCTATGCTTAAATAGCTAGTGGGATGGGCAGGAAAACCCTCCGCAGAATCAGACTAACAGCATGTAGCACTGGTTGTGTGGTTGGGAGCAAATGGGAAATAAGAACAGAGAAGCAAGTCATTTTGGAACTTTGAAAAGAAGGTTTCAGATTTACAGGCCCCCTTTCATCTCTCAGTAGGGCTGAAAATGAACACAGAGTTGGGGAATGATTGGCTTGTTACTGAGGTGGAGCTTTATAAGGTTGATCACTATGGTGATTATGCAAACAATAGTGCTTGGAGAAAGTTTGAAGAGGCATCATAGGCTAAAGGAAAGGAACAGCCACTGCTTTTGGATCGAGGGCTCGGGGACAGAGGTCTGTTATGTCAAAGGTTTGTTGTGGAGCAAGCCCACCCTTTCCTCTTGGAGGGGGGCAGCAGGCCTGAGGTCCCTCAATTGGTACTCAACCCCTCCCCCGCTTCTTAACAGCCACAGTCACTAGTAACACCCACTTGCAGCAGGGCAACATAGCCTACACCCCCTTTCCACAGGGCAGCACGGCCTAGCAGCCCAGAGACATTAGCAACAGGAAGGCTAGAGCCCCTTGTGAGGCTGGTGAGGAGAGGACAGGGGGACCTGGAGCCACCCTCTCCACCAGGTCCCAGCCCAGGGGCCTGTCAGCAATGAAGTGGACCATCACTAGCTTGGCAGAGAATCCTGCCAAAACACACAGAAGACCCAGGATACAATTCCCACCCTGGGTTATTTCTTACCAGTCTCTCCTGTGTAGTCTTCTCCAGCTCTTTGTGCCAGCCCAAGGTCCTGTGCTGTAGTTTCCTGCTGACTGTCAAAAACGCCTGCTTTTCTCCTTCAGGGGCTCCTACAACACCTTCTTCCTCATCAGCAGTCGGCCCAGACTGAGCTGCTCCACAGGCCAGCTGGCACATGCCCAGCAGGGCTGTGGGGGCAGGACTGTTTCAGCCAGGTAACCTGGCTTAATGCCCTTAGCCCCACTGTGGAGTCAGTACACCCTGTCACAGATTACAAAGCTGGAAGAGAGGTATTGTAAGCTCTAGTATATTGCTGTGTAACCAGGGATGCCCAGAGGAAGCCTGCACAGCCCCAATCACCCTAGGCCAGTGAATGTACCAAGGATGGAGCACTGAGATGTGTGCCTAAGTTCACCTGTGCTGGTACCGGAGGGTTTGGCAGCAGGGATGGGCCAAAAGCAAAGGCTTCACTCAGGAGAATCCAGTGAGATTTGAGAGCTGTGGAAGTGCTCACTGGCTTGTCTCTGCAGAAGTAAACTTAGGCTGTGTCTACACCGGCGTGATCTTGCGCAAAAGCGGCTGTTCTTGCGCAAAAGTCTACACTGCCTGTCTACACTGGCTGCGTGTTCTTGCACAAGTACACTGATGTTCTAATGTATGAAATCAGGGCTTCTTGTGCCAAAACTCTGACGCTCCCGCTCAGGAATAAGCCCTTTTGCGCAACTGTTCTTGAGCAAGAGGACAGTGTAGACAGGCAACATGAATTTCTTGCGCGCAAAAGCACTATGGTTAAAATGGCCATCAGAGCTTTCTTGCACAAGAGAGCATCTACACTGGCATGGATGCTCTTGCGCAAAAGCACATGCCAGTGTAGACGCTCTCTTCTGGAAGAGTTTTTGCAGAAGAACTCTTCCGCAAAAGAGTTTTTGCGTGAGAACGCGCCAGTGTAGATGTAGCCCCAGTGTTTCCTCAGCTTGGGATGGTGGAAAGAAGATTTTGAGCTTGAAGGTGAGGGAGTGGGAAGGCAGCAGCAGGCTGGACACCATGTGCTGACAATTAACAGGTTGCAGACTTCTACCTGGGAAGTCAGGTCAGAATGCAGCCACCACAACTCTGAAGGGGGATCCTGGACTTGTTACCATAGGGAAATGAGTTGGCATAGCAGGAAGAGGTGTGCCATATGGGAAAAGGGAGCAGGACTGGGAGGATCTGCAGTATGGAGGGACAGCATGGGAATGCCTGAATCTTGGGCAATTTGCAGGAGTTAAGAGACATCCCTGTGGTTGCTTCTTGCCTCCATTCTACCACCTGGCCTCATGGGCTCTTACTGGTGCCCCCAGAGCCTCTTTGGCAGTACAGGGCAAGAAACAGCCCAAGTTTTACACACTCAGCTTATGATGTTTTCCCCGCAGATCTGGAGATGAAAAAAATCTGGAGAAGCCCAGTTAGCTCTTCACTCATCTCTACCAGCTGCACAGAACCTGAACCCTATGGAGGGGCTTCCTCAGGGCCCGGCAAAGGAGAATTGCAGTACAGGATGGGAATTCCTACATTCCATGAGTGCAGGCTCCCTGCTATGAGCACATAAAGAGGGGAGCATGGGATCTTTAGTCATATCCTCAGTAAGGGCTTTATTATTAGTACATCATGCTTACATAGCCCTTTTCATCCCTGTATCGCTAAGTGCACATCAAAAGAATGTAAGGATCAGGCACACTGTGACTCGAGCAATGTTGCACAACAGGTCACTGAGAGCAGAATCCCAGGCATGCCGGACTCCCAGGCAATTGCTCATTCCCCTAGACCACACTACCTCTTTTGACAACATTCATACCCCAGTGGTGATGACGGAGATCACTGCAACCAGGCCTCGCCTGACTTTTTTCCAACAGAGCCTTTCTGGAGCTTGTTGCACAAACCAAAACATATCTAGGACCCTTTTATAAGCAAAGAGCCCCAAGTTGGTTTTATTATGCTGACATCTTAAAGGTGGGTGGGACTCTCTTGCTCCCAAACACCACCACTGCTGCTACTTTTGGATTAATAAGCATGATAAATGTCAATGCAAGGGGGAAACTGTTGAGAAAGTTAGTTAGCAGAAAATAGGGGTTAACACAGAATAACTATATTGGGAGGGGAAAAAATCTCTCATTTTAGCTACTTAAGCGTGGAACAGTTCTGGAAAGTTTCATGTTTGTCTTCATTTTCTAAGAATAGCCATAAATTGGAAGTGTGGAAATACTGTAGACTTGTTAGAGGAAAAGTCAGGTATGAAATATAACAAAGTAAGAGAACATCACTATCACTCCATACATGGGGTAACAGGTTTAGGGCCTGCTCAAAGGCAGCCAGTGAATCAACAGCAAGACTGGAACTTTAACCCATCCAGCCCTATCCTTTAATCCCTTAGGCCACAGCTGCCCCTAAAGGGGGGGGGGAGAGAAATCAGTGAGATAGAAAAGTGTTCTCCAGATTGTACCTCTAGGTTTGCACATAGAAGAACCTCTGCATGCTGAAATGAGGCTCACCTGCTTTCAGAGCACCATTTCTCCTTCACTTCCCCACAACCTTGCATAAGGTCTAGCTGTTCACCCAGTCCAAGATCTGTGCAGGAGAATAGCTAAGGGGTTGCATGTGATCTCCATTCTACTCCCATGGACAATCCCCAGAGAAAGAGAGAGAGAGAGAGAGAGAGAGAGACAGAAACCCAACCCCAGTCAGTATTACCTGTCTTTGAAGCTCCTGGTGTCCTCCTATGACTCAGGAGCCACTGTAGAAAGGCAGGTACTGCTAGTGTGGTACCAATAGAGCCATCCTAACAAAGAGCCAAGAGGGGCTGCCAGGAGCCAGCACCTAGAGAGAGACCCAGAGCCTCCATATGGATGGCTGTGCCCTGCCACAGATCTGCCAACGTTGAGGGCAGTCTCATTGTCTGATGGAACGACATCGATAACTTTTGTGAGAAGATCCATCAGATCTCCATAAGGTCCATAAGATTTTCTCCACCAGCACCCCACCTAGCAACTTTCCCTTGGGAGGGGTAACCTAGGACACATGAGTTTGGACTTGAGTATTTTCATCATATTAGTCAGGGACTTCCGTATATTTCCCAAGTGAAAAAGAGTTTTGTTTGACTGCCACTGTCGAGAACTGCTGCAGGGCTGACCTTTCCATACGAAGTACATCTGCAGCTTCCAAATTAAGGCTTCCCCTTTAAGAACTTATTGTGTTGTTAAAATGCCTATTGCTTATTTAGTTCCCAGCTCTGCCCCCATCCTGGGGAGCGAGGGCAGAGAAAGAACTATGAGGTCATGTTTTTGTCACATGACTGCTGCAGCATCTGTCAACTGTGATACAATTACTAAGACATAACTGTGCATTTATGACATTCAAACCTGCTAAGCAAAGCCTCGCCTCCTTTGCTGTATTAGCCAGTTCTGTACTTAGGGATCATCTTAAAAGTTGTCTGAGCTGGCCAAGGATATTAACCATAATGCATCCGTGTATTTTAGAAGTTACATATTATTCTAACTACTGCACTATAAAATGAAAATTACACTGATACTGATGCAAGTTAAATCCTTTCCTGTGAAGTACTTCAGGACAAGCTCCAGTCTTTAGTAGCATGCTCGGTGGTGCTTGGAGCACTAACATCTATCTACAGAACCTAGTCCTGAGTGAGTTCCCACTCAACACTCAAATGCTTCTAGCAAGTGAAAGATGTTTCTTTACTGAAGCTGGCAGAAAGAGGCTGCACGCAGTGTAGTGGGCTGTGACCAGGCAAGCAAGCCCACAGACTTGCTGGGCTCCTGGGCAGGGAGAGAGGCCAGCTCTGTACTCCCAGAAGGGGCAGGCTTTGGGCAGAAGGCACAGAGAAGGGAATGTCGCCTGGGGCTCTGCAGCATACTGTGCAGGGCTTCGGCCATGATTTAAAGGATCTGGGGCTCCAGCCCCTGCCACAGTAGTGACAGCAGTGGCCGGGAGCTCTGGGCCCTTCTGAATTGCTATGCCCCACAGCAGTTGTCCCTTTACCCTCCCCTCTCCTGGCAGTGGGCCTGTGACCAGGATCCCAAGGAAGCTTACTGAGGTTACTCAGTTAGGGCCAAACTACAAAGAATGGGGCAGGCAACCCCCAAAACTGGTGGTTATTCCACTAGTGATTTACCAAGCCAGCACAAAACAACCTCTATCATAGTAGTTCTCAAACTGCAGTCCGCAGACAACTAGTGGTCTGCAGCCATCTTCCAGGTGGTCTGCAGTTCCAGCTCGGCCTCTCCTTCTTCTCTCCCTCCCTCTGTGAGGTTGGAGTGCCACCACCAGCTTCCTGCTGGGGGGAAGCCGCAAGTCTCCACCTTGGATCTGGCTCACGGGGAAGAAAGAGAGCCAGAAAAGGCTCCACATGCTGCCACATCCTTCCCCCTTCCCCAGCTGGGGGGGAGGAACAGCAGCACATGGACACAGTGCCTGGAGGCTTTCCCTGCTGCTCCCATTGGTTAGATTCTGGCCAGTAGGAGGCCATGCTTCAGTTGAGGTGCTTAGGTGCACTGTGGGGCGTGAAGGCAGGTAAGTTCCCCCTTCCCCTCATGCCCAGAACCTGCACCCTACTCCTCTCACTGATCCACCCCCTGCGGAGATCCCATATCCCCAGCCCATTCCTGCACCCTTCCCCTGGCCAGAGGAAGGGTGAGAAGGGTGAGAGGGGTGGGTGAAACTTTTCAGTTATAAATTTTTGACTTGGGGGAGTTTTCAGTGAGTTTTGTTTGTCAAAATTTTCCATATGCACAGGGGTTCTTAAAAGCAGCTCTGTAAACTGGTTCTGTGGAATTTGTCCGATGTCTCTTCTGCACTTTTTAAAGGGTTTAAAAAAAGTCACGTAACAATGGTGGGGGAGGTCTTTGTCACTGAAAAGGTGACTAACCTAACTTCCTCTTTTTGGGAGAGAATGAAACAACATGTTGTGTTCATTCAGAATACAACACACTTAACTGACAGTGAAACACCACTAAGAGTCCTAAATTCATAGATCTGTGCCTACATATTTCATATATGGCATGTACAATAGTTGCCTGATAGCATCTAGGCAAGATGAATGAATTCTACATTCTCTCCCCTTTGGGGAGGCATATATGATTCAGATAGTATGGTAAGGCTACTTATTGCATTGTCCTCAATATCTTAATCTGTGAAGTGTTATGTCCTCTGGTTGTTGCTCTTCTCTTCTCTATGGCCTCCAAGCTCCATTGTCTTCTACATCCTGCTAAGCATCTTGTGCTTAATTAGATTGCAATTTCTTCATGCCAGGGACTGTTTTTCACTCTGGACATATACACATTGCAGTCTGGGGTGTGACTGTAGCTCACATGGGCATCTTCACCTAGCAAGATTGAATATGGGGTACCTGGGCAGTGAAGCCACAGTAACACAGGCTAGCTGCTCAAGTAATCACCCTGGAGTCCAGGCATGCTTGCACAGCCCATGCTCAAGTGCATTGCAACTTCACTGCTGTCAGTACTGGAAGTTAAAGCTAGCTTGACTATGTCTACAAACACTGCAATCACTCCTTATAGTCTAGACATACTGTGTGCATTAGTACAGCACCTGTGGGCCCAAACCACCGTCAAGACCTCTGAGCACTACCATTATCCTATTAATATATTTGTTTGCATAGTTCATGCTTTGTATCAGATAAATAAGTTGTGCCATGCAGGGATTTGTAGATGTCAAAAATTTTCCAAGATTTCCTTTAACAGAAAAAAAAGCAAAGAAATAAAAAGAGTAAAAAGAGAATAGTAACAAATTAGCACTGCAGCTTATCCTCTTCTGACAGTTTCATTCACACTCTCTCATCAAGTGCAAATTAATTCAGAATTGAAAATCTCGGGTATATGAAGAGATGTAATTTAAAACCAATACAATGGGACTCCATGTTAAAAAAAGAATCCTATCACAGAGGGTGAAATTCCTCCCTTTGTGATGGGTCTCTCTCTCTCATGCAACCTTAAGCCAATGTTTCCCAACCTCTTTAGTAATACTGCTAGCTCTGAACATTCAAAATCATGAATCGGGCTCAAAACCAGCATGAGACTGATTTAAAAGGATGTATTTGGGAATCTTTTTATTTGCTTTCTGATATTTGAGCCTTTGGGTTCATACCATCAATATTTTCTCCTCAATCACAAGAACTAGAAACTGTCATTTAAAAAAAGAAGCTCAGCTTCTGTTGAAATCCTATGACTCCAGGAGCTGGGACTTTAAGGAAAACAACTAGTATGAGATTTACAATAGAACAAGGAGGGTTGTCAATTCTGGACTAGCTGAGGGAAGGAGAGAGGGGAGGTCTGGGACCAGCCCCAGAGGCGCCACTACCGCCGCCAGGCAGCCTGGGGCTCGCCTCAGAAGTGCTGTGGCAGCAGTACCTCTAGCCTCTGGATCTAGCCCCAGACCATATGGCCATGGAAGCAGCACCTCCAGAGCCAGCCCTGTTGAGGAGCTCCAGCATCAACACAGGGGCTGGAGGGGTGGGACAGGGCAGGGCTGAGCTTCTTCCTCTCTCCCCCCGCCCCCACCCTCATGAGGCCTGTAGTTAGGGTGCAGGGCCTAAATTGCCTTGTGGGCTGGATCCAAGCCCAAGGCAGGCCAGATCCAGCCCTCTGAGAGGCTTTTGCCCATCCCTGCCGTAGACAAAGCTCTCCACGTGGGGGGAGATGAGGAGGTGTTAGGGGGACCTGAGCCCTCTCTCTCCACTGAATCCCAACCCAGGGCCCTGTCTACAGTGGAGAGGTCCACTGCTAGCTTGGCAGGGAATCCCACTGCAACACACCGAGCTCCCAGAGAGCAATTCTCTGCCCTGGGCTACTTCCTACCAGTATTCTGTCAGCAGTCCCCTCCATATCTGACTCCAATCTGGGGGCATCCTCTACAATCCCTCTCATCTTGGCCACCGCTGCTTGGTCTGACTGTGCTTCCTCCCCTGGAGCTCCTGTGGCACCTCCTTCTCCTGTGACAGTCAGCCTGACTGAACAGCTCCATAGGCCTTTATAGACAGCTTCCACCTAGCACATGCCCTGTGGGGGTGGGTCCTTCTCAGCCAGGTGAGCCATGTCAACCCTTTTAGGCCCTGTATGGGGTTGATACACGTCCCCTTATAGTGTTCTACAGAAGTATGTCCATAGTTTTTTTCTAAGCCACTGTGTTTCTTCTGGATCCCTCTTACAGGGCCAAATTCAGGCTTGGTGTAATCAGCTGAAATTCTGACTTACATCAAGGCTAAATTCTATCCAATGGTCTATTACTCTACTCTGCACTGGTTAGGCCTCAGTTGGAGTATTGTGTCCAGTTCTGGGCACCGCATTTCAAGAAAGATGTGGAAAAATTGGAGAGGGTCCAGAGAAGAGCAACGAGAATGATTAAAGGGCTAGAGAACATGACCTATGAGGGAAGGCTGAAGGAATTAGGTTTGTTTAGTTTAGAAAACAGAAGATTGAGGGGGGACATGATAGCAGTTTTCAGATATCTAAAAGGTTGTCATAAGGAGGAGGGAGAAAACTTGTTCATCTTGGCCTCTGAGGATAGAACAAGAAGCAATGGGCTTAAACTGCAGCAAGGGAGGTTTAAGTTGGACATTAGGAAAAAGTTCCTAGCTGTCAGGGTAGTCAAACACTGGAATAAATTGCCCAGGGAGGTTGTGGAATCCCCATCTCTGGAGATATTTAAGAGTAGGTTAGATAAATGTCTATCAGGGATGGTCTAGACAGTATTTGGTCCTGCCATGAGGGCAGGGGACTGGACTCGATGACCTCTCGAGGTCCCTTCCTGTCCTAGTATTTTATGATTCTATGATTACCATAAAGCGAGCCTAATAATAGTGTTTAGGGATTCCTACAGTAGCACTTTTATTTCCTTGAGTTCTTTGCTATTATTGCTCTATGAAGATCTATAGATTGACACATCACCAGAAAGTGGCAAGGGATGCCAGCAGTAATGGATTTAAAAGCACTATGCTGTCAGGCACCCAAATGCATTTGAGACAACTGAATTCTTGAATGTCTCAACTACTGAGGTAGAATCAGAGAATCATAGGGTTGGAAGAGACCTCAAAAGGTCATCGAGTCCAACCCCCTGCCCAAAGAAGGATCAATCTCAACTAAATCATCCACCACCTCCCTAGGTAACCCATTCCAGTGCTTCACCACCCTCCTAGGGAAATAGTTTTTTCTAAGATCCAGCCTAGATCCGCCCCCCACTGCAGCTTGAGACCATTTCTCCTTGTTCTGTCAGCTGTCACCACTGAGAACAGCCTCTCTCCATCCTCTTTGAAACCTCCCTTCAGCTAGTTGAAGGCTGCTATCAAATCCCCCTTTACTCTTCTGTAGACTAAATAAGCCCAAATCCATGGGCATCCAGTATCCTAGGCGGGGGAAGGCATTGCCTTCCCAAACCACCAGCCTGGCCTCACCCATACTCTGCCCCAGAATGCCTACAGTAGATGTTCTGAGGGAGGAGTGTCACTGCCTCCAGTGCCCACCCTCCCTGTGCTCCAGGGCTGTAGAGGCTGGGGACCCATGCCCTCCTCCTTCCCCATGTTCCAGGACGAGGAAGGCATGGTGGTGGAGGGCATGTGCAGTGCACTGCCCTGCCTCCCCATGGGGGAGGGGCAGAGAGGCGGCTTTGCTCCCATGGGGGCAGGACCTCAGTAGAAGAGGCAGGACTGGGCTAGGGGCTTGCCTCCCCCAGCCCTACCTTCACCAAGCGCCCATGCCCAAATCCCTCAGCCTCTCCTCATAAGTCATGTGCTCCAGCCCCCTAATCATTTTTGTTGCCCTCCACTGGACTTTCTCTAATGTGTCCACATCCTTTCTGTAATGAGGGGCCCAGAATTGGACACAGTACTCCAGATGTGGCCTCACCAGTGCTGAATACAGGGGAATAATCACTTCCCTAGATCAGGTGGCAATACTCCTGCTAATGTACCCCAATATGCTGTTAGCCTTCTTGTCATATCCAGCTTCTCATCCACTGTCATCCCCGGGTACTTTTCTGCAGAAAAGGTATTTTATTATTAAACCAAGTATGTCATGATACTGACAGTTGACTCAACAACAATTGTTTCTGTATGTTGTAGCTTCAAGAATTTCATTTTATAATGAGTTATTTGCTGCAGAGGCTTTTCTATTAATTTATCACCGTGGTAGCTCATTATATCCAGATATTAATGTAGCTTTGTCCCTCCCTGAGATGTTCAAGTACATTATCCCCATTCTACAGATGAAGAATTGAGGAATGAAGGGTATATCTTCACTGCAATTAAGCACCCCCCATGGCTGGCCCATCTCAGATGACTTGGGCTCACAGGGCTCAGGCTAATTGTTTAATTGTGATGTAGACACAAGGTTGAGTATGGGATCCTGTGAGAAGAAAGAGTCCCAAAGTTTAGTTTTTAGCCCAAGTTTCAATGACTGTATAACAATTAAACAGCCCCAGCATGTATCAGCTGACCCAGGCCAGCCACCGGTATTTAACTACAAGCAGTCATGATAAGCTTGAATATGAGCTTGTGACAGAGATAGAAATAGAACTTGCTTAGGTCCCCTGGCTCAGATCCTCAAACCAAGGCCATAGATTCTGCACGCATTTGGGGCCAGATTTTCAAAAAAGCTCAGTTCCCATTTAAGCACACAATGGGATTGCTGGGTGCTGAGTATTTTGGAAAATCTGGTACCTTGTTAGGCTCCTAAGTGGGAGCTGGGCTCTGAAAATCTAGCCCTTGTTTTGAGGCCCCATGCAGTTACTCCTGTGTTCCAAAACAATGCATTGCCTCTATCTATTTGTTTCATGAATTTAAATGATGTCAGTTTATGCCTGGAACAGAGCTTCCTAACAGCCACTAAAAATAGAATCCATAATAATAAAGATAACAGCAAAACGGCAGCAAATTCCACCCAACATTAAACAGTCAGTCAGCAAGAAAACAGAACAAAACACCATCTCTTCACCCACCAGAGTCTCAAAAGCAATCTCAGGACTACAACAGCCTCAGCACCCAGTGTCCTGCATAGCCCAGAATTATGGGCTATGCAGAGCAAATTCAATCTATTTTGAACCATGATGGGCAGGAGCAGAGAGAATACCAAAGGCCTAGGGCCCTCATAGACCACATGCTGCGGGCCGCTTCCTCTCTTAGAATATGTCTACATCGTAGAAAACCCCTGCAGCAGTGAGTCTCAGAGCCTCAGAGCTCACACTTTGGTGCTAAAAATAGGCATGTAGCTATTTTCACTTCGGGTAGAGCTAGGGCTCTGAAACCCAGCAAGGAAGGCGGGTCTCAGAACCTAGTCTCCAGCCTGAGTAAGAAGATCTGCGTGACTATTTTTAGTGCAGTCATGTCAGCTTTGTGAACCTGAATCTGCAAACCTGGACTGAGAGATGTCCTGCTACAGGTTATTTACTCTGCAGCGTACTTATATTCCAGGAAAGCTTCAGCTCCAGTGCCTTTCCTGAGCACAAGAGGTAGTATGGCACAGACCATGTTTCTCAACCAGTGGTACAAGTATCCTTAGAGGTACTTGAGAGAAATCTGGGGTGTACGTCAACACAACTGAAATTTGGAGAAAACTGAATTTTTGTTTTAAGTTTTACAGCACTTTATTACTTTTGTACTTTTTACACCCAAAAATGTCATCGCCTGCCTGGTTATGATTAAGTTCTTTAAATAAATGTGTTGCAATGGTAGAAAAAAAACTGTGTGTGTCTGAAAACTGTAGGTACTGGGGGTACTTATGTTTTGGGTTTTTTTGTTTTGTTTTTTTTAAAAAGAGGTACTTTATAAAAAAAGGTTGAGAAACACTGGGATAGACAGTAGGGAGCCCCCAGGTGGACAAATTCTAGGTCATTTGAGACTTTTTTTTGTTAAAACCAACACTTTAAAGTTTCCCAGAAGCCAAAAGGCATCTAGTGAAGATCATGGAGTATTGATGTCCTGTGCTTATGGCAATATACTCCCCTCAGCTGCTTGTTTAATTGTATAACCAATTGTGTGACCACACTTTCATTATGAAGTGTACTCAACACACCAAATAACCAGTGTCAGTCAGGTTTATTAATATGGTACAGGGAAAAGGTTCTATATGATACCAGTGATGTTATATTCACTTTATGCATAATAAGGTGTGCTCCCCAAAGCTGCACCTAAAACTATACATTTAAACCCTATGGCTGTGTCTAGACTGGCCAGTTTTTCCGGAAAATCAGCTGCTTTTCCGGAAAAACTTGCCAGCTGTCTACACTGGCTGCTTGAATTTCCGCAAAAGCACTGACTTCCTACTATAAGAAATCAGTGCTTTTTGCGGAAATACTATGCTGCTCCCGTTTGGGCAAAGTCCCTTTTGCGCAAAAGTTTTGCACAAAAGGGCCAGTGTAAACAGCTGAGATTTGTTTTCAGCCAGAAAGCCCCAATCGCGAAAATGGCGATTGAGGCTTTTTTGCGGAAAAGCACATCTAGATTGGCCACGGACGCTTAAAAAGTGCTTTTGCAGAAAAGTGTCCATGCCAATCTAGATGCTCTGTTCCAAAAATTCTTTTAACGGAAAACTTTTCCGTTAAAAGCATTTCTGGAAAATCATGCCAGTCTAGACGTAGCCTACTAGTTTACCAGTAAAAGGTACCATATATGTAATTTCAATGTAGGTGTAATGTGTCCCTTATCTTTGTTCTGAATCCACAATGAATTTCAGGTCACAGTGCACTCATATCTTTGATCTGGGTACATGCATTCCAGGTACTAAGGGGCATGAAGACATCTCATAGACCTGTACCATGATAAATAGGTTTATGAGTGTAATTCATAAGGAAATAATTATATATCCTAACACTGACAGTTTTCCTATCTACTTAAGACAAAGCTAGTTCATTCAGCTAATGCAAGGTGCTAGCAGGTACTTAGCATAAGTGAACAAGGTTATAATAAAATTGCAGAGAGAAGATGACTGAGTATCTTTTACTGGACCAACTTCTGTTAGTGAGAGAAAAACTATTAAGCTATACACAACTCTTTTTTGGGTCTGGAAAAGTTGATGTGGCCTGATCTACTCTAGGAGATTAGCTCAAATTTAGCCACCTAAAGGTCTATTTTTCTAAACGATGAGTCCACTACCAAGGCCATTCTGTTGACTTCAAGAGCCACTGAAGTGGATTTTGGGCACTCTTGCTTTTATGAACAGTAGTGCAAATTTTGACCTTCCATGGTCGAATTTACAATAGTGTAGATCCAGCTTTGAGAAAGTCGAGATTCTTGGTCTCCCGGAGACATCCCACAGTGCCCTACTCTGACCACTCTGGTCAGGACTTGTGTCTCTACTGCTCTCCGGGTGAACAGGAAAATCCCCAGGAAAGTTTGAATTTCACTTCCCATGTGGCCAGCATTGCAAGCACACCTCAGGGCAGGCAGCACACATGGCCACGGCTTCTATGAGTTCAAGTCCCATGAGCTCCTGCAAAAGAGCACCATCATGGAGTGCACAGGAGATCTTTGACCTTATCGAGGCATAGGGAGAGGAATCCATTCTCTTGGAGATCCAGAACAGCAAAAGAAACACCATTAACTACGTGAAGATAGCAAGGTGCCTTGTAGAGAAATGATTCTCCAGGGACACCCAGCAGTGCCATATTAAAATAAAGAAGCTGAGGCAGACCTATCACAAAACAAAGGAGGCAAACAGACGGCCCGGTGCACTGCTGCAAACATGCCGCTTCTACAACTAGCTACATGTGACTCTTGGGGGGGACCTGACCAGCTTCCCAAGCCAGATTGTGGCATCCACCCAAGACATTCAAGGCAGCAGTATGATGTGGGAGGAGGGAAGAAGACACTGGCCAGCCGGCGAGCAGCAAGAGCCAAGAACTTTTCACCACTTGGAAGCCAATCTCCTCCTCCCAGGACATCTCACAGTCAAGCATTGATTTCAGGGAGGGCTCTTCTGATGAGTTCAGAGTTTTTTTTCTTGTTACAAGTGGAGTAAGGCAACTGGGTATGATGTGTGACCCTATACAGAACGGGGGATGGAGATGTGTCTTAAGATGGAGCTGGAATCCTCCCTGCATATCTCTTTAAAGCTCTCAGATAGGAACTCTTTGATCCTTCTCACAAGGTTTCTGGGGAAGCCAGCCTTCTTCTGTCCTCCATGGTCTGACACCTTTCCATGCCAAGCCAGAAATAAGTGATCTGGTGTCACTGAAGCACCAAGTATTGCAGCATAAGGCCCAAGTTTATGGCCACATTCAGTCAGTATTAGCTCCCTACCACTCTGTGTGATTCAGAGAAGACTAATATTTCGCATGGCAACATAGATGAAGGAGCAGGGGAAGCTATTAGTTGCTGCCTCTGTTGCTAGCATGGCTTCAGCTTCTGGCACCTCCTCCCACCCACTTTCCCTCCCGCTCTCCTACCTGCATTTTCCTGAAGGATGGGAAAGAAGCACTCTCCCAGGAAGCAAGGTATGGCAGACACAGAGGAAGGAAACCTCATGAGCCACTGCCCTGCCAGCATGACTGGACCCCATCACTCTCCTGCCTGCGAGTAAGTGCCCTGGCAGGCCTCTTATCATGTCTGCCTCCAAACTGTGTGAGTCCAGATACAGGCAGTCCCCGAGTTACGCGGATCCAACTTATGTCGGATCCGCACTTACGAACGGGGCTTTTCTCGCCCCGGAACTCGCGGGCGGCGGGCCCACCCAGATGCGCAGTGGTCCTGCCACCGCATCCTCCAGGGCAAGAAAAGCTGCTCCGGGTGTCCCTGGTCTGCTGGGGGTGTCCCTGGTCTGCTGGGAGGGGTCCCCAGCAGACCAGGGACACCCCGAGCAAAGCCTTGGAGGCGCGGGACCCCGCCGCCTCCGCGGCTTTGCTCCGGGTCTCCCTGGTCTGCTGGGGGGGGGGGCGCAGCTAGTGCGCCCCCCCCCCAGCAGACCAGGCTTTTGCTGTGGACGCCTAGGGTAGAGCAGCTGGGGTGCTGCCGGGTTGGTCCTGGGGGGGCCTACCCGGCAGCGCCCCAGCTGTTCTGTCCCAGGCTCCAGATTCAGCCGCTGTTGAAACTGATCAGTGGCTGATTCCAGGAAGCTGGGGGCAGAGCAACTCTGCCTCCTGCTTCCTGTAGTCAGCCCCTGGTCAGTTTCAGCAGCAGCAGCTGAATCTGGAGCCAGTTCCGAGTTACGTACAAATTCAACTTAAGAACAAACCTATAGTCCCTATCTTGTACGTAACCCGGGGACTGCCTGTATTCCCTTGAGAACTCTGCTGTATACCTGCTGTACAGTGGCCATTTTAAAGCATAACTTTGGCCTTGTATAGAACTCATCCCCATTGTCTTTAGAGAGACCTTCACTGTTGTACCCTGGGGGGGGAGGAGAGCTCCCCTCAGGGTCAGTGGGTGGCCACTCCAACCCACTACAAGCCCCTAAGCAGTCAGTAGCCCAGCTCTAATCCAGGGTAGGGGCTGCAATAAACAAGCAGTTTATATACAGACAAGGAACAGCCCAGCCCTAACACAAGGCAGGAGAAAGGTTTCTCTCAGGACAAACCAACCAGGTCACAGTCAGTACACCCAGGTACGTAGTCTGTTTCCTTATTCAGGAAAGGTTCAGGCCTTTTGCCTGTGGCTGCACCCCGCCAGAGGGGAGACTGCCACCCAATCAAGTGGTGGCAGGGGGTGCGGGCCCTCCCTTCCCCACCGCGCCCCGGCCCAGGGCCCTAATAGCAGCTAGTACTCAGCTGCCAGGTCAGCAGGGATCCCGGCCAAAACTCGCTGACCTGTTGCACTGAAGTCAGTCGGGGATCCACTCTACAACCCACTGACCCCCAGCCAGACCAAGGTTGGCTACCCTTGGGCTCACTCCAGTTCTCCCCCCGTCCCTTGTACCTGGGCCGGGAGGACCAGGCCAGTTGTCCAACTCCACAGGCTCTGTCTCTAACTCCTTTGCTGGCCAGGGCGGGCAGGCTTTTGGCTCCTCAGCAGTCAGGGAGGCGGAGGCCTCTGGCTCCCTTGCTGGCTGGGGAGAGAGTGCCTCTGGCTCTGGCTCTGGCAGGGCCCAGACTGGCCTTGCAGAAAGTCCTTTTATATCCCTGAGCCCGCCCCCTGCCTTCCTCCCAGATGAGTCCTCCAGGTGAGCCCAACCTGGCTTAGGGAGGGGCACTTCCTCCTCAGGGTCAGTGGGTGACCACTCCAACCCACTACAACTGTACATTAACAGATTAGTTTTTAGTCTACACACTGTAATGTGTGGCTTTGTAACTTTGTGTTACAATGGGAGTAGGTGGGAACTCGCAGCGAACTCCCTCAGCTCCAACAGCTGTCCAGCTCACACATATCCACAGGCAAAAATGGACAAAGGACGATACGTTTAAGGAGCAAATGGAGTGGAGGAATATGCTACTGGAGGAGATATGAGTGGTGTGGTGGGACAGGATAGAGGAGCAGCAGAAGAGGAGAGCGTTCAAGGAACTGACAGCAAGACAACAAAAGAATGTCTTTTCCTCCCTGATGGCTGTGATGGACTGTCTGGTGGCGTGCCTAAAGAACCACCCCCCACCCCCACCAGAAGAACCCTTCCACTCCATGCAAAATAACTTTCCCTCCTCACCCAGTTCCATAGCCTCTACCCACAGAGGCCCCAGGACATGGAGCGGGGGGAGGAATTCAAGGGCAGCCTCACACTCAACCTCCTGTTTTTCTTGTGATTCTGGTCCCCCTCCCCTTTAGGTCCCACTATGGACTTCTTTTCTGTCCTTGCTGACTTCCCTAAATAAAAATGCATGTTCTCTGAACAACAATCTCTTTATTGCTTGTATTGCAGGGTGGGATGGGGGATTACTGGCAAACACACTGAATACAGGGGCTCCTAATTGAGAGCAATGTGCATGACTCTTAAAACTGGCCATTTAAAAAAATTTCTTACAACTTCTCTGATTTACACTGCCCCACGCTGTGCTCTGCTTATCGCCCTGGTGTCTGACTGCTCAAAATCTCTGGCAAGGTACTGTGCCTCAGCCCCGCATACCCTTTCCAGAGAACTTTCCCCCTTGCTCTTACAAAGATTATGGAGCACACAGCAGGTTAACACCACAAAAGAAATGTTGCATTCACTAAGATCTAACCTAGTGAGTAAACTCCTAAATCTTCCCTTTAAATGCCCAAAAGCACATTCAACCATCATTCTGCACTTGCTCACCATGTAGTTGAACCACTCCTTACTGGGGTCCAGGCTGCTTGTATAGGGCTTCATGAGCCAATGGAGCAAGCAGTAGGTTGAGTCACCAAGTATCATTATTGGCATGTTTACCTCTCCGATTCTAATTTTCTCGTCTTGGGGGAAAGTTCCAGCATACATCTTTCTGAAGAGGCAGGAATTCCTAAAGATGTGCTGATCATGCACCTTTCCGACCACCCCACATTGACGCTGGTGAAACGGCCCTTGTGATCCACCAGCACCTGCAGCACTATGGAGAAGTATCCATTATAGTCTATGTACTCCTTGGCAAGGTGGTCAGGTGCCAAGATAGGAATGTGTTCTGTCTATCACCACACCACAGTTACGGAACCCTGTCGTGGCAAAACCATGCACTAGGGTATCTACGTTTCCCAGAGTCACAACCCTCTGTAGCAGACTAGTATTGATTGCTTTAGTTATATGTGTAATAGCCCCCACTATAGATTTCCCCACTCCAAATCGATTCCCAGCTGACCAGTAGCTGTCTGGTGTTGCAGGCTTCCATAGGGCAATTGCCACACGTCTCTCCATGGTCTGAGTGGCTCTCATTTGAGTGTCCCTGCTTTCAGGGCGAGGAAAGGCCATTCACAAAGTTCCATGAAAGCGGCCTTGTGCATTCAGAAGTTTTGCAGCCACTGCTGATCGTCCCATACCTGCAGCACTATGCAGTCCCACCAGTACATGCTTATCTCACAGCACCTGAACCAGCATTCTACTGTGTCCAGAGGATTGATTGCCGCTGTGTTTCCATCAGCACAAGGGCTGGCATATACAGCATGTCCACGGGGTTGCAAAATTTGTCCTCATCTTCCTTGTGGAGTAATGTGCATACTCTCTTGAAATACTGCACCATTAGGTGCACCAGAGTAGACATCAACATCACAATAGTTTGAAGCAAAACAGAATCCATGCTTGCACTACTATGGCATATGCACAGTTAACCAGAACCAAAAAGGCACTGTGGGATAGCTACCCATATTGCATTGCTCTCAAAGCTGACGACAGTCTTCCTAAGAGGGACATGCTACTTTGAACTATGTTAAATGCTTGCGCACACTGAGCATATGGACCTTCGACTTTGCAAAATTGGATGACCAGAAATTGACCTTAATAGATTTGACCTTATCTTGTAGTATAAATATGGCCGAAGAATGTCACTGCTTAATACAAGATTGAACAGATAGAATAACTATTTAAGCTAAACAAAACTGCCTGATCTTTTATTTCGCTGTGAAACTCTCAAAGTCCAGGAGTGTCCAATTCTAGGCTTTTGATTTGGGCTCATCTGTAATACACAGGATAGAAAATAATCAGATCCGCAGTAAAGATGTTCAGGATTTTTATTTTATTTTGCTGGGGGCAGGGTACCTATCAGAATTAGTTAATAACAATAAACAATTAATTACATCCAAAGGAAACAGTCTGCACTGGTACATCTGAATAAAACCACTGTCTAAGATAAAGATCACACAGGCCATACAACCACCCGGAATATTACAAATGGACTTTATGGCTCGTAAAGGGATGCTTTTTTAATTAACTGGTTGCATGACTCATCCCACCAAGAGTCATTGCTGAGATGATCCATGGCATATAGGAGCAGCTGGGAACTGGGCCTCTGTTGTCAGACTAAAGCACAGAAATGTAGAAAACACGAGCCCTACAATCTTGAAGCCTTATTCTGCAAGATGCTGAGTGCACTCAACTTCCAGAAAAGCCAATGGCATTTGAGGATGCTCATCACAATCCAGAAGGTGCTCAGCCCCTTGCAGGATCAGTTCCTTAATAGGATTAACTTCATTCAAAAATGCGTGTGAGTGGAAAGGATTGCAGTATCCTCCTGTTCCTGTCTATTCCCTGCTATATATCTTGATGCATAAGAGCCAGGTTGGATTACAAATCTTTGCGCAGTGGAGAGGGGTATATTTTCCTCGGTGAGATTAACTATGGCAATGGAATGAGTGCTACTCAGAGTCACACTTGTATATTGAGGAGACAATATATTGAATCCAATGGCATTTATTAAAATACCATACAGTTTTGCTCTGTGGGAAAACTCTCACCAGGATGGACGTGAACACTACTATACCAGTTTATCCTCAGCATAGAGCTCTGGGGGCAGGAGGTGACTTCACAGAAGGACTTCTGTAACTCTTCATGCCATACAAAGGGACTGCCTGATGGCTCTGGATAGCCCTGTGCATAGATGAATCTGGGGGACAGAGTAGTCTGGGGAAGGGAACTCCAGATCCATAATGACATGAACTCTACAGGGTCAATTCCACGGGACTCTGCCTCTCAACTGGGAGCAACAGCTGCAGAAAGGCTTGTCTGCACTTGTGGGATCTGCTGTCTACAGGATGGAGAGGGGAATTCTATCCCACACAGACCTTGGGTTCCCTACATGAAGACCAATTCCTCCAGCTTTGTGTGAAGAGGAGTGATTGTCCTCTGTCGCTCTTATTAATAGCAACAGCTGCAAGGGAGTGAATCATCTCCCATTACATAGCTCACTCATACTGACCAATTACCAATGGCATTTCTCACTGCCATCTCTTATGCACAAAATGCATCTTTTCACCATTTGGCTACTTGGTCCCTTATATATTGCACACTTATAGCCCTCTGCACCAAGAGGCCAAGTGCCTCCTGCTAATGCTGAGAGCCTTTACAGTCTCCCAGGACAAGAGAGGCCAGATGGACTGATGGTTAATCACCAGCCTCTTGCTCAAAGAGTGATGTTCAACTCCCAGCTCTGCCACAGATACCCTCTATGAGCTTGAACAAGTCACCCAGCTGCTTCCTGTGCCTCTGGCCCCTCTCTATAAAAATGCAGAGACCTTACCATGTGTTGTGAGGATACATACATTAAAGACTGAGTGTGCAGACACTGTGGTAATAGGGGCTATTATTGTACCTTGGATAGAGGACAATAAGTGCCCCAGAGGAGGTAGCTGACACTCTTCCTGACTGGATCTCTTCATTGTGTCTTGGTAATGTAGTGACTAGTTCCTATAAATACCATAGCGAGACAGATATTTTTCCAGTAAGATGTGCTGTGAACTGTAAGCAGTTACACCAACAATTGCACCTAAGGAGGAAAATTGCTATTAATGCTGGGATTTTCTGAGAGAGGTAGGCACACAAATCCAACCAAATTTCAATGGGATTCAGTTCCTAGTTCCCTTTGGCTCTTCAGAAATTTCCTGTCTAATTGTATAAGAAAAATTAACTTACTATGGTCCCAGTTCAGGAAAGCCCCTAACACATGCTTAACTTCAAGCATGTGCTTAAGTCCCAGTAAGTGGTTTCTTGACTCAAGACCTGTGTCTCTGTTCCTTCTTTTTCTCGTCCTCCGTACCTTCCCCTGTTTTCTTTACTTCAATTTATTTCCTTATTTTATATCTACCCTCCATCTTTCAGTATTCATCCTTTCATTCTCTTTCCCTCCATCTTCCTCATTCACCTTCCCTTTCATGTCTCCACGTTGCATTTCTCTCCTGATCCTTGTTTCTCCTCTTCCATCTCTTTCATCTTTCCACCCCCAACAAACTCTTCTCCTCCTTAACTATCCCTTCTTCCCTCATCCCCAATATCCTCTTCTCATCTGCTAAGAATGAATGGATGAAAAGAATTAATGAAATAGATGCAAACTATTTGGAATTTACTGAGCCTGATGCTTTATCAGGTATCTATCTTAATATTAAATTCAAGCTAGCTTGATTATAAACCCTGTTACATGCATTGATAAATGGCTGCTGCCCAGACCATAGACAAAGGGTAATGCTAAATGGCAATGTACAGAACTGAAGTGGAAAGTGTCCTGTGGAGTAGCATTGGAGTTCAGTCTTAGGGTCTGCCTGCTTCAACCTTTCATTAATGAGGATAAAGCACATGCTAATGAGCCTCATAGAAGATGCTCAGCTGTGAGATGTTGCATATGCCATTGAAGGCAGAGGAGGAAAAGGATCCAGAAAAGTTTGGTATAGAGAAGAAAATCATAAAATGAAGTCTGACCTAGAGAAATGCATCTGTGGAAAAATAACCCAAAATATAGTTATTCAAAGGGAGAGAAAGGAAGTTGGAAAGCAGGAATGCTGAAAAGACTGCAGGTGATAAGAAGACAATATGAGGGGGGCATGTAGGGACTACACATACCCATGTGTTCTTATCACTTTTAGCCCTGTCCTCAGTTTTAGTTTGTTGTGCCCCCTTGCCTCATTTTCTCTTAAATTAGTTCCTGCCCTGGAAAGATTACAATCTGTCTTCTATTCTGTGTTTGAATAGCACCCGATAAAATAGAGCCCTGATCCTGATTAGGAATTCTAGGCTGTACTATAATACCAAATAATAATACTTCTTAACAATGGAGCTTGCAGTACATTATTGCTGCAGAAAATACATATTTTTTGGGATGCATGCTCAGAAGTATCACATCACAGAACTGGAAGTTAATAAGCACTCTGGGGTCATCACACCTGCACATTCATTTCTGGGCACCTCACTACTAGAAGCATTTTGACAAATCAAGGGAATCCAGCAGTTAAAAGTATCAGAGACTGAAGGGACTGGCTTATGAGACGTATTAAAGGTGTTAACTGTGCCTACTATAGTTTGGCTAAGCCATGATAAGGTGTGGAACTGAAAACCAGAGCGGTGTAAATGGAGGATGGAAATTCCATTTAATTGAGGATTTCAGTGTTTATCTTTATTCTGATTAGGAGCAAAACATGTACTTTTTCAAAATTCTCCACAAAAAATTCTTGGTTGGTGTAAATCATTGTGGGTTGATTGAAATGTTTCATTTTTGCAAAATTCAAGATGTTTCATTTTGATTTCTTGATTTAAATTTTATATTACTTTATACAAGATTCACCATGAAATGCCATTTCAAAATGAAAAATTGAAATATTTCATTCCAAAAACATCAAAACAGGACCTTTTAACATTGTCAGTACTTTTGCTGTCAGCTTTACACCAAAATTAAAATTTGGTAAAATTGACAGGAAGCTTTTTTACTTCAGTAGAATGGCATTCTCTATTAGACAATGGTTCCATCACCGGTTTTCCAAACAGCTCAACAATGATTAAATCTTATAGAATTGATTCCAAAGCTCAGTGAAGTTACTGGAAAGATTTCCAATGACTTTAGTTCAGGTCCATCAGTCAGCATTAAGGAAGTAGAGGAATTGTTTAGGGTGTTAAATAGGGTATTACTAAAAGTAAGGAATAAAATTAATAAAGAGAAAATTTAAGTTGGGTATCAGAAAGCCTTCTTCACAGTGAAATCTGCTGGTTGTGGAATAGCCACCCATGAAGAGTGAAAGCCTCATTGCTTGGAACCTTCAAAGTGGAGTAGAAAGAACTAGAAACAAGACAGATATGCTATGCTATGGCAGTGTGATGGCTACAGAAGATGACCGAATATTTTCATCATCTCTGAACTTGAATTTATGTATCACAGGTATTTAAACAGAAACCATAACCATAGCGTGCCATGATACTGAAGTATGCTATGAGATTATAGCTGGTGCAGCAAATACACAGTCCAAAGCCAGTAATCTGTGAGTAAACTGACATAAAAAATCTTTTAAACAGTAGAACACATTTGGGCTGGAGTAGATATTAATGTCCAGAAAATCACTTCTGCTGCTATTTTATGGTCTAAAAATCCCTGCACATCATCAATACATCAATATTTCCCTTATATTTTAGCAATATTTTGAATTATATTATTCTGGGCAGACTAGCATGATGGTAACTGTCTGATTTGTACTTTGTAATTCATGAATACAAACAGTTTTTGCACTATTTATGACAACAAGAAATCCTTTGGACTGAATTCAAGACGTGTGTTTGGCCCAAAGCTTATAATTATAGTTCTGTCTTCCAGCATATGCACAAATCATGGAAGGCTTTATTTAAATGTTGAGGGATCATCTGACTGTGAGGAAAACTATAATATGCTGTAGATATTCTACATGGACAATACTGTTTTTTGATTGATAAATAATCAATCCTTTTGCAAGCTGCCCTAATCCTGCAAACACATGCATGTGCTTAACATGGGAGTCGTCCAAATGACTGACATAGCAATAAGTATGCACCTAAGCTTTTTCAGGGCCAGGAGCCCTATACACATAAGGTAGCACCTGATCTTGCATTCCTCAGATATTCCACACTCCCATTAGAATCACTTTATCCATCATTGAAAGGCAGCCATCTCCATAATGGGACACAGCAGTTGTTACCTATTGGTGCCAGATCCACTACACAAGAGTTCAGGGACAGGAGGTGAGAAAGAATGTGTTATTCACCAAAAGAATCAAGGAGATTTAGACAGATGGAAAATAATTATTCAAGCTGAGATGTGCCTAGGACACAGGGAGGAGATGCCAATAATAATAATGAATACATTATATTTAGAGATGTACAGCCATGGTGAGTGTAAGATTGTATGGTGAGTGAACGATTGTATTCATTTTAGTATCTTTTCAAAACTCTGTGGTTAGACATGAAGGCATAGCAGAAAAGAAAATGGTATTTTAAATCACTTTATATAAAATATGCGTAAAAATAATATGCACACATGTGCACAAAATGGTACATTGTGCTAGTAACATAAGCGTAACAAGAAAATTGTATGTAAGTGAAACTGAAACACCCTTATAATTAAGTAGCCCAACATTTGAATTAATTTTATTTTCTTACATTTTTGCATAAGCTATGCACGTAAACAAATAAAGCAACATTTTAATCCTTAAAAAGAAAAGCAGTGCTACTGCTTAGCATTCATTTGTAACCTTACAATCTCAACCAATTGTGTTAGCTAGTGCAGAACCAAAAATCTATAAAAATTTAATTCCCATAAGTAACTAAAAACAAATTTCCTAAATTGTTTTGGAAAATCTGTTTTCCATTTCTCCACAACTCTAGTGCACACACAATTGATGGAACATAAACTTTACAGATCATAAAGAAAGTGCCCTACTCTTACACTTTAAAACTTACAATTTTTCTACATTAGTAGTTTATTATTGAAGAGAAGAAAAACCAACATGAATTTGTACCAGGGAAGATAATGTTAACATTTTGAAATTCATATTTGCAATTCATGAGTAATAATTTTAACATTTACCGCTTTCAATCTGTGTTGCTGCAAAATGGAAATATATTTAATGTAACTTTGGATATTTGATATCTCTGGAAGAAAGACATAATGTATAGTAAAATATCGATTTCCGAGATTACGATTATTAAATCTTTCAGTGGAGCTATACATATTTACAAAAGCTGAGGGTCTATCCCAGTGTTCCCTGTAAGGTTAGTGCTGAGTGCTTGGGCAGCTACCCAGGAAAGATTCAGGTGCCGCCCAGCTGATTAGCAAAGCACCCACAGCCAGCAGCATGTGTTTCTACGAGGGATGTTAGATGGCATTTAGTTAAATAATAGTATAACTGCATCAAATTTTAGCAGATACACAATTATTCAATAGCCCCTGGGGTGGGGCCAGCAGCCAGGGATATTTCCTAATATCCAAACTAGACCTCCCCCACTGCAACTTGAGACTATTGCTCCTCCATCTGTCATCTGGCACCACTGAGAATAGCCTCCCTCCATCCTCTTTGGACCCCCTTCAGCTAGTTGAAAGCCACTATCAAATCCCCCCTCAGGCTTGTCTTCAGTAGACTAAATAAGTCAAAATCCCTCAGCCTCTTCTCATAATTCATGTGCTCCACCCTCCCTAGATATTTTGTTACCCTCCACTAGACTTTCTCCAATGTGTTCACATCCTTTCTGTAATGGGGGGCCCAGAACTGGACATAGTACTACAGATGTGGCCTCAGTGCCAAATAAAGGGGAATAATCACTTCCCTAGATATACTGGCAGTGCTCCTACTAAAGTACCCCAATATGCCGTTAGCCTTCTTAACTACAAGGGCACACTGTTGACTCACATCTAGCTTCTCATCCATGGTAATCCCCAAGTCCTTTTCTGCCAACCTGCTGCTTAGCCAGTTGGTCCCACCTGATGGTAATGCTTGAGATTCTTCCATCTGCACTTGTTTTTGTTGAACCTCATCGAATTTCTTTTGGCCCAATCCTCCAATTGTCCAGGTCATGCTGGACCCTATCCCTGCCCTCCAATGTATATACCTCTCCCCCTATCTTAGTGTCATCTGTGAGCAGGTAGGGTTGCCAGATGGTTTAACCAAACATCCCCCTCCCTCCCACCCCACAAAAAACACCAGGGAAAAAATTCTGTTGAGGAAAAAAAAAGGGGGAGACCAAAGTTGTTGAAAAAAAAAAAAGACCTAAGAGTTATTAAGCAAAAAAAAAAAATTTAATCCCCAGCATGGCCCCTTTAAGAAATGCTTTGAGACTTTTTGGCCCTAACAGGCTGTTAGCGGCCGTACCATCTTGTCTCCCTGCTCCAGGCCAGACAGCTCCTCTGTGGAACTAGGTACGCACCCAGTATTATCACCTTCTGGCTGGGAAAAAAATCAGAATTAGGTGTCCGGACAGGACGTGAAAATACCAGACTGTCCGGGTCAATACCAGACACCTGGCAACTCTAGGGGCATGGTGAGGCCAAGCAGGGGTGGGAGTTTATGGAAGAAGTAAGTGGGTGGACAGCAGGGTGAAGCAGAGGCAGGGTGAATTGAGGCCTATGGCAGTAGGATTGTTCTGGGCCCTGCACCAGGGGCACTGTGGAGTGGGGGGAGGTGCTGTCCCAGGCCACATGCCTCCCTTGGAATGGCCCTGGCAGGGCTGACCCCTGGGGCATCCCATTTGATACCAGTTTTCAACTACACATCAAGCTTTTGATTGCTGCCCAATGAACCAAATGATCCATACTTCTTTAACTTGCTGGCAAGAATACTTTGCAAGATCTATCAAAAGCTTTGCTAAAGTCAAGGTATATCACATCCACCGCCATCCCCATATCCAAGGAGCCAGTTCTCATTATAGAAGGTTCATCAGACATGATATGGCCTTAGTAGAACCATGTAGACTGTTCCTGATCACCTTTTTCTCCTCCAAGTGTTTCAAAATGGAGATCTCCCAGCTCATGGGTTGAGTAAAAGCCAATCCCACCCAATAGCTCCTACTAGTGAGTCTCCAGCCACTCTTAGATGTGTAATGCTTCTGCCAGATAGCACCAGCAGCAGCAAGGGCTGGATTCAATATCTAGGGGTTCCTCTCCATCCACCCAACACAGAACTGGCTCAAGTCCCCACCCAGAAACCTGGGAAACTCACACACACCTCTGGGCGCCTCTGGGAGGCAATACTCCGCCTCTCACAAGCACAGAGTCTGAGCATAGAAAAGAAACCTTTAGCAATAGGGGCAGGAAGTAAAGTGGCATTAATTTGGGAAAACACCACAGAGTTCATAACCAAAACCACGAGTAAATGTCCCAGCTCACGTAGGTTTAGCAATGTCCTTTTCCTCTCAAGCACTGAAGTCCAGCAAAGTGTCCCCTTCACATGCACAACCCTTCTTTGCACCCCACTCACAGTCGCTACCCTTGGTCAAGGCAGACCAGAGCTCAGAGGTGAGCTGCAGATTTAACCTCTCATCCTGAGTGGGGGTAGAAGGCATCTCACCCACTCCACTGGTCACTCACCACCTGCTCATCTCATCTTCCTATGGCTTGTGGTGGATTTGGTTCTGGGACAAACCTTGTGATTTCAGCTTTTAGCCTAAAGCACAGACAAGCCACAAGAGATTCCAGCATCCTCTGGAGAATGTTTATATACAAAAGAGACTCCTTATGGAACCTTTCTTTAACTCCATAATTGAAACAGTGGGGAGAAACAGATTGAACCAGTCTTACAGTTCCTGCCTGGCAATCATACAACCTGCTAACTCACCTCCCTGCCCAGCTTAATATATAGGGGTCTGGAAGATGAGCCTCTGCCCATCCAAGTGTATTTACACTGACAGGGTCTCTCCTTTGAACTGAGTTAAACAGTCTGACTTTTCTGCATTCCCGATAACTGCAAACATTGTTGATCATATCTCACAATTCCTGCATTTAGTGTTAACATGGTTAGTGATCCCACAACAGCCAAATTGGTTACAATGGGCAAAACACCTTCTAACAGTTGACTATCTAGAAGGCCTAAGCAAACTGAGTGAACTGTATTTACATAACCATACCCAGGTTTTCCTTCCCATTTGAGTGTGCTGTAATGGAAACATGATTCAGACCCTACTTACAGATGGGAGGGAGTGGAATAAGTAGATGGGAGGGAGTGGTTAAGTAGGATGGCCAATCATGAATATAGTGCTGGGATAAGTTAAATTTAGTTCAGAGTGAGACTCAGACATATGTGGGAACTGGTACCCCCTGAGCAATGCCAGCACACCATACACAAATGTGTAAGGACAGCTCTGATTGGATAAGATAGTACTCAGAAAAGAATGGCTCCTATTAGAAAGACCTCTATAGAGCACAAATTGCCCTCCTCTATGATTTTTCTAGGAACTAAGGTGAGGCTGACTGGTCTGTAGTTCCCTGGATTCCCCTTCTTCCCTTTTTTAAAGATGGGCACTACATTTGCCTTTTTGAGTCATTTGGGACCTACCTCAGTCACCTCAAGTTTTCAAAGATAATGGCCAATGGCTCTGCAGTCATATCAGGCAATTCTCACAGCACCCTCAGATGCATTAGATCCAACCCATGGATTTGTGCATGTCCAGCTTTTCTATATAGTCCTTAACCTGTTCTTTCACAACTCACCTTCTCCCCATATTGTGCTACCCAATGTAGTAGCAGTCTGGGAGCTGACCTGATCTGTGAAGTCTGAAGGGGGAAAAAAAAAGCAGGTAGTAAGAACTTCAGCTTTTTCCACCTTATGTGTTCCTAGGTTGCCTTCCCTGTTGAATAAGGGTCCTACAGCTTTCCTGACCTTCTTCTTGGTACTAATATATCTGTAGAAACCTTCCTTGTTATCCTTCACATCCCTTGCTATCTGCAACTCCAGTTGTGCTTTGGCCTTCCTGATTATACTTCTGCATGCTGTATAACACTCCAAGCAGATGTCAGAGTGATTGAAATCCCCCATGTGAATCTGCACCTGTGATCTGGAAACTTCTGAAGAAAGCCTCGTCTACCTCATCCTCCAGGTATTTTTTCACACAATACACAATCAACCTGTGGTTCACTTTGCCAGAGGTTGTTGTAAAGGCCAAGATTACAAGGTTCAAAGAGCTAGATAATTTCATGGAGATTAGGTCCATCAATGGCTATTAGCCAGGATGGGCAGGGATGGTGTACCTAGCCTCTGGGAATGGGTGACAGGGGAGGGATCACTTGAAGATTGCCTCTTCTGCTCATTCCCTCTGGGGCACCTGGCATTGGCTACCATCAGAAAACAGACTACTGGTCTAGATGGACTTTTGGTCTGGTCCAGTGTGGCCATTCTTATGTTGTCATAATCAATATGCAGAGGGCGGCTGTGTCTCCATCGTCTTCTGTATCTCCATGATCTTCTCCAAAGTGAGAAAATGCTGCTTCACTACTTTAGAGTTTTATGTAAGGACATTTACTTTGTACACTTTGACATGTGACACTAACTATAATGTCCTTCAACTGTGAACATTTAAATTCATAACAAATAAAATATTATATCCTATAATTTTGCACAACTGCTAAAATGTAATTTGATAAATATTGTAAAAAATGCTTAAAAATAAACATCAATATCCATTGAAATGATTAAACAATAAAAATGGATTTCACCAAGACTAAATAAAAAGTGAGTTTTACTATCACTGAGCTGACTATTAGTGTGGTCTCCTGCATTAAAGAAATACTACTGGGGGTTGAACTCTGAGCACCAATGGGAGTTTTGCTATTGATCTTAATGATCAATAATCTTAATAATCTTAATGATCATTCATAATCTCTTATACAATATATTTTATCATTAATTCTTGCCAAGCTAATGTGAGGGTGTTGGCCAACAAAGCTACTGGGAACTCAATACATTTCAGGGCCTTGGCAAGTAGTAAGTTAACACTGCATCCAGACTTCTCAATGATGGTTTAAAACTTTAGTTAAAGCCAGCAGCACTCTGTCATGTGGATGGCATTGCTTGTTTCCTGAAGACCCAACATTTGTGGCTGTTTGGATATATGGACTATTGTTATTTAATAGCCATGAAAGACCTGGTTACTTCAGCACTTATTATATATTAGAGATGGGTTCATGTAGAGGCACATCTGTATTTAGGACAGAATGTAATGACTGGGACATATACACATTTCCAATACATTAGCATATGAACATGAAATTCAGACCCAAGAAAATATTTGTCTCCCTATGAAGACATCTTTAAAATATGTCCAATGCTGGGGGGAAAGGAGGGAAGAGTCATTTTCTGTCCTACTCTTTTCATACTGGTCTCAGCAATTAAGCCACATTTCAACCTGACACCATTTTGTTTTGAAAAGGCTTCTTATTCATAATAGATTATTTTATGGAGGGAAGGGGGAAGGCGGTCCCAGCAAGTCTTCACAGTAGGAAAATTAATTGGTATTAATTTCTAACCAGCCCAAATCAGAGTCAAGAGGCAAGGAGGCTCCCTAAATTCTAATGTCATTTTTAATAAAATCTACCCCTTTTGGATGAAGGGTTTTGTGGAGTGTTTGGTGGAAAAGAAAGCAACTGAGCCACTAGTAACTTATGTTGGAGATGACGTTTTATTGTGCATCGGTGTGTGTGTTTAATATAGGTACGTGTTGTGTGCATATCAGCATCGCTCTCCTGCTAGCTAATCCCTCTAGTTTAAAACTCCCTCTTTCCGATACACAGCTCGTCTAGAAGACGATCGGCTCCAAATCAGCGGGCATGTGATGCTGGGTTTATTTGAGGAAGGGATTTATTTCCCCTTTTCTTTTTCTTTCCAGAAGGAAGCCCTGGGAGCACCTCTAACGCCCTGCACGTTTCTGAGAGCGGCTGGCTCTTTGGAGAGGAGCCCTCCGTTGCTCTTTAGCAATTTGGCTTTGCTCCTCCTTTCGCCTCCGAGTAAAGCTAGTCTGAGATTGCAGGGTTTCCGAAGTGGTGGCAGAAGCCTGGACAAGTTGGGGGCGGGGGCGGGCAGGAAAGTAAAGTGGCAGAAGACTTGCTTGCGGGCGCCCTGCGCTGCAGCCCCTCTGCGGGGCGTTTGTCTCTGCAGCCGGGAGGGAGTGGGGGGGTGGCTTGCCCCTGGGGCAGCGCGGGCCAGAGGCGGCGAGCGCCGCGCTTCGGGTACGGCTGTGCCTGCCCAAAGTTCCCGTTTTCTCGGGGCTGCACGTCTTATGATCCATTGTGTCATCGCGCTCCGCTGGAGCGAGGGGAAGGCAAACCCCTCGCAGCCAAATTTGGCACTGCCCGGGGGAGACATGTCAGCGCCGGCGAGCTGCGGCGCCTGCTGAGCGACCCGCGGCGGGGGGGGCGGCGAAGATGCGGACTCGCCCTTCGGCGCGGCGCTGAGCCCGTGACCATGCCGACTGGCCGCGCAGCATGGCCAATGGGACGGGGGCGCTCATGCTGAAGTGCGTGGTGGTGGGAGACGGGGCCGTGGGCAAGACGTGCTTGCTGATGAGCTACGCCAACGACGCCTTCCCCGAGGAGTATGTGCCCACCGTGTTTGACCACTATGCAGGTAAGCGGGCGGGCGGGCTCAGAAGTGCTGAGTAAGAGGCTCCTCCCCTGCCCCCGGAGAACTTTAGAGCAACTTTGCCATTTTCCCACCCGGAGCCTCTCTCCTCCTGCCGTGACCTTCTTCACAAAGTCTGGGTGTTGTACCCCGGCCGCTCCGGCCTCCCGCTCCCAGCCGGGAAGGAGCCTCCCGAGGACAGGACATAGGAAGGATCCTGCCCAGTGTGTGAAACTGCCTGGGGGAGGGGTAGTGCCGCCTATAGAAATGTCTGGACTAGATGGGTTTTTTTTTAATGCAAGTACCCGGAATGGTAGAAACGGGACTTCCAGTGGTGGCGGGTGTCTGGCGAGGGCGACATAACTATGAAACCCATTCTTTCCAAATCGCCAAGTGCACTGCAGATGTGTTCTTGCGCTAGCTTTTTAGACCTGCTTTTTTTTAATCTGCTTGTGTAATTGAAAACATTCCTCTGAGCCTGTATGCCCTTTCGCTACAGTATTAGCCATGCCTGTATTTTTTTTTCCTTTTACAGTCACTGTTACAGTTGGGGGAAAGCAGTATCTGTTGGGGCTCTATGACACAGCAGGACAGGTGAGTACTTTCAGACTCAGCCAGAACTCGAATCCAGCACCTGCAGGTTTTTATTATTCCAGCCGAAAGCATTTTCCTGTGTAATGGAGGGGTGTTTGCATCTGTTGGGCTGTCTCACTTTAGTACATACGCAACCATGAAAATAACCAAGCCTGGAAGACAATTCAGGCTGGACTCATTGGGGGGTGAGGGAGGGAAATCCGCCCCTGATTCAGTCTAACTCAGGATATTTGTTTATGTCGAACTGCCTCACTATGCTTTAGGGGGTAGCCGAGTTAAGCTGTTACAGAAAAAACCAACAAATGGTCTGGTATCACTTTATAGACTAACAAAACATGTAGATGGTATCATGAGCTTTCGTGGGCACAGCCCACTTTAACTCCGGTCATCTGAAGAAGTGGGCTATGCCCACGAAAGCTCATGATACCATCTATATGTTTTGTTAGTCTATAAAGTGCTACCAGACTATTTGTTGTTGTTTTTGCCTCACTATGGTGATTTGTAGTAATTGCCCACTTTCATGTGCTGCCTTCAGAAAAACATGATGTTGGGTTTTTAAAAAATTATTCAAACTCTTATTCCACTCAGCTGTGATAGACTTTTTTAGTTTTAAATGGCCAGTTTCTCTTGAGTTCTCTGTCTGGTCCCTTATTGGTGACTGAAGTACATGACTGAAGGGTTCTGATTGGTGGCTAATGGCATCATCTTATATTATGGGAAGGCATTTTGTCTGGTTAGGTTTATTACAGCATCACATCACTTGAATTCCTGAAATCATCATTCTGAGTCCAAACAATTGCAATGACTTCTGTAGCCTGTCTAGATTTGAAACCCTCTTTTGATTTGTATTTTGCTGTGTAAGACTTGTTTCTTTTTTGTTTCAAGCGCACCACATTAGACAGAATCCCATATTAATGGCAGTCTCTCTTCATCATGCTTAATTAAGAAAATTTTAAATAACTAGAAGGCGTTTCCAGCTTATAAAAAGGACATTGTAAAATGAGGCAGTGTCACTTCTTGCCACCTCATTTTATAATGATTTAATTGGTGCCTTAACAAAACAAACTGAATTATTTGTGCTTGAAAGCTTCCAACTACAAATCCTATTGTGAAAGGTGCTTTATCTACCTGTGGTTTTAAAAAACTGTTTATGGCAAACACAGTCTGCCTGAAGTGCAAGGGATCTCCAATATTATTGTATTGCTTTTGGATGACTATGCAAATAAAATGCTACCATTCCTTCAAAAGTTTGTGAATGGGTTTGCTGGTGTCTGGTACAAAAAAGGTTGGGAACCACTGCTTTGGAGGATAGGGTCATAATTCAAACTGGTCTGGACAAACTAGAGAAATGGTCTGTGGTAAATAGGATGAAGTTTAAAAAGGACAAATGCAGAGTACTCCACTTAAGATGGAGCTATCAGTTCCACATACAAAATAGGAAATGACTGTCTAGGAAGGAGTACTGCAGAAAGGGATCTAGGGGTCAGAGTGGACCACAAGCTAAATATGAGTCAACAATGTGACAGTGTTGCAAAAAAAACCAACCCATGATGCTGGAATGCACTGACAGGAGTGTTGTGAGCAAGACACAAGTAGTAATTCTTCTGGTTCTGGGCACATTTCAAAAAAGATGTGGAGAAATTGGAGAGAGTCCAGAGAAGAGCAACAAAAATGATTAAAGGCCTAGAAAACATGACCTATGAGGGAAGACTGGAAGAATTAGGTTGTTTAGTTTGGAAAAGGGAAGATTGAGAGGGGACATAACAGCTTTCAAATACCTAAAAGGGTGTTACAAGGAGGAGGAAGAATAATTGTTCTCCTTGACCTCTGATGATGGGACAAGAAGCTTAAATTGCAGCAAGGGAGATTTAGATTGGACATTAATCATTTGACAGGAAGTTTTTCCTAAACACTGGAATAAATTGCCTCAGGAGGTTGTCGAATCTTCATAACTGGAGATATTTAAGAGCAGGTTAGATAGACATCTGTCAGGGATGATCTAGATCTGTGGTCACCAACAGGTCGATCGCAAGGCGTCCTGTCTGCCCTGCCCCCATTTCCCTCCCACCCCCAAGAAGCCCCACTACCTACCTCAAGTGAAAATGGAGGTAGTGTTGGGGACGGACAGAAGTCCCGCAGCTTAGTGCCACTTCCGGCGATTCCGGAAGTGTGCTAGGTGCTCTGCCGGGTATACTGTGGGAGGGAGCATCGGCTCCCTGCACCACACAGGAGGGGTGAGTCAGCCCTGGAGCAGGTGAACGTGGGGCGGGTCGGCCCTGGGGCAGGCGCGTGCGCGGGGCTTCCCTGCTCAGGGAGGGGGGTCGGCCCCAGGGCAGGCATGCACGGGGCTTCCCTGCACTGGGGTGGGGGGGTTGGCGCCGGGGCAAGCACGCGTGGGGATTCCCTGCGCTGGGAGGGTTGGCCCCCTGAACCAGCATGCGCTCAGGGCTTCCCTATGCGGGGGTGGGGCACGTGCGTGGGGCTTCCCTGCGCTGCGGGGTGGGGGGGGGTTGGCCCCGGGGCAGGCACGTGCTGGTTTCCCTCTGGGGGGGAGAATCCTGGGAGGAGGGAGATGAAGGGGACTCTCTGCCTCCACTAGCACCCCGCTCCCCAGCCCCCACTCCCCAGCCACAGAACTCTGTCCCAACTCCCCTGTCCCCAGCTACAGAATTCTGTCCCCACTCCCCTGTTCCCAGCTACAGAACGCTGTCCCCACTCCCGTCCCCACTCCCCGAACTCTGTCCCCACTCCCCTGTAGCTGTCCCCAACTACAGAATTCTGTCCCTACTCCCCTGTTCTCAGCTACAGAACTCTATCCTTATTCCCGTCCCCACTCCCCGAACTCTGTCTCCACTGGCACCCCGTCCCCAGCTGCAGAAACCTGTCCCCACTGGCACTCTGTCCCCTGCTGCAGAACCCTGTCCTCTGCCCTCCCAGCACCCTGTTCCCTCTCCTCTGCCCCCAGCTGCAGAACTCTGTCCTCACAACATGTATAATTATAAATGCTTCATTTTAGATTTAAATAGCAATGAATAAAAAACAGACCATTTATTTCATAACTATAAACACGTGATTTTAATTTTATACATCGCATAATTTAAAAATAAACTGTTTATCAGAGTGTGTAAGTAAGGGCTGGGGATAGCAAGTGATGGACAGGAGGAGAATAGAGAGGGTGGGGCTTCAAGGAAGGGGCCTGGCGGTAGATCTTCACCTGTTCTGAGATTTAAAAAGTGATCTTGGGTGTAAAAAGGTTGGAGACCACTGATCTAGATGGTGTTTGGTCCTGCCAGGAGGGCAGGGGACTGGACTTGATGAGCTCTCGAGTTCCCTTCCAGTTCTAATATTCTATTATTCTGTTAAGATGTCAAAAGTTTTCAATAGCTATTGAGTTTACACTTAAAACACCTACTTCCTGCAAATCTTCAGATGAAGAAACTGTATCACAAGTTAAATTATATGGAGCTGGTTTGGATGACTTATCTAAAGCAAAATAATTTATAAAAGGCCTGACAGTGCAATGTCTTGAACTTCTCACAAGGAGGCACTGTGCATACTGCAGAACTAAGGTCAAATTTCCTATTTAGATGGTCCATAATTTCCCGTTGCAAGGCCTTTTGAAACATGACTATGTGCTTTTTCATTTCAAATATACATAAACTTTTGTTTATTATGATAATTTAGTCTGATCTGCATAATACAAGCCATAGACATAGCCCAGTAACTAGTGTTTGAACTACAGCAGGGTTGGGGAAATACCGGCCCATGGGCCAGATCTGGTCTGCCAAGATGGGCTGCTACTGCTATATTTACCTATGCCTTGGCAGGTATTGGCAGTTGTACCTCCTGTTAGCTGTGGATCGCTGTTCCCAGGCAATGGAGCTGTGGGAAGTGGTGTTCTAGTCCGTGCCACTTCTTGCTGCTCACATTAGCTGGGAACGGTGGTCAACGGGAGCTGCAACGGGAGCAATCACTGGTACCTGTGGAAGGTGCAGGTAAATATAGTAGCGGTGGCCTGCCAGGGCTAACCCTGGCAAACTGCTGCAGTTTTATTGCCCTCCCCTGAACTAGAGTCTGTTTCACACAGATATCCATCTGAAGCAAAGTAAACAACATTCACCCAGTTATTTCATGCCCAGTGAAAGCATATTTTGTGTGAGTGGCAAAACTCCTACTAGCAGAGGCAACAGAAATCAGTATCTGACCTGGTCTCATTTCCAGCAAGACAAAATCATTTATGAAGGGTTTTTATTTTTCTTTTGTTTTGTAGATCAGAAAGTCATATTTTATGACTGATGTCATTGATGTAAATACAGGCGAGTAGTGTAAAAATAAAAGGAAAGTTATTTAGTGTTTCCTTTACCAATCCTATTGTGAGACTCAAATTAAGTCTTTCCTATAATGTCAAAAATGTAATATATGGAATATTTTAAAAAATATATTCATGAAAATAGGTCATTTGACTTAATAAAATATTTATTAACATTCTAAAACCTCTTTTAAGTACAGTAAATATAAAACTGCACGTTTTTGATAGAGCTTAGTGTTAGGTGACATCTGAAACCACTCTCTCTGTTTGTTTCTATTGTAGGGCGCTGACAGTGTACAGCTTTGTCTCAGTATTCTGTACATTTCTGTGTTGCAAGTATGGCAGTATAGAACCTGAGCACCCTATGTCTTCCTGTGTAACTGGTGCAGCATTGGGGAACCTTTTTTTTCATCAGGGTCCATTGACCACAGAAAAATCAGAGGCCACACAAGTAAAAAGCAAACAACCCCCCCAACCAACCAAACCCCCTCATTCTCACCTGCTCCCAAGTGAGAAACCAACAACATCATCAACCAAAACTACCTCATTCTCACTCAACTCAGGGCGCTGTGGCTTGCCCAGTTGTGGCCAGCCAATGCTCTCACTTCATCCCAATGGGGGGAGGTGCTGAGGCTTGAGGTTTCCCCCCACAGCAGGGTGAGCTGCTTGCATTCCAGCCTCAGTGGGGTAGGCAAGACTTCGGGCTTTTAGCCTGTGGCTCAGACTTGCCATGGACTGGATCAAATTAATCAGGGGGTTGGATCTGACCTGCAAGCTGGAATTCCCCACCACTGAACTACTGGGATGCACCACTTAATACGTGGCAAGGAGATAAAGTGAGTTACTCATGATTTATCTCAGGCAAAGGTAGTTAGTGTTAGGAGTCTGGATCTGAGTACCAATTCAAAGAAACTGGTAACGTTTTTTAGTCCTCCGAATTTAAACTTTGAAACTGTTATCTGTTGGAATTCCTCTGGAATCAGAGGACCAGTTCCTGCAGCGTTTACTCAAGCATGATGATTCACTTGACTTAGGGTCAGTGAATCTAAAAAATAGGGGTTAAAAAATGAGGAGAGGTTAAAGCAACTGGGACTTTTCAGTTTAGAAAAGAGGAGACTGAGGGGGATGTGATAGAGGTATATAAAATCATGAGTGGTGTGGAGAGGGCAGATAAAGAAAAGTTATTTATTAGTTCCCTAATAGAAGAACTAGAGGACACCAAATGAAATTAATGGGTAGCAGGTTTAAAACTAATAAAAGAAAGTTCTTCACACAGCGTGTAGTCAACCTGTGGAACTCCTTGCCAGAGGAGGCTGTGAAGGCTAGGACTATAATAGATTTTAAAGAGAAGCTAGATAATTTCATGGAGGTTAGGTCCATAAAAGGCTATTAGCCAGGGGATAAAATGGTGTCCTTGGCCTCTGTTTGTCAGAGGCTGGAGAGGGATGGCAGGAGACAAATCGCTTGATCATTGTCTTCAGTCCACCCTCTCTGGGGCACCTGGTGCTGGCCACTGTTGGCAGACAGGATACTGGGCTAGATGGACCTCTGGTCTGACCCAGTACGGCCGTTCTTATGTTCTTATAAGTGGGCTGTAGAATTTTTATGGTATGTTTATGGGGGGGGTGTCTCAGAAGGAAAGATTGAGAACCTTGTGGTAACAGAAATGTTCCTTTAAAGCTTCTAAAACAATATTAAAATAGAAAAGTTTAAAGCACTATAGATACTGCTTTTGGGTGTTTCCATGTTGGTTACTCCAGGCTACTTCCTAAATATTTCTGCTGCTGACTGATAGTTTAATAATATACTTCATAGGCCAATTATAAAACTATCTCCACTGAAATTTCTCTGATTTACACCAGCTCACAATTAGGGATGTAAGTGACTAGTTGACAGTCCGATAAGCAGAAGCTTATTGGATAGTCGACTAGTCCCTCAACTAGTCACTTCCCCCTTCACTGCCTCTAGCAGAGGCAGTGGAGGGGCAGCAGGAGCCGGTGCTGGGGAGTCTCCGCAGGGGACAGGGAGGTAGCAGGGACCAGGTGCAAGCCACGAATCAGCTGATTCCCAGCTCACGCCCAGTCCCAGACGTTGTGCCTCTGCAGCGGGGGAACCTGGCATGAGCTGGGACAGCTGATTCCTGGCTTGTGCCAGGTCCCCCCCCCCCCCCCCGCTGCGTTCCCCCCTTTTTCACATTTAAGGCCGGTGAACAGCTGGGGGGACCCAGCGTGAGCCAGGAATCCATCTCATGCCGGGTCCCCCACTGTGCTTCAGCCTTTTAAATGTGGCTCTTAATACATTTAAAAGGCAGAGGTGCAGCGTCTGGAAATGGACGCGAGCCAGTGGAAGCTGATTTCCATCTTGCGCCCGGTCCCTGCTACCTTCCCGCCCCCCGCGGATACAGTGTTGGGGGAAGCTAACATCACACTTGTAGCTCCCCCACTTATTGACTAATCGAACTACATTTAACATCCCTACTTACAATCCATCCTTACATTTTGACTTAGTGGAGCGGGTGATTTCCTGTCCCTCCCACTCCAAATTGGCTTGCCATAAAATACTGTCAGCCCTGTAGCTAGGGTTGCTAATCCTCCCGGCTTGGCCAGGAGTCTCTCTTATCCAGTTCAGATAATGATGGGGATTTGTATTCCAGTAGCACCCAGCAGCATCAGTCAGTATCTGGGTGCTGTTGGACAAGGTGTATAAGCTAATATAGAGAGGGCCCTTCTTGCAAACACTTAGGCACATACTGTACTTAACTTTGAGTATTCGCACTGAAGTCAAAGGCATTTATTAAGGTCTTAATGTAGGCCTTGTAATGGAAATCCTTTCTTGAAATCAATGTGATCAGGTTGTTAACAGTTGAGCACATGTTTTTGCAAGATTTGAGCCTACATTACATAAGGCGCAAAAAGAAGTTACTAAGAAGCGAATTTAACTAAGATGCTAATTACCTTACCCATTACAAAGATAGCTTCCCCAATTATCACCCCAGTATCATTATCTCATAGATACTAACTCTCTCCCTACCCCCCCCCCCTTCTGTTCTAAATCTGATTGTCAGTTTTATAATGTGTTCACTTTTTTTCATTGTATTCCTTTGGTATATATGGTCATAACAATTCTCTTCCAGAATTTGATCTGAGGAAGTGGGACTGGCCCACGAAAGCTCATCACCTAATAAACCATCTTGTTAGTCTTAAAAGTGCTGCATAGTCCTCTCTCTTGTTTCAGGAAGAAGCTAGGGGCATGCATGAAGGAGAATGGTAATGGTGACATAAAGGCATGGTTACCTAGTGAAGCTGTGTACACAATCTGCTAAATGAGATTTTTGTTGTTGTTGCTATAAATAGAGATAGTAGTGATTTCTATAATCCCTGTTAGTGACTTCTCTAGCCATTATCAGATGGTCCATATCAGCCATTATTTTTCTTTTCAGTGTTGCATTGATTAGATAATGCAATACATCTTTTCTGGTTAGGACACTTTTGTGTGTTGGAAGATGGCTTTCCTCCCTTACAATCCATTTACTCTTAGCTGGCCCTGAAATGGAGTCTTGGGCAAAATACAACCCTGGAACATGCAAGTGTAACTCTCTCGAACACTGGGCCATAACAGTTAACAACTGGCATCTCTATTATTGTCAAACTTGAAGAAAACTGGCTATTTTAGTAGACGAATTATAGCAATTATCACTTCTTTCTCTAGTTAGCTTCTGAGCTGCAGCTGGCTTATGTACCCATTGTTGGGCACACATTGCCCCATGGGTATTTTGTCTCCTCAATCTGCGTATAGCACGTGATATGCTCCCTCAAATGGTTGGTGTGTGCAGGGAAGCAATTAGCGTGTGGAAATGTGTGTAGAGATTACATTAAAATGAAAATGTGCCAAATGTGTGGTTTGCAATTTAAGCCTTGCAGTATCTACAGGGCAACAAACAAATGTCATTTTGTGAATTCTTTTGCTGGATCAGGCTGAGAATTATAGGGGAGATAGTGAAAGCCAGATATCCTCTGTTTTAGTTCAGGGAATAATAAAAACTGTAGGTTGATTTTAAAAATGCTTTTTGAAGAATAATTCTTATGCTGTGTTTTCCATCTAATAATTTCAAACATCAGTTCAACAAGAATCCCAACACCCTGTCCTCAGAAGGGGAAAATTTGAGGATCAGAAATAATAAGGCCTTCATTTTCAAAAGTGCCTATTAAATTTATATGGTATATTTGAGACACCTGAAGCATTTCTGCCTCTCCCCCACCCCTCAGTTTGTGCAAAGAGGTAGCAGTTCTTTTTGAAAATCTGGTTGTGGGTATCTTTTAATTGAGTACAGAAATATAATGGATGTTTTTGAAAACTACAGATCGAAATTATTTTCTCTAAAGTCACAAAATAAGGGGCAGACCTGAGTAATGACCACAGAGCCAGTTAACCCAGTGTGAGAGGCCCTTCTGTAAAACCCTGATAGCTAAAGAATACAAATTAAATGTTTGAAATACATTTCTGGAATCTCTGATTGAGAGACCCTACTACTTAACAGACTGTTTCATTCTCACTATACAGTCAAGTACAAATTCTACTTTTTAGATTAAAAGTAACTAGATGTCCTTGAATTTGAGATCAAGGTCTATCTGAGCTCCATTCTTAGGTCATACAGGTTTTTGTGATGCCGAGCTAATACACTGTGCACCTACCATAAATTTAAAAGACAGTATTGAACACAGTAATTATTGATCTGTCAGTACAACACTTCCACCTGTTTTTTTATTTCTGAATTGATTTTAACTCATCACATCTACACTCATTTAATAAAGGATAATATGCAGCTATATCATATATCAAATAAAAGGGCCAATTTCATCCCTCTTATCTCCTTGAGTTAAGGTGGTTTAAAAGTTCAGCCAATTGTGGTTGAGATTATACCAAACTTTGAGAATTTCATGCAGGTTTGTAACTTACTCGTATGATCTGAATCTCTGGTTCTAAAATAAAAAGTAATCCATTTTCTGGAGCCAATTTTCAATCCCAGCCAAAACCTGATCTGGACCTGAATACATCTCTTTCAGCTCAGGTCCACTTTCCATAGTTAGATCACATTACTTGTGAGATTCTGTGGCCTGCACTGTGCAGGGGGTCAGACTAGATGATCATAATGGTCCCTTCTGACCTTAAAGTCTATGAGTCTTCTTAGTGTATATATAAAGGGCTGACCCAAATTTCTTTGAAGTCAACCGGATTCTTTCCATTGTGTTCAGCATCAGGCCCTACATCAAGATCAAAATGGCAGTCAGTTTAATTTGACAAAATATTAATAACTGATAATTGTAAACATTCAAAAATCATGAGTCAGCTCCATGCCTTTTCCAATTCATGATCCTTTTGGGGAAAAAAATCCACCTTGGAATTCTTTTTGTCTTCTGATTTTGAGTCTTTAGGGTTAATGTTGTCAATGTTTTTCCTCCACATCTATGAGGGCTAGAAATTCACCTTCACCTTTAATTTACAGCTGTGATTCTTATGTAATCATAAGTCCAGCAGCTGGGGCTTTAAGAATAATATTAGGTCTCATGAGACTTGCAATAACAATCACAAGAGTTAGCAACACTTATGAATATTACTATTTCTAGAATGCATATTTTGTAGTGAGCCTCAAGCATTACTTTTTCTAACTCAATTTTTTTGACACACATACAAAACCCTAAAAAAACAAGCCCACCATCACCACTTCTTTTTGTAATCTTATTGAGAAACTGGAAAGAATGAGAGAGCCCATTTCATATTAGTTGGAGTTTGGAATTGAATGACCTGTTTCTGTTATAAGTATTATTTTTCATAAAGATTGTTGTTTGACTCATGTTGCTACTAGAGTAATAAATTCTTCAGTTGTGCTATGCTGCCTATTCTGTTGCAGTAAATGCAGTAACTCTTTTTGCGATAGCCAGCACTTGGTGATTTGCATATAACAGTAATGGGCAACCTACACTAGTGAGTGGGTCACAGGAGTGACTCTCCTTCATCTCAGTGGGCTACAAGATTGTCGTTACAAAGACAGTCTCCTGGGAGAGGGTAGATTTACTAATTGCACTTGTGTATCCAGAATTTTCAAGGGGTCCCAAATGAATCGTGGTAGCACTTTGATTGGATGCAGAGGGAGCACACAACTCTCATAGTGTTGTGTGCAATCAGCACGCACTTCCCTTCACGTGTCCTTGCTTTACTTGTGTGTCATTTTAGTAGCACCAATTGGAAAAACAAGACTGATGGAAACCAGTGGAATTGGGCAACTCTGTAGGTGGACAACAGTGAACAAAATGTCTTGTGGGCCGCACATAGAGCCCTGGTGGCCTGCATGCAGTCTGCAGACCACAGGTTGCTCACTGGCATATAACAAAACACTGTTTATCTTCCAGAGCAAAGGTATATGAGCATCAAAGGTAAACTTGGTGCTTTATAGGCAAAGCACAAACAGAATCCTGCCTCAAGTAACTTGCAATCTAAATTACATAGCACGGCCAGAGATAAGAGTGAATGCTGAGGGATCATCATCATTTAAACTGCAGAGCTGCAGCGGAGTTAGCTCCCAGGGCTGGCGTGAGCTGGGACTAAGCAGTCCCAGTTTGTACCAGCTCTGGGACACTACCCAGCAGGTTCTTACTACATTTAAAAGGCAGAGCCACAGCGGGGTTAGCTCCTGGGCTGGTGCGAGCTGAGACTGCTTAGTCCTGGCTCACACCGGCCCCGGGAGCTAACCCCACTGTGGCTCTGCAGTTTAAATGTAGCAGGAGCCAGAAATTCCATTGACTACTCAATTAGCTGATTAATTGCAATTTAATATCCCTTGCATGAATATCTGCATTCCTTTTCCTGGTTTGTAGTTCTGCAGGAACAGATTCCTGCCCCCACACAGCCATGACATCCAGGATGCTCCATGCTGGTGCTTGTCTGCAACCCTGGAAACTAATGGAGCTCATGAAACTTGAACTCAGGGTCAAGTGTGCTGCCCACTCTGAGGTCTGCTCACCACACTGGCCATGCAGGAAATGAAATTCATATTTTCCCAGGGCTTTTCCTGTTCACCTGGAGAGCAGTAGAGTTCTAAGTCATGGCCAGACCAGTCCATGCAGGGCACTGTGGGACACGTCTGGGAAGCCAAGGACATCTGTTTTCGCAGCACTGTGTCTGCACTACTGGAAAGTTGACCATACAAGATTCAATTTAGCTGTTACTCCTTGTGAAAGCAGGAGTACAGAAATCAACTTTAACAGCCCTTAAAATCGAGGGGATGGGCTTGGTAGTGTGGACTCATTGTTTAGAAAATCAACCTAATGCAGCTAAATTCAGCCTAAACTCCCAGTGTAGACCAGCCTTAGATCCATTTATCTTATAACTGGTTTTAAATGGCTTAGTGTTGGAATGATTGATTTTGTCTTTATTGGTAATAGGGTCTTTCCCTGTGCCAGACCTATTAGATCACTGAGTCTGTCTCCCAGCATGAGTTAGATATAGTTCCTAAAGAGAATGCTTGTCTGGTATTGGATAATACACTACTGCAGCACACTTCTTTTGTTCCACACCCTCTAGAAAAGGTTGCTTAGCCCCCAGGCCCTATGGCTATGTCTACACTCGCGGCTTCTTGCGCAAGTACAGCCGTTCTTGCGCAGGAATCTGCAGAGCGTCCACACTGCCCGCCCGCTCTTGCGCAAGTAAATTTACAGTACGGCGTGGTAAGAGAGGGCTCCTTGCGCAAGAGCTACGCTCTTTTTTGACAGGTTTAAGCCCTCTTGCGCAAGAGCTCTTGTGCAAGAGGGCAGTGTGGATGCTCAGCAGGGATTTCTTGCGCAAGAAAGCCCTATTGCTAAAATGGCCACCAGAGCTTTCTTGCGCAAGAAAGTGTCCACACTGCCATGGGTGAGCTGTGCTTTTGTGCAAAAGTTCTTTCACAAGAACCCTTGCACAAGATGTTCCTGCACAAGAAGCAGCGAGTGTAGACTTAGCCTTTGAGTGCAGGTACAGTAGCTGTCAGAGATGTCTATAGTGCACCCAACCTCCCAGGAGACAAGAACTGAGTTGAAAGATAAAGTTCTGACCATCCTGTTGTTCTTAGAGTATAGCATTTTTTACGTTACTGTTGAACAACTCAGTGAGTGTCATGTATTTATATTCAAAGTCCAAGAGAGTGATAGTTGCTAGTTAGAATGAGGTTCTTCAAAGGGCTGTCAGAGCTCAGTGGATCTCACTGCTTCTCCTTTCTTAAAAAAATTCTCTGCTGAGTAGTTGAATGAATTTAGCTAGCATTGACCCTTGAGTTGCAAATTTTGGTTGGATGTATTCCTGGAGGATACATCATGTGATAGTCTTCAATTAAAAAGATCAATTTTTGAATCCTGGAGACTCCAGGACAATCCTGGAGGGTTGGCAATCATGGATTGACCCCATGCATAACACTTCCTTCCTTCTTCTCCTTCCCTTGTATTTGTCCTAGGACAGTCTCCATTTTGTTGGCAAGGCTGTAGGCTCAAACATAACATGAACCATGCAGTGCTGGTCAAGAGGATACTGAGCATCATTGAGGCTCAGAGCTTGTTTTAGAAAGCCGCAGACTAATTCATTCTGTGACAGATCCGCACCCGAGTAAACTGTTCCCCACCATTATAGTACTGGAGTATCTTAGTATAGGTTTGAAACTCAGAAGTAGCTCCTCACATGAGGTACTTGCTGGGGTGTTAACCAGCCATAGTGTGGAACGTCTAGAACAGCAGTTCTCAAACTTCATTGCTCCATAACCTCCTCCTCGCAACAAAAATTAGTACATGACCCAGGTGGGGGCAGGGGGAGGCAAGGCTTCAGTCTAAAGGCTTCTGCCTTGGGACGAGGGCATGTAACCTTAACCCTGGGCGGGCCCCGGGGGTGGCTCTTGGGCTTCATTCCTGAGTGGTGGGTCTTGGGCTTCAGGCTTTGCTGGGGCCCAGGGCCAACGGATTGCGACTAGGAATGTTAGACAGCACGTAATGGAATAGTCATGTAACTGCATGGCAACCCGGATAGAGGCAGCAGCACGGGGTGCAGGGGCAAATGGCACCGCGGAACTGGTGCTCAGGGGAACCAGCTTTTAAGCCGGCTCCCCCCAAGCACTAGCTCCTGCCCAGCCCCACCGCCCCCTCCACTGCCTCTGTAGGAGGCAGCAAGGGGGAACAGGTGGACCTGTGGAGCTGGCATATACGGAGAGCTGGCTCCCCACACGTATCGGCTCCTGCCTGTTCCCCTCACCTTCCACACTGCTGCTTCTCTATCAGAGGCAGTAGCAGGGGGTGGGGTTGGGGTGGAGAGCAGGCGGGGGAGATCCAGCTCTTAAGCCAATTTCTTACAGGCACTGGCTCCAGCTCCTCCCTCCCCCATGTTACTGCTTCTGATACAAAGGCAGCGGGAGAGGGGATGCATGTAGTCGACAAATTAACTGATAGGACAAGGCTTATTGGTTAAGGGTGTAGTTGCCTACACGTTGACATCCCTGATTATGACCCACTTTGGGATCCCAACCGACAGTTTGAGAACCCCTTGTCTATAGAAACATTAAACTGAGCTCCTCTCTCAGCTATCTTCTTAAGGTTGAACAATAACAATAAGAGTTGCTCCATCAGTTCTAGCTCTCAAATAATGTAAGAGCTATTTTCATGGGTCATGATCCTCAAGTAGTGAACATGGCTCTAGCTCTTCTGGGCCAGATTCTCAGATTTCAGTTTGGTGCATTGTGTTGCAGACTCCAACACATTTAAAAAAATCTGCCACTGTGGATTTCTATGATTGTTAGTGGCTGTCTATAATTAACAGTGGCGGCATTACACACCATGTAAGTGACATTCACAAGAGATTGTATGGTATGGACCAAACCCTGAGTCCAGCCTCTGCTCAGGCTGAGCAGAAGAAATCCTCCAATGCTCTAATGACTGCAGTGCCATAGATGCTGTATCGAATCTGCTTTACACTGAAGTAGATTTCACTGGCCTTTCTGTATATCCCCACATGATGAAGGGCTGGAAAATTCATGCAAGAATAGATTGTTTGAGTCCCTCCACCCCTGCTAAGCAGGAAACTCAGGCAGAATGATGTTCTGTGTCATGCAGGGAGGTCAGACCTCCACCCCAGCATCCATTTCCCATCCATGCCCAGGGAAGTCATAGAATCATAGAGCTGGAAGGGACCTTAGAAGACCATCAAGTCCAGGCCCCTGCCCAAGGCAAGAGCAATCCCAATTAAATCAACCCAGCCAGGGCTTTGTCAAGCCGAGACTTAAGTCACACCAGTTTAACTTCCAGGGGACCTCTCTGACTACAGAGGAGGTGGCTGGACTTCGTCCGAAGGCTTAAATTTACCTCCCCAAACAACCCTTCTAGTCAGAGTCCAAAGAAAAAGCAAGGTTTGTTCTGGGGACTCTCATGGTGGCTGGGGTAGGGGTAGTTCTACAAACTACTCTGCCAACTCATAGACTGGAATAGCAGCTGTGACCCTTGCACGATGCCTATGTGGGGCTACAGCGGCTGCATAATGGTGAGTGCAGGGAGCGTGCCCCATCCTTGTGGTCCATCCCAGTTCTTTCAGTGGTGAGCCATGCACAGCGGATAGAGAGGTCTGCCACATCGCATATCAAGGGGAACAGAGAGTTGCTGGGTTCCTGATTCATGGCCACCACACCCTCTTCCCAAGCTGTGCATAGATAGGCCTGTAAGTTTCACCCAATGTGATTATTATAAATGCCACTGGTCTCTTCCAGTTGTGTTAGTTTCAATAAATTTAAGCTTAACAGGCAGCTTCTTCCAGCTGCATGTGTCTTTTATAGAGAAACTACTCAGACATGTAAATAATCCCACTCTTACAAATGCTTCAGAATAAAATTGTATCAAATCATAAATCAAATGGGTTTTTTTCATTGTATAATTCATCCCACTTTGGAGGTGGATTTTGGGTATTCTTATTTCCTTCTATAATACAGTAAAGGAGCACTTACCCTGTGCTCTGTGTCATTGCCATACATTAAAAATACATGACTGCCACAAATTGGCAGCTTTTCGGCTTCCCCGTGAATCTAATATTAACCAATCCTAATCTGGGCAAACAGATCACTTGCTCCACAAACACAACCAGGAACCTGAGAAAACAGGTGGGATTTGCTGTGTGCTCTTTCCCTAAATACTTGTCATAGGTCAAAAGAACTTGTTTTGCATGCGGAGAAAATAAACTTTAAATAAAGAAAATAAAGTCTCCACGCTGAGGCTCAGAGACTTGCTGTGGGGCTGGAGTGGAAGCACTGGCTCGCCACGCTGCAGGAGGAAGCCCAAAGCCTCAATGGGATGGATCCAGGGGGCTGGATTTGGCATATGGACTGTAGGTTCCTCATTCCTGAAATAAAATGTGAAGATTTCAGGAAGCAGGAATATTAAATGCAACAGCCAGCATGATGGGCGGGAGGGGGGCAGCCTTGAGCCAAACTGGTGCATCTGAACACTGCTAGAATAGGAGTAACACAGAGTACTGTCAGATAAATTCTGCTTTCATTTAGCGATTGGGGCCTGCTTCATGAGTTCCACATTTGGCTGCTCTCCCTCTGGTGGTGCCTCTTGTGACAGTTTATCCCCATTCCATGCAAGTGGTTGGGGACTAGATAGAGCCAAAGCTGAACGTGTCCAAGCCAGGTCTATACTAGACCTAACAGCTCAGCTTAAGGTACACAACTCCAGCTATGCAGAATATGTAGTTGGAGTTAGCTTACCTTACGCCAAGCTTGGCGGTGTCCCTACAGCGGGAGGCTGATGGGAGGAAACACTCCCGTTGGTTTCCTTTACTCCTCAGAAGAGCAGGAATGCCAGATGCTGGTGAGAGCACCTTCTGAGTTTGACTAGACTCGCTAAATTGAACTCTGGAAGATTGATCCCAGCAGCATCAATCTTCCTCAGAGTGAAGACGTAGCCTCAGTGAGCCTGTGCACCAGGGAAGTAATTTGTACTAGAGAAAGACTGCTCACAGAGTGCTTTCCCACCCCTTCAGAGCAAGTGAGGAAACAGAAAGCAGACTGTGACTGAAACACAATCTTGCTCCTGGGACAGCATAAATACACTCTGACCCTTGATCAGGGTTTATAGCAAAGCTGCAACTTAGCCTTTTATTCTGGGTAACTCTGTTGAAGCCAGTGGAACTATCCTGGACTTGTCCTGGTGTAACTACAGTCCTGTTTAGCTATCTGACATGCACACCAGACACTAGAGATAATACTGTCCACTTATTGTTGAACAGATCTAAAAATATCACACTACCCCTTTTTAAATGAAAATGTTCTTACACAGGAAGACAACTATTGGTGGTATAATCTTTCCTTAACTCTTCAGAGATAGCTTTGAAATAAACTCTGAATGATAAAAATAAAACAAAGTGACTCATCTCAAGTGAGGATTTCTAGATGTTCAGTGCCAACCACTACTAGGGAAATGGATTATAGTTTAGATTTGCAGCTGGGGTTTCTCTTCAGGAGCCAGCACTTATAAGTGTATGTGCTTCACTGATACTCTTTGAACAGCAGTAACAGTTACCCTTCACTAGATGAAGGTTGGATTCCTCCAGCAGCTTTGCCTGATATCTATTTTTGGTTTGCCTTCTAAAAACAGCTGGTTCTGATTTGAGAGCCTCCTCTTATGATTGCTGCCATAAGCCACGAAAGCAACAGATGGTTACTAACAGATCACAAAACCAGAACTGCTAAGTTGCTGTGTTTCTCCACCATAATGGAAGTTTTATTCTTAGAAAACATTTACTCTACACTGTATACATTCCCACGGCATAAAAGAGATAGTTGAGAGAGACCCTGCATTAATGTTATATAATTTGATCGGAGACTTTAAATTCCTCCCCTAGACTGTAATATAGAGGAAGTGTAACGGTGCACACTCATCTCTCATGAGTGCCTCCTGTCCGGTGAGTGCAAATCTTCTGTTTCTACTCATGGTGCCCCAGGTCTACAGATGCCCTTGTCATTCAGGTTCTCAGTGGCTCAGCCCTCCAGCTAAGTCATCCATATTCCAAACACATGAAGGAATCCCTCTGGGGTAAAAGGTGCAGCAGGGCCTTTTCTTGTGCCCTTGGTAATATCTGCAGCCCTTAATTCTCAGCCCCTTTCTGGGCCAGCTTTTTAAGTTCATGTCTGCCCTGATGTAGCATGCTGCCTCCAGGGCTTCCTCCCTGGAGGCTCTTTAAGTCCAGTCCTTCACTTGGGCTTCTAAACAACTGTATTGCCTTCTCGGAGGTTAGGCCTTTCCCCCAGTGGCCGAGGGTGGGGATGTAGACCCACCACTACCCCAAGTCCCAAGCAAGGGGCCCTACAGGTAGCAGTAACATGGTGATTTCTTTAACAATTGTCCCTTCTATTCCCGGGGCTGTGTCCCTTTTAATTGAGCCTATGGTGTTCTGATTGGCTGCTTCCCTGCAGCCTCTCTAGGCAGGTCTGGAGGAATTCTCTTTACTGCTCCTTTTCTGGGGCAGAGTATGACAGGACTGCAAGATCTCTAGGAGGAGTACTCAAAGGGCCTGGTACCCCCTGTCATAGGAAGGTATTTGCTTTTTATTTTCAGTGCCAAAAAAGACCCAGTAGATTGGATTAATCCAGAATTGCTCATAGGTCTGTGCCTAGGACCCTACTTCCTGGACTCACGTAATTACAACAGACTGTCAGTTTTCATTTAAAATAAAGTTTTTAGCCCTCATCATTGTAAAGAAAAGCTTGAAAAAGTGACTCAAGTATAACTAGTTCAGTGACATCTGAAACAATAGCTCTGGGGGGGGGGGTGAACTACTCCATGTATGTCAGTGGCAGACTGCTCAGGAAGGTTCCCACGATACATGGGACAGAAGGAGATGAGAGCAGTGTAGACCAGACTCACCTACTCAAATGGATAAACCTTATTCGTTGGGGGAAACTACTGGAGGGAGGAGAAGAGGCTTCCAGGGGACTGCTGCTCTCAGCTTTTCTGACCACGAAAGGAGGAGGACCTTAAATAGCACATGTGAGAAGAGGGTATTGTGCCCTTGCCTCTTCAAAAGGTGAATGGGGCCCATTGCCACTATCATTTCAAGTTGAGGACTGGTGCCATGGCCCAGGGAAGCCACAAGGGCCCAATGTCTTGGTGGCCTCAGGCCCGATTCTCAGTCCGGCTGTGTAGCAGGTACTGGGAAACACAATTTACTGCAGTCTTAGAGGGGTTTCCAGGTGAGGGTTAGAGGGTTTAACTTAATAAAAATAAAATCTTCCAGTAAATATGTAACCTGTTAATGAAATGTGTATTTGTGCTGCTCCTTTCTTCAAAGGACTTCTGAGCATTTCACAAACCCTGATTCACTGAGCCTTATGACCCCTGTGAGGCTCCGCAGAGCCAGCACATGCAGAGAGCCAGCTTAAAAGCTGCCCCTCCATGCATATTAGCTTCTGCCTGCTCCTGTCCTTTCCTGCTGCTGCCTCTGGTGGAGAGGCAGCAGCACAGATGGACAGGTAGGCTCTGCAGGAGCCAATTTATGCAGGCAGCTGGGTTGAAACCCAGATTCCTGTGTGTACTGACTCCAGCCTGCCCCTTCCCCACTGCTTCCTCTCTATTAGAGGCAGCAGCATGGGGGTGGGGAGGTAGGTGGTTCCATGAGATCTGGGCCATATTGTATTCCACTGTGGGGTCACACATGTGCCCTGAGTCAGATAATTGAAAGTAATGCCCATTGATTTGTGCATGCCCCCTGCTTCACTTCATACCTAATAAAAGGTGGGGCAGACTCACCATGTCTTCAGCTCTCACTTGCCACTACATGGGATGGGTTGGCATCATTAGCATCTTCAGGTCTGATGTTCTGCAAAACCATATTAATCCACTTGTAAATAGTCCATAATTTTAATACGATGCATCCCTGCTAGGTTGGGGAGCACATATAAGCATCTGCATGGCAGAAAGAACATGGATATCTTCAGAACATATCAACGTTGTGAAATTACCTGCAGTAAGGAAAGTATGGGAGTCTCCCATTCATCTGATGCCATCATGTCATCTTATAGTCAGACCATAGTACAGCAGTCTTTTACATCAGCAAGGGGCAGTCCCACTAGTTTCAGAGACTATCTGCAATCAGCTAACCCTATCTGCAGCTTACCTTCCAGAGTTACAAAATGTACTCTTAGGTGTCTTTGGCTGTCACTTCAGATCAGCCACAAGTGGAAAGCTCACAAGATGGTATTTTCAAATAAAGAACTATGTGTATGTAACACTGACAGATGGAACTGAACCTGGGACAGCTGGATTTTAGTGCATGAGCCTTTTCTACTTGAGCTGAAAGCCAGCCAGCTCTCAGCTAAGGCTGTAGACCTCACTCATTCTTATCTCTCTGTAGGTAGTTTTAGTGCCACCAGTTAGGTCAGTATACCACCTCCATTTGTATGTAATTACATGTACACACATTTGTCAGCATCAAAAACCATGTCTATAGTTGAGCTGCTGAGACAGACTATAAGCAGTTCCTTATATCTCTGCCTCTTTATTCCCTTCTCTTCCTATTGGAAGCCACTTTCTCTGGTTACTTACCAGAGTGACACTTTGCAAGTGATGGTCAGTGTCTTACTGCAGTTAATAACATAACATACTTGTGTCTTCTATTGGATGTGTTGAAAACATTTTATAGACATTAAAAATAGAATGCAACTGTATTGGCTTAGTTAAAGGAACTATTATTCTTATTTTCCTATCCCGTTTCTCCTTTTGTATTTGGCTGCTATTGATTTTTTAGTTTTGTTGTTTTTTGGGGGGAGAGGAAGGAGTTAAAGCTCATAATATAACTCTCTCCATTTTGAATGTTAAGTACTCTGAATTGAACCATGTTGGTCCTTATTCACCTTTCTTCTCATGTCCTTGGTTCTTAAAATATTCCAGTCAAATTCTTCAATTGTTCTTAATGCCTATATATACCCCCACACACAGATTAAAATGAAAGTTTAATTGCTGTAGAGTGGGAATGAATGTACTCAAACTGGAATTTATATTGACTTTTCACAAGTATAATTAGATTTTTGCCATTGCACTTAATATTTGAATAAAGTAAATTTCTCTCCTGTACACTGATTAATTAAAAATAATTACATTATACTGTGGCACACTGATTATTCCAGGCTTCTCAAATGATCAGTCTAACTATTGACCATATTTCTAGCTGTTTATATGGAATTCAGACATTTTTAGGCCTGCATATATCAGAAAAAAATGCTTCGGATTTCCTACCGTTACTAACCTGAGTGTGTTAGTAATATTGGGGCTGCTAACAACAAATTAAGCACCATGTCTGTGATGCTATGGCTCCATATTTTTATGGGAATATGTTTTAATATGAATATACATTACTGAAATCTCCTTTTTGAAAAACAAGTCAAGTTAACATCTCATTCAAGAGCCTGTGATTCCCTGTATGTGTATATTCTGTTTGTGTGCATCTATCTTTCTTGTATTTGAAGTTATAAATATGAAGTGTAAACCTGCTTATTAATCTAGAATTTCTAGTAAAAGCTATTAGTGGTATTTAATGCCTGGTGCTCAAAGAAATTATATGTAAATGGTTTTGTTTTTCCTGTAAGCCTAAACTGGTTGATCCTACAGAGAAACGTAACCATGCCACTTGGTGCTGGAATCCATCTTGATATTTTTGGATCCATTTGGTATTTTTCCATAGAGATGGGGAGATTTAAACAAAGGATTCCCACCTGGGGGAAATTCTATTTAAGGGATGGAACACAATCAGTGATCATCTTCACTGACTTTTGAAACTGCCTCCTCACCCTAAGAGGATACATACAAGAAGCTGTTAGAACCAGGACAGAGAAAATATCAGCTCTGACTTGAAGGATTTTACAAGAAATAAGGACTAGGGTGAGAAATATGATCTGTAACAATCTCTCTTAGGCTACGTCTACACTGTAGCCTTCTTCTGCAAAAGCTTATGCAAATGAAGCGTGGAGTGGAATATCGCTATGCTTCATTTACATAATTAATTAGAAGCCACTTTTGCGCAAGAGGCTTTTGCACAAAAAGGAGCTGTGTAGATGGCTTCTTTTTGTGCAAAAATCCCCTCTTGTGCAAGAGCCGTTCTTCCTGAAAAAATTAGGAGGAACGGCTCTTGTGCAAGAGGGGTTTTTTGCACAAAAAGGAGCCATCTACACAGCTCCTTTTTGCACAAAAGCCTCTTGCGGAAAAGCGGCTGCTAATTAATTATGCAAATGAAGTGTGGCGATATTCCACTCCGTGCTTCATTTGCATAAGCTTTTGTGGAAGAAGGCTACAGTGTAGACGTAGCCTTGAGGTGCGTCTGCACAGCAGGGCTTAACTTGAAATAAGCTATGCAAATTGAGCTATGTTAGTTGCATGGCTTATTTTGAAATTGGGAGCGTCTACACAGCACTTATTTCGAAATAGAGCACTCTTCCTCTGACTTCCTCTTACAATGAGGGTTACAGGAGTCGGAGTAAGAAGTCCTCCAGCTTTGACAGTATTTCGACGTTATTTTGAAATAACTGCCTGCTATGTAGACGTGGACTAAGTTATTTCGAAATAACACTAGTTATTTCAAAATAATCTTAATGTGTAGACATCCCCTTAGTTTATTAGGCTTAGCTGGCATGTTTGTTTTGTTGTTGTTGTTGTTGTTTTTAGATTAGCAACTTGCCTTGATCTGTCTGTTTTCATTCGCAATCACTTAAATCCTACATTTTATATTAAAAACACTTGTTTATTATTAAAACCAATGTAAATCATTGTTACTGAGGGGTAGGAGAGCAACAGCTGTGTATCTCTCTCTTTCATTGATAAAGAGCACACTCTATGAGCTTTCTCTGTGTGAAACTTTTATACAGAGTAAGATGGATTTTTTGGGGGGTTTGATCCCTTTTGAGGACTATGCTCCTGGATGCTGTCAAGTCACTGTAGCTGAGCCCTCCCAGAGCAGTTATCGGCATCTGTGTTACTCCACTGGGGGGCTGTTACCCCAACTCTGTGCCTCTGCTGGGGGACACAAGAGTTTCTGGCCAAGCAGGACAGGATGGATAGGTGCCCCAGTGGACAGGTAGCAGGCTCAGTGGTATGATCAGTACCATGGGTAACAATCTCAAGAGGACCTTTGTGATCCAACCCATCACAGTGTTCTCTTGGCTTGCTTAGAGCTTCTCTAAGGGTATGTCTACATTGCATGGTTATAGGTATCCCGAAATAGTTACCACACATCTACACAAGCTGCCCATTATTTTGAAATAACGGGCGCGCTATTTTGCCATCCTGGTAAACCTCTTTGCTCGAGGGATAAGGGATGTCTCGAAATTGCATGTTATTTCAAAATGTGGTGCTGTGTAGACACACCAAATTTCAAAATAAGCTATTTCCAAATAGATTCGAGATAAGATATGCAATTTGTATAGCGCAAATTGCATATCTTATTTTGAGTTTAGGGTGCCCTAATTGACATAGTGCTGAAACTGGTGGAAGCAGCTGGCCAATTGTCTACATTTAGGCTATCCATGGTGCTAATACTGCTGGAATTGAACCACTGTTAGCCACAGTGGCACATTTTTAAAGAATTTCCCTAGCATAGACAAGGTTCTAATATGAGAAACATAATATTGACTGTTTCAAGTGGAGTAATGTGTATACATAAAACCAAATTCCCTCTAGAAGTTGATGGAGTTGATGCTTTGTAGTTTAGGAGACAATTTGATTGTGATGCATAAAATATTCAAATAAATGTTATTTGTCTTTCAGTCTAACACTTTAATTATACAGCATAGCTTGAGACACATAGGCCTCTGTTGTAGAAGATGCAGAGAATACAGTTATATAAATAGATTTGGAGAGCAGAAAGAAGTTTATTCACATAGGCTACTAAAGGAACAACAATAATGCTCCCTTCTAAAACAATGGCTAGCCAGCCAGTTGGGAAGAAAATAAGGTACCAAGATGTATCTAACTGTAAAAAAAATAATGTCTAAGACAGAAAGAGAGAGCCTAAATTCCATGCACACTTCAAGTTTTCCAACAAAGTATACAAGTATAAGATAACTTTGTAATTAGAAAATAAATAGTGTTCATTGTCTGGAAATAGACCTCTAGAATTCATACCAATTGAGAGGCACTTAAGGTCATTGAACTAATTTAATTTTGTGAGTGAGAGTGTATGTTTACCTTGTTAATAGTTAATGGAGTATTTTATTGCTCTTTAAGACACATTGTCATGTGCTTAATGTTATGCTGAATACGAGTAAAGTGATTTCTTGGTGACTTGATTTTCAATTAAAAAAAAAAGGTTTTCCTTATTCCCGAATCTGACTAATCTGCTTATCTGGTTTTTTTATGTACTATCTTGAAGATCCTACACTCCAGGGCCCAGTTTAATTTGTAGTTGGGAAGTTTATTTAAGGATTTTGATCTCCATCCAGTAACTGTGGTTCCTTCCCTGAATAGAATTTAACTGCATACAGTAGAAGTAGAGAAGTAAAATGTACGTTTACAATGAGAATGGATGTTGTAAAAAGGGACATTAACTTCAGTTAACATTTTTGCCTCAAAATTTGGTACCCACTACAGTTACAAATAAATTATTAAAACTGAAAGAAGTCTATTAGGAGGAATAGTCTCTGTATTTTCATTTTGTTTAATCTCTACATTTGGAAACATTTTGGACACAGTCAGCTTACATGCATGGGAATAGTGGTACAGTAAAACTCCAATAGTCCGGCATCCAATAGTCCGGCACTCCTGATAGTCCGGCATCAAAATGGCAAGAGCCTAGTGAATGAGCTTCGGCAAAAAATGAGTCACAAGGTAACAGCGGCAGCAGCTGAACTGAGCAAAAAGGGTAAAAAAGGCTTAAAAAAACTAAAACATTACAGTATACTGTATACACTATGTACAATAAAAAGGGTTTAGAACACTTTATATACAGTATATAATGTATACAGTGTATATATATAACCATCTTATAGTACCTCCTGATAGTCCGTCATATCTGATAATCCGGCACCACGTAGGTCCCATAGGTTCCGGATTATTGGAAGTCTACTGTACTTAGTTTCTCTTCTGCCCCTATAAAAAACATCAAGAAGCACGACAAATATCTCTTACACAGGGTAGGGTGAAAGAAAGTGTGTCCATACCCACTTTAAATAGAATGCCCTATCAGAAACTGAAGGAGGTTTTACATAATTCATGGTAACAGTACCTCTTTTTCTCTCTTCCTAGTAATTTCAAACATTTGAATCTTGATTTTTTTCTCCACAAACTGTGACTTGAGATCCACACCTAATTTTTGCACACATGTGCATGGTTTCTGTTGCACATTTATTTACTACGGTTGTGTATGCAGTGAAAAGAACTGGCATGCTCTCACATGCCCTGATTTGAAAATGCATGTGTGCGCATATGCATTTAATTTGCATAAGTAAAAAAAATAAAATTAAGTAAATCAATCCTAAGTGATCAGAAATCATGGCAACTCAATTATTATTTATTATTGCATTGCAGTAGTGCTGTAGCGGGGATGGACAACTAGTAGCCCAGGGTTGCACTAGCCCCCCAACCAGGGTCATAGCGATAGGTGTGGATGGGCAATGGATCACGCAGCATTCAGCCCCATCCAGATTGGGGCCTGAAACGAGGCAGCTCAGGCAGCCCCAAAGTGAGGGAACGTATACGAAGCTGTCACTGCAGAGCAGAGAGCAGCAAAAGGAGGCAAGATGCAGCTTTTTCTACTGTCTGAGGAGGAGAGGAGGCTGTTCCCTGCTGGAGTAAGGGCAGGAGGCAGCGGCTCCCTGGTTGTAGTGGGCTTGCTTAGGGATAGCTTTCATGGAGAGCACCTGGGATTACTGAACAGGCACTGCCAAGAGCTAGGATGAATGAGGACCAACCACATGGGCTAAACAGTGGCTAGTGGGTCCCGTCCACACAGCAGTAAATGCTAACAGAGTAACAGCAGCCTCGGCCACTAAACATTGTTAGATCCTATGGTCACTGAAGGGCAGAGTTAAGCATACATGAGGGCTGTGTCTAGACTGGCAAGTTTTTCCGGAAAATCAGCAGCTTTTCCGGAAAAACTTGCCAGCTGTCTACACTGGCCACTTGAATTTCTGGAAAAGCACTGACGATCTCATGTAAAATAATCAGTGCTTTTCCAGAAAAACTATGCTACTCCCGTTCGGGCAAAAGTCTTTTTCTGAAAGACTTTTGCCCAAAAGGGCCAGTGTAGACAGCATAGTACTGTTTTCCGCAAAAAAGCCACGATCGCGAAAATGGCGATCGGGGCTTTTTTGTGGAAAACCGCGTCTAGATTGGCCACAGACACTTTTCCACAAAAAGTGCTTTTAAGGAAAAGCATCCTGCCAATCTAGACACGCTTTTCCGAAAATGCTTTTAACATAAAACTTTTCTGTTAAAAGCATTTTCGGAAATTCATGCCAGTGTAGACGTAGCCGAGCTGTTTAGAATGCTGAGTAGAAGTTGTAGTGTATGCTGTATATAGATCTGTGACAGACCTTGTTATCTGCACAGTGAGAGAACCATTCTCAATCAGTAAGAGAACATGCATGGGAAACTATATGTGAAACATAGCTTTTTAGGTGTGGGAAAAACTAGTCTCATGATAGAAATCCACTTATGACCTTAACCCCAGCAACTGACTCAGATCAACTGGACAAACTTGATAAATGGTCTGAGGTATATAGGATGAAATACCATAAGGGCAAATGCAAAATGCTCCACTTAGGAAGGAACAATCAGTTTCACACACAAAGAACAGGAAATGACTGTGTGGGAAATTATTGCAGAAAGGGACCACAAAATAAATATGACACAACAGTATGACACTAAGTCAGTATGAACGTGAGTCTTGTCTGCACAGCTCCATGAAGCTGTCACATAGGAACTCTTTGAGCCTTCTCACAAGGTTTTTGGGGAGGCCAGCCTTATGCCGTCCTCCATGGTAGGACACCTTCCCATGTCCAGCCACCAGTGAGTGGTCTGGTGTCATGGAACCACAAAGCAGAGCAGTATTAGCCCCAGATTGATGGCCATATTCACTTAGCATTCATTCCTGAAAACTCCTGGTGATTTGGAGTAGACTTGATATCTCACATGGCAACCTACAGGGAGGCGGAGGGAAACCGATTAGTACTCTCTCCGGGAGGCTGCATGTGCCAGACATCCCCCCATACACTCCTCCGGGCAGGAAAAGAAGCACTCCCCCGAGGAAGCTGCATTTGCCAGTCCTGGCATGTGCCAGGTAGAGTGGGAAGGCCTTTCACCCCACCCCCACCCCCGCCTGCAGGCTGCTGTCCTGATTGAGAAAAGAGCAGTTTCCCTGGCAAGCCACATGTGCTAGACCCGGCATGTGCTGGACAAAGTGGGAAGCCGCCTTCTGCCTCCACTCCCCTCCCGCCTGCAGGCTCCTGGCCTGGCAGGTCCCTCACACTGACTGCCAGCTTCCGGACAGAGTGTTTCCCAATGCTCCCCTGAGATGTCTGGGCACCTGCTGTAAAGTGCCTGCTTTTAAGCTAACATTTGGTCTTGCACAGAACATTGAAGATTAGGACAGAATAGGGGCAGGCGTCACACAATGTAGCTGCAACGTCTGCCTTTGTAACTTTTCTTTGCAGCTGGGCTGTCTGCCAGCTCTATGTGTCCCCCACCTCCCACTGCATCTGCCCTTCTGGCTGGAATCCACAGGCGAAAGTGGACAAGGGTAGAGATGTTCCATGAGCAGCTGGACTGCATGCATGCCCTCGCGCAAGGGATCTGAGCCAAGCACCTGGATTGGACTGAAGAACGGCTGGAGAAGAGAGCTGCCAGGGATCAGCTCTCGAGGCAGCATGAGACTTATGGTCCCTACCCTGATCTCTGTCATGGAGCGCATGGTGATCTGCTTGAATGGGCCACCACCCAGAACCCCTCCTGCCTCAATGACAACCCTACTTCCACCTGCAGGGTCCCCAGGACACTGTGGGGAGGGAATTCATGGGGAGCTGGAGCCACCAGGAATCGGGAGGCATAAAGCAGTTCCACTGCCATTCCTGAGCACTCCACCCTCCCACTTCCATTTCCCAGTTTATTCCTTTCCCTGTTGTTTTTCCCCAAATAAATACTCCTGTTCATTGCACAATCATCTTTTAATTGCTTGAACTGTATGGGGGAGGGTTAGGGGATTAAAAAGAAACACAGGGGCTGTGTCTAGACTGGCCAGTTTTTCCGGAAAATCAGCCACTTTTCCAGAAAAACTTGCCAGCTGTCTACACTGGCCGCTTGAATTTCCGCAAAAGCACTAAAAATCTCATGTAAGATTGTCAGTGTTCTTGTGGAAATACTATGCTGCTCCCATTCGGGCAAAAGTCCTTTTGCGCAAAACTTTTGCCAAAAGGGCCAGTGTAGACAGTCCAGATTTGTTTTCCGCAAAAAAGCCCCGATTGCGAAAATGGCGATTGGGGCTTTTTTGCGGAAAAGTGTGTCTAGATTGGCACAAACGCTTTTCCGCAAAAAGTGCTTTTGCGGAAAGCGTCCGTGCCAATCTAGACGCTCTGTTCCGAAAATGCTTTTAATGGAAAACTTTTCTGTTAAAAGCATTTGCGGAAAATCATGCCAGTCTAGACGTAGCCAGGGAATGCAGGAGCAACTTGCGGAGAGCCACATGGAAGAGTCTAAAAGAGGCCTTGAATAAAACTGTCCTTCAATGCCTCTCTGATGCACACTGCCCCTTGCTGTGCTGTCCTTTTGGTGCTGGTGTCTGACTGCTCGAACTCTCTGGCTAGGCGCTTTGCCTCAGACCCGCCACCCAGCCAGAAAAGTCTCCCCTCCCCCACTTGTTCTCACACAGGTTGTGGAGCACACAACAGGCTGCCACCACGAAGGCAAAGTTGCATTCACTGAGGCCCAGATGAGTCAGGAGATTCCTGAACCTTGCCTTTAAATGTCCGAACGTACATTCCACCAACATTCTGCACCTCCTCAGCCTATTGTTGAACTCCTCCTTGCTGGGGTCCAGGCTGCCCATGTAGAGGCTGGGTCGCCCAGGATCATGATGGGTATGTCCACCTCTCGGATTCTGATGTTCTCGTAGGGGAAGAAAGTTTCTTTCGTGCATCTTTTGGAAGAGGCAGGAGTTATGAAAGATGTGAGCATCATGCATCTTTCCTGACCATCCCACATTGATATTGGTGAAGTAGCCCCTATGATCCACAAGCACCTGCTGCACCATGGAGAAGTACCCCATGAGGTTGATGTACTCCGAGGCCTGGTGTTCAGGGCCCAGGATGGGGATGTGTGTGCTGTCTATGGCATCCCTGCAATTAGGGAAGCCTATTGCAGTAAAGTCCTCCATGATGGTATCCACATCCCCCAGAGTTACAACTCTCCATAGCAGGATGTTATTGATGGCCTTGGCTACATGTATGAGAACAGCCCTGACTAGTTTTCCTCACCCCAAACTGGTTCCTGATGCCTGCTAGCTGTCTGGCATGACAAGCTTCCATAGAGCAATTGCCATGCACTTCTCCACAGTCAGAGCGGGTGTCATATGGAATCTGGCGCCTCATGGCAGGGGCGAGCCATTTGCAGAGTTCCAGGAATGTGGCCTTCTGCATGCTGAGGTTCTGCAGCCAGTGCTGCTTGTCCCATGTCTGCATCACAATGCGGTCCCATCACTCCGAGCTTGTCTCCCAACACTACAACCAGCATTGCACTATGTCCAGCTGATTGACCTGTGTCTGCACTAGCATGAACATTAGGGCTTGCCTAAGCAGAGCCTCTGTGCCACACTGAGCTTCATCCTTCTCCTCTTCTTGGTGGAGCAACATGCATATGTTCTCAAAGAACAGCACCAGGAGGCGCACCATGACATCCAGGAGCAGGACAGTTCTCTCCGGTACACTGTGCTTCATGGTCACAGACATCCATGTGGGCAACCAGGCCACAAAAGGCACAAGTACACTGTGTCCCCTTTACCTCATGCGAGGGGGGAGAGACTAGAGGAGACCCTTATGGGACACAGCTGATCTGAGCCCCTCTAACCAGTCGCTGCTGATTTTTTGATCCAGTGGACGCCAGAAACATAGGCCAGACTGCCGAGCTACCCATGATGCCTTGCAATCTGAGTCGATGGCAAGCTCCATAATGTGGATGTGCTACTTTGGGCAACATTCGGTGCTTGCCATTAGTAAGGACATGACCCTTCAACTTCTCAAACTCGAGTGGTAATACATTGACCATACTAGATTTGACCTTATCTCGAAACGTAGACATACCCTTCCATTTCTAGTATTCTGTGATCACTGATTGGGGACCCAGAACTAATTTCTGGCAGATATGTGGCCAGACTTGCATGCAGTATGGCCAGTCAAATACACCAGCTTACAATACAGATGCTCCAACAAGTTCAGTACATACACCTACCTGCATCTGAATTTTTCTGAGTTTTTGCGAAATTATGTAGCAGTATATGACAGGAGTGAAGTGCCAAAATCCCTTAGCTGTTCATTTCCAGACTTCTGAAGGAGACATGGTTGGTATAAATCTTCTGTGGAAATTCTCACATTTTCTGGGATTCTACTGACACACTTTCAATTATAACTGTTTACTAATAAAGTTTTTTATTTACAAGTAATGTGCACAACCTAGCAGTTCCAATTGCCAGGGAAAAGCTGTGGCTGAATTTCCCAATGTGTTGAATTACAGCAGGGATTTTAACAGTTCTAATATTTGTGGGACTTAATGTAGCTGAGAATTTGTAGAACAATGTAGTTAGCCCTGCCTTACTGCCCATTGTTGAGGAGAGGGAACCAACAGCTTTCCCTATGCTATGTGGGCAAAATGCCCACATCAGGGCAAAAGCTCTGCGGCTAGTGATTCGTGTTAAACTCTCTAAAATAGGAATGGCACCAGCATGGCCAGCTTCCTTCAGTGTCATCCAGCAAAACAAACCTCACAGGGATGGGGGAGAGGCATGCTGCAACCTATAAAAGTGCTTATGTGCACCTTCCCAATATGGCCAAGTGATTTTGATGCTGTGGCACTAAAAAACTAACCCTGAGTGATTTCTCTATCCACACTGAAAATTCCTCAGGGAGCTTCAGTGTCTTTTGGGTAGTCATTTGCTTTAGAAAATGTCAGTGCTCTTTCGTGCCAAGTCTTCCCCACTGTTTGGTGCACTGGGGTAACATAGACTGTGAATAAAGGAGCTCTGATCCCATGCTATCCTCTAGCAGGATGAGATCATCAATAACAGGACACAATTCCCTGCTGCAACTTTAAAATGCTAGGAGAGGGCTCAGCTACCACTCACATCTGAGGTCCAAGAGGGAATGGTTTCTTGGGTCAGTAGATAATCAGAAGCAGCACTATGGACATCTCAGATTTGCCCTACCTATTTTGCTTTGTATAGGTAGAATGGCTGTGGAATCAGCATGTCTCTGCTTATTTCCACTCATCATGCCAGGGCAAAAGCTAGCCCTTAGGTTGTAGATATGCAAAGGATGCTTAAAATAAGGTTTTAAAGAAGTTTAGTTTCCATACTTATAATATTTAATAGATAACAGTGAATAGCTAACTACTGGTAGCAACATTGCCATGGTATTCACTTGCATTCAGGTATGTATTTACTTCCTATGCCATGTTAGTTGACAGGGCATATCTGTAAAGCAGCCAAGTAAACTGAGTGTGTTTAAATTAGTTTTCTATTTGACATATTTGAGCATAGTCCCTGAATGTAACTGTTAACAATGAACAAAATAGGAGCTTCAGTTCAAGACTGCTGATAACATTTTTCTTCCTCAGGAAGACTATGATCGTCTGAGACCTTTATCTTATCCTATGACAGATGTCTTCCTTATCTGCTTCTCAGTGGTAAATCCAGCCTCATTTCAAAATGTGAAGGAGGAGTGGGTACCAGAGCTAAAAGAATATGCACCTAATGTGCCATTTTTATTAGTAGGAACCCAGGTATGTCTGGCTTCATTTTATTTTGTTTTTTATTTAAATAATTCAGGTTGTCTAATGTTTGTGCTTTTGTTGTCCTAAGTCCCATGTAGCAGGATCCAAATAGCTTTCTTGCTCTGACTTCAGCTGGAAGAGTTAGACCTAACCCACACTTATAACTTAGGTAGACCTAGCTACATTACTCAGGGCTGTGAAATATTTCACGCCCTGAGCACGGTAGTTAGGATATAAGTACTTGAGAATGGTCTGACCCAGTTTGGCCAATGATCCTACTAGCCTGGTGTCCTGCCTTTTGATTGTGGCTGGTCTGATGCTCCAAAGGAATGAACAGCACAGGGCTTTTATTGAGTGATCCATCCCATTGCCCAGTCCCACCTTCTGGCAGTCAGACGTTTGGGGACACCCAGATGATCTTGTCCCTGATGATCTTGACTAAAAGTCATGGATGGATCTATCCTCCTTGATCTTATATAATTCTTTCTGAACTCTCCTCTCACCCCCGGTAAGTTCCACAGGTTGACTGTGCATTGTGTGAAGAAGTTTTTCAATAGTTTTGTTAGTTTAAACCTGCTGCCTCTTAATTGTATAGAGTGACCCTGATTTTTGTGTTATATGAAGGGATAAATAACACTTCTCTATTCACTGTTTTATTCATAACACTGATGATTTTATAGATCTGTCATCTCAGCCCCTTAGGACTATGCAGCTTAAAAAAGAGACAGCTAGGCTACATCTAGACTGGCATGATTTTTCGCAAATGTTTTTAACGGAAAAGTTTTTCCGTTAAAAGCATTTGCGGAAAAGAGCATCTAGATTCACACGGACGCTTTTCCGCAAAAACACTTTTTGCGGAAAAGCGTCCGTGCCAATCTAGACACGGTTTTGCACAAGAAAGCCCCGATCGCCATTTTTGCCATCGGGGCTTTTTTGCGCAAAACAGTTTTTAGCTGTTTACACTGGCCATTTTGCACAAAAACATTTCCAGAAAAGGGCTTTTGCCCGAACAGGAACGTCAAAGCATTTGCGTAAGAAGCACTGATTTCAGACAGTAGAACGTCAGTGTTTTTGTGCAAAATCAAGCGGCCAGTGTAGACAGCTTACAAGTTTTTGCGCAAAAGCAGTTGCTTTTGCGGAAAAACTTGCCAGTCTAGACACAGCCCTAATGTTTAACTTATCTGCATACATAAGATGTTCCATACCCCTAATTATTTTGTTGTCCTTCTGTCCTTTCTCCCATTCTAGTACAGTATATCTTTTATGAGATGGGGCATCCAGAACTGCGCGCAGTATTCAATGTTTAGTTGTACCATACATTTATCTAGGGGCATTATGCTATTTTCTGTTAGATCTTCTCTCTTACCAGACAGTCTAACTCCTAATGCAGAAAAAGGGTGAATGGACTAATTCGTCCTTTGACCTTCGTGCTGCCATCCAGAGAGGTGGATCAATTCCATCAGTGGAAAACTCCCTTCCATTTACTATGCTGCTGTAGTGTAGACATGACCTTGGGCACGTCTAACAGTAGGAAAATAGAATCACTTGTATTCTAAATACTCCGTGCAAATAACCAATTCTTCACTTTTTATACCGAAAAAATTAAAATTACATTTTGGGTACACCTAAAATTATTTTTTTTCTAAATTGTTGAACTGAAAAGTTGAAGAAAATCATTGTTTAGTGGCATGCAAAATATTTTGTTTGACATTTTAATTTTTTTTAAATAAGTAAATTTCAAAATAAATTTGTTTGTATAGTCTTTGTTTAAAAATGTCAAAACAAAGTGTTTCGAATTGATGAAATATTTTTAGGGTTTTTAATTTCAAACTCAATCAATTTGGTGAATTCCTCATGAATTTGCAAAATGTTTCCAAACTGAATCTGCATTTTTCAGTGAAAAGTTTTGGCCAAAAAAACTTCACTCATCTCCAGAGTTACCTTCATTCTTTTAAAACATAATGTACCATGTTACATAAACAGTTAGAGATGTTGGGCAGGGATATTGGTTTCCAAGCATTACTTTTCCAGATAACTCACTGAAATCAGTAACATTACCAGTCCTGGACTGGACTGCAGGATTGGGGCCATGCCTAACAGTCCTATCCAGTACACATTGAAACTCATAAATTAGGATTAGAAGACACCTCAGGGGGTCATGTAGTCCAACCCTCCCACTCAAAGACGGACCAACCTCAATGGAAGACTTCTCTTAATTTCAAAAGATATCAGATTTAAGGGAACCAGTTACGGCTGAGCTGGTGTCCATATGTCAAAGATGGCCATGAAGAGAAGGAGAGTCAGAGAGAAGGATCAGAGTAGTCAGTACAGCTGGTACAAACAGGAAATAGTTAGGCTGGGGTTGGAGGCCAGAGATTAGAAAACAAGGTAAGAGGTGGAGTCTCAGCATGCCAGAAGAGTGCATGACTGCCTAGACAACTTCCTGTGGACCAATCAGAAGGCCTCAGGGTACTGTTGCTCTGGGCCCCATGGGCTGGCCCAGATCAACTCTTCTGGTGGCTAGGGGCTATTTGATTTTGTAGGGCCCCCTAAGCTTCAGGGTGAGGCCAAAAATGAGGGGTTCAGAGTGTGGGAAGGCACCATCTGGGGGGTGCAGGCTTTGGAGTGGGGCTGGAGCATTTTGAGAGTAGAAGAGGGCTCCAGGCTGGGATGAAGGTATTTTTAGTATAGAAGGGGCCTCAGGGTAGGAGACTAGGGTGGGAATGCAGAGTCTGGGCAGATGCGTGGGGGAGGCAGGAACCATTTTCCATGGGTAGCCAGCTTTTAAGCCTGTTCCCCCCTGCTGCCTCCCACAGTAGAGGGCAAGTGTGAGCCAGTGAAAAGCCGGCTCCCCACGGGCACTGGCTTCCGCAGAGATACCTGTCCTCTCTCCGCGCCCCAGCGCTGCTGCCTCTGATAGAGAACTTTCTGGGTGTCTGGCTGATGAGTCTTGCCCACATGCTCAGGGTTTAGCTGATCACCATATTTGGGGTCGGGAAGGAATTTTCCTCCAGGATAGATTGGCAGAGGCCCTGGAGGTTTTTTGCCTTCCTCTGTAGCATGGGGTACAGATCACGGCTAGAGGATTCTCTGCATCTTGGGGTCTTCAAAGTATTTGAAGGCTTCAATAGCTGAGATATAAGTGAGAGGATTATTCTGGGAGGGGTGGGTGAGATTCTGTGGCCTGCACTGTGCAGGGGGTCAGACTAGATGATCATAATGGTCCCTTCTGACCTTAAAGTCTATGAGTCTATGATAGAGAGGCAGCGGCGGGGGGGTGGGCAGAAGCCAGTACACATGGGACATGGCTTTCAACCCAACTCCCCACGCATATCCGCTCCTGTGGAGCTGCCTGCTCCCTGCACTGCTGCCTCTTTCTCAGACACAGCAGAGGGGGGCAGGTGGGAGCCAGTACATGCAGGGAGCAAGCATTTAAGCTGGCTTTTAGTGTGTGCTGGCTCTGTGGAGCCTCCTGCCCCCTTCCCCACCTCCTACAGAGGCAGCAGTGCAGGGGGAGCAGGAGGGAGCCGTTCTCCCCCATGCTGCTGCCTCAGTAGTAGTGTGGGGGGGGGGGAGCAGCTGGGATCTAGTACACGTGGGAAGCAGCTTTCAGGCCGGCTCCCTGAGCGTATTGGCTCCTGCAGAGCTGTCTGCTTCCTGCACTGTTGCCTCTTTATCAGAGGCAGCAGGGGAGGGAAGGCAGGCAGCAGCTGGTGCTCGTGTTTACACATTCACACAATTACACACTAGTTAACATCCCCAGGAGGAACAGCAGCATGTGGAGTTGCATTCTCCTTCCAGGCAGAGTCAGAATGCAGGGACTTTAGTGGCTGCAACTCAGGGCTCTGGAAAAGATCTGCAGTTTGGTGGCCTGGAGATCTTTTTTGTGGGGACCCCATTAGCCTGGGGCCCTGGTCTGTAACCCCTAAAACTCCTTTCTTAATTTGGCCCTTCCTGGCAGCAGTACTTTCTGAGGTCCCTATCTCCACAGTGCTCCTTGGATGTAGTGCTGAATGGCCTCTTAATAGCAACCTAAAGTCCTGAGTACCAGGTTCTAGTCCCATGGATTCTTACAGGATTATAGTCTAAACAGAAGCAGCTCAAGCTTCCCCAATATGTATTGATTAATTCTACCATTGCTGTGTTAATTGGTGATTCTGGAGCAGTCACACTTAAGTTAAGGAAAAATAGCTGGGAATAAATAACCCATCTTTTTGGATAATCAGGATTTGGGAACCTGATGTATGTCTTCAGTGTTAAGGCCTCATCCAAATTCCCCATGAAGGCATGATATGGCTCAATTTCTATCTATCTACCATCTTTCCTACTAGATTGATCTTCGTGATGATCCAAAAACTTTAGCAAGATTGAATGATATGAAGGAGAAGCCTATATCTGCGGAGCAGGGACAGAAGTTAGCAAAAGAGGTAAAGGGGACACTCGGGTGAGGGGAGAGAAGTGCTCTGTCTTGACTGCAGTTTTTCTCTTTATTAGCTAGTATCATACTTATTTTATAAAACCGCTATGTTAAATACTGTGAACAAGCAGACTCACTTAGGTGTTTTCCTTTCAATAACTGTGTAAATCTTTTCAATATGGAAGTGAATAATTATTATGAATTGGATAATTAATTAAAATAGGGAGGGGATGTACTAGATGACCTTTAATCATTACAAAATACTAACTTTTTTAAGTCAGGTAGATGTTACACATTTTTATTTACAGCCCATTTTCAGAAATGAATCTACAAGTTGGCCATGTAATTTTTTCTTCTTGTTAGGTTATTTAGCTGAAGTGTTTAAGAGTATACAGTCAATTCAAAACAAGTGCTCGTAACATGCTTTTTTCAGAAACAGAACCTAACTAAATGAATTCAAAAACTATTGCCAAAAGACCAAGGAAAGGAGTAATTTTCTTTCCAGAATAAGAAAAATATTGGGATAACTTTTCTAGGTCAAACATGACTTTGGGAGTGTTTCAATATGCAAACAAAAAAACCTCAAGAGCTAATGAATAAATCTGAATATACAGCTATTAATTTTTTTTTTTGACAGATAGGAGCCTGCTGCTATGTGGAGTGTTCAGCTTTAACGCAAAAAGGACTGAAGACTGTTTTTGATGAAGCTATAATAGCCATTTTAACTCCAAAGAAACATACAGTGAAAAAAAGAATAGGATCAAGATGCATTAACTGCTGTTTGATCACGTGAGAGACATTTGACAATGGCCATGCCTACTGTGAATTTCTATCAAAATGTAAATGATATAATACATAAGGGTGCAGAACATAGAAGTTTGTAAGCTAAACTTGGGTATTTAACCTCTGAAATCAATGAAATCCAGAGGAAGAAAACTAAAACCAACCAAACTCTAGTAAGAAGCAGCCACCATCTTTTACAAATACTTTATTTGAACTGTAAGGTACAATTTCTCAGGGGTTAAGAAGTTTAGCACAGGCAACAACAGCAGCATATAATGCTGTAAGTGGAAATACTCGACCTAAAAACATTGAATTGATTTCAGTAGTCTCTTGGTCTGACCACAAACATTTCTGTCCAGTCTTTATGGAATCTGCACAAAGAAATACTTTCTCTTTGCCCCAGTTATCTGCTCTTATATGTAAGCTGCTTCCGATTCCAGTATATCCACAGAGGTGCAATAATGAGGCCAGCCACGTAGCCAAAGGTAGCTCCGAGGGAACAGGAAATGGGCCATATCTGAGGGCAGAAAACATGGTAAAAATAGAGAAACAAGGAAAACATTGTTTGAGCACAAGTGCAGTGCAATTTAAATACTGAAATGTGGTACATCTTCTAAAGAGAAGCCGGATGTGCTTTCTTAATGAATGCAAAAAGTGTAACAATCATACATGCATTTATCATGAACACTAAGTATTGTACAGTTTTTAACTAATATTCATTAAAATGTAACCAGCATTCTGGCTACTGAAGATTTAGTGTGATACTCCTAAAGCCATCTGAGAAACTTAAATGTTTGTGTTACATGAAGTTTGGGTCAGATTTATTGAAAAATGATTCAATTTTTCTGTATACCTTTTGAGACTTTATATCTGCTTTAAGTCGCAGATAACCATATCCAGATGGAAATGTGGATATCCATGGCTCAGTTTTTTACAAATACGGATGTGGATGCAGATACAAATTTTGTATCTAGAACCTGCAAATTTGCAGATTTCCACTTTACATCCACATCTGCAAATGTGGATTCAGATAACCATGGATCATTTTGCAGATGTGAATACAAATGTTTTATCCATGCAGAGCTCTACACATTTTACACATAGCTCATCAATCAAAAAGCAGGCCCAGTTAAATGCAGTTCCCCCAAAGGTTTAGTGCTTAGAAATTCATTTAATTCCCTAGTACAACAAGAATTGGCTCAATATGGTCAAAACTCATTCTCACACTGCCTCCGGTAACAGGGAAGCAGTAGAGAGGATTTTTATTTGGAGCTGCGGGGTAGGGGGAATCAAAAAAGTATTTAAATTAAAGACTTAATTTGGCTATGATGTGGTGGCTAGAGTATAATTACTGCCCAATAACATCCAGTCAAATGAAGAGCCTCACTGTATTGGCGACAGATACAAGTTAATTCCTTTTGCCGTTACAATGGTCACTCTAGGTTTTGCCAGGATAACCTTTATTGTGCCTACTGAACAATGGTCTCCACTGAGGCAAGTATACCTTGCACTGTTGTTCTCCTGTCTTGAAGCTGGAGAAGACAATTGGGCATCATAGGAACTACCAGTGCCTCACTCCCTAGCTTTTTACTCCAGATTTTGGCTTGTGATTCAGGAGTAGGGTCCTGCCAAATTCAGAACCATGGAAAAATATGCCATGGACTATGGAATCTGGTTTCCTACTGTGAAATTTGTAGAGCTCTGCACAAATTCAAATCTGTATTCATGGATGCAGATACCAATGGATATAAATTAGCATCTGCAGAACTACAGTGGCAAAAGGAGCAGAAGATGGGGCCACTGCTCCCAGGAACCAGTGCCCCATGCTGGTAACTCCTCTGGCACAGCTATACCATCATCAGCCCTGCCTCAGTTCTTTCCACACAGCTTTATATGCTCCTGTCCAGAGGCATATGCACAGGGCTGGGGGCAGTACAGCCACACTAAAGAATCTACCAGTGCTGGCTCATGGGAGCAGCAACTGCCTATTTTGCTCCTTTCAATTCCTGGGACAGCCCTGAGGTTCTATGGATACTAATTTATATCTGCAGATATCTGTATCTGCAGATCCACATTTGTATTCATGCAGGGCATGAGAAATCTGGTCTTTTGTGTCCTTTTACCGTATATTACATAGATTTCATGGGAGAGACCAGCATTTCTCAAATTGGGGGTCCTGACCCAAAAAGGAACTGCAGAGGAGGGGGAGGGGTCACAAAGTTATTTAAAGGGAGTCACAGTATTGCCATCTTTTCTTCTATGCTGACTTCTGAGAAGCGTGGCTGGAAAGTGGTGGCTGTTGGCGAATGCCCAGCTCTGAAAGCAGTGCCCCACCAGCAGGTGGCAATAACAAACTATGCCATCCTTCTGCATTGCTGCTCATGGCAGTTCTGCCTTTAGAGCTGGAACCCAGGCCAGAAGCTATCGCTCTCTAGCAGCCCAGCTTTGAAGGCAGTGCCATCACCAGCAACAGTGCAGAAGTAAAGGTAGCAGTACCACCCCTTCACTCCAAAATAACTTTGCAACCCCACAGAATTCCTTTTGGGTCCAGACCCCTCCAATTACACCACTATGAAATTTCAGACTTAAATAGCTGAAATCATGACATTTACAACGTTAAGGTCATAGGATGTTTAGCACTCTTCTGAAGTCAGCTTTTTCCTAGCTCTGTCCATTACATCCTTCTGGTTTGGGAAAGCATATTTCCCTCCTAACATCAGATGGGAAATTTAACTGCGAATAAGTATGCTTTGGTCCTTCGCTGTTTCACCTTCACATTCCTTATTGTGTGCAGTTTTATAAGTATTACTTGGAAGCCTTTAGGAGTGTAGCAAAGATGACTATAAAAGAAAGAGGTGCCTTAGGTACTGTTTTACTGACCCTGTTTCACTTTCCATTCATGGACTCAGTTTCTTCTATTTGGTACTTTTCTTCAATAGTGTCATGGCTGCTGCCTCTTTTAAACCAAAGACTCGCTCATTTTCATTAACAGCATTGCATCTCTCTTGTATAAAGCCTTGATGTGTTCACATTTGGTAATTACATATATTTAAAAATAGTGTGCTGCATTTTGTAACCATGAATAAGACCATGCTTCAACTGGATCTTTGCATTCCCATTTTAAGGTTGGAATGAACTTCAACATGACATGTTCCAGGATTTCACAGGTCATTCTACATGTTTACTAAGCAAAGATTTCTGCAATGTCTTACCTTCTGTAGGAAAGCGCCTCTTGCAGTACCTTTAGTGGTAAGAAGAAACCATTTGTATCTCAGCCAAGTCGACATTTTCTTGATTAACTGGGCATTTTTTCTGCGTCCAGTTCACCAACTGAGGCTATGTCTACACTATGGGTTTTTTCCAGGATACCAGAGGTATCCCAGAAAAACTCCGCTACATCCAGGGAATACGTCTGCTCTTCTTTTTTTTTTTGTGGAAGAGCAGATGCGCTCTTTCAAAGTCCTGTCTTCCTCCTCCCACGAAGAAGAAGGGCTCTTCTGAAAGAAGAGGATTTTCCAAAATTTGGCCCAGTGTAGATGGGCCAAATTTCAGAAAAGCCTCTTCCGAAAAAACTATCGGAAAAAGGTACGCAAATTGCAGAGTGCAATTTGCATACTTTTTTCTGATAGATCATTGTAGTATAGACATAGCCTGAGTCATTTGTGACCCCTTAATTACAAGTCTTACCTACATTAGGTAAATTCAAGTCCATAAGGCCTCATCAGCTTTTCACAAGTACAGGTTTGATGTTCCTGGTGCATTTTGAAATCTTTAATATTTTCCCTTAGGGTATGTCTACACTACCACCCTAGTTCGAACTAGGGTGGTAATGTAGGCAACCGGAGTTGCAAATGAAGCCCGGGATTTGAATTTCCCGGGCTTCATTTGCATATTGCCGGGCGCCGCCATTTTTAAATGTCCGCTAGTGCGGACTCCGTGCCGCGCGGCTACACGCGGCACGGACTAGGTAGTTCGGATTAGGCTTCCTATTCCAAACTACTGTTACTCCTCTTGATATTGTATTGCAGAAGTTTATATAATCCATACTATTAATGTTTAAACCGGGGCTCTTTGACCTCTGGAATCCTTCTCTGGCATTTAGCAACTGGCAGAAATGAGAGGGAGAAAAGTAAAAAAATGCACACACTTTTCCTAGCAGCTAAGTGGAAGGGGGCAAAAAAGATAAAGAAATGCCACCCTGCCAGTAGCACAAAGGGAAGGATAATGGGCCAAATCCTCACCCTGATACAACCTTTGCACCAGGCATAAAGGAACTGTAAAGACAGCTTTACTTAGCCTCCTGAGGATTCCCCAAACGGGGAAATAATCAGCATGTACAGATTGAGCATAAGTACGTTGTACTCATCTTCCTCAGAGCCTCTTGGATAAGGAGTGCAAATGGGGTTAAGAATATTGCCAAAGCCCTTCTGCATGCACCCTCCTGACCCTAATCTTCTGGAACGGCCCCTGAAATTGTCTTGGGAGCCAGGTTCAATTTACAGGTGCCCAAAGGCTCTTCTAAGTTGAATTAGCTGCTAGTTGGCCCTAGGATTGAGAAATTGTAAAGATGGCAAAGTGGATCTGTACACCCTGAATACTGCATTAACTGGAGCCATTAAACAATTATAGCAGAACTTCCTCCAATTGTGATATCTGTGTCATGGCATAAATGACTCATAAAAACACTGTCATGACACAACAAGCAGCAACTCTAACTTCATTGAGTCCATAAGGGCTCTCCTGATCTTCAAGGCTAAGTATCACTGCTCTCGATTATCTCTTGGAACCCCATTCTCATGGGTTCCAATCATTTTCTGCTTTGCCTGTTTGAATCAACTTAATTGTCTTGGTCAGGCTGGATTCTCTCTAGTTTATTCATATACCTTCTGTATTTGATAGGGTTGCCAAGTGATTTCAGAAAAAAATACCGACCAAAAATAATTAAAAAAAAAAAACCCACGCCAGGAAAAATTTGTTGGGGGAAAAAAAAAGGACCCCAAGAGTTGTTAAGCAACACCATGGTCCCTTTAAAAACCACAGGGGAACTGTCTGGCCAGGCACAGGGAGGCAAGATGGCAGGCGAAAAAGCCTCACCACTTGATTTTTAAAGCGGCCACGGTGTTTTGTTTTGTTTTGCTTAACAACTCTCGGGGCTGAGTGATCATGCAAAACAAACTTAATTAGACTTTATAACAGGTGTGTGGGGGAGTTTCCAGTTAAATAGCAGGGGGTTAAATACGTTTTTATAAATACACTGTCTTTGCTGAAAATACCCCAAGCTCCCAGAGCCTGCACCCCCTCCTGTCGCCAAATTCCCACCCCAGTCTCTTGCCTCAGCCCAGATCCTGCCTCCAAACTCCCTCCCAGAGCCTTAGGCAGGTAGAGGTGGATGGTCTCCAACGTGCCCCCCCCCCAGCTGGGAACCGCTCCAACCCCGGGCAGGGAGTCCCCCACCCTGCTCTGCACTCGCTAGGACCCAGGAGGCGCTGGGGATGGGAGTCACGGCTGGAAGTCCTGCCGTCTCAGCAGATACGAGGAGAGCAATCTCTGGCTCCAGCCCAGTCGCAGGAATCGACTTGCCACCGCTGCTTGCGGGGACTCTGGGGCCAGGCTCCAGGCCGGATCCCCAAAGCCCGGCGGGGGCTGCTGTGGGGCCCCAGAGCCTGGGCTGCAGCCAGGAGGGGGAATCTCCGGTAGGGCCAGTCCCGCTGCTCCCCAGGAGCCTCTCCCAGGGCACTACCCCCAGCCTGCCCAAGCCCTGCCTGGCCCAGCCCCTGCCCCAAGGTGGGCAGCACTTGCAGGGGGCAGGTAAGAGAGACGACCCCCCCCCCCCGGGAGCAGTGTCCCGGTGCCCCCAGGCTGCAGGGGAAGGGTTTGGCTCTAGGCTGCTCCTAGGCCTCCCAGTCTGCAGGGATTTTGGCTGCCTTGGTTGAGTGGGAGATTAGTAATCTCCACCCTTCTGGGTTGCCAGTCTGTTTCCATATTGATCCAGACAGCCCAGCATTTTCGCCTTCTGGCCGGGAAAAAAAGCAGAAAGTACCAGACATTTTAGGTATCCGGTATTTTCTGAATTATTTTTTACTGGACAGAAGGCGAAAATACCAGATTGTCTGGTTCAAAACCAGACACCTGGCCAGCCAAGTATTTGAGTTAGTTTCCCTTTGCTTCCCCATACCATGTATCAAATATCTTGTTGGATACATGCGAAAAAAATCTAAGCAGTAAGTACAATAAGTCTAATTAAAATATATGTGAGTATTAAGATCATACAGATTGCAGTTCCCCCTCAAAACTTCTTCTAGTCCTCGGAATTGTAGAGGATTGGACACAACTTAGTTTATTTTCTATTCACTGCTCAACAGGAGTTAGGCAGCTGTCTCTGCAGCCTCTATCTTCACTGGTTTCCTTATGAAGGTTGGGTAGGCACAGGTAAATAGGAAGGTAGGCTGTATCACGGCTTCAGGTCAAAGAGAGGGGGAAACTGCTTGTTGTGAGGTGGGAAAAGCTGGGCCCTCCTTCAGACAACTATCAAAAACTGTCCTGCTTCTGAACTGCCAGAATAAGTATCATCCAGCATTACCACAAAAACCCAAGAAAACACCCAAATCCCATAAGATCTATGGAAGATGGACAATTCTAAGGTGTGTGAGATTATGAATCTGAATTGAACAGCTGCTTGAAAAAAAACCCTAACATCCAGCCACCAATTATCAGCACAAAAGCACCATTTTAAGGGAAAGAGCATTGTCCAGTGGCTAGAACACAAGACAGGCATTCCTGATTCTATTCCTTGCTTGGCTACTGACTTATTCTGTGACTATGGGCAAGTATCAGTTTCTTTGTGCCTCTACTTTACCATCTATAAAATACATATAGCCAGTGCTTTTTTTGTAAGAAAAACGGTGCTAGTATTCCTGGGGCAACGTTGTTGAGAAAAACAAAACCAAAAAAGGAAGCTTGCTGAGCAAAAAAAAAAAAAAACTGCCTCTTTGAAAGCCAAAATGCCACGCTGGGAGCCGGTAAGAAAAGCGCCAAGCATCCAGGCTTCCGTCAGGAGCCAAGCCGCCCCAGGAAAATAGGTGCCAGTACACGAGAGAAATGCCATTCCTTTTCTTTGTGCTGGGAAGATAGGTGACGGTATGCCGTTCTGGGCTGTACCATCAGAAAAAAAGCACTATATTTAACACTTGTCCTTCTATTCAGTTAAGACTCAAGAAACCCTTGTGAGAAGGCATTATAAAAATGCAGGTTACTATTGGTTTTCGCTTCCAGGGGCTATTAGCAGTCCATAAATGGCTGCTCTGACTTATATTGGGTATCTGGCCCTGCACTCAGAAGCCTCTGTATTTGGGGAAGGTAAAGATAAACACTGCTCCCATCATGCACTTGGCTTGCATTGCATGCTTGTTGTCTGCAGCTGGGAAGATCTGGACGAAGATGACAGAAGGGGTAAATATTTTATATTGGTTATGAACTTTTATTCCATAAAAGCACGCAAACATTCAAATTCTGAGTGAGGGTCCTTTGTAGTGTCCTGGACACCTATCAACTCCCACTGCCTTCAGTGAGAAAGGAGTATGTTCAGTATATCTCACAGGCAATTCTTAGTAGTTTGTAGGATTACATCGAAGTAAATAGCTCCACAGAACCATATACCTGGATAACAACACTGGAATTCATAATAACTGCATGATTATTTTGCCATTTAGGAAATGGAAGTTGCATACAGGCAATGCTGGCAGCAACAGCTATCGTTAAAATTGCTTAGTGTAGTGCATATAAAACAGGCAGTTATGTACTAGGAAAACAGGGGGTTATTTTTAAAGATGCAAACAGTAGATAAAGTGAGCAACTGTTAAGTGGTACTTACAATTTTTAATAAACTAAGTCCATTCTTTAGACTTTGGAAAGTGCACTTCTTTGATTCCTGAATTATAACTTTAATTTTTGTGCTTATTACTTGACAAGATCAAGCTACAGCTATCAATTAGGGAGCTATGTAATACAATTACATAAAATTCAGTTAGAAACTGACTGAATTACACAGTGATTTTTTTCCCCTTGGCACTTATTATGCCTCATAGGTTTACATGTTTAACTTGTAGTGTTATTTCAATATATGCTTTAACTTTTTTTTTTGGAAGGGGGAATGGTTTGTATGCATTTCTTCACTAAACTTTGTGTGGTCACTGTTTAAACTGGCTTTTGCAAGATACCCATTTCCCATTATTAAAGACTGACATTAACTAAGGAAAAAACCATTAAAAAACATACCCCATAAAAGGAAAAGGTGGTCCACACCTCCTACTGCATCTCAAAGCACATTTGGGTCCAGTTTTTCACTTTTTCTATCCAATACCCTTTTAAAAAAGCCTTTATACTAATTAATAAACCCAGGAGTGAATACAAACTCAGCAATATTGTGCTAAGAATAGCACTACGAAGGCAATTTCCCATACCTTTTGATATTCATATTTCCATATCAAATAGTGTGTATGAGACTCATCCAGCCTGACTTAATTTTCTTCATTTAATGCTGATCCTACAATTGATTGGTAACTGCTTTTTACTATTACATATACCCATTTCTACTTCATCTCATTTGATTAATTTGTTTTTACCCATGAAAGCTCATGATCTAATATAGTTGTTAATCTCTAAGGTGCCACAAGAATTAGAGTATGTCTAGACTAGAGTTGGTGGTCCAATTTTAACTCTACTTGATTGATTGCTTCAATTTTAGTTAACACATAGATTTACTTGAGATGCTTCACTGATGTTTGTTCCAGAGTGTATCTAGGCTAGTATTTACAGTTAAAGGAGTTAAATGAAGCTTGATGGCAATCCATTCACTTGAATGAAAGCAGAATCACAAACTCTACGGCTGCGTCTAGACTGGCATGATTTTGCGCAAATACTTTTAACGGAAAAGTTTTTCCGTTAAAAGTATTTGCACAAGAGAGCGTCTATACTGGCATGTGCCTTTGCACAAAAGATTTGCTTTTGTGCAAAAGCATCCGTGCCAATGTAGACGCTCTCTTGCGCAAGAAAGCTCCGATGGCCGTTTTAGCCATTGGGCTTTCTTGCACAAGAAATTAACTTGGCTGTCTACACTGGCCCTCTTGCACAAGAATACTTGCGCAAGAGGGCTTATCCCTGAGCAGGAGCATCAGAGTATTTGCGCAAGAACCACTGATTTTGTACAGTATAAAGTCAGTGTTCTTGCACAAATACTCGCGGCCATTGTAGACAGGCAGCAGGATTTTGCGCAAAAGCGGCCCAAAAACTATATGTATTTTAGAAAATGTGTCTGAATATGTATGTGTCTGTTCAAGAACTCCTCCTAAACAATAAGATATAGGACCACCAAATTTGGTATACAACTTCCTCTTATAACAAAGCAAGGTAAGGGGTTGATTGTGCCAGGAAAATGGGATTGCTTCTCATAAAACCATATAGAAAAGAGACAGAATCAGGCAGGTGAAAGGGGCTGGTTGGGAGTCCCCCAACCCTGAGCCTCCCCTCTGCGCCCTTTAGGGAGGGCAGGGGAGTTAAAGCCCTCCTTCCCTGTTTTATATGGTCACATTGCTGGCTGTTCCCCAGGGGGAGAGTGCACAGTTTTTTCCATTCCTCACTCTGGCTGCGGAGTGCAGGGAACAGAGGAACCTGGAGAGGCGCTTCTCACCTGGCCCCAAGGTGCTGTGGTGAGAGAGCAGGCTAGAGTAGTCTTTTTGCCCCAGGGCAGCCTGTATCAGGGATGTTAACTAGTGTGTAATTATGTAAACATGTAACCTCTGGAATTTTTAGCAGACAGACATGGGGAGGGAGAGTAGGTGGGAGCTGGTGCTTGTGGGGAGCCAGTTTTTAAGCCTGCTCCCTACAAGCACTGGCTCCCGCTTGCCTTCCCCTGCCGCCTCTGAAGAGGGGCAGGCAGTTCCAGGTGAGCCAATACGCATGGGGAGCCGCTTGAAAACCACTTTCTGTGTTTAGCAGCTCCTACCTGCCTTCCCCCTCAAGAACTGGCTCCCATCTGCTGCCCCACACTGCTGCTTCTGTGAGAGGCAGTAAAGGGGGAGGGGACAGGCAGCTCTGTGGAGTCAGCATGCACAGAGGCACTGGCTCCTGCTCCCCCTCCCGCTTCTAATACAGAGCCAGCAAGGGTGCATGTGTAGTCGTTAAGATTAACCGATAAGCTTGGCCTTATTGGTTAATTGTATAAATGACTACACACTGACATCCCTAGCCCACATACTGAATCTCTCATCCCCAACCCCACCTCAGACCAATGATTTAAATGAAGAAAACCAAAAATTAATTAAGGACCTGAGCAACACTCAGTAAATCTTCTAGTACTGTATAAATAGGAGTAGCACGAGGGTCTCTTCATTCCTTTCTGATGTTTTTATGAGAGAAGTTACCACAGTAAGTGAAATATCGGTTTCCAGATCTATTAGATGCTAACAATGATGATGTCTAAAGACTGCACTAAGTTACGTATGTTAACTTAGGAACAGACCTAATAACTTATCAGTTTGGTGTTGAAAAATATAATAAAACCAAGACGGTCACTTTGATAATCCAATCTCTGTCAGAATCTCTCTGCTTAGGACTAGTCTACATGATAAAGTTATGTTGGCTTAGCTATTTTGATCAGAGGTATGAAAAATCTAGTCTCCTGAGTGGCGTAGTTAAGTCCACGTCTCAGGGAAAGTGGATTACTTACACTGATGGAAAAAACCCTCCCTCAGCCTTGGTAACATCTACAGTGTAATGTTTCAAATATAGATGAGCCTTATAAAACATTAGAGCTGTTGCTGCTGTAGCACTTCAGAAAAGACACTCCACGACAGTGATGGGAAAGGCTAATCCATTATAGTTAATTCAACCCCTCGAAAAGCAGTAGCTATGTCATTGGAACTGAGCTAGCACTGCCTTCAATAGGGGTTAAGTTAGCATAGCTACGTCTGTCAGGGATATGGATTTTTCCCACTTCAGAGAGAGATTATGCTCATTTAAATCAATGAAGAATGGGTTGCTGGGAATACTAATTGTGCCTATGGTGTTGGTTTGTAGCTATGCCACCTTGTGGTGCAACTACTGGGTCTCAAGCTCTTCAGTATGGAGGTGGTTCAGTAACCTTGCTGCGGCAAGAACTTATGCTGGTGATTGAAGTAGAACTCTTGCCTTTGAGTCAGTACCGACCTGTGTGCAGGCTGCCCCGGGGAGAGAGAACTACCCCAGCCCTCTCACACTGCAGCAGCTTGAGGCCTGGTCACAGTGTTAAAAGGCACTGTGCTCCGCTTTCAAGTGAAACATAAAACAGAAGTCTTACCATCTATGGAAGTGGTAGGCAATAAACGGCCCATAGGCCAGATGCAGTTTACTGGGGATATACCCTGGAAGGCTTCCAGACCTTTTATTTACTTAGGAGGCCAGGCGCTAACTCTAGCAAACTGCATCTGGGCCATGGGCCTAGCTTATTATCCACACCTAATTTATGGCATCCTTCTAAATAACAAGTAACCTGAAACACAGTAAATTTTGAAAGAATGTGCAAGTACTAAATCTTCCTACTTTTTTATTGTTTGTAATCCCATTTTCCTATTTTAAAATGTTTTCTCCCCCTCTCTCCAGTTGCTGTGTAAGACCGCAGACTGACTGTATCCACAGTGCTATCCAAGTAAATAAACTGAGAAAATACTGAAGTAATTTTGTCTCTAGGTTTAAGTACTACTTTAACAGGTACAAAAAAATCCAGACACCAGTGAGAATTTTAAGATGACTGTATTCTTTTAAAGGTCTCACAGCACTTTGTCAGACTAGAGATATTAAAACCAATGTCTGGCCAATTTCCAACTTCAATAATTATTTTGCCTATTTAAATTCTACAGGTACCAATAGTCTACGTTATCCATCACCATGCATGACTCTTATATCAAGCAACTATGTGCTATCACATTCTGCCTCAATAGTAATATTTCCATAGTGGATAAAAATTATTTCCTGTACCTATCCAGGAGGATTTTGTGAAGCTCACAGTAATTAACTAGTATATATAACATGAAATTCTGACATGGAAAATATTGAGAGAGTCCTGAAACTTATCAACACCTGCAGAAAAGGAAGTTTTTCTGTGTGTTAGATCTATCACAACATTACCATTGTGTATCATGGAGTTAGAGGCACCTAGATTTTGCATACAACATTCTTTGGATATTTTCAAAACCTATGGTAGCTTTATTTAAAAAAAAATACAATTCTCAGAAAAACAATGCATCCTATAAATCTTACTTAACAAAATCTTGTGATGTGTATCAAATCCTTATTTTACTATTCAGGTAATATTGTAATGTGCTGAAATATTTATCTTGGGAAACATACCGCAGATATCTCTGGATTTTACAGAAATGAAATTTACAATACTGATGTGCAAATCCTTACTTTTATACAAATTTTACCTGAGTTAAGATGGCAAGATTGGTCCCTGTGCCCATCAAACATTGTAAGCCTATGCCTATGTCTTGCCATTTACACACTTATAGGAAGATGAGGTATTGTTTATTTGTTGCAAATATTGGAAAGGCACTAAATCATACAAGAATTTGGTTACATTACATATTTCTGATTAACAGAGGGTCTAATAGAAAGACACAATCATTAAGACCCCACTTTTGATTTTCTGTCTGTAGTTTAGAAGTGCTTTACATGAATCATTTAAAAAAATCATTTCCATTTGAAAAGATTGTTCAGACAGTGAAAGAATGTTAACATTTTATTTTTAAAACTATATTTTGTTCCTGTTAGTAAAGCTGATGATTGTTTATAATGTAGGCTTTTAAAAATCAATGTATGTAATTTTTTTCAGATATAAACAGGCCCACTAGTCTGTATATCCCCTTGTATGCGATACTTTTTCAAAATTTAACTCTAAAAAATAAAGTGCAGATTTTTGGAGACATTTGTATTCTGTTTTTATTTTAAAACCTTGGTTTTTCTGTTTAGATGACATATGTGGTTCATGACGAGGTAATGTGTCCAAGATTAGTGGTGTGTCCAGCTTTCTACGTTTTTTGAGACTACAAATCCTTCCTATTTAAATGCAGAGCATGTAAAAGTTTGTAGCATTTAAAAAAAGTTAATTATGGTGCAAAACACTAAAATATCTCATCTTAATTTTAAAATTGCTCAGTCATGGTCTGCCTTTGTGATTAGAGGCAAATGGTTTAGATTTTCTGCACTTCCGTTCCCCAATTGTACACTGGAGATACTGCATAAGGATATTGAGGATAAATACACTAGAAAATATGATGCACTTTTGGAGATCTATTGATGGAAAAGCACTATAACAAATATAGACATTTTTAAAATTAAATCTTAACCATTGGTGATGAAGCTCCTAGATCCTATGCTTCTGGTAGCGGTAGGTTGAATATTATCTCACCCCATCTGGAGGATACAGCAACTTTCTGTCTAATTGCTCACCTCAGTGGTTCACTATAGCACTAAATCAGGGCTTCTCAACATGCGGCCCATGACCTGTTTGCAGCCCATGGTGCAGTTTGGATTTACGCAGGACTCAGCACATGGCCCGCGGGTGGGATCCTTTGAACATGGCCTCCACTAGGAACACACTCTATAACGGTCAATATAATGGTCGTCTGATGTGTGTTTTAATAGGTAAATTCTTAGACTATCATTGCTCATTAAAAGTGCTGTCGGATGGATAGAAATGGGGTAAATATTGCATTTTATTAATATTAGCAGAACTGACTTAAATGGGGCCTGCGTGTTGTGAAGTCTTGCCGTAATCTTTGTATTCATACCCATCAGTGTGAAAGAAGCTATTTGCAAATATATTTGCCTGTACATGCAACCACACTAAAGTTGCGGCTCTCAGCATGTGTTGCTGTGAGTATCATTGTGGCCTTTGGGGCTTCCAAAGTTGGGTAGCCGTGGTCTAAAACCTTTACTTCAGGGGCAAGACATAGTCTGATTTAGCCACTCATATCATTGCCATAGCAGAGGAAAAGGGAGTTGAAAAATCTCCTGAGCAGTAGTAGCCTCTCTGGACAGATAGGCAAAAGATAGTATCTGTCTTTTATTACATTCTGGTAGCCATCTGACTTCTTCCCATCACACACTGAACAAGGTATAAAAACAGTTGAACTGTAAACTTTATCCACACAGCCACTGGCAACATATCTGAAAGAAAACTTTCTTGCCATTCATTCCTCAGTCTTTCTACTGAGATTATTAATCAGGGTGCCAGATGATGTGAACTAGTGTCCACAAAGAATTAAACTAACAACTCATTTAACATAGTCACTTAAAATTACTTTTAAAACGGGACCTCAGAAAGATGGAAGTGGCAGCATGAGTATTCCCGTGTTAACTGCAGAAGCACACTCATTCACCTGACAGAGAGAAAGCTAGGAGAGAGTACTCTATTCAAATTAGTACACTGGAAACTTCTACTTCAACAATGAGAAGAAAGAAGGGGAAAAGATGGCAGTAATTGTCAATTGATACTAACTTTACTTGGGGCCACTTTTGTTGGAAAATGCCTAATGAGAACTTCAGAGGTAGATCTAGAGATGACTTATTCTGACTCTCACATCCAGATAGTCTGGAAAAGGATTTTGGATTTGGTGAAGTATTTGCTAAATCCTGAGCTAATGAAAATACACATCTGTCAGTTATACAAAGCTTGTTTTGAGATATACATCTGCTTATATGTAACTGCTCTAACTTTGATAAATAGATACCATTTAATACTTATTTTAAATCAGAGCAGTACATTTGTGCACTTGCTGAACTTCAGAGACTGTAGCAGTTTTGAGGTTACCTAATCCCAGGATTTGTAACAGAGCCAAAGGTCAGCACTTAAATTCTGCTTGTGATGCTTCTCCACACACATGGTTAAACATAATGCACTATTAAATTAGAGTTAGACCCTTCCTGCAACATTCATTAAAGCCGTGGTGTCCAACCGGTTCTGAAGCAGTAACCATTGTAGTGGCCACTGCTATAGCCAACTAGCCACATTCAACCAGCCAAACAGCCATATTGTTCAAGCCAACTAACCACACTCAACTGGCAAAATAGTCCACACGTGGCCAGTGGCTAGCGTTTGTACACCATGTCATTAAAGAAAGAATGGCCTGATTTCTAATGCAAGACCAAAGTCCTGTAAGCCATTTTATAACACAGCAAAGCTTCAGCTACACTAGCCAATGAATATCTGTTAGCTCCTCCTTTTGCAACAATTTAGTTTAAATATAATCCATTGGAAAAACACTAGAAGTGTTTCGAATCTTGCTGTGCACAAGCCAAATAAGTAATGTTTCTGATAAATTCAGTTCATTATTAGGGTTAAAGTGAGCAGAATGCAATGAATTTTGTATGAGGGTCACAGAATGGCCGTTTCCACACAAGTGTTTCACAACCAACATTCTCAAAGCAAATAAAGGTCTCTGGTTTTCTCCTTTAGTCCTAACAATCACAATTTCATAATGCTGAAGTACACAGTCTAGATGTGAGTATTAGTTGAGGAACAGCTTTTAAACATAAAATTATGGAAAACAGATTGTGATTTTTAGTATGATACATCTTTATGAGGAAAATTATTTTTTGCTGATTTCATTTTATTATCACTTACTTCATAGCTCATCTCCATAGAAAATGCTCTTTATTTAAGACTGCATTTTTAAAGATATTTGTATGGGGAAAGAGGTTTGTTCCATTTGTGGATTTCATGGCTTAACTTTTTACATAAAAAAAAGAAAGTTAACAGATTAATACTAAGCAATGGAGGAAAAGAAGGTGTGGGCCAGTGCTAGTGGCACACAATTCTGATCAATTTTCGAAACACTGATTTCTATTACCCCTATAAATTCAATCTTTGTAATCTGATTACAATAGAGTTGCATCAGAAACTACAACAACATTGTTTAAAATGTGTTTTTACCATGCTCGTGAATTGTGCTAAAGCCTCTAAGAAGTATAAAACCCATACAAATCCTTGCTCATAACAAGAATTTAAATAATCACTAATCTCCTGCACTGAAGCAAAGGAGCTCCCATAGCACAGAGATCTGTGACCACTGAGTTACAGCAATAAAATTCCAGATACTAAGCCAATTTCAGTGTAATTAAAGGAAGTTTGGCATAGAAAGTAATGCAAATTAATAAAGAGTTGCCCTAATTCTGCCCATATTAGGTCTTATCCACTATCCAAAACAACTAAGGCAACAACTGGTCTACCATATGAATTTAGGTCGAATTTAACCACAGATTGAATTTGTAAAGAATGAGTCCATGCCACCAAGCCCATTTCATTTATTTTAAGAGCCATTAAAGTCAATTTCAGTACTCCTGCATTTCATGAGAAATAATGCTAAATTCGACCTTGCATGGTCAATTTTACAGTATTGAAGACGCAGTGCTTTGAAAGTCAAACTTCTTGGCCTCTGGGAGGTGTCCCACAATGCTCCACAATGACCACTTTGGACAAGACTGTACTGTATACTACTGTAAAGTTGGCCATGCAATACTAAAATAGATTTTAAAGGTCCTTAAAGTCAATGAAATGCGGTTAGTGGTGCGGACTCATTGTTTATAAATTCAACATAATGCGGCTTCACATCAATTCCCAGTGAAGTAAGCAAAGGAGGATGCCCAGAATAAAGTACAAGTTACAGGACTGAGCGCACTGATTTTAAGCTTTCATCAAAGGAACCCCATAAATTATATAATAAATGATGCTACCAAGCACCTACCCTCATGAGGAGGGAAAGGAGGAACATGCTCTAAGGTTTAGAATATGTAGTTGCAGGGAGTCAAGTCAAACTTCATTCTTAAGCTACTAAATCGCACATCTGTTACTCTAATTTCTTAGGACATTTATGACATTTTAGTAAAGATGTAATTATACTAATATAAAGAAAGGCTTTTGACACAAAGGTAACCTATTCGGCTGCTGCTGGAAAAAAACTGAGGATAAATCACTAGGCTTCAGGAGAATGAAAGAGATTTGAACACTGGCTGCCCTATTAGATTCTGGAAGAGGAGATTTCTGACCTCCATCTGTTTAATTGCTGAAGGATTTAGTGAAAACAGCACCTTACTAGTATGGAATGCAGCAGCATTTTCTTTCTAATTATACCAATAGATATTACTAAGAATCATCTCAGAGCATTTACATAACAGCTCAAGAGATCATTTCGTCATGTCAATTTAAGTCAAATGGTATCATGCAGACTGCTGAATTTACAGATTTTTCTGCAGTGCCAGCTTCCCATTTTTTTACTATGCAACAAAGTAGCTGTTATTTGCCAGTGTTTCCTTTGAAATCTTAAGGTACATTTTCAGCAGAGGTATTTGGCCACACGAACTCCACCAATCAATATTAAGCCAATAACAAAATGCATTTAAAATTGCTAAGTGCTTTAATGGAAGTATTTCCCTGCTAAAACACTTGGAAAGTACCTCTCTTCTCTTCCCCATAAATAAAAGCAGTGCTTTCTATCCACAAAGTGAGCATGGATATACTCTCTGCTCTTCTCTCCCTGCTTGTGGCACTCCCCAATATCAAACTCTTAATATTAGCTTTCAGTGTTATCTTCAAGCATCTACTGGTAATATCAGCGCACGCACACTTCAGAACCTACTGAAAAAAGTAGTAAAAATACATAGATACTGAAAAAAGATATGTATTGCAGAGTTCTTAAATGGGATTTGACTACATTAACAGTTTCATGCTATCACCTCTGATGTACTTTTATTGTCTCCCTAATGTACTTCTATGATCTCTCACACTGCAACAAACAAGCGTATACATTTATAATAAAAGGTATGAAGACTAACCTGCCAAGGCCGGTCCCAATCCAGGGGAATAGGAAATGCTCCAAACCATGCTCCCACTATGCTACACATTGTTGTAATCTGTAGACTATTATCCCAGATGGACATAGCTCTGTAAGATTAGCACATATTACAAGGTTTTAACAGCACAGAAGTCATACTTTCACAGTTTCAGAACAACTGATCTGATCTTTGCCAGCTCTGCACGTCAAAAAAGATATAAAAAAAAGTCTACTATTTTTGTATATAATGGTCAGATTTGATGGATTGGGGTGATGTCTACCTCCCTCCACTCACCCCCGCTTCCCTTGCTTTCTTCACTGTTTTCAAGAGGGTTTGTTAGGAAGGAGCATTTTTCATTTCTCCCTTTTCCTGCTTTAACCATACACCATGCACAAAGGGGTAGAATGTACTATTTCCATATTTCTATCAGCTCCTGACAACACAAGAATTACAGATCAGGCACCAAATCTGGAGCTGCAGCATGCAAAAGTTTAAGTTTTGTATACTGTATTTAAAATTATAAAAACTGCTATAATGTTTCAACTAACAATTCTACTAATGCTACTTCCTACATTCAACTCCAATCCCTACGGAAACGTCACAGACAAAAGCATTCAAATCACTAACAGATGCTGCTGGATACTGTGACTTTTAGCCTTCTGATGGAGGCATAACAATTAAATACAAAAGTTATTTAATAAAACTTTATGGACCTAAAACAAGTTTTATTTTTGCTAAAGGATACTTAATTACTCTTTACAGGACTATGTAGCACTTTAAAGACTAACAAGATGGTTTATTAGATGATGAGCTTTCGTGGGCCAGACCCACTTCCTCAGATCAAATAGTGGAAGAAAATAGTCACAACCATATATACCAAAGGATACAATTAAAAAAAATGAACACATATGAAAAGGACAAATCACATTTCAGAACAGAAGGGGGATGCGGGGGGGGGGGGAGGAAAGGAAGGTAAATGTCTGTGAGTTAATGATATTAGAGGTGGGGAAAGGTAGATGTCTGTGAGCTAATGGTATTAGAGGTGATAATTGGGGAAGCTATCTTTGTAATGGGTAAGGTAGTTGGTGTCTTTGTTGAGCCCCCCGCGGTGAGTGTTGAATTTTAGCATGAATGACAGTTCAGAGGATTCCCTTTCAAGTGCAGATTTGAAAGTCTTCTGGAGTAGGGTACAGGTGATTAGGTCGTTGAGACAGTGTCCTTTCTGGTTGAAATGGCAAGAAACTGTTTTTTCTTTGTGATCCTGTCTAATATCTGTTTTGTGGGCATTGTATTATTGTATTTTATACAAGAAACAGAAAAACATCAAGAGGGGATGTTTTGGGAGGGGTGGGGAAGAGGATGGTTTTGGTTAAACCATCTGGCAACTCTACAGCCTACATCTCTCCTTAGCAGACTCAGATATTTCACTCTTTTGTTAATGTATCAAACATAGATACCTCTTCTGCAGTTGTTGTCTCTGAAATTATGGAAGACCAGCTGTATGTAAAAGCTGTGATGAGAAAGGCCTCCATGTGCCAAAAATTGTTACCACCACCTTTGGAGCCTTAACCATGACCGGCTGACACAATGTTAAATATAACAGTCCTTGTGTGCACTATTTCACACTATATTACTTGCCACAATTTCTCAGGGTTGTAAACTAACATGATATAATTTCCCAGGCTAGAAAAGCCATTCGGAAGGTTATTTTTTAACCCAAACGGAGACACGAACAGAAGAAAGTTGAGAATATTTTGTATGGCGTTTATCAGAGCATATACAAAGGACTTTTCACAACAGTCAAAGTTTTCCCGCTTGTAAGTGTAAATCTTTCCAGTATGCAATTTCCAATCAACTAGGATGACTCAGGTTACTACCACTTTATCACATCAATAGGTGTGCTAATGTGGAAGGAGAATCCAGTTAGTCAGTTCTGGTCCAGTTATAGCAGTATCAACAACTGGTTTCTCAAAGGTTTGAGGTAAGAATGAGCTGGTTGTATTTTCTGTCATAGAAACAAAGAAGCATAGGCCTTGAAGGGACCTTAACAGGCCATCCACTCTAGTCCTCTGCCCTCAAGACAGGAGGAAAAAAATGACTAGACCATATTACAAATATTTGAATTGTAAAAATGATAAAGCTTTTTTCAATTTACCTTTACAAGTCCTGGGGTGAAATCTCTTCTTTGTGAAAACAGAACTTAGAAATGTAGATTGTCACAACTGCATTCAACAACACAATAAAAACTTTAGAGATTACAGGTCCAATCAGTCTTCACTAAGAGAAACAAGTTTGTTTACATTTGCAGGAGATAATGTAGTCAGCTGAAAGTGACAAGGGCTGTTTTATAACCAGAATTACAAAGTATTTACATATCAGATATACTTAATATTGGTATGTCTTTTGTGTGATGGCCACCATGCCAGAGGATATGCTTCCATGCTAATGATGCTTGTTAAAAAAAAATGCATGAATTAAATTTGTGACCGAACTCCTTGGGGGAGAGTTGTATGTTTCCTGCTCTGAGTTTTATCTGCATTCTGCCATATATTTCATGTTATAGCAGTCTCAGATGACATAGCACATATTGTTCATCTCAAGAATACTTGCACTGCAGATTTGACAAAACACAAAGAAGGTACGAATGTGAGATTTCTAAAGATAGCTATAGCATTTGACCCAAGGTTTAAGAATCTGAAGCACCTTCCAAAGTATGAGGGACAAGGTGTGGAACATGCTTTCAGAAGTCATAAAAGAACAACACTCTTATGTGGAAACTATAGAACCTGAACCACTAAAGAAGAAAATCAGTCTTCTGTTGGTGGCATCTGACTCAGATGATGAACTTGAACGTGCATTGGTCCATATTGCTTTGGATAGCTATCAAGCAAAACCTCTAAGCAGCATGAATGCGTGATCTTTCAAATGAGGAAGACTTCCCTTATCAACTAACTGCGTATTTGATAAAAATGTTATTGACTACATGATTAGTGGATTCCCCACCTCTTAACATCCTTAAGACAAGCACAGTTCATTGTTTATTTCCTAAAACATATGTACAGTTGTAAAGGGCTCACCCTCTCTTGAGCACACCCTCTGGCCAAGGATGTGTGTCCAACTAGCTCCTGTTCCTTCTCCTGGCTCAGGAGTGGATGATATCCCAGATGTCCCTTCTTTTAGGTTTCCTTTCTTCCCCCTTTAGAAGCTACAGGGGGTGGGGGGAGGAAGAGACCCAGGCCCAGTCACTCTTCTGGGTCCTAGCCCAGGGACCCTGTTCATAAGTAATTGTCTGTTTCATGTTAGTCCTTAAGGTTTCACTGCTACTTGCTCCCTGGGCCACTTCCCCATAGATATGCACTGTCCTTGCCCTCCCTCAGGGCTTTGCCTTAAAGTCTCAATAGCATCCTCACCAAGCTTCTGCACCTCTTCCTACCCACCACATCGGGTCTTCAGCTGCCAGCCCTGGGCTTCAGCTGGGTCTAAAATCTACTCTCCACACTGACTTGTCAAAGGTACTGCCACTCTCAGTCAGCCCACCCATAGGTCTGCCTAACACAAGCTCCAAAGAGGAACTGGACTGACCTTGACCCAGCAGTTTCTTTGTACTCACTAGCTGGGTCCTGATTAGATGCAGCTGAAGCAGCCACTCTAGCATGTCTGGAGAACTTCTCCTCTACTCTTTTTCCTGGAGTGAGGTGTGACAAGCTTCAAGAAGGGGGTTTTGGGGCCTAGTCCACCCTGTTACAACTGCAAACTTTGTTTGTATAACTAGATGTTTAAGTGATTGTTTGAAACCTGAAAAGCTATTCCAGTTAAAGAGTTAAACTAAATGTTTCTTTGTTGTCAAAAATAGTAAGTAAAATTCAACTTAGAAATACTCTGCATGCTACACTCATAAATAACATGCCTCAAATCCCTATATTAAAAGAACATTAAGGTTGTAAAGTAAAACATTCACAAGTTAAGAAACACCAGAATTAAGATTGCTTGTGTAACCTGAATTTGGACCTCTGCTGAATAAGCATTATGATACAATCTTTAATTACATGGTCATGTATTTTTTCCCATAAGATTTCTGTGTCTCAGTTCACAGGGAAGGCACTCCATGGAATGAATTAGGGTTATGTAGTGAATGAGATTGGTTGTAGGATCCTGGCCTCATTTGCTGCAGAAGCTGGGAGGTAAATACAGAACTGCAGTAAGAGGAAAAAAAATCTTCTATTTTAGACAAATGAACTTCCCAAAGGGACCTCAGTTCTCTTCCTGCCTCTATCACAGAGTTACTATGTGATGCTCAGCAAGTCACTTAAAACTAAAACTGACAAGTGGACATAAGAGTGTGTTCCCCAATTTGTGTGTCCAAATTGAGACATAAGGGGCATCATTTCCAGAAATACTGAGCACTTGCAAATACAGCAGAAATCAACAGCAATTGTGTATGCTCAGCACTTCTGGCTGCAAGGAACTAATCAAGAGCTCTGGAATTCCACTTCTGAATTGCCTCCCCATTATCCTGAAGCTGATATGTCCTCCCTCGTGGGAACAAAATACTTCATGGGAACCTATCAATGTAAATGTTACAATCTGCTGGATCCGTTTATCCTATTTTTCTGCATCTATCATTCTTGTATGTGAAGTTAGAAATATGTAGTGTGAATCTATTTATAATTTTAAATGTGATAATCACTGTGTTCTGGAAATCTAATGGCTTGGTGGTAAACTGAACAACTTGTAAACAGCCTTGTTTGTCCTGCAAGTCCAGAAGGTGGTTGATCTAGAAAGACCTAGTATTGAAATCCATTTTGAACCTGGTATTTTTCTATGGACAGGGGGATGTGAAACAAAGGATTTGCACCCTGTGGGAATGTCTATTTAAGCAATGGGAAGGTATCCTCTTTTGTCTTCAACTGCCTTTTGAAACAGAATGGTACTCACTGAGGCTACATCTAGACAGCAGGGCTATTTCGGGATACTGGAAGTATCCCGAAATAGCCACGTCTTTAAACGCGCCCATGATTTCGAAATATATTTCGAAATAATGGGTGTGCTATTCCAGCATCCCTATAGCCCTCGTTAAGGAACTTGTCGGAATAGCACTTTCTTTCAAAATTACCTTAAAATAAGCTGCGCAATTTGCGTAGTGCAAAGTCTGTAGCTTATTTTGAGGTATGGGTACTGTGTAGATGCACCCTGAGAAGAGACAAAGAACTTTGAAGCTCTGGAGATCCACATTAGAATAAAAGAGTTTCTTTTATTTGAAGCTGATACCTGAAATAAAAACAGCAGTTTAGGGTAAAAATCTGCATTCAGAAGTCTCTTAGGGTGCATCTACATAGCACCCTAAACTCTAAACAAGATACGCAATTTGCACTACACAAATTCTGTATCTTATTTTGATTGAATTTTGAAATAGGTTATTTCAAAAATTGGCACATCTACATGGGACCAAATTTCAAAATAATGTGCTATATCAAGACATCCCTTAATCCTCATGGAACAAGGGTTATCAGGATACTGAAATAGCACACCCGTTATTTCAAAATAGCCACGCAGTGTAGACATACCCTTAGTGAATTAGAACTACCTATCTATTTTCTATTCATTTTAATGTATTAATTTACTTTGATCTGTCTGTTTTCATTTTCAGCCACTTAAATCCTGCCGTATATACTAATAAAATACTTTTGTTTACTATCAGGTTCAGTGTAAATAATTGTTACCTGGGGGTAGCAACACTGCATATCTCTTTCACTGATAAAGGGAATTTACCTAATGAACTTTCACTGTGTAAAACTTTTACACAGAGAAAGACAGTTTTATTTGGGGTTTTGATCCCTTTTGGGTGTTGTTTTCCTGAGTGCTGTGACCTAGAACCATGTCCTCCCAGAGCTGAAGTGGTTCAGTGTCTGAATTAGGGATGTTAAATTTAGATTAATCGGCTAATTGAATAATTGATGCAATCTGATTAGTTGATAAGGACACCTTTCCCTTTGAAGTACACTCCAGGATGACCTGTCATCAACAGTGGAGCATCCATGAGGACACACATTTTTAAAGAACAGACATTATAGGTGAGTAACTCCCTTTTACATCTTACAAGAAACTAAATACTTTTATTTTCAGAATCAGCATCAAATAAACACCTTCTTTCTACTCATTTTCCATCAGATGTTAACACTGCAATTAACGTCAGCTACGCAATCATTCAGGGTTTGAAACAAAGACTCAAACAGGAGGAGTAAAAAACCCAAAAAACAAACAACTCCCCTTCCCCTCCGCCCCCCCAGCAATTGCTAGCTGATTTCTGAAGTCTTATTTAGACTGGTATTTTAACCAATAATTACTGAAAAGCTCTGTAAATAGTAGTTTCCAACCTCCTTTAATGCTGATGACCTTTTGACAGTTTTTCTTTCCCACCAACAGCTTGTGACAGTATACAATTAGCTTGGACCATGTCTATATTTACACAGAAGTTCGAATTAACATTCATAACTTCAGCCACGTTAATTGTGTAGCTGGAGTCAACATATCTTAATTCAAACTTTGGTGCCATGTCCACAGCAGTAGGTTGATAAGAACAAATGCTCCCTTATTTCCCTTACTCCTCGTGATTCGAGGAGTAACAGCATCAATAGAAGCGCCCCCCACCATTCTATTTACCAGGTCTTTACTATACCTGCTAAATCAAACTCCAGAAGATTGACACCGCTTCCCACCACTCCCACTGGCCATGAATGGTGATCCGCGGCCGACAAGAGCTGCAACTGCCCAAAACCTGCAGAGGTGCATGTAAATATAGAAGTGGGAGCCTGCCAGGTACTAATCCTGCAGACCAGATCTGCCCACGGGTTGGAATTTGCCCGCCGCTGGCTTAAACCTACAAGTTGTCAGCTCTTTAAAATTTTAGAAAGACAATTGCAGTCGAATACCATATTTTTATTTGAGAACATTATGTCCACAATTCTTCTCTGTGCATTACACACTGAATTTTATGTATAATGGAAAATTCGGAAGTAATTTTTAATTTTCAGAATATACATCTGATCTATGTGGCTTCAAAAATTACACAAGTCATTACATAAGGGCAACAATTGTTTTAAAATGAGAGACTTCTATAACATCAGGTTTTAATTTACTTAATTCATAAGTGATTTAATGGGAACTGAGGATGCTAAGAACCCAGGAAACATTACATATCTTATAGACTCAGGTTCAAACACATAAGTAGTAAGAGACTGATTCATCTGTAACTATTATACCAATAAGATATAAAGGATTAAATGTCAGAAGTACAGTACAGGTTGGACCTCTCTGATCTGGCACCCTCGGGACCTGACCAGTCCTAACCAGGAAATTTACTAGACCAAAGAAGGTTCCCTTCCATAGCCCCCAGCTGCCAATTCTGCCAGTTGGGAGAGGATAGGGACATGACCTCCAGCCCTAGCTGGACTGCCTGCTGAGTTGCTGGCCTTGCTGCTGCTGCACTAGCCAGACTGCACTGATGTAGGAGGCCACGGGCTGTGGTCCCACTCTGCCTCCGGCTGGATCTCACCTGGTCAGGCTCAGAGGCTCGGGCTTCAGTCCCAGCACTGCAGCAGCCCGTGGGCTCTGGCCCTGCGTCCAAAGGCTGCTTGGAGCTCTGGCCCCGTGCTGCCACAAGCCTGGTCCTGCACTGCCAGGGGCTGTCTAAGTGCCTCAGGCTGATGCGGGCTCCAGCCCAGTTGCTGTCAGGTTGCCGCCAGCCCCCACCCTATAACACTGCTTCAGCCCACCTCCTCCTGGATTGCCTTCCTGCCAGTATGCTATTGGGGTTCTCTGATCCAGGAACATCTGTGGTCATCTGACCAGAGAATTCCAGTTTTGGGGGATGCAACCTGTAGTCACCTGAAAGGTCCTACAGGTGGGACATATTAAACATGTTACAATAGTTATGTGAAAAGATATTCACATCTAGCTCTTCATTTTAGGAAACACTAAAATAGTAGGAAGATTTCATAAAGATCCAAAGTGAATAATTTGGCTAGATGAATGCAGAATAAAACTGTAAACCTTCTCAGGCTAGATTTTTGTACCTAGCTATAAAAGCTCAACTTTCATAGCTTCCTAATTTCAAGCTCTCTTTTTCTGTCATTGTGATAATTAATACCCTATTGCATTCCAATTACAAACACATGCATCTTGAACAGAGCTTGGGTTTTTTATTTTTTTAAATCACATTGCTGAACAAGGGTTACAAATATGAGGTCACATGGTTATTTAGAACCTGAACCACAAAACTGAATGAAAAGATTACCTCTCCTGTTCTAAAATACATTTCTAATATGTACAAAATTCTCATCCTTTTCCCTCCCCCTACAACTTAGCATACTAAAACTTTTTAAGGAAAAAGTGTCCCTCATCCTCTCCCACTATTCAATCCTCTATTCTCCCTCACTGTCCAATCACATACTCCTTACTCCCCACTGTGAACCTAATAAATCAACCTGGGAACACACTGCACCTAAAATCAGTCCATGTTAGTTCATGTCCCCCACTTCCACCTTGCTCCTGCGAGCATAGGAACTGTTGTTAAATTAAAAACTAAGGAATTAATTACTGTAAAGGAGAACTACTGAGATACTAGATCAGCAATAGGCAACCAAGACTAGTGAGTGGCCCTCCTTTGTCTCAGTGGACTGCGTGATCCAGTGGTGGGCAATCGTGAGGCCTCCTAGAGTTCCACCTACAGCCCGTGCTACCTCACTCTGCCTCCTTCCCCCACACCTCTCTCACACACACTGAAGCCCTGCAACTTTCTACTCCTTTCCCCTTCCTCCCAGCACTTTTGGAGCGCCATGAATCCACTCGTCCTCTCCCCGCTCCCAGAGCTTGAACAGCCACAAACAGTTGACAAGACAAGCCTGCCTCCTGCAGTATAATATAGCCCAACAAACAACAAAAAGCTAAACTGAATCCTAGAATAGAATGAAACTGTCAAAGCTGAAATCTAACCTAGCAGAACAAGGAAATCTTTTTAAATGTGTGGTAGAAATGTAGCCGTGTTTGTCTGGTGCAGCTACACAGTCCTGTTTTTTAAATGTGTGTCACTTATACTCATCAACTGTTTGCTGAGCTAAAACCTCCAAATACAAAGGGGGGGATTGACAAAATCTGTAGTAATTAGTCTTGTTTTATTTTGGCTAAAAATATTTTGTATTAAATCTTTCAGAGACTTAATTTCTGTTTCCCTATCTAGTCTTTAGACTGAAAGGAGAAAATGTCCTATGCAACTGACCTGAATAGGATGGTTAATGATTACCAAAGCCTATGCACAGCTTATAGGCTAATATAGGTTGCGACTAATCTGGAGGATAGGGTCATAATTCAAAACGATCTGGACAAATTGGAGAAATGGTCTGAGGTAAACAGGATGAAGTTTAATAAAGACAAATGCAAAGTGCTCCACTTAGGAAGGAACAATCAGTTTCACACATACAGAATGGGAAGCGACTGTCTGGAAAGGAGTCTGGCAGAAAGGGATCTAGGGGTTATAGTGGACCACAAGCTAAATTTGAGTCATCAGTATGATGCTGTTGCAAAAAAAGCAAACATGATTCTGGGATGTATTAACAGGTGTGTTGTGAGCAAGACATGAGAAGTCATTCTTCCACTCTACTCTGTGCTAGTTAGGCCTCAGTTGGAGTATTGTGTTCAGTTCTGGGCACCACATCTCAAGATATGGAGAAATTGGAGAAGGTCCAGAGAAGAGCAGCAAGAATGATTAAAGGTCTAGAGAACATAATCTATGAAGGAAAGCTGAAAGAATTGGGTTTGTTTAGTTTAGAAAAGAGAAGATTGAGGGGGGACATGATAGCAGTTTTCAGGTATCTAAAAGGATGACATAAGGAGGAGGGAGAAAACTTGTTCATCTTGGCCTCTGAGGATAGAACAAGAAGCAATGGGCTTAAACTGCAGCAAGGGAGGTTTAGGTTGGACATTAGGAAAAAGTTCCTAACTGTCAGGGTAGTCAAACACTGGAATAAATTGCCCAGGGAGGTTGTGGAATCTCCATCTCTGGAGATATTTAAGAGTAGGTTAGATAAATGTCTATCAGGAATGGTCTAGACCAGTGGTCCCCAACCATTTGAGGTTGCCGGGCGCCAGGAGGAATGGCCGTTCACCCGCTGGACGCCAAAGGGCGGGGATACTTGCTCGCCTGGGAGCGGGGCCCCCCCATAGCCGCGTGCCTGGGGGCAGGGCCCCCCCCCATGCGCCACGCACCCCCTCCAAGGGCCGCACGCCCGGGGCCCCCCCCATAGCCCCGGACGCCAAAGGGCGGGGATACTTGCTCGCCTGGGGGCGGGGCCCGCCCGGGCGGGGCCCCCCCCATAGCCGCGTGCCTGGGGGCAGGGCCCCCCCATGCGCCACGCACCCCCTCCAAGGGCCGCACGCCTGGGGCCGGCGCCCCCCCTCCCAGCGCCGCGTGCCTGGAGCCGGTGCTTCCCCCCAAGTGCCGCGCGCCCAGGGCCGGCGCCTCCTCCAAGCGCCATGTGCCCGGAGCCGGTGCTTCCCCTCCTCCAAGCGCCACGGCCCAGGGCCGGCGCCCCACCCCCAAGCGCCGCGTGCCCAGGGCTGGCGCCCCCTCCAAGCACCATGCACCCGGGGCCGGCTCCAGCACCATGCATGCACCACGTGCCCGGGGCCAGGCTAGCCCCGAGCACCTGGCGGGCGCACACAAATGCCCCCGCAGGTGCCATGGCACCCGCGGGCACTGTGTTGGGGACCACTGGTCTAGACAGTATTTGGTCCTGCCATGAGGGCAGGGGACTGGACTAGATGACCTCTTGAGGTCCCTTCCAGTCCTAGTATTCTATGATGATTCTATGATTACTACATAGGTTACTACAGATTGGACCTCCCTGCTCTGGCACCCTTGGGACCTGACCGGTCCTAGATGAGGGATTTTGCAGAATGAGGGGAGGTCAGATCTGCCCCGCCTTTCCCCCGCCAGTGCTAGACCAGCCGCAGGCCTTGCTGCCATGGCAGACCCCTGCCCTCTCCCCCACCTTGCCTGCCATGCTGGACAACCCAGTGCACTGTGCTCCCGCCCTGCCGAGCAGCCCAGCTGGGCCATGCCAGGCAGGCTAGCTGAGCAGCCCCGCTGCGGCTCACTATTCCTGGCTCCTCCAGGCAGCTCCGCTGTCGTATGCTGGGCTTCCAGACCCTCCAGACAACCCAGCAAGGGCACACTGAGCAGCCTAGTTGACCAGCCCTGATGCTGCACGCCGGGCTCCCAACCCTGCTGAGAACACCCAGCTTCTTGGCTGTGAGGATCTAGGCTCTTGGTCCCACTGGTAGCTCGCTGCCAGCACCCCACAACCCTCCCAGTCTGCAGGGCTCCTAGGCACCAGCACTCCACCAGGATTCTCTGGTCTGGGACATCCAGGGTTGTTGCAGGACCAGAGAGTCCTGGTTTACAGAAGTTCAACCTGTATCACACACACTATACTTAATTTTAATCTTCTCTAGACTGGTATAAACTACAAGTAACACCACTTCACTCCATGGTGATTCGCTTACATGTAAAAAGAAGGTATGATCAAATTTCAGCCTTATGGATCTATTGTATGATATACATAATAAAAATGTGTGTGTAAAGACTTGCTTGTATTATGTTTGCAGTTTTTAAACTTCAGTGTCTCCATCTTCTAACTGAAGTTATTGGTTATCTGGGAGCCAGTTGGTGAGTTATAGGGTTTTTTTTTCTTGAATTAACAAGAGGGGAAAGTAATGACCTCCATTATTTCATTATGCAACAAAGCTGATTTTACTTCCATAATTAGTTAAAATAAAGAATGATACCAGAACGCCTAATTCTTCCTACAATGAAAACAGATTTATTTGGAAATTGGAAAAAGATTATTTACTGGCAAAGATCATATGTATCAAATTTCTGTTTAAGACCAATTACATTTTTCCACAATTACGTTATAAATATCTTGGAATCAGATGGTGAAAAGTGTCAATTTAAAGTTGTGTAACTTCAACACTTATCAGGTGAGGAAATTTTAGGTGACATGCAAGAATATTAGACAGAATTTAGCTATGGGTCTCATCTATAAAAAGTGATGGTCATGCAAATAGTGCAATGGTTTTGCACTATGAACAAATGTTCACTTAGAATCAAACTATTTTAAAGATGTGAGAAATTAGATTTTGAACTCTGGAGATCAGAAACAAAAAGCTAGCTTACTAATTGACTGCACCACAGACACTTCAGTGGGAAATAATGACAACCCTACATAACGGATGAGGTAAGTTTGACTAATAATAATGACCTTGTATATCAGTTCAGGAGACTTCATTTTTTTATAAGAGACTGCAGGATGTGTTGCTTATTGTAATCACATCTGTGTATACTGTTGTAAAAAAATGGAGAAAAATGAAAACATACCCATTTTTACTGAACACCCGTATCCAAGCTTGGATGTTTGGTCCCAGAATACACAAACAATGTAAAGTAGTAAATGTAGATAGGAGGACTGCAAACAGGAATGTCTCAAGCACTGACCTATAAAGGAAGAACATAACATAAAATTAGGTAAAACAGACTCATTGCTCCGAGAGTCTTAAATTTAAAAAAAAAGCCATCTCCGTTAGTTTTAAGAAGGTGCACACATTTTTTAATGTAGCAAGATATGTTTTGTCTCTTCAATCTCTGGGAAGAAAGGGAAAGGAATACAATATCCACAGATAGCCCCATTGCCCTTAAATAACATTAAAAGCTATAGTAATGCATCTTAAATATTTGTGTCCCTTTACAAAGTACACGCTGATTTTTACTTTCACAAGTCTTTCATCCTTCTAGTTTGACTGTGGAAGCAGATAATTAAAGTTTATCTTCATGATAATATCATTACTCAGCATCTTAATGCCACTTCAAAACAGCTATTATAACAGATGCAAAGCAGCTTTTCCCCCTGTAACTTCAGCTACCTCTACATTGGAAAGATTTGGCAATGAAAGTACTGAAAACTCATCAAATATGGTTTTCTGCCACTCATTGTCAACATTTCACAGTCACATTGTTAGTTCCCCTTTGGACAGAAAGAGCACAGCAACGTGAGTAACCACTGTGGGAATATGCAATGTAGTGTTAAGGCATTTTGGGAATGTGAAAAATTCCCGGTCAGTCACCTCACTGCTTCCCAGCCCTGGACTTCTGGCTTACTTTCATGCCACTTGTATGGCAGTCCTTGCTGCGAACTAGAGCATCTGCCATGAGAAATCACGGATCTCAGAATTTGCTCAGTGTTTTGTTCAATGTGCTCAGGACATCACACATTGCAGCGCAGCTACTTACTCAGTTAATAGCAGAGGACAAAGATTTGGATGAGGACAACAATGTGAGTGACAGAGACAGCACCAAACTGGCATTGCGTTGGGCTGTCACAGATCAGCTGTGAACAACAGAGCATTGCTTTAGGGCTAGAGAAACCAGCACTGAGTCATGGGACTGCACTGTCATGCAGGTGTGAAGATCACTGGACACAGAACTTTCAGATGCGTAAAGCAACATTCCTGGCTGAGCTGGCCCCTGAACTATGGCGCAAAGACACAAGAATGAGATCTCCATTTATACCAAGATTTTAAGTGAAGATATGGTTTTCAGACTTACTCTATTAGTGGTGCTCCATAAAGAACAATAATTCCATGAAACAATATACATGATATGAAGAAGAACACACAGCATTTCAGAAATTTGGTTACCTAAAAAAAAAGAAAAAAAACACACTAAAATATCAGAATAATGATCTATACATTCTCCATTTTATCAACAGTAACCCACTATGCCTGTCTTGCAAACACGAATCACAGAATCATAAAAGAGCCCTCAGGAAGTCATTGAGTCCAGCTCCCTAGGTAACCCATTCCAGTGCTTCACCACCCTCCTAGTGAAATAGTTTTTCCTAATATCCAACCTAAACCTCACCCACTGCAACTTTAGACTATTGCTCCATGTTCTGTCATCTGTTACTACTGAGAACAGCTTCGCTTCATCCTCTTTGGAACCCCCTTTTAGGTAGTTGACTATCGCTATCAAATACCCTCTCACTCTTCTCCCCTGTAGACTAAATAAGTTCAAAGCCCTTAGCCTCTCCATGTAAGTCATGTGCTTCAGCCCTTAATCATTTTTGCCATCCTCCACTGGATTCTCTCCAATGTGTCCACATTATTTCTGTAATGGGAGGCCCAGAACTGCACACACTATTCCAGATGTGGCCGCACCTGTGCCAAATAAAGGGGAATAATCACTTCCCTAGTTCTGCTGGAAATGCTCCTATTAATGGAACCTAATGTGCCAGTAGCCTTCTTGGCTACAAGGGCACACTGTTGACTTATATCCAACTTCTCATCCACTGTAATCCCCAGGTCTTTTTCTGCCAAACTGCTGCTTAGCCAACCAAGCCCAGCCTGTAGCAGTGCTTGGGATTCTTCTGTCCAAGTGCAGGACTCTGCTCTTGTCCTTGTTGAACCTCATCAGACTTCTTTTGGCCCAATCCTCCAATTTGTCTAAGTCATGCTGGACCTTATCCCTACCCTCCAGCATATCTACCTCACCCCCTATCTTAGGCTGTGTCCAGACTCAGGGGGTTTTTCGAAAAAAGTAGCCTTTTTTCGAAAAAACTTCACCTGCGTCTAGACTGCAGCCGCGTTCTTTCGAAATTAAATTGAAAGAATGCGGCTTTTCTTTCGACAGTGGTAAACCTAATTCCACGAGGAAGAACGCCTTCTTTCGAAAGTGCTCTTTCGAAAGAAGGCGTTCTTGAAAGCAAACAGGCTTTTTAGAAAGAGAGCATCCAGACTCATTGGATGCTTTCTTTCGAAAAAGCGGCTTGCTTTTTCGAAAGTTCCGCATGCAGTCTAGACGCTCTCTTTCGAAAGAGGCTCTTTCGAAAGTATCTTTCGAAAGAGCCTCTTTCGAAAGAGGCTTGCAGTCTAGACATAGCCTTAGTGTCATCTGGGAACTTGCTGAGGGTGCAATCCATTCCCTAATCTAGGTCATTAATGAACATGTTGAACAAAGCCAGCCTCAGAACTGACCCTTGGAGCACATCACTTGATACCAACGGCCCACTGAGCTGTTGATCACTAAACATTGAGTCCAACGATCTAGCCGGCTTTCTATTCACCTTACACTTATCCAATCCATAAATCTTTAACTTGCTGGCAAAAATACTGTGGGAGACCATATTAAAAGCTTTGCTAAAGTCAAGGTTTATCATGTCTACCACCTTCCTCATATCCACAGAGCCAGTTACCTCATCATAGAGAGCAATCAATTTAGCTAGGCATGACTTGCCTTTGCTGAATCCATGTTTATTGTTCCTAGTCACTTTCCTCTGTTCCAAGTGCTTCAAAATGGATTCCTTGAGGATCTCCTCCCTGATTATTCCAGGTACTGAATTGTGGCTAGCCCCAGATTCTCCTCCTTCCATTTTTAAAAGATGGGCACTACATTCGCCTTTTTCTGAAGTTATTACATTGGACTATGGTTGAAACTGATTATTATGCAAGCTTTTCTGTGTTTAGTATTTTAAAGCTATATCAATTTAAAAAATAAAATTCTACTTCAGTATGAAAATATGTTTTACTTACTGTGGTAATATTACAAGTAACAACTATGATACCTCTAACTGAGGATAAGAGAAAAATGTTCCTCAGTTTGTTCCTGTTCACCTTTGAAAATGCCTGATGTTGCATAATGCTTTTTTTGGAATGTATTTGACAAAGTACAATGGGGAATTAAAAATATTTTTTAACAGGGAAATGTGATAGTAATACAACAAAAACTAGCACTCGGACATCATAGTATATAAAGCTATATTTGACTCCATCAACTACATTTTAAAACTGACTAGATTTCAAGATGACAATGCTGCTCATGTATCTAACTTTCTAGAATCCTGTTATATACATTTTTAAATACACAATATTCTATAAATGTAGATGGTACTCAATTGTTACCTGTTTTTCTTTTGTATTATAGAAATTTTATGAGCAGTTTTAATTAAAGAAGCACCAACCAAAGTTGAGTGTTTCTATCTAAAACAAGTCACAAAGAAAACTTCAAACATTAGTTAAGTTTCAAGCATCATCTGAGTTTTTTTAGGTATTTTTTCCCCCACGTCACAAACTTTATAAAGGGGATTTTATTTTTCCCCCTTATCAAATAAATCAATGTCAAACCACACACTATATGTGAAAAACTACTCAATATATTTGGCTTGTCAAGCTATTTGATCATTAGTTCTTAGTAATAGTGGTCTATCCCCTCAACTCAGCAAATCAGGTGCAGAAGAAAGTTGGTGACAACCTGCCTTTGTGTTTCCCCATTCTGAACTCTCTGAGTATTGGTCTAAACTCCTATGGTAGTATTCATTTTATGAGTTTCATGTTCCCAATACTCCATCAGCAAAATGTAATATTATAGTGTCTTCTATAAAACTGAAGTGTCTATGGGGGGATGGCTTTGTTGTTCAAAAAAATCTTAACTAACCTTTCTCAATTAATTTTATTGTGCTTTACCTGCATTTAAATTTCCATGGGTTTACAGTTTTTCCTTGAATTACTTCTATGTATTAACATGTGTTAACTGCAGAGGAGACCAAACTTTTGAACATAATGCTGGCTTAGGCATGATCTTGCAGTGACATGTGTGCACGTAGACTTCTGCATTCAGAGTCTCACTGATTTCTGCGAGCGTGGAGCTTATCAGAGTAATGGTGGGCATCCCATGACCTGCATACATCCATTAAGGTTCTATGTGTGACCCACAAGACATTTTGTTTACTGTTACCCAGGTGCAGTGTTGCCACACTCTGGTTTCCATCTGCATAGCTTTTCCTATTGGTATTACTAAATGAGAAGTAAAGCAAAGGGTATGTGAAATGATGTGTGCGCTGACTGCTGACTGAACACAACACTGACTATGAGAATCATGCACTCCCTCCACAGCCAAAATACTGCTATGGTTCAATTAGCGTAACCCAAAAGTTTTATGCACACAAGAACAGCTAGCAAAGCTACCCTATCCCAGGAATGACAGTCTTGATTACGACAATTTTGCAGCCCATGTAAATGAAAGAGAGCCACTCATACTGTCTGCTCACTAGCATAGTTTGCTCATCACTGAATTGGAGGATGATGGTTTTAGGCTATAAGCCACCAGCTCTTGAAAAGACACTAAAGATATAATACAACCAGCACTCCTGGGTTTGCTGGAAATGTCAAAGGTAGAAAGAGACCAGTTGGAGTGGAATTGGCAGCATCAGGACTGTTAGATCCTTTCCCTGGCTCTGGGAGAAGAATGTGGTCCAGTAATGCTCCCCTCTGAAAAACTTCAATGGAAAAGAAAGTTTTAACACTGATAAAAATACTGGAAAACTCATTTCAAAAGGTAATACACACTTACTCCACTCATTTACAAAGGTGAAGATTTGACAACCATGCATTTGACTGTACTTTGTCCTTTTACTTTCCTAGTTGACTTCTTCAGGAAAAAGATAGTCAACCCTTCCTCAAAGCTATTAGCATTAAGTTAATTATACAAATTCTTACCTTGTGAGCAAGTGAAATTCTCTTAGAAGACGGATTTGGTTTAAGTATTATATACAATATTATATTTACAGTAGTTACACATATAGAACAGATGCACAGCCAGATAAGGTGTGTTCCCAAAACTGAGAAGTTCTCCAAAAAGAGAGGTGGAACAATAGTTGTTAAGATAATGGAAAATACACAAATGATGTGGGCAAACAGCAGTCTCTTTATTTCTGTATCTTTCATGGTGTTTTATCTTGAATAGTGCACCTACAATAAAGCAAATGACATTCCTGTAGTTAATTTCTGAAAAATTTAAGAGGGAGGGTAAACTTAAAAAAAAAAAAAAAAACGTTGAAAAAGATAAATTGTGTGCTACTTTAAAACAGAAAACCTAGGAGCAACCATGATGTTTCATTCCAATTTTTTTTTTTTCAGATATTGTACTGCATTTTGTGATTGGCAGTGAATTGTGATGTTTTCTGCTAAAACATCTGATTCACTGGCTTTGCTGATGTTTACATTCTCAGGCAGACACAGCCTATACCACAGGCTTTGTGCCATCAGGCAATTTGCAGAGGAGGAAAAAGGTTTGACCTTTGTGCAACATGCCTCAGTCTATGTCTAGACTGCAAGCTTCTTTTGGAAGTTTTTCCAGAAGAGATCTTCTGGAAAAGCTTATTTTGAAAGAGTGCATCCACACAGCAAAAGCACAATGAAAAAGTAATGTGCTTTTTCAAAACATAGCACCCACATTAATTGGATGCTATCTTGCATTTAAGTTGTGATTAATATGGACGGAGTGGCCACCAGGGCACCTGTGTTATTTCCTGGAAGCCTTTTCTTTCAAAAGAACTCCCTCTTCTACGTCTACACATGCATTTTTCTGGAAAAGCTTTTTTGGAAAAAAGCTTCTGCCTCATAGAAAGAGGTTTACCACTGTCAGAAAAGCCCCTCTGTTCTTTCAGCTTTCTGTCGAAAGAAAGTAAAAGCAGTGTGGACGTAAGTATTGTTTTTCCAGAAAAATGGCCATTTTTTCTGGAAAAACGCTGCAGTGTAGACATACCCTCCGATGGCCCGAACCAGGCTGCATCACCAAATGGTTCGCTGGGAGGATCATTGGGTACCCAGAGTGGCACTGATGGGAGTGGCGAGGTGAATGCTGCCCCACGTCCCCCTTGTGACCTGTGACATCGATGCCACAGGAGAAGAAGCCCAGCAAGTACTGGCAGGGGCAGAGGCTTGACTGCTCGGCTGGAAAACGCACCACAGCAAGGAAAGGCAGCGGGCGCTGCCCAGGATGGGATGCTGGGGAGCCCGAGGTGGGGCCGCGTCACGGGAGGGGAGGGGGAGCAGCAGAAAGCGGGGGGAGGAAGACAGTCAGCGGGGGGCGGGCAGCAGCCTGCTGGGAAGGAAGAGCACAGACCGTTTGTCTCTTACCCGAGTCCCTGTCAGCAGACAGTGGGCGGGACTACGCCGAACACGAGGTCAGAGGTCGCGCGGCTCTCGGGCCCCGGCGCTCAACTCCCTGCGTAGCAGGCGGCGCTGCGCGCCTTGCTCAAAGGAGAAGACACAAGGCATGAGAGTGACGGATGGTGGCGACCAGTCAGGCTGCGGGGGACGTACATTGAGCAGCCCCATAGGTTGGCTCCATAGGGAGGCGGGCGAGCGCGGAGGCCGGAAGAGGAAGGGACTGTCCGGAAGTGGCAGTTTGTTTTGGTCTGTCGAGCTGTTGGTGGTCTGCGGCTGCCCGGCGGCGGTTCCAGCTCAGCATGGTCTGCGAGAAGTGTGAGTCCTCGCGGGCGCCGGTCCCTCCCCGCCACTTCGGGCAGCGCCCCGCGCCTGGGCTCCGCCAAGCCGATGCGTGCCTGGAGTCCTCGCCCACCGCCTGAGCCGCGAGACCATCCCCCCTCCCCCCGCCGCAGCTGGGTGCCCAGCGGGGCAGGGGATCCTCTTTCCCCGCCCCCTACCATCTGCGCAAGGGGGGAGGTTGAAGTTCCATGATTATTCATAGAGCCATAGAGCTGGAAGAGACCTCAGAAGGTCAAGTCCGGCCCTTGCTCTAGGCAGGATCAATCCCAACTAAATCAACCCGGCCAGGGCTCTGTCAAGCCGAGACTTAAACACCTCTAGGGATGGAGACTCCACTACTTCCTTAGGTAACCCATTCCAGTGCTTCACCACCCTCCTAGTGAAACAGTTTTTCCTAATATCCAACCTGGACCTCTCCCACCCCAACTTGAGACCATTGCCCCTTGTTCTGCCATCTGTCACTACTGAGAACAGCCTCCCTCCATCTTCTTTGGAACCTCCCTTTAGGAAGTTGAAGGCTGCTATCAAATCCCCCCTCACTCTTCGCTTCTGCAGACTAAACAGACCCAAGTCCCTCAGCCTCTCCTCATAAGTCATATGCTCCAGCCCCCTAATCATTTTGGTTGCCATCCACTGGACCCTCTCCAATGCATCCACATCCTTTTTGTAGTGGGGGGGGGCCCAGAACTGGACACAGTACTCCAGATGCAGCCTCACCAAAGCCGAATAAAGGGGAATGATGACATCTCTGGATCTGCTGGCAATGTTCCTCTTAATGCAACCTAATATGCCATTAGCCTTTTTGTCAGTTAAACACTGTCTGACATCTCTCCTGAGTGCACCAATATGGAGCTCATGTGCAGCACATCTCCTCCGTATTGATGCACATAACATTCATTTTGCACAGGGATGATCTGAAGGCATGTTAAAGTGTGTGTAACTGCCTAACTGCTGAAAATTACACAGTTACACACAGGGCAGCTTTTAAGCTGGCTCCCATCAAGTATAGGCTCCCGCCTGCTGCCCCTGCATCTCTTCCCCCAGTCTCTGGCAACTCCATGCACAGTAGCCCTGAACCCTTGTGAAAGGATTTTTAGGCAGCTGTTTAGCTTAGAGGGAGCTCTGCCAGGATGGGGGCATGATGTATCTCCCTGTTCGGGCTGGGTCTCATCTACACACACACACACACACACACGTGTGTGTGCATGTGCACTCACTCATTCTCCTCCCTCTCACCCACAGCTGGGCGGTCATAACTGAGATGGGCATAGCTATTGGTAAACTGCCTGGGTTTGTGTGGGGTAGCTGTCAATATTCACATCACAGCTTCCTGGCTGCCCCTGCTCTTGTCTCATCTGTATCATTGCCTCTATCAATGAACTAGCATCTTTCACAGGGGATCTATAGGGTCTAAGCAGAGCCTGGCTTCTCATGTGGAGCTGCTAAGCACTGATTCCAGAAATATATATTTAATAACATTTGTATTAATAAGAACCATTTGCTTAGAGGCTTTAATGAAAACTAAGTCTAGTTTTCTTCCCCTGCTGTGTGTTCTGTTACAGGTGAGAAGAAACTTGGCACTGTGATTACACCTGACACATGGAAAGATGGAGCAAGAAATACTACAGGTGTTGCATTCAAAGACTAACTTAATTGAGGAAGACTTTAAGCTTTTATTATGCAAAGAACAATGCCAATAGATGAGCAGCTTCCCCATTTCTGTCCTTCACTTCAGATTCTTTCCTATGATAATTCAGTCTATTGGACTATAATTATTTTGCTCTTCTGTAGTGCAGTTTGTAGAGATGTAAAATTCCATTTAATTGGTTAACTGATTAAATGTTACATGTATCTAATTAATGGATTAAAGGGGGTGGGGGCATTCCCTCAGTCCTCTGCCACAAGCAGGTCACCACAGCCAGAGCAGTCCCCTACCCCCAGTGGGCAGGGAGCTGCTCCAACCCCCACCGGTTAACCTTTCGCATCCCTAGCAGTGTGTATTTCTACTATATCACAATACGAAATAATGAAATGTGGATTAGGTGGTCCTGTTATCCAAATTCAGGGTGCACTATATTCATTTTTCCACCCATTTGCTTTAGGCCACTCATCCTCAACATTTTATTTTCACCCACCATCAGGCTAATAATCCTGGTCATTATTTTATTTGGTCGTTCTGAGATATTAGATACTTTTTATTTTCTGTTGTACTGCTACATATTTAGCAGCTAAATGGACTAGGAATACCAAACTGATAAACAGTAGGTTAACAATGCGGTATTGGTTAGGAATGTTAAAATGTGTGTAATTAAGGGTACATCTAGACTACAGACTTTTGTCGACAGAAGTTTTGTCGACAGATACTGTCGACAAAGCTTCTGTCGACAAAGATCGTCTAGACTACATCCAGTTCTGTTGACAAGCAAGCCGCTTTGTCAACATGACAGTGTAGACGCAAAGGACAGTGTAGATGCAGAACTCTGTCGACAAAAGGCGTTATTCCTCGTAGAATGAGGTTTACAGCCGTCGACAAAACTGGTGAGTTCTGTCGACATTATGTCGACAGAACTCAGCGGCAGTGTAGACGCAGGTATAGTTTTGTTGACAAAAGTCCGCTTTTGTCAACAAAACCCTGTAGTCTAGACACACCCTTAGTAACCACATAAAGTCCTAAAAATTTCAGTGGTTACATGTGGGATGGCTGATGGCTCCCCATGTGTGCCATCTCTCATCTACCACCCTGTGCTGCTGCCTCTGTATCAGAGGTAGTAACACAGGGTGGCAGGCAGCTCCCTGGGAACCAGCCATACCCAGAGCCTACATGTAACCATGAACATTATCCGATGAGAATGGGCTCATCAGTTTACCATTTACGTGGTTTCCCTTTCACATCCTTCGTATTAGTTCGTAATTAAATATGACAGCTTACCCTTTTGGGGGAGGAGGAAAGAGAAGAAAGAACTTCCTGATGGTGAAGGCACAGAACTGGAGTCAGAACACTTAGGTGTTTCTAGCACTGCAACAAAGTTTCTGTCTAATATTGGCCTAGTAACTAAGGCCCCTGGTGTGCAATGAATTCTGTACAGTGCAGTAGTCTACCAACCTACAGCTTTACATGTCAATTCTTTCAAGTCAGGAAAAAGAAACGGACATTTCCCATTTTTTCCTACCTTGACCAATACCAGTATTGAATCTTATTTCTATTTTACATTTAATTTATATATTAAGACCAAAATTCTGGAGATTCTGGAAATGTACAAAATACTGAATATGAATTCTCTAAGAGTTTTATGTTTCCATACACTGTCTCCTGGCAGGCTGATTGAACTTAGTCTTACATTAGTCACAGCTGCTTATGTTCCGTAGATAACTTTTCATTGTTTATAATATATTGCATTTCTGCTATTTAGTGCATATTATATTAGTAATAATATGAGAACGTGGTATGTTCTATTGGATTGTTAAGACCTATAATGTTCCTGGGCTCTTATTTTGAATGAACTTTTTTACTCCTTATTTGATCAAGTCTGGGAGGGGAATATGGGTGTGTGTTTTTTTCTTTAATTTGTTAAATGAGCTTTTTACAAATGACTTTGATTTTAGTCAGTACATTGGTATATCTTTCCTCTATAAAGAAAGTGGCGGACGAAAATTAAATGAAAATAAGGCACTGACTTCAAAGAAAGCAAGGTTGGTATTGCGATTTTTATCTTAATTAAAAATAAAGATCTTATAAATTTTGTACTGGAGCCAAAACTTGTTTCGTGTATTGCTGAGTGCTTTCTAAAACTGGTATACAATTTTCATTTTATTTGTCTTGACAGAATGCAAGCTATTAGAGGCAAGGACCATCCAGTGTTATGACTTTATAAATATTTGTATACAAATGTGCGCATCTTCAGACTTGTAGGCTACGTCTACACTGGCCCCATAAAACGGAAGAGGCATGCAAAGCAGGTAAGTCAGAATAGGGAAATCCGCGGGGGATTTAAATATCCCCCGCGGATTTAAATAAACATGTTCGCCGCTTTTTTTCCGGCTTGGGGAAAAGCCGGAAAAAAGCGTCTAGACTGGCGCGATCCTCCGGAATAAAGCCCTTTTCCGGAGGACCTCTTATTCCTACCTGAAAGTAGGAATACCTGAAAGTACGAATAAGAGATCCTCCGGAAAAGGGCTTTATTCCGGAGGATCGCGCCAGTCTAGACGCTTTTTTCCGGCTTTTCCCCAAGCCGGAAAAAAGCGGCAGACATGTTTATTTAAATCCGCGGGGGATATTTAAATCCCCCACGGATTTCCCTATTCTGACTTACCTGCTTTGCATGCCTCTTCCGTTTTATGGGGCCAGTGTAGACGTAGCCGTATTGTTTTGTGCTAGGGAGAAAACAATATACAACTGGCCAAACTGCAATGCTTCAGTCCTTCCTAAACTTTTATGTATCTGTATAGTCAGGGGTCACCAAGTGGCGGCGAGCCCTGCTTGCCAGCCGCATGGAAGCGCGCACTGCGCATGCACACACCGCGCTGTGTATGCGCTGACCGTGCTGCGCAGCCCCGCCGGCTTAAAATAATTTGTCGAGCCCTGTGCATAGTTGACTTTTAGATTTGAAGAGGAAGTGTTGGACATGGTTTAAGAGTTGGGAGATGTGAGTTCTTTTATTGCCTCTGACAAAACTTCCTGTGAGACCTAGAGTGACTGAGAAACGTCTAAGTATCTGTTTGTCCCCTTATAAAATAGCATGATAATTGTTGACCTCATAGGTGTGTTGAGGATTAATTCACTTTTTGCAAAGTGCTTAGTGACCATAAGTGCAAAATATTCTATTATTGATAGTTTACAAATAAAGACTTCTTAAAGTAAAAACTTGATAAAAATATATCAGCTTTGTCTACACATTGCAGGTGTGCCGTGGGCCATATTATTAGTTTCCATATGTGGTCTTAGGAGTCTTTGAATATCTCTCTTGTAGACTGCAGACTCTCTACATTCTCTGTTCATAATCACTCTAAGTTCAATGATTTTTCAGTCCTAGTGATGAGACAAATAGTATTTTCTCCCTATGGCTTTTACATGTCATTTAATGTTGGACTATTTAATTTTTTTTATCTGAGGTTTGATCCTTACGGGAAGAACAAATTTGCAATATGCCGGATTTGTAAGAGTTCGGTTCATCAGCCAGGGTCTCACTACTGCCAGGGATGTGCTTATAAAAAAGGTGAGATTTGTGTAGCATAAGTTTTACCCATCTTGAATTTAGTGCACAAATGGAACTCCACTTGTTTTAATTTTAGGCATCAAAAATAGAACTGAAGAATAATTCAAACTTACCTTGCTAAGAAAAGTGTTATTGAAATTAAAGGTTGCTGTTGCTGAGCATTCTTACTATATAACATCAGGTAACTGTGTGAAATTCATTTATAGATTCAGAGATTCCAGGCTAAGAAGGGCCATAATGATCATCTAGTACAGTGGTGCTCAACCATTTTTTTTCATTCACGACCCCCAGAGTGCACCGCTGATATCTCGTATTAGGCAGGCTATAAACTTCCATTCCAGAATTCCTAAAGCATATATATAGTCTTAATTTAAAATTCCCATTGATGATGGTGAATCCACCATGGCCATTGTTCAAGTGTGTACCAATGATTAAATAACTTTGCTGTTAGAAACATACACCTTATTTGCAGTCTGAGTTTGTCCAGTATAAATTTCCATCCATTAGATCTCGTCATGCCTTTGCTGCAGATTTCCCATATAGTCTCAAATATTACTTTGTATTTAATAATCTCACTCCAAAATAAGTTCTCTTTAGACATCTGTACCATACAAGCTTCACATTCTTCTACAAATAAATTTCACAAGCCAACTACAAAGAGAGTGTGGAATTGACCTTCATATGCAAATGAAACACTGTTTCCCTTGGCTTGAACAATGACATGAACTGAATGGCCCATTATAAAACCAGCTTCCCTTACATTTAACATTTCATTGACATCAAAAGCTAAGTATGGGACACTTCCAGCCCACTCAATTAGTCTCATTAGCACTGGCACTTCCCCATTTGTACAATTGACAGGTACATCCCCGTTTCTGTTAGAATTCTGAGGTCCGTCCCCCCTTTTTCTTCTCTACCCAAGCTCATCTGAAGAAGTGGGTTTGCCCATGGAAGCTCATGATACTGTATATATTTTTGTTAGTCTTGTAGCATCTTGGAGACTACAACTACAGGCAGTCCCCGGGTTACGTACGAGATAGGGACTGTAGGTTTGTTCTTAAGTTGAATTTGTATGTAAGTTGGAACTGGTACATATTGTAGGGGAAACTCTAGCCAAACATTTCTCCAGAGCTCAGTTTTATTCTCCCACACCTCACTTCCCTCAGTCCTTTATTCTCAAGCTGAGGTGTCTGCTGAGAAAAGCGCCAGTCTGGACGTGATCCACCGGAAAATAAGCTCTTTTCCGGAGGATCTCTTATTCCTACTTGAAAGTAGGAATAAGAGATCCTCCGGAAAAGAGCTTATTTTCCGGAGGATCGCGTCCAGACTGGCGCTTTTCTTAAGAGATCCTCCGGAAAAGAGCTTATTTTCCGGAGGATCGCGTCCAGACTGGCGCTTTTCTCCGGCTTATCTACAAGCCGGAAAAAAGCGGCAGCCTGAAAATGCAAGTGCCGCGGGGGATATTTAAATCCCCCGCGGATTTGCCTATTCCCAAGTGCTACATTTGCATCCCTATTACGGAATAGGGGCCAATGTAGACGTAGCCTTGATATATAGAGATTTACAGCTATGAAAATTGTTGATGAGAAATGTATCCCAAAAACTTAATACTTCACCTTATTCTTTATTTTTAGGCATATGCTCAATGTGTGGGAAAAAAGTCTTGGATACCAAGAACTACAAACAAACATCTGTCTAATTATGTTGCGTGAGAATTTTATGGATTTGTTTCTGAAAATCTTTGTACGGTTTAACTACTATAACTTATGAATGTTATTAGAGACTAATATATGTCTGAAGAAAAAACTGAAAGACATATTAGACCAGAAGTCCAAGAGATCTGACTTTTATTATTTTAGTACTAAACTTACTGATGTTTAAAAATAATGGTTTTACAGACATTGATATAGTACTAAATTGTAATGAGATGTCTTAGTGTGCAAATCAATACTACCACCATCATAGCTCATATTATCAGACTTTGTATTTATGCTATTCCACTGTTAGGTTTTGACTTGACCACTTACATAATGGTGTAAACATTTTGTAGATGCTTAAAATATGAGATCATGTCAGCTCGTTAAAGTTGTCCCAGTTTAGCTTTCATTTACTTAATTTTATGTATTTTTAAGTTTCTATATTAAAAAATCAATGGTTACTATTTTGTCCTGCACAGAGGAATGTTGCTGTGTAGGTATAAATAACACTTTACTCTTGTTGAGCCTTCTAATTGGTTTCCTAACTGGGGTAATATTGGTCAAATTACGACAAATGATTCTAATACTAAATAATTTAATAGTAACTTGTTGGGTTTATTTTTTAACTGCCAATGTACTTCAATTAATGTTACCTTTGCAACTGAGGCTTGATAGTGGAATGCTTTAGAAATATCAAGTCTCCTCTTTGAGATGAGTTATTACACCTATTTTGCACGGGAATGTCTACTTGTTCAAGACAATAAAACAAATATAATGCTAGTCGTACTGTGGTTGGAGTGTGGTGTTAAATGAGCTGTTTTGGAACTCAGGTTTTTGAATGCTGTGCTAGTTCTTCTGAAACATTTATACCATGAAGAGTAACCTTTATAAACTGAATAGGAGGGACTGAAGCTGTGTATCCAATCTCCTAAGAAAGAGAGTGCTTATTTGAGAGAGAATCTAAAAGTGGTGATGTTTGTAAAAGTGAGCTCACAGATCTGAACTTTAGCTGGTGCTGTTCCTTATAGTATTCTTACTGGCCTGCAGCTAATCTCCATTGCGTACAAGAAATATTCATAAAAGTGCTACAAAGCTAAGGGATGGATAACTATTTGTATCATCCTAAATTAGGAGAATGGTAACTTTGGAAATAGCATAAGTCTTTAGAACCCTCTTTTCTGCTCTCCCTGAAGTATCACTTAAGCACTGATAATATTTCATGGTCCATATGCATCTACATAAAGATTTGTTTTTGTTTCCTTATATTTAATCTGTAAATATTTTGTCTGTATTTTTCTAGGGATCTGAGTGTGGGTTTCCCCCCTTCTGTTCCTGGAAACCCTGGCTGGTAAGCCTTCCTTGTGAGTTAAACTGTGCACACAATCCATCAGAGTACCTCCACCAAGCATCTTCATTATTGTTTATATTGAAAGTGTATCACAGTAGTTCTAAAGAGCCCCTTTCCTGCTCCCCTGGTTCAGCCTTTTATATTGTTTGCTTTGTTCTTGGAGCTATCTAGCTGATGAACTAATTACCTCATTAGCTCATCAGGCTTTGTACAGGTCATCCTTTTTATCTTTCCATACCCAAATTACCTCAGTCACTTCTGCTCCAAACACACCCAGTGCCCTCGGTATTCTAAGTGATCAAGGTGCTGGCTTCCAATGACCTCAAATCATGGCTGCCAACATCAGCCCATCACAAGGTCCCTTCCATTTCCATCACTATCCCTTTTTTTTTTTCTTATTTGCAACTTGCTTCAACTATCACTCAGTTATAGTTTCATTCTGTGAATAAATATCCTTGATTTAATTTTTCTCTTGGTGTCACAACTGTTACTGAAACAACTTCATGAGTCACCCAAGAAATACTGTAAACTGTTGATGGTGATATTTCCTGATGGAAGGTAGAGAAAATTGAGCTATGACAAAAACTTAGGTGTGGCAAGCTATTCTGTTTGCAGCTTTTCTTCTCTAACTGCTCGAAGGTAGCTGAGCTGGATGCAGGTTTTGTGGGGTGCTGTAGTGTTGACATAAGCCTCTTCTGGCTGTCAGTATTCTGTATAGAGCATTTGCAGAAGTGTTTGGCAGCCATGCCAGGGATCAAAGAATTATTTAAAGATTGGTATTCACAAGATTGTTATAGGAACAGTAATTTTTTTTAAATGCCCTAATATCTTCTTTTGCTTCTGCCAAACCATGCCTTGACCTTCTTTAAAGGCAGTCTTGGATCTTTGTCTCCAGTGTGCTGATTTACACCAAAAGAAAGTTGGGCCCAATGGAAGAAAATCAAGTCCATTAAGTGACCGAGATTGCATCATTAGAATTGGATAATACTCAAAGTGTCTTCCATTTCACATCCTAGTCAACAGCTTCACCCATGTAAAAGTTCAACTTAACATAGTTTATGTAAAGACTTCTTTCTGGATAACCAACTCCAATACATAAGTATCTAATTTGGAGGGGAAAAAATCTTGCATGTTAGGAAATGTATGTTTTATCTGTCCATTGTTAGAGAGGAAGTTAGTGGCCTATTCTGTAAACAAGGATGTGATGCAGTATCTGCCCTATATAGCTGAATGAAAGCTTAACATGAGTCTGAGATCTCAGCCCACTTTTCTGAAGTCTTTTTAAAGACCATTACATACATTTATAAAACTGAAAACGTGTTTGGGATATTGAACTCAGCTTAAAAACAAAACCAAACATAATGTTATGAAGTTCATGAACTCGTTCAAACTCCTTTTTGTTAATTTCCTACTTCATATTGGTCTGTTGAAAAATCGCATGAAGATGACAGCCTTCAAAATCATGGAACAGGGGGGCAGTGTATTTAAAGGGGGTAACTATTAGGCTTCTCTATTTTAAAATGTTTTCATAAAGTATCAGATCATTTGAAATGTAGACTGCAATACTGCAGGATCATTTGGATCTGAATGTATGAGTTTACCCATATTTTATCATAAATACCACACTCACTTCTGGGTTTGAGGGACTTTTTTAAATCTCCATTCTATATTACATGTGTTTCAGCTGCATTTTGTTTCTTGTTTCTCCATTCTGTCTGTCTAATGTAAAATCAATTTGAGAGAGCAAAGCATAACAGTAATACCCAGCACTAACTATTTTAATATTCAGAGAACTTGGCAAACATTTTTTTATCATTACAACACCCCCAACAAGGTAGGTAAATAGTAGCATTTAATCCATTAAAGGAAACCTAAGAGAGTAAATTGTCCAAGGCTACAAAGAAAATTTGTATCTTCCTTTGGAAATAAAACTCATTGAAAATTCATGGCTCTTAGATCGCTAGACACATTTGTGTCTCTGCATTCTTTTAATGCAAAATAACTAGGGCAGTCAATTAATTTTAAAAAAATCACAATCAAGAGATTAAAAATTACAATTTGCAGTTTTGATTGGACTGTTAATAGAATGCCATTTAAAAATGTTAGGATATTTTATTCGGTTTCAAATATTAGAGAATACAAAGTGGATAGTGCTCACTTTATTTTTTATTACAAATATTTGCACCATAAAAATATAAAAGAAATTGTATTTTTCCCTTCACCTTTTACAAGTACTGTGGTGGGGAATTACAGATAGAACTAAGGATGTTAAATTTAGATTAATTGGCTAATCAAATGTTGATGCAATTTGCATCGAGTATTTGATTAGTCGATAAGGGTGCTTTCCCCTTTGAAGTGTTGCAACAGCCTCAGGACTATTGCTACTCTTCAAAGGCGAAAGAACTGCAGGGAACACAGGGCCATCGGGGGACTCAAGTAGTCCCCTGCTGGCCCTGTGCTCCCTGTGGCGTTACAAAGCAGAAGCATCACATGCAGCCTGGAGTCAGCTGGGACTCTGAGTCCTCACTGACCCTGGGCTACATGCGGCACTGCCGCTTTGAAATGCCCCTGGGAGCCCAGCGTCAGGCTCCACATGGCGTTTCAAAGTGGCAACGCCAAATAGACCCTGGGGTTAGTGGGGAAGTCCATGCCAGCTGAGGACTTCCCAGCTGGCCCCAGGCTGAACACAGTGTTTCAAAGTGGCAGACCCCATGCTCCATGCGGCACTGCCGCTTTGAAACACTGCATGCATCCCAGGCGTGCTGGCCCTGGGTTGCATGTGGCATTTCAAAGTGGCAGTGCCACGTGGAGCCCAGGGTCTGGCCCCAGGCTCCGTGCAGTGTTGCTGCTTTGAAGCACCCCCTCCCCATTGCTGACTCTTTCTAATAGAGGCTGCAAGGGTGGGAGGAGGAAAGCAACTGGTTCACATCCTTAGGTAGAACCCCATAAATGCAAAAAACATGTATAAGCAGGGTCTGAACCACTGCTTTCAATGCAACCAGCTGAAGGGGGAGAGCAACACTGGGTGTGGTTATGCTCACTCAATTGTTTAGCCCTGCAAGATAACTAACTGTTGATATGTAAATACAGCTCATACTGGAATGGGAAAGGAATCTGAGGTGTGGTTATGTAAATCCAGTTCAGCCAGTGCTATAGACCTGATGGATGGTCAATTGTTGGAATGGAATGTTGTGTATTATAACTAATTTTACGGTAGTAGCAAACCATGTTAACCCTAAATGTAGGAATTGTAAAATATGACCATCAGTGCTTGCAGGAGAGACACCATCATTGTAAAGAGTCTCAGATGGACAAACCTCCCCTTTCCAGATTCAAGTGGACTGAGTTGCGGGGGAGGGGCTTGAACCAGCCAGCTACATGCCCATCAGGTGTGAGCTGTAAGACTGGTTCAACCTGTCTCCCTTCCCCTCTGTTCTAAGGATAGACCTAGAACAGACTCCATATGCAGTCTCTTTGTTATTCCAGTGGAAGCTGGAATCTTTTGGCTAACCTAGGTAGTGCCTAAGAGCTGAAATCACTAAGAGCTGAAGTCTCTAGTTTGGCCTGGAGCCAGATCCATTGCGACCAGTGGGAGTGACCAGCAGGCGGCCAGCAGGTTGTCTGGCAGGAGTGACCAGCAGGCAGCCGGTCGGAGCGAGCAGCAGCAGGTGGCTGGCGGGAGTGACCGGCAGGGTGGCTGGCAGGAGCAAGTGGACCACAGGAGCAGCACAAAGGTGGCACTGCCTCTGGCTCAGTGAGTGAAGTAATCAGGGTGATGTGTCTGGGTCTGCACTGACTGGACAGAGCTGTAAGTGGGGCATTTGAAATAGGGTTCAGAGAAAGTGGGTATGTGAATGGGACCCTTACATTGTTGGACTGGTGAGCCTGAGAGGCAAAGGACATTGCTCAATCCATCTGAGCTGGGACAGTTACTTGTGGGTTGGTTATGAACTCTGGTATTTTCCTAAGCTAATGCCATGTGACTTCTCTCTCTGTTGCATTAAAAGTTTCTTTTCTACACTCAGACTCTGTGCCTGCGAGTGGCGAAGCATTGCCTCTCAGAGGCGCCGAGGAGTTTGTGAATTTCCCAGGCTACAGGGTGAGGGCTCGAGCTGATTCTGTGTGAGATGGATGAAAAGGAACCCCTAGATGTTAAACCCGGCAAAAGTGCTACCTGGCAAAAGGGTTGCTCTTGTTTATCTTACAGGTGGGAAACCTTTTTAGGATTGGGGGCTATTGACCACATTCAAATTAGTGAGGGACCACACACAAGCGAGGGAAAAAAACTCACTGATGTGGCTTCCACTGGAGGAGAGAGACTCTCCCTGCATTCCCCTCACACCAGAGCCATGAGGGGCCCAGGCTAGTAGATTTTGTGTGCTCCAGCTTTGCAGGGGGACAGAGAGAGGAGCTGGAGCACCAGCACGGGCTCCCCAATGCTGGGAAGAAGGGGGAGCCTTGAGCCTCAGGGATGGATCCAAGCAAGTTGGGGGGGCTTAGGTTCCCCACCCCTGGTCTTAGTGATTAGTTGAACAAGAAGTAGGGCTGAGTAGATATGGGGGGCTCTAAAGTTTGGCGTTTTTTGTTTTGAGTGTAGTTATGTGCCAAAAACAAATCTAAGGTTGCCCTTCCACATTGAAGTGACTGCACTCATGAGGCGAACTGAAAAAATACTGTTTCTTTTGTTTGTTGTTAGTGTAAATATTTAATCAAAATATAAAGTGGGCCGTTTGTATTATAATTGCATTTAAGTGTAATTAAAACTGCCATTAATTGTGATTAACTCTTTTTGAGTCAGTTTGTTTTGAGTTAATAGGTAGAGTTAACTATGATTAATGGACAGCTCTAGAAAGAACAAATCTGATATGTGAGAATAGAAAGACAAGTTGTGTGAGGTAGTATTTTTTTACTGGACCATCTTCTGTTAAAGAGACAAGCTTTCGAGTTTGCACAGGTCTGCCCAGACCTGAAGAAAAGCTCAGTGTAGCTCAAACGCTTGTTTCTTTCTTTCACCAACAGAACATGATCCAGTAAAAAAAAAAACTACTACCTCACCCACCTTGTCTCAATAGCTTGATCCAACACACCTACAACAACATTTACATATGTGAGAACAGGACACACAAGAAAAGTTTGCTACATAATCCTTATGTAAGAAAGCAAAAGGCTAATAAAATAAACATAAAATATAACTGTTCCAAAACATTTTTTAAAACTTATAAATGCAGTTTCCACAAAACACTCATATAAAGGTTTTAGCATCACTATTGAACACTAAGTTATACAGCTCTTATTGATTATAAACCCCTTTTTTAAGACAGTCCAATGCTTCGTTTTGAATAGTGTGAGCTGCAAAATGTTTATCTTGAACGTTTCATTTGTAAAACCAATATTTACCAGTTAACTGACTGCTAACATTTACTCAGACACATACTGCATTTAATATGTTCCCCTATTTTTGCCAAAGGTTAAGTAAGGCACATTCACAAGCTGTTTTGGCATGTAGATAATCATCACTCTACATTTAGGATACTGTATTTTCAAGCAAATGTATTTTGAGATACATCTCTGTGTATCTGTAAGGCCCTTTATGGTTTTTATTTTATTTATAGTTTCCCAGTAATTTTTCACTGCTTATTTCTAATACAAAAAACAGCTGAAAATCAGTACAAAATTATAATTTTTATGGGTAAATACTGGGATTTATTTTGGTGAATGGGAGGACAGATTTTCATTTTCTTCCCATTTTAGTATGTCAAATCTTTAAACTGTATTTGATGGCAGCTTGGATATGTATGTGGTGGGCATGAGCTTAATCAGTGTGTTCAGATGCATACGCACTTCAGAGCTTGCCCATGCCAGTTTGTGTGAATCTTCTAGAACAGGCATGTCCAAAGTCCGGCCCGCGGGCCAATTGCGGCCCGTGTTCCGGTTTAATACGGCCCCCAAGGTAATTTGGCAATATCTATCTTTTATGGCCCCCAACGAATCCATATGTATTGAGATGAACACATTGTAAAATTTCAGTTAATGTCAGTTGGTCTAAATCAGTTATAAATATATTTGGACACAACATGTATACTTGGTGTTATGTTCCTGTTCATATTTTTTGAACTTAAAAGTTGACAGACAATCTTTATTACCAATAATATGTAATGTACTTTACAATGTTCCTGACATATATTTCAGCTTCCTGGATTTTTTTTTTTCATCTGGCCTTCAGATATGAAAGGCAGAGTGATTTAACACCTGTTTAGATTTGTCATCCATGTGACGAAATGAAAAGTATGCCGTTTGCAATAAACGTTGCATAAAATAGTTAATTTGCATTTAATTTTAATGGTTCAAAGAATGTCAGGCAAAATGGCCGGCCCTCACGCATGTTCACTTCATCAAATCTGGCCCTCTTTGAAAAAAAGTTTGGACACCCCTGTTCTAGAAGATTAATACTAGCCTTACTTCAACAGGCAGCTTTGCATGTATACACAGACTACTGTTTTATCACAATCCTAGTGCCCTATCATCTGCTGTTTCTCCAGAAGGGATCAAAGCAAGGTTTAGAAGGAGTTGGACTGGTGACTCAGCCATAAACAATAGATCTTTCCTGTGGGTGAGAGATGTTTGGGATATTCTGCATACATTGAAAAAAGTTGCTGGAGTACTAATGGACTGAAAAATGTAATGAACCCCCATTGCTTGGCAATAACAAACCTATGCCTTCTGGGAGCCTGTTTTAGATTAGGAGAAAGAATCAGGACATTTCACTGGGAGGAATGCTGAACAAGTACAGCCTCATCCCTCTCTTCTGATCCTGCAAAAACACTCCAAAAATGTGGTATGTGGTATGTTTGCAGCTTCTGAATTGCAAGGCATGGGAGCTTAGCTGGCCGGAAAGAGGCAGAGCTACAGCCATGCCACTCTCCACACTGTCACCTCCAGGCACATTCATAGGGATGTTAAATATCGGTTAATTGAATAGTCAATTAACCTAATGAATTTTTATCAGTTACTCAACTATTCTATAGTCCATGGGGGTGGGACTAGTAGCCAGTGCGCTCCTGCCCCACTCCCAAGGAGCACTCTACACTTCTGTGTCTGTATCAGAGGCAGCAGTGTAGGATGTCAGGTGGCAGTAGGTCCGTGAGGAGAGCCAGTTTAAAAACCAGTTCCCCTTGCAGACCGGCTACCTGTTGCCCTTCATTGCTGCCTCTGATACAGAGGTAGCAGCACAGGGTGGCAGCAGCCCCTGTCCAGGGAGGGAGGATAAGCTCCCAGACTCGGCACGAGCCGGAACTGAGCCGGGTTACCTGCCTGCCTGGCTCCTAATACACATTAAATGCAGAGTTGCGGCAAGGGTAGGTCCTGGACCCCTGCTAAAAAATTTACTGGCAGGGGAAGGAGGGAGAATGTGTGTACTCTATAACATCAACCTTTAAGCATTTGCTGATCAGTTAATTGACTACACTATTACATCCCTAGTGGGGACTGCCTGCCTCCCGATTGTATCCCTAGCTCTGGGGATTGGCCAGACCTTGGGTTCTCTGCTATTCCATGCATCACCCTGCTGGCTATGACCCCAAAGATCGGTGATTGCTAGAGCATAGTGGTCATAGTGGCCTCTTCCCATCTGGGAATTCTTCTCTCATGTCCCCTACTTTGGGCACCAGAATAGGATCGTGTAGGCTCAGATAACAGCAATTTTATGCTTCCCAGACCTTACACTAGATCAGAGTCGACACTTGCGAGAGAACCAAATGTGGCTCTTTTGGCAGCTGCTGGAGCTGAAGCCTGGGCTTTGGTGTGGTTGCTCTGTGGCCCCAGCCCATGGGGCAGCCACCTGCCACACAGCCCCACCCCAGGAACAGCTGGGCAGCCACCACATGGCCCTAGCTCCAGCCTTTCCTCAGAACATGCAGGGGGAGGACATGCCCCCCCCCCCCCGAGGACATGCTGGGGGACTGCAAACTGTGGCTTGCTGGCCCTCACCCATCCCATGACATGCTGGGGGACTGCAAATTGTGGCCTGGCAGCCCCACCGCCCCAGGACAAACAGCCTCACAAACTCCCCACCTCCAAGACATGCTGTGGGGGAATGCAGTGATCCCCTCCCAACCCCAAGGGACATGGGAGGGGGGTCAACCGGGAACCACAGCCCAGCATCACCCTGCCTCTGGACATGCTGGGGGAGGGCTAGAAACCACTGCCTTCTGGAGGAGATGCTGGGGAAACTGCCCCCTCCCCTCTCCAGAGCAGCCCTAGTAAGCCCTGGCCCCAGACCTTCCGGTCCCCTACTCTGTGCCCGCTGCCCTTAATCCTCTACCCACTGCCCTGATTCCTACACCCCTTCTGCACTAAACCCCACACATACCCAACCCTAACCCTGCACCCCTCCACCTCCTGCCCTCAGCCTCCCAGCCCCCTGATCTCATTCTTGCATCTCCATGCCCTGCTCTAGCCCCTAAGACTTATCCTGACTCCTGCAGCCCCCATCCCCTACTCTGAGCCTGCCCACACATCCAACCCCTTGCCCTGAGCCACCCACCTCTGCCCCAACTCTGGTGCCCCCCATCCTCTGCCCTGCCTCCTCAACCCCCTCCCTGACTCCTGCATTCTTATCTGGCTCTTTGTTGATCACTTGTTCTGAATTTTGATGTAGTCTGGCTCTTTGGTTTGAAAAGGTTGCCAACCCCTGCACTAAAAGAATCACTGGTGGGGGAGATTTGCTGGTTTTCTGACCCCTTTACCTAATACAAGGGGCACAAAAGTACTGAAGATTGATTCATAAAAGTCACAGGATTTTGTGCTTAATTTCATTTTCCTGTGGTGATTGTTTTTTGGTTTTAATTTTCTGGGTAGGATGGCTTGATTTAGCTCTCATCTAGCAACATGTTTATATGGCACTTTATGGTTAGCATTGGGAAACTGCTAATTTCAGTTCAGCAATTTTGATTTAGGCATGTCAATTCTTTACCAAATATTTTACAACATTACAAGACATTAATGAGAACCAGTATGTCACATGGTATTTCTAAAACACAAACTCTATAAACAGTCTGCGTCCCACACGGTAATTAGTTTCTTGCAATTGATTTTTACTTTGGAGCCAACAAACCATGAGTGGGAAGCTCTTTCCATTTAATTCTTAATCAGCGTAAGAAATTCTCCTCTGGTTTTTGGATCTTCTCGCAAAACTCCAAGCATGGTACTGGTGACAGTTCTGCTGTTCATTTTCTGAACCCCTCGCATAACCATGCACATGTGCCTAGAAGGTAATTAGTCAACCTTAGTTTAATATGTTAATAGCCTGCACACTGGGATAACTAGATATAATTACCATTAAGACAATAAGCGATGCACGGTGTGCCAAGTAATGCCTTTGACTAATTAAAGCATGTCCAGTTCACGCCAAACTACTGATAGGAAAATCATTCTTGAAATCCATTTTATTTAAATAAATTTCAAAACAACATTCAGGGGGGCAGGAAGAGCTGGCAGACTTTCCTGACGCCTGGGCAATATGGTGGGGGGAAGCAGCTGTGCACTCCTGGAAAAGGCAGGGCTTCAGGTGGAAGTGGCAGGGCTGGGGCCAGCCAGCCCTCAGTGCTGCCTGGACCACATCATGCCATGCCCTCTCACCAGCGCTCAGAACTGCCTGGAGTGTACTTCACAGCATACAATGGTAATTTAAAGGGCCCATGGTGCCAGCAGCTGGGAGCTCCAGGCCCTTTTGAATCACCTGTCCCCGGGGTGGTTGTCCACTTTACCCCTACTTCCCCTCCTGACTACCCGGTAGTGGGCCTGTCAGTGGGAGGGTGGGGGAGACGTTTGCTGTAAACAATGTTTGAGTGAAGTTGAAATAAATGAATAAATATTGGCAGGAAATTTAAGCAGACCATGTTTGAACTATTCAACACGGCAGCTAAACGCCCATGGTCAGACTGCAAACTGACTCAGGACTAGGGCTATGTGACTAAAATTGCAATGTACATGTTTAGGTTTGAGTACCCTGTGAGAAGGGAAGCTCTCAGAGCTTGTGCTCCCATCCAAGTTTTAACATCTACACCAGGGGTGGCCAACTCATTTAACAAAGAGAGCTGAAACAGTGGCGGAAAAAATGCGAAGAGCCGCACCAGAATTATCAAGCAAAAAAAACCACAAAAACAAAAGCAAAAAAGAAGGCTGCCCCTTTAAGAAGCAAGCAAACTTAGGCTTTTTGGCCCTATCAGGTGCCTGTCAATGGCCGCCATCTTGGGCAACATCTTGAATCGTCAACCTGGTGAGCACAGGGAAGGCGGGAAATGAGCAAGGAGCCAGGGGCCGTTGGCAGAGGCACAGGAGCGGCTTCATGAGCCACACTTTTGAGGGGGGAGAAGAGCCACATGTGGCTCGTGAGCTGGGGGTGGCCGTGGCTGATCTACACTGTCATTAAACAGCCCTTTAACCTAAACCTTGCAATCCCGAGTTGGCTGACACAAGCCAGTCATGGCTATTTAATTACAAGTCAGACATATAAGTGTGTGGGTGCCAACTATGATTAGTCCACATGTTGTTTGCCTGAAAAATGTACACATACATGCCTGCATCTGTGTGAATGACTAAGCATCATCATGTACAAGTTCAAAGACTTGTACTAATTTGAACAATGGAAAATGTGCCAAAATCTTTATATCCCATTTTTAGTCACTTTTCACTTAGCTCAAGCTAAGTTGCCCATACACACGCTGCAGCATTTGTTAAAGTGTGGGGGGGAAAATGTCAACAGAGGTCACAATTTCTTATAAGCTAGTATCTGAAGTTCTGTCATATTTATCTGTACCTAAAAGTTATCTATTGAGGTACTTTAATGACTAAGGTATATATGAGATGCCATTTATGAATGAATCCTGACATGTGCCCAGTGTAAAGCAATAGTATCTGGATCCCCATTTTACAGACAGGGAATTGCACCAGAGAGATTAAATGGCTTGTCCAAAGTTCCATATGAAGACTGTGGTAGGAATGGGAACCCAGCTCTCCCCAGCCTGGTTAGTGTTTGGGTAACAATAACATCTCTGGTACTGTGATGCAATAATTGTTTAGAGCAGGCCTGGGCAAAATACGGCCCTTGGGCTGGATCCGGCCTGCTAAGCCACCAATATGGCCCACAGATGCAGTGGAGAGCCCCAGACAGGCTTCCCTGCTTGCCCCTCACGCCGCTCAGAAAAGTGGCTATGGAGCAGTTTCTCTTTAAAAACTGTGAGCCTGGAGGGGGAAAAGGGGAGCCTTCAGGCATAAATCCCTCCTTCAGCACAATCCCGCTGGCCAGAAACTGGCCAATGGGAACTGTCTGTTTGAATAACAGATAGTACACGAAGTACCACGCCCTTTGCCATCTGGCTAAGTTATTCACACAAGCACATGGCTGTGCAGGCATAAGGCAGGCAGGCTGGCTGGGATATGTTTTAAGCTCTGCAGGCAAGCAGACTGGTTGGGCTGGTAAGTCTCCTAGCCAGAGCCTGCCTCTGGCACTCCAGCCCTTCTCTTCCCCAACCCTCTGCCTCCCCACTCAACATATCCAAATCTTCTGCCTCCTTCCTGCACCTATACTCTCTCCCAGATCTGGCACACTAGTCTCCTGCCCCAGATCACAATCCCCTCCTACCCTAGGTCACAACCCAAACTCCTGCATCCCAGTCCTGTGCCTCTAGGTCACAAACCAAACCCCTGCAACCCAGACCTCTGCCCTAGGTCACAACTGCCTCCTTCACCCAAACTCCATCCCAGATCCCACTCTCCTTCCTGAACCCCAGTCCCTTATCCCAAGCTCCCTTCTGCACCCAACCTCCATCCCAGAACCTGCACCTTTTCCATTAATAACATGGAAGAATGTGGCTCTCAATCACTTTCCAAAATCTTGGAGTGGCTCCCCGTCAAAAATTATTGTACACCTCTGGTTTAGAAGTTGACTTTAATGGGACTAACAATAATGGATTACTTACGATGCTTCTACAATCACAGCCACTCCAGCAGGTTTCAGAGCCTCAGTAATTGCCAGAGCAATCTGTCTGGTAAGCCGCTCCTGAACTAAAAAGAGAACAGTGTGATTTTTCTATAGGTAATTACCACTCTTAGTACACCTTAAGAATTTTTAAAGAAAATACATTCCTAAGGTGTTCTAAATACAGTCTATCAAATTCCCCCACTAGCTAACTAAAATAAAATGAGTCCTTGTGCTAGAAATGGTTTTTTAAAATTAATTTTTCAATGTGAACTTAAAAGTGTAAAAAGTGCTTGTAAAAATGCTGAAAAGACACCTTTGGAGTCCTGAAATTTATTCTTTATTCAGTCAGCCTATATTTAGCCACCTTGATTGCACACAGGATTTTGAATCCCTTACTCCCTGTGAAATACATCACCAAAAGTCCGTTTTTCCCACGCTGCAGAGACTTCTGTCCTCCTTGGCTACCTATCACAGGTGTCCTATGCACAGAGTACACTTCCTCATTCTTTCACAAAAGGGGACCCAATGCATTTCATTAGCACACCTTCCCCATTAGACTAACCTAGCTGCTGAAGTGTAAGTACTGAGGCTCTGAACTTGGCCACTATACTGCCATGGGATTGACATCACAAGCTTCCAGCCGAGATTGAGGAGTAGGATCAGGCTGTTTTAATTTGTTTTCTGCCTGGTCCTATGACAATTTTATATGCCACATTTATTATAGTCCCAGTTCAGAGGAGTGCTTAGGCCTATACCTACCTTTAAATATATTTACTTCAACAGGACTAGTGACAATTCAAGTTAGGCATACACTAAGAGACATGCTGACCACTTCCGGGAGTGGCACGAGGCTAGGGCAGGCAGAGAGCCTGTTTTAACCCTGCTACACCACCGACTGGGACCTGGCAATGCCCAAGGTAAGTGCTGCTTGGCTTGAGCCTGCATCCTCATCCCTCCCCCAACCTAATCCCCCCCATCTCACCCGAGCCCCCTCCTGGAGCCCACACCCTATCTCATACCCTGAATCTCCTGCTCCAACCCTAAGCCCCTCCCAGAGCTCATACTCCCTCCTCCCCTTCCAGCATCCCAACTCCCTGCTCCACATCTGAGCCCCCATTGCACCCAAATTCCCTCAGAGCCCTCACTCCACTGCAACTACTATACCTCAAACCCTTGTCCCATCCCTCAGCCCCCTCCTGAAGCCTGCTCCCTTCACCCCCCTGCACTCCAACCCCCTGGCCCAGTCCTGACCCCCCTCCTGCATCCAAACTCTACCCCAAAGTCTGCACCCCCTCCTGTACTCCAACCTCCTGCACCAGGCTCAGCCCTGCGCTCCCTCTCACACACCAAACCCCTCAGCCCCGAGCTCCCTCTCACACACCAAACCCCTCAGCCCCAGCCTAGGGCCTGCACCCTAAACTCCTGCCTCATCCTGGTGAAAGTGGGTCAGGGAGAGCGAGTGATGAAGGGAGAGGGATGGAGTGAGCAGGAGCAGGGCTGTGGAGAAGGGACAGGACAGGAGTGTGACCAGGGTGTGTAGGTTTGTGAGATCAGATAGTTGGCAACCCTATATGACTCCCTTCTGACAACGAAATGTACTACATGACCCTGGGAGGGGCACTGAAGCCTGAGTCAACCCAAGCCCTGTTGCCCCAGGGGGAGGAGGAGCCAAAGCCTAAGACCCACAGCCCTGAGTGGGGTTCCTAAATCAAAACCTAAGGGCATCAGTCCAGGCAGGGGGCCTGTAACCTGAGCCCTGCAACCCAGGGCTGAAGCCCTTGGGTAGTGGGGCTTGAGCTTTGGTTTTGGCCCTGGACCCCAGTAGGTCTAAGACAGCTCTGGTGACCCACATTAAAATGAAGAAGCGACCCACTGTGAGGTCTCAACCGACAATTGAAAACCACTGCTCTAGCTGAAATACAGTTCAGGAGAACAGAGAGATACTATAGAAAGGATACACACCTTGCAGTCTTCGACTAAAGATTTCAACAATTCTGGAAAAAATATAAGAATAATAAATATTCTTTCCTGATTTAAACAAACTTTAAGTTTAGCTTAATAGACTCTCTGGGTATCACAGAGGATAATGTAGGACAATGTCATCTTGGCTATTTAGAAGGCTAAAACATACTGTAATATAAGTGATTTTACATTACAATGTGCAGTATGATTTAAATACAGCTGATAATATATTTCTAATTTGTACCACTTATTTTAACCCAAGTACCTTATAAATGGAATCCCTTATAGAAAGCATACCCTTTTAAACAATTAAGTATTACCTCAAAAATCCTATTTAACCCCAAAATAATCTATTTTCAGACTGTGGATTGTCAGCCTTTGTGTAACATTTGTAAAGCAGCCTTTGACTGGTCATTAACATGCTTGTGCTCAGAATGCAGAAGAACAGATTATGGATTATAACAGGGCCACTATTTGACACTATTTTATAGTCTGCTATTGATAACTGGATTGTTCTTTAAAGATGTGTAGGCCATCAGCTTTTACTTAAACTCAGCCTGTTGAATAGAAAAGTTAATTTCATTTATAAAAAATGTTAGATATAGAAAGAGGCACATAGCTGAAAACAGTAGACAACTATGATATGTGCTAACAAAACATATAAATGAAACCCAAAACCTAAGGCAGCCAATACAGTGTAGAACTCGATCAGCTGCCAATAAAGTGTAAAACTGCCAGCTACCCACTCTTAGCTGCCCCGTTCACATGAGTCCTCAGGGATGCTGGAACAATTTGTAAAACAGGTGTGCTGAAAATCACTGAACCAAACTATAAAACCTGCATATGATGGAAACCACTTCAGGCTTGGGGGCACAGCAGCATCCAAATCATACTAATTCCAGCACCTATATAAGTCCATAGCCATGCTCAAGTCCCTTCTTCCTCAGAAGCAATACCAAAGCACTGCAGCTTGCCCACGAGGCTAACACACTAAGGCTCCTTCAGTCCAAAGTGGGGAGCCAATGCCAAAACTGACAGCTGTCAAAGAGAACATTCTCCCACTAACTCCTTTCTATTAGCAGGCGATCAGGAGTGCTCTGTATGCACAGATTGTATGAATAGTTGTGGGGATTAAAAAGTCAACATAATTAGCTGCAAACACTTGTGCAGGTTCTGTTATAAGAAATTATCCTTAAGAGTCACAGTGGGGAAATCCTAATTTTCTGTAGTGAATCATCCTTCCCAGCTCACCTTCATAATCCTTGTTACTTGCTTACATGAACTGGGGAAATCCTATCTCCTGAAACCATAGGGACCTAACCCACACCATAGGGAGATCAGAATGCAAGAACACCATATAGGAGTTCCACATCCCTCTGCACTCTGAAGCAGCTTCACAGTAGACTCCATGCACTCCGATGTGCAGGGCAAGTGGGGACAGGGGATCTGCTACTGCAGAGCCACCAGTCAAAGGAACGCCAGGGCTTACGGTAACCCTAAAACTTCAGCAGTGGCTCTGTGTTGCTGCCAGACATCCTAAGAGAAGTATTCCTGTCCCTTTCCCTCTGCAGAGCATCCCAGTTCACCTCACTTGGGCTGTGCACTGAGAACAGGATTTGGCTCTTACACCTTCACTATAACATTGCATACATCCACTTACCTTGCAAGCTTGCTTAGTCCAACCACTTTCTTTGTAGGTAAGTATCCAATATGTACCTGCAAATATGAACAGGACTCTAAATGCTGAATGATTACTATACACCTGATTCTACAAGAAAGGTGAAGGCCTGAAACTAAATTCAGAGTTCCAAAATGCAATGTACAATGCACAGATAGCTGTGTCTGTGAGAAGCTCTAGCCATGATGGAGCTTCACATTTCATAGCAGTCTGCCCACTCAGTGGAAACTGCAGGATCAGGGCTTCCAGAACCTAAACCTTCTGGTTTTGGTCCTCATCCTTCCTCTAGTGATAGTCAATGGGAGTTTCAGTGCTGCTTTTAATGGGAGCAGGACTGGATCCTTAACACAGACAAAGGGGGCATCTATACTGCACCATAGGTTGAAATAAGATACATAATTTGAGCTACACAAAATGCGCATCTTATTTCATAATTTGGTGCGGTCTACATAGTGCTAAATTTTGAAATAACCTGCTATTCCAAAATGTCCCTTACTACTTGTGGAATGAGGTTTACAGGGACGTCGGAATAGCGAGTTCGTTATATTTCAAAATAACGGGCTTGCTCTTAAGACACAGTATAGCTATTTCAGATACCACCCGTATCCCAAAATAGTGCTGCAGTATAGAAAGAGCCAAAGTGCCCTGTGAAGTCAGACCAGAACTATGCAGCAGATGTAGTTAAAGGTGGAGAAAGTGCATATGTATAAGAACATATGAACAGAAGAACGGCCATACTGGGTCAGACCAACAGTCCATGTAGTCTAGTAACCTGTCTGCCAACAGTGGATAATACCAGATGCTCCAGAGGGAGGGAACACAAGAAGTAATCCTCACGTGATCCCTCCTCAGTCACCCATTTCCAGATAAACAGAGGCTAGGGACACCATTCCTACCCATCCTGGCTAATAGAATCATGGAGGTTAGGTCCATCAATGGCTATTTAATTCTTTTTTGAGCCCTGTTAAAGTCCTAGCCTTCACCACATCCTCTGACAAGGAGTTCCAAAGGCTGACTGTGCACTGCATGAAGAAAAATTTCCTTTTGTTTGTTTTAAGCCTGCTGCCTATTACTTTCATTTGATGACTCCTAGTTCTTATATTGAGGGACTAGGTAAATAACTTTTCCTTATTCACTTTTTCCATACCAGTCATGATTTTATAGACCTCTATCATATCTCCCCTCCCCCTTAGTCTCCTCTTTTCTAATCTGAAAAGTTCAAGTCTTTTTAAACTCTCTTCATATGGGCCCCATTCCAAACACCAATAATTTTTGTTGCCCTTTTCTGAACCTTTTCCAGTGCCAATATATCTTTTTTGATATATTGGCATTGGAACCACATCTGTATGCAGTATTCAAGATGTGGGCATACCATGGTTTTATATAGAGGCCACAGTTTTATATACCTGGGATTCAGCAGGGCTGGAGAAAGTATAAATGCTGTGGAACTTATAGGCATATATAGAGCAAGTAGATTTATTGACAAAGAAGAAAACAGGCATTCATTTTGCTGCGCATTCCAGTTTGAGCTGTCAAGAATTATCAGTCTTTATGGAATAAGAGTCAGAGAAAGGCACGTGAAGAGAAAGCAGCAAGTAGGAAAGGAGGTTTATTGAGAAAGAAACAAGAGAAAGGAAAGAAGGAGATTGTTATAGAAACATCCTTGTAGTGGGAGAACACTACCGCAGCCCAACACTATAGCATTTAATTTCAGAAAAGGGACTTCAGAAAAATAAGGAAGTTAGACAAGCAGAAATTAAAAGGTACAGTACCAAAAGTGAAATCCCTGCAAGCTGCATGGAAACTTTTTAAGCACATCATAACAGAGGCTCAACCTACATGTACACCCCATTAAAAAAATATGGTAAAAGAAAGAACAAAACCAAAAAAAAGTCAAAGCTAAATCCAACTGAGAAAAATAGAAAGGAGGTAGTTGTGCAGGAAGGGGATTACAGAGGAGGCTTGCACAACACTTGCCAATTAGGGTACGTCTAGACTACAGGCTTCTGTCGACAGAAGTTTTGTCGACAGATACTGTCGACAAAACTTCTGTCGACAAAGCGCGTCCAGACCACATTGAGTTCTGTCGACAAAGCAAGCTGCTTTTGTCGACATGGTAGTCTGGACGCAAAGGACAGTTTCCATTCAATAACACCTTCTGTCGACAGAAACTCTGTCGACAGAAGGTGTTATTCCTCGTAAAATGAGGTTTACATACGTCGACAAAACTGCTGAGTTCTGTCGACGTTATGTCGACAGAACTCAGCGGTAGTGTGGACGCAGGTATAGTTTTGTCGACAAAAGTCCACTTTTGTCGACAAAACTCTGTAGTCTAGACACACCCTTAGGGACAAGCTGGGCCCTATAAAAGGCTGTGAGAGCTGAGAAGCTAGCTTCTGGTTGTCTGGGAAGCTACAGAGGGTACCTGGGATAGAGCAGGGCTGGGGCAAGACAGGCAGAGCTGAGGAGCTTTGGCATGACCCAATTCCCAGACTGCAGGCCTGAGGGACACTAGGGCTGCAGGGAGGCAGCCGGGACAGGAGAAGGTAGCAGGTCCACACTCCCTTCCAGATGATGAGCAGCCATTTCAGACTGCACTTTGCCCCTGGGGCAGAGGCTAAATGATGACTGGCCACTGAGGCAAGGTATAGGGGATTAGGGTTCCCTGAGCAAGGAGAACCCCAGAGTGTGATAAGGTCACTGCAGAGAAACTAATTATTTGCATTGGTCTTCACAGCTGTGAGGGAAATTCCCAAACCTGAGCCATTCATTTTAGGTGACAAAACTGCGGAAATGCCCAAGATTAAGGCATCATTAGAGGAGGTTTAGGAACAAATTGACAAACTAAACAGTAATAAGTCTCCATCAACAGACAGGATACACCCAGGCCCACTGACAGGTTGGGACAAAGAGGGCAACTGCGGCATTGGCGGCCAGAGCCTTGGGCCCTTTAATTTGATGCTGGAGTCATATGTGACATGCTCTTGTCGGCTCTGAAAGGGTCATGGGGGTGGCTAGCCCTCGTTCCTTCTGCCTGAAGCCATGCCCCTTCCAGAAGTGTGGAGCTGTTGTCCTACACCTTGCCCAGGGGACCAACAACTCTGTCAGCCTCCCTGTATGCACCCAAGAGTGCTAAAGGAACTCAAATATGAAATTGCAGCTCTACCATCTGTAGTTTGTAACCTATTATTTAAATTAGCTTCTGTATCAAATAACTGGAGGATAGCTAATTTTTTTTGTTTTTTTTAAAAAAGCTCCATAGGTGATCTTGGCAATTACAGGCAGATAAGTACTTCAGTACTGGGCAAACTGGTTGCAACTATAGTAAAACCAATATTGTTAGACACGCAGGTGAACACAGTTTGTTGGGGAAGAGTCAATATGGTTTTTGTAAAGGGAAATCATGTTTCACCAATCTACTACACTTCTTTGAGGGGGTCAACAAACATGTTAACAAGGAGGACTGAGTAACAGTTTACTAAATTTTTTATAACGCCTTTGACAAGGTCCCTCACCAAAGGCTCTTAAGCAAAATAAGCTGTCACAGGAAAAGAGGGAAAGTCCTCTCATACTTTGGTAACTGGTTAAAAAGGTAAGTATCAAAAGATAGGAATAAATAGTCAGTTTTCCAAATGGAGAATGACAAATAATGGTTCCTCCAGGGGTCTGTACTGGGAATAGTCCTTTTCAAAAATGATCTGGAAAAAGGAGTAAACACTAGACAGCAAAGGTAGCAAAATTTTCAGATTATACAAACATATTCAACAAAGTTAAGTCCCAAACAGACTGTGAAGAACTACAAAAGGATCTCACAAAACTGGGTGAAATGGAAGATGAAAATGAGTGTTGATAAATGCAAAGTAATGCACATTGGAAAACATAATCCCAACTATACATATAAAATGAGGGGATCTAAATTGGTTATAACACACAAGAAAGAGATCTTAGAGTCATTGAGTGGATGTCTTCAGAGAATTATCCATAATGTGAAATAGAGATAGCTAAGAGAGGATATAATAAAGGTTTATAGACTCATGAATGGTATGGAAAAAGTCAATAAGGAAGTGTCATGTACTCCTTCTCATGGCACAAGAAATAGGAGAAACCAAATGAAATTAATAGGCAGCAGGTTTAAAACAAACAAAAATAAGTATTGCTTCACACAACACAGTCAACTTGCCAGATGATGTGGAGGCCAAGGTTATAACAGGGTTCAAAAATAATTTGATAAATTCATGGAGGACAGGTCCATCAACAGCTATTAGCCAAGATGGGCCGGGATGGTGTCCCTAGCCTCTGTTTGTCAGAAGCTTGAAATAGCTGACATAACATGGATCACTTGAGAATGACCTGTTCTGTTCATTCCCTCTGAGACACCCGGCATAGGCCAGTGTTGGAGGACAGGATACTGGGCTAAGAGGACTTTTGGTCTGACCCAGTATGGTCATTCTTACGTTAAATTTAAGAAGTATTAAAACATGAATCTCTATATCCCACTGCATATCTTCTGGAAAGAGTTTACTGGAGTATGTTTAACTGTGTAGATTTAAAATGTATTAAAAGAATCAACCACAAGAGTGGGAGGCTGGACACATTGGTACGTTCAATAAAATTTAGTTAATACTATACTTAATACATTTTTATTTTTTTACAAAATGTAAAATCTAAAGATTCTCCGTAAAATGAAATGTCCTTGTTTTTTTATAGCAAACTAATTTCTAAGATTCCTATTAAGGAGCCTCTCCAAGGGTAATCAATTTCCTGTTACCTAATTATAGAAAATGTGGCTTTTCTTTTCTGCCTCTAAAATGCTTCATACTGCAGATGCAGTTCATCCACAAAATAAAACCTTTTCTGATCACACCAAAATGCTCACATAATAGTTGTCATGTATTAAAACTTTTCATAAGATTTTTTTATTCAGGATTCTAGAGGACTACACTGGGCAGGAGTAAAGTTCACCCTAATTTTTCAAAACACATTTTATTTCCCTTTATTCAGTACAGCTTCTAAGAATGCTGAATGACAAATATTTGCTGAATGACAAATATTTGCCATAAGGCAGATGAATAACTACCTTGCCAAAGAAGGGTACCAAGTGGTGCTCACAAAGGGAAAACATATCAATATCCTTGACGATCACCATTTCATTATGATCTTCATCAAAGATTGCATCATTGAGTATATCTGAAAGGACAAAATGAGCAGTTAACTGAAGATTCTGCACAGGATTCTATCCTGAACAGGGTTATACATGTACTGCAATTGGAAAATCTCAGAGAGATAGCTGTGTTAGTCTGTAACTTAAAAATACAAGTAGTTCTGTAGCATCTTAGAGACTAACTAAATATATCTGACATGAGACTAGTAGAACCTCAAACCTTTTAAAAATAGTTTTAATATAGACATATTCTCAGTTGCAATTCAATGGTTGTATAAAACTAAAAGTATAATTAAAATAATCAGTTTTAAGTACAGCTGAAATCCTTCATTCAACTCACTCACTCCATCATACATGCATGTAAGTAACTTTACACACAGGAATTTAGCAGCATCAAGGAATGCTTAACTATTTTATGCTGATGTACTTTTGTGGCCCAGCTCCCAGTCACAGACAAGGGTGAGAGGAGCACTTATCACAGCACATGCCCATAAACAGAAAGAGGAGAGTACCCACTGTTTAGATGTTTAAGAGCTTATTGCCTAGTAGATGAGTATAAAATAGTATCTGTTTGTAGAAGATGGGTACCTAGTACATGCATTCTTTATGAAATCAGTATTTCAGAAGCTGCAAAGCCTTATTTACATTCATTAGAAAGAGAAAAGTCTAAATACTGAAGATGAGAAAAATTTGTCATCTCAGAGACCAGATACTATTGTGCATATTACGATACAGAATGGCTGTGTCTACACTGCACCCCTTTTCCGGAAAAGGGATGCTAATGTAGACACATCGGAATAGCAAAATCCGCGGGGGATTTAAATATCCCCCGCGGCATTTGCATTTACATGGCTGCCGCTTTTTTCCGGCTTGGGGTAAGCCGGAGAAAAGCGCCAGTCTAGACGTGATTCTCCGGAAAATAAGCCCTTTTCCGGAGGATTTCTTATTCCTACTTGAAAGGAATAAGAAAGTAGGAATTAGAAATCCTCCGGAAAAGGGCTTATTTTCCGGAGAATCACGTCTAGACTGGCGCTTTTCTCCGGCTTACCCCAAGCCGGAAAAAAGCGGCAGCCATGTAAATGCAAATGCCGCGGGGGATATTTAAATCCCCCGCAGATTTTGCTATTCCGAAGTCTACATTAGCATCCCTTTTCCGGAAAGGGGTGCCAGTGTAGACACAGACAATTTGTACAGTATCAGAAAAATACAACATGGGAGGAAACATAAGTAATATGTTGTCATGGCTCCTTCCCCACTCTGGCACAATAAATGCAGAAGTGGGGGCCAGCAAGTGTACTCCAAAACCTTATCTACCAGGCTTTGATATAAAAACTTCCCCCCAAAATCTTAAAACCCTAGATTTTGGGGATAGGATCTCTGCTGCCACCACCCAAATTAATAAAGAAACCAGGGGAGAGACCATTTGGGAAAATCTCACCCCTAAAGTAAAAAGCAGGACACCACCATTAAACAATACCAGGTTAAGAAAAGAAAGTTAAAGAACTTTTATTAGCACCACAATATTCCTATTGCAAGCATAATAACTAGATGAAAAAGTAACAAATAATATACTCATGGAGAAACTCCATTGGCCTAGAACTTAGTTACAAAGAAAAGCCAAACATCTTTTAAAAAGTGCACAGACAGCAGATCCCATACCCAAACCATAAAACAATGAAACCTAACGGATTTAACTAAACTTTACCCTACTTACAGAAAGTGAAGAAAGAGTCTTTTCTTGGAGGGAGACATAGTGTCTGTCCCCCTCAATACCTGAAGATAACTGCCCCCAGAACAAAATTTCCTCTGTCCCAGTTTGAAATTCCTACCTACATTCCTACTGACATATGTCAAAAATGGAAAAAGAAAAGTTCAGGATAAAAATCCCTGAAAAGTAAAACCGAAACTGATTCTTACTCTTTGATATAAGTGTTTGCATAGTATTATATCATCATTCTTGCAAAGATAATATTAAACTTATTCACACACCCCCAAAAATGTTTGCAGGCTCAGGGCCTTATTTTTGTAAAAAAAAAAAAAAAAAGTTAACAAAGGTACTATTTAAGTTTAAACTTTAATAATATGCCTCAGGAATAATTCATACACACCCACTGAACCTGCTGCTGCCACTTGCCTTTCCCCTCTCCCTTTTGTAACTGATGCTCAAGCTGAAAATCTTTTTTCTGGTTATTTGCATCAAGGTAATGCAAGGCGCCCCAGTCCTGTATGAGGATTCCATTGTGCTAGGCACTGCAAAAATATAGCACAAAATGGCACATTAGTTTTCTATAATGCATCTGACTGTGTGCAGATTCATTTATTTGAAAATTACTTCTCTCTTCTGCCTTCCTCAGGCTATTTATACCTACAATCATCATCATAAACCTGAAAGGTAAAATGAAAAAAAAATTCCCTGTTTTTAATTCCCATTACTTGTACCGCTGATAGGACACTTCCTATAGTCAAGTTTATGAGACAGGGAATAGTTCTGAAGGTTTACAGAGGTGAAGTCTGTTAAAAGCAAGACCTGAAAACCCACAAAGCAGTAGGTGAGAATTTGCTCCCCAAATTAAGTGAACAATTAAGTGTTTTGTATCCCTGTTGGTTGGTCACAGGAGATCAGAGAGATAAGATGGGTGAGGTAATAGATTTTATTGGACCCACTTATGGTGAGAGAGACAAGCTTGGGAGCTTACAGTACCCTCTTCCATGACTGGGAAGTCATCTGAAGAAGTGTGCTGTGCCCAGGAAAGCTCATGATACCATCCGACATGTTTGTTAGTCTTTAAAGTGCTATTAGTCTATTGGTTGTTTTTTAAGTTTTTCCTATTCACAGTGTCAAAGCTAAATGCAAGATGGAACAGAGTGTTTAGTCGAAGTAGTTAACCCGTACTTCAAGGGGCCAGGCCAGGTGCTCTATTAACCCTCCAGTTCAAGGAAGCACTCAGCTGCCGAGGTGAGGGCCCTGCGGGGTGAAAGTGGCTCCGGGCTCTCCAGGAGCCGGGCGCTCGCACTTTTCCCTTCGCATCTGCGCGGAGCAGGACTCACCCTCGATGGTCTCTTGGTAGCCTTTGGTGAGGAACTGCATGGCTTTGGCGGCCCGCTTGGGCGTCAGCAGCAGCCCCTGCCTGGCAGGGTTCTCCCCCACCCCCTTCAGGATGCTCAGGTAGGCGTCCTCCAGGGCAGGCAGCTCGCCCACCTCCGGCGCCCCCAGGCGGTACTGCACCAGGGCCCGGCGCATCTCGGCCGACAGCTCTGTGTAGCCATTGCAGCACGGGCGCGGCGTGGCCCCGCTGCGGGCGCAATGCAGCTCCTCGCCCGCCCCGTGGTACTCCATGCTGCTGGGCCGGGCTGGCCGCGGGGAGGCGCCGTGCGAGGCCGGGGGCTGCCGGCCGGCCTCTATTTATCCCCGCTGCCTCTTCATGGCTATTTCCCCCGCTCAGCAGGTGACGTCCTCGGGGCTGTCAGCTGGGCAGGTTCCTCTGAGCTGCCATTGTCCCGCTGCCCCCGTGCCCGGCGGCCACAGCCCATCTGACCTGCCGGCAGTAATCAGAGGACACGGCTGGAGTCACGCTCCACGCCCCTGCCTTCCAGCGTCCTTTCAGCCGCTCTAGGACCGTAATCCAGCCGTGAACTATGTACACATCCGCCCTGCTCCCTCTCGCTGCGGGGGGCGCTTTCCCGGGGCGCTGCTGGCTCCTTTGCCTAAGTGAAGAGGCTGGCGCTGGCTCCTTGTCCCCAGCTCCCCTGATTTGTGGCGCCCATGTCCTTATCGCGTGGTCAAAACTATGTAAAATACATCCGCGTGGGATCTTGCCCCATCGCCTTGCTCTAGTCTTTGTGGCAATCATTTAAATGACCAGTCAAGGCGCTGCAGTGTAATGGGTCACTCGGGCCACGCCAAGTGACACGTCCCCACAATCATCAGCTTTTTCTGAAGGAGCTGGAACATGCCATTCCCTGGCCCAGCGCTTGGTTCCTGCAGAATATGCTGCCACGTGTCACCCTTCTGGCCCCTTCTATACACGAGAGAGCTTGAATAAGAAACTGGGATTTGACAGACTGTGTGTCAAATTGTGTGGTAGGTCACCTCTGGCTCAACTTCCCCACAACTTGTCTTCTGGACACACTGTTTCTGACCTGTAAATTGCCATCCTCGGGGGAGGGACTTCAGATTGACTGCAAGGAAAGTGTATTTGGCTAAGCTGGAATTCATATGCACAGTTGACACCTTGAACAAAGGGTTACATAGAAAAATGGAGTGGTTCTTACATCACAATAGGTAATTTCCCCTTCAGATACTCTCACCTTCTCATCAGTGTTGGAGACGAGCCACATCCACTCTGACATAATTAGCACTAATGTTACACTCCCATCTGTGTCCCTTCCTTTTTTCTTCAGCATCTGAGGAAGTGAATACAGGCAGTACCCGGGTTACGTCAGTCCGACTTAAGTCGGACCCCTAATTACGAATGGGGGGGCACAGCTAGTGCGGGGTGCCTCCCCCACTGTCGCCACCTCCGGAGGCGCGGGGGGCGCTTCCCCCCAGCAGACCAGGGAGATGCGGAGCAGCTTTTCTCACCACGGAGGACGCGGGCGGTGGGACCGCGGCGCGTCTCGGCAGTCCCGCTGCCCGCGTCCTCCGCGGCAAGAAAAGCCACTCCGTGTCTCCCTGGTCTGCTGGGGGGGGGCGTAGCTAGTGCGCCCCCCCCCCCCCCAGCAGACCAGGCTTTTCTTGCCACGGAGGACACGGGCGGCGGGACCGCGGAGACGCGCCACAGTCCCGCCACCCGCGTCCTCCGCAGCGAGAAAAGCCGCTCCGCGTCTCCCTGGTCTGCTGGGGGGGGGGCGCAGCTAGTGTGCCCCCCACCCCAGCAGACCAGGCTTTTCTCGCCGACGCCTGGGGTAGAGCAGCTGGAGGGCTGCCGGGTTGGTCCCGCCGCGCCAACGGTCAGTTTCAACAGCGGCTGAATCTGGATGCCAGTTCCAACTTACATACAAATTCAACTTAAGAACAAACCTACGGTCCCTATCTTGTACGTAACCCGGGGACTGCCGGTAGTAGCTCAGGAAAGCTCATGCCCCAATGCCCTAATATATTGGTTAGTCTTTAAAGTGCCACCAGACTCCTTTCTGTTTTTGTTAGAGGAATTAACCACAGCAAAAATAGTTGTTTACTGAAGTTCCTTTAATTGTTTTACAGATATAAACATATTTGGTATGATTAATGTGTCTTTTGCTCGTTACACAACAAAATTAGCAAGACTGTGTGAGCACAATTGGTTCCCAAATAATCATGTTTATTCAATATACTGAGCAGTTTATGCATACAGCTGCTCTGAATGGTTTCCAAAAGCTTCTAAATTAGAGAAAACAGTGAACCACATGCAGGGCCGGATTAAGGCATGGGCTAGCTGGGCAGCTGCCCAGGGTGCCAATCTATGGGGGGGCACCTGATGGCAGCTGTAAAGGTAGCACAGCACCCCTTATAGCTGACATCAGGCGCTGCATGCCCGGCTCCCAGATCGCGGGCTGCAGCAGCTCCCAGCGGCCACCCTGCAGCGGCCACCCGGGGCGGGGGCCGTGTTAATCCCCGCAGCGCCAGCCAGCAGCATCCTTCCCCCCCACGGCTGCGGGGCCCTGCATGGCCAGACTCGGCCCACCTTGGACGGCCCTGGGCTGCATGCCAGCTCTGTGCGCCCTCCCCCACGTGCCGGCGCAGAGGCGGGGCCGTGCATGTGCTCTCCCCCAACCTGGGGCGCAATTAAACTGTCTTCCCGGGGTGCCGGGATGGCTCAATCCAGCTCTGACCACATGCACTGATCCCATGCGCACTCCAGGGCTGGAGCACCCATGGGGAAAAAATAGCAGGTGCTGAGCACCCACCAAGCAGCCAATCTCCCCCCAGTGCCTCTTGCCCACTGGTGGCCCTGCTACTCAATTCCTCCCCTCCCTCCAAGAGCCCAATCACTGCAAACAGCTATTTTGTGGTATTCAGCATTTTCAGGGAGGGAGTGGGAGGAGCAGCGATGTGGGGGGGAAAGGTGGGAAGAAGTGGGGATGGTTGCTTGGAAGAAGGGGGTGAAATGAGGACGGGTGCAGCGTGGGGATGTAGCAGGGAGAGGAAGAGGCCAGGCAGAGGCTGGGCCTAGGATTGGGAAGATCAAGTACTTCCCAGTTAGAGGGAAAGTTGGCACCTATGCAATGGACACCACTAGAGCACTGTCCAAACTAGTTTTAAAGACATGCTACTGTATTCTTATCTACTATTATCAGGTGAACTAGCGAATGTCTTTACTCCTAGGGGAGTTCTGCACCATTGCACATGTACAGAATTTATTTCCCCCACAGATTGCTTTGCTTTCCCACAGAAAACCAAGGAAAGCCACAAGAGTAGTCATCTGCTGCAGTATGTTTTAGGTGCTCAGGGCAGCCAGCAGTCAGATAAATTGCTGTGTTGCAGGGAACAGGACTGGAGAAGGCCCTGGAATTGGAGTGACTTTTCTGGCTGTGTTTTAGGTTGATTTTTTTATACCCAGGGGCGGCCCATCCATATAGGCGAACTAGGCGGTCGCCTAGGGCACGAAGTTAAATGGGGCACCAAATGGCAGCACAATATCATTGAGGGGCTTGGAGGTGGGGATGCCGATTGCATGGTTCGCCTAGGGCGCCAGTTGCTGGCAGCTAGTCTAGGGCCACCCCTGTTTATACCCTGGGGTCTTTCAAGTCAGGGGTCTGGCAGTGTGTGTGTATGGGGGGGGGGGCGTGCAGGAATCGGGGTTGGGGCTGAGGAGGGGTTCAGCAGAGGTGGGAGGGTGCAGGAGTCAGAGCAGGGGGGTGAGGAGGTACTCAGGGCAGGGAGTTGGGAAGTAGGGGAGCTCAGGGGAGGAGGTGGGGAGCTCAGGGCATGGGATGGGGGTGGCTGCTGGCTTCTCCTTGGGGCCAGCTTGTGCAGGCAAGGGCCATGCATCCTCCCAGCAGTTTCTCCCTGGGGCAGAGGGGACCACACACTCCACCCTTCAGCTTCTCCCCGAGGCTGGCCGGGAGCAAGCAGGGGGGCTGCACATCCTGCCCACTGGCTTCTCCATTGGCCAGCTTCTCCTGGAGCCGGCCCCAGGGTGAAGGAGGCCACAAGACCTGCCTCTTGCCATTCCCTGTGCCCAGCCCTCTGGGGCACATGCAACTGCCCACCGGTGGTGCCCAGGGCTGTCCCAGGGACAGCAGGGGCTGTGTGATGGCCAACAGCTTCTCCCCGGAGCACGCTGCGGTAGCAGGGGCTGTGCTGCTGGCCAGCAGCTGCTCACTGGAGAGCTTGCTGCCCCTCTGTGGCATTTGTGTCCCCATGCTTGCTGTCCCCCTGCATGAGTATAATTGTCCTATCAGACCCCTCCCTTTCTGTTTGATACGAACCAATTGCACTCCATGCACATCCCATTGTCTTGGCACAACTAAACCCTGATCTTGTTTTAAGTCAGGGCTGGGCAAGAGCCTGTCAGTGAGTCTCAAAGAGCCCAACTCTTTTATCCAGCCTGCGTGGTAGCTCCCAGCACCGAGCAATGCCAAGCACCACAACACCGAGATCTTCAAGCGCATGGCCATGTTCCTGGCAGAACACGGACATCCACCCTGGACCTTGGAACAGATTTGGAGTAAGGTGAAAGAGCTCCATGGGGATATGTGAGGGCCACAGAGCGCAGCTCACGTTCAGGGGCAGGAGCCCACACATATCCCTATTACCAGGAGCTGCACCAACTCCTGAGGGGCTGGGGAAACGTCTTCCCCACCCATCATCATGGACTCCGGCCTCCAGACCCCCGTCATCGCCCAGCTGGAGGTCACGTCAGAGAAGGAGGAGGAGAATACGGACACCGTCACCCTGTGCCTGGAGCCGGTGCCTGTCAGCCAGGACGTCTCTCAGGCCTCGTCTGATGCCAGGGAGAGATCTTCAAGTGAGTGCTCTTAGTTTGCTTGGGAGTCTTCTGTCCCAAGAGCAGGATTCTGCATTTGTCCTTGTTGAGCCTCATCAGATTTCTTTTGGCCCAATCCTCCAATTTATCTTGGTCACTCTGGGCCCTATCCCTACCCTCCAGTGTATTTATGTCTCCTGCTAGCTTAGTGTCATCTGTGAATTTGCTGAGGGTGCAATCCTTCCCCTCCTCCAGGTCATTAGTAAAGATGTTAATGTCTATCACATAAGGTGAACTGGAGTGGCAAGCTGGGTGAATTTTGGTGGGAGTTTTAAGAGGAAATGTGATTCCTGTTTTAGGTATGACCCTATACCTGATAGCAGATATGGAGGGAGAGAGAACAACTGCTGTGAGATGCTTTGAATGTGCAACTTTTCCTTTCTGCCAGAAAACAGATATGATTTCTGTGAATATGCAAGCTGGTGATCATAGTGGTGGAGAAGATAAGTGATCTCAAATTATACATTGTAACACATCCAAGAAAATGAAGACTTTTTTGGCAACCAGTTTTGGAATCATTCTCACACACAGCACAAGGGGAGAGATTAGTAATAGGGGAATTGTAGAAAGTCGAAACCAAAAAAGAGCACAAACAGTTTGTGACCAAGAGGAGTGAAATGGGGTGACTAATCTACACTTGAAACGTTACAGCAGCACTGCTGCAGCACGTCAGCATAGACCAGTGTTTCCCAATTGGTGCTCTGCAGAACCAGTGAAAGTAGGGGTTCTGCGAGGAGCCGGCACTCCCCCAACCCTTCTGAAAGAGAGAGCCCCTGCTAGCCAGCTTCTTAAAGAAGCAGCACACTGGTTTCCCCTTCCTCCCTGATGACACAGAGGCATAGTGAGGCGGGGGCAGAGGAGAACAGTTGCTCCCAGCCAGCACACTAAGGGGGTGCCGGACAGGGGGGATCCCACATGACCCACAGTGGGGAGGGAAGCACTTCCCCTCCCCAAAGGAGCCAGCACACGCTCCCTGAACAGCTGGGGCTGTGGCACCCAGTAACTTAGGGTATGTCTACACTACCCCGCTAGTTCGAACTAGCGGGGTAATGTATGCATACCGCACTTGCTAATGAAGCCCGGGATTTGAATTTCCCGGGCTTCATTAGCATAAGCGGGGAGCCGCCATTTTTAAATCCCCGCTGCTTCGAACCCCGTGTAGCGCGGCTACACGGGGCTCGAACTAGGTTGTTCGGACTAGGGTCCTATTCCGAACTACCGTTACTCCTCGTGAAACGAGGAGTACCGGTAGTTCGGAATAGGCACCCTAGTCCGAACTACCTAGTTCGAGCCCCGTGTAGCCGCGCTACACGGGGTTCGAAGCAGCGGGGATTTAAAAATGGCGGCTCCCCGCTTATGCTAATGAAGCCCGGGAAATTCAAATCCCGGGCTTCATTAGCAAGTGCGGTATGCATACATTACCCTCCTAGTTCGAACTAGGAGGGTAGTGTAGACATACCCACAGTTCCATGGCCTTTCTGCGCAGTGGGGGAAGGGGGAGGTCAGGAGACCCGGGTCTGCGCAGCTCCGACTGTGCAGGCAGCACTCTCTACCCTGGGACTCCCCGCACCCTCCACCTCCCCCTGCCCCTCCCCCCCCCCCACCCCCGCAGGACGGCATCGTGGAAGTAAGTTGCTGGAGTGCAACAGCCTCTGCTGTTCAGGCAACGCGCATACCAGCTGTTTGGGGAGAGGAAGTGCAGTCGCACACTTCCTGGAACCCAGAGGTGCTGCAGGATTGCCAGGTACTGGTCCCAGCTGCCCTTGTCCTCTGCTCAGACCCCCCATGAGTATCCTGTCCCCTGCCCCCACCAGCACTGTCCCCAGCACCCAGCAGCACCCTGTCCCCGGCCCCAGCACCCTGCCACCCATCCTAGCACCCAGCAGCACCCTGTTCCTTGTCCCAGCAGCCTGCCACCCACCCCAGTGCCCAGCAGGACCATGTCCCTGATCCCAGCATCCTGTGCCAGCACCCCACCAGCTGTGCCAGCATCCTGCCACCCAACAGCACCCTATCCCTGGACCGAGCACCCACTAGCACCCTGTCCACTGCTCCCACCTGAACAGTTGGGACCACATTAGTGAGGCTTGGGGGTTTTGGAGGGGTTTTTTTGCATCTCACTTGTGCAGCCCCAACTGACTTTTCTGTGGGTCAGTGACCCTTGACTCAAAACTGGTTCCCCGCTCCTCTCATAAATAAAGACAATGCTAAAATCTTTTGAGTTTGACATAATATTGTCAAATGAAGCCTGGCCAACAAGCCCGTAATTGGGGCCAAACTCACTGCAGCATCATAACACTCCTGCACCATCTGACCCCAAATCTGAGCCTATCATACACTGGAAACCCCTGTCCTGAGCCTCTCACATCCCCAAACTCCTGCACCCCCACATCCTAAGTCTTCTGCCACAACACTCCTGCACAATCCACACATCACAAATCTGTGTCCTGAGCCCATCATACTCAGAGCCTCCTTGCCCTGAGCCCCTCACATATCCAACCCTAACTCCTGCACCCTCACATGCACAAGCCTGTGGCTTGTTCAGCACCCCAACCTTCCACCTGAGCCCAACACTCCCCAGCCCGGAGCCCCCTCCCCAAGCTAGTATCCCCTTCTCCTGCATCCAGATTCCCCCCCCCCCCCAGAGCTTGTACTTCTCACCCCTTCCCACACCCAGATCCCTCATCACACCCCAGAGCCTGCACCTCCTGTCTCAACCCAGTGAGAGTGTATAAGGGCTGGGGATAGAGAGAGGGGAATACAGAGGATGGGGCCTCAAAGGGGTGAGGTTTTGGGGAAGGAATGTGATTGATTTTCATAGGTGGGTTCCCCTCCTTTTTTTTTTTTTTTTTTTTTTTTTTTTTGCTTGACAAACCTAGGAGTTCCTTGAAATTCGGAAAAGCTGAAAAGAGTTCCATGGCCAAATAAAACTGGGAAACACTGGCATAGACAGTACTCATGCTGTCCCACAGCTGTATTTTCTGTGGACAACTGTACCAGAGCATGTCTCGTGAAGGCATGCAAAGAGCAGCTGGGTGGTAATTACTAGACTATTGATACAACTGGCAGTATCTGGGGGGATATAAGAGTGAGAAATAGGAAGCAGTGGGAAAGGAGCTCTGAAGGTGAGCAGCACAGGGATGGCGAGTTACATGGACCTGTGACACTTATCTCTAGGAATATTCCTGATGTTAGGGTCTGGATCCAGCAAAATTTGGGGCCGAGTCTCTCCCTCCAGCCACCCCCGCTTGCCTTCCATGGTGCATCCCGTGGCCCTGACTGCCACCTCTGGGCAATTTAAATGGGCCCAGTGGCCCCTGCTGCCACCATTGGCAGCAGAGCTGGGCTAGAGCAGCTTCCTGCTGCTGGCACATCCCTGTGGCCCCTGGGTGAGGTGCATGTCTATGTGTGCTGCACCCCTGTGGCCAATGGGAGCTGGGGGGCTGGTGCCTGTGGCAACATAACAAAAAACCCACCTGGCCCTGCTTCCAAGGAGCTGCTGTTTGGGGAGGGAGTGCCCCAGGTAAGTGCTGCTTTGTCCTGTTCTGTTGGCAATAGAATTGTGGAATAAAGGTGCATGTGGGAAAGTGAAATAGCATGTTTGTGACTGTGAGACAAAGGACACTGGCTAATGAGTGCGGCACACTGGATACCGAGGAGGCACCCTGTGACATATGGCAACTGACTTAGGGTATGTCTACACTACAAAGTTAGTTCGAACTAACTTTCATAGGCGCTACACTAGCGCTCCGTTAGTTCGAATTTAATTCGAACTAACGGAGCGCTTAGTTCGAACTAGGTAATCCTCATTCCACGAGGATTAAGCCTAGTTCGAACTTACTAGTTCGAATTAAGGGCTGTGTAGACCCTTAATTCGAACTAGTGGGAGGCTAGCCCTCCCCAGGTTTCCCTGGTGGCCACTCTGGCCAACACCAGGGAAACTCGTCTGCCCCCCTGCCGGCCCCGGACCCCTTAAAGGGGCACGGGCTGGCTACCCTGCCCGTGCCAGGTGCAAGCCTGCCAGCACCCAGCCAGCAGACCCTGCACCTGGCACGGATCGAGCCACCCACCCGATGCCCCCCAGCCCTCCCCCTCTTCCTGGGACCAGGCTGGCGGCTCCCGGAAGCTTGCCCGGGACCACAAGAGGCGGGCACCCGCCTGGGCTAGTGCGGACATCGTGGACCTCGTCCACGATCTCCGCACTAGGCACAAGAAAGTGGCCGGCTAGGGCAGGAGAGCTGCCAGCCTGGCCACCCAGGAGCAGTTGTGCAAGAGAATCAAGGGGGTCCACTGAGACGCCCGACCCTGAGCCCTGAGCTTACAATGGCCGTACTGGGTCAGACCAAAGGTCCATCTAGCCCAGTAGCCTGTCTGCCGACAGCGGCCAACCCTAGGGACCCTGGAGTGGATGGACTGAAGACAGTGACCAAGCCATTTGTCTCGTGCCATCCCTCTCCAGCCTTCCACAAACCTTGGGCAGGAACACCACTCCTACCCCCTGGCTAATACCACTCCATGGACCCAGCCTCCATGACTTGATCTCACTTCCCTTTAAACTCTGTTCTAGTTGTAGCCTCCACAGCCTCCTGCAGCAAGGAGTTCCACAGGTTGACTCTTTGCTTTGTGAAGAACAACTTTCTGTTACTAGTTTGAAGCCTGCTACCCATTCCTTCCATTTGGTGTCCTCTAGTCCTTCTTTATGGGAACTAATGAAGAACTTTTCTGTATGTACCCTCTCCACCCAACTCCTGCTTTTAGAGACATCTATCCTGTCCCCCCTCCGTCTCCTCTTTTCTAAGCTGAAAAGTCCCAGTCTCTTTAGCCTCTCTTCATATGGGACCTGTTCCCAACCCCTGATCATTTTAGTTGCCCTCCCCTCTCCTAGCCTCTCTTTTCCCCTCTCCCACCTCCTTTTCCCAGTCTCCCCCAGTTTTGTTCAATAAAGACAGATTCCATTTTGGAAGACATGTTATCTTTATTTTGTACATCAAGAAGAGGGGCTAGGGAAGGGTAAGTGGAAGGAGATGAGGGAGGAATGGGGCACGAGCCCCCAATGGGGAGGACTGGGCTGGCTCTGCGGGCTTCTGGGGGTGGAAGCTCTCCCACAGCCCCCCAATTGCCCCCTCTCCCCAGATGGCAGCCTGCGGCAAGAGCAGCCAGGCTGATGGCCAAGTGGTGTGATGTGCCCAGTGTGGGTAGTCCGGGCAATCCAAGCCAGGGCTGCTTTGCAAGCGGGGCACCCCTGAGAACTGTCTGTCCGGGGTGGGGGTCGGGACCCTTTAAGCACAGCCCTCGGCTAGCCTGACACAGCATCTCCACGCTCTAAGTCCTCCTCTGATGCCCTGCCGGCACTGCTTCCGGCCATCCTTAATCCCGGTTCAGGGTCCACTTAATGTGGACATGCTAGTTCGAATTAGCAAAACGCTAATTCGAACTAGTTTTTTAGTCTGGATCCGTTAGTTCGAATTAGCTTAGTTCGAATTAACTAAGTTAGTTCGAATTAGCGCTGTAGTGTAGACATACCCTCACATACTTAGGACTGCTGTACACTGAGAATTTATATCTGCATAGCTATAGCATTCAGGGATGTGAAAAATCAACACTCCTTCAGTGACATAGTTAAGTCAACCCAAACCCCAGTGTAGACAGTGGTAACTATACCTTTGGAGGAGCTAGATTATCTGCGCCGAAGGGAGAACCGCCGCTCTCAAGCATGAGTAGTGTCTACGCTGAAGCTCTGCAGTAGTGTTGCTGTAATGTTTCAAACATAGTTTAGCCTTAAGTCTCAATGATCAGTTCCCACCCCTGCCAAAGGGGAGGAAATAACCACTCAGGGTATGTCTACACTACCCCGCTAGTTCGAACCAGCGGGGGTAATGTAGTCATCCGCAATTGCAAATGAAGCCCGGGATTTGAATTTCCCGGGCTTCATTTGCATGAAGCCGGCCGGCGCCATTTTTAAATGCTGGCTAGTTCGAACCCCGTGCCGCGCGGCTACACGCGGCACGGAGTAGCTAGTTCGGATTAGGCTTCCTAATCCGAACTAGCTGTACTCCTCATTCCACGAGGAATACAGCTAGTTCGGATTAGAAGCCTAATCTGAACTAGCTACTCCGTGCCGCGTGTAGCCGCACGGCACGGGGTTCGAACTAGCCGGCATTTAAAAATGGCGCCGGCCGGTTTCATGCAAATGAAGCCCGGGAAATTCAAATCCCGGGCTTCATTTGCAATTGCGGATGACTACATTACCCCCGCTGGTTCGAACTAGCGGGGTAGCGTAGACATACCCTCAGAGACTTCAAATATTGGCTCTGTTCAAAGCCCCAATGGTCTCAGTGCCAAGGCCTTCTCTGACACACAAACTATCTCACTTTGCCAGTTCAGGAGCCCATAGCATAGCTCAGCCACAAAACACTCATGGAGAACAAACAACCTATGGAACAAAGACAATATGTACAGGTCCCTCTGCCCACAAGCATAGGTTCCACAGCTTCAACCTTTAAAGCTCTCTTTGTGACACTGTGCCCTAAAATTATACTCTGCACACAATACTTCTCATACTGGTACGATATGTTTTGTACAAAGTATGCCTTGTGAGGTATCATATTAAAAGTTTCAATCTGTTGAACATTAATATCCTGTTAAATTGTGTGTGCCGGCATTCAATATGAATTTGCTCTGTATGTGCCACTGACACATGGTATAAGGTTGCAAAACAACCATGAGCAGCCTTTCATGTACAACAATTAGGAGGCCTGACTACATTGATGGGACTACAGACACACAAGGATTACCCTAGCAACTGAGTTCCATGGAAACCCCTCAGATATAGCATGTGCCTAAGGGAGACTGATTCATGTCACACCAAAAGATCTTTCTAGCACACCGGGAAAAAATATAAAAGGGGGAAGTGGTATAATGACTGGACTTTCCTCTACAACACAACACCTGGAAACTCTTGAGAAAAAAATATTGAACGGGGGAGTGCTAGTCCCAAGCAGGAAAGATGGATCCCTGCCTGTATATGTAATAACTGTAACCTACTTGTACTAGCTCACGGAGAGATACTCCTTGATTCAAAACCTGTCGAGTGGATAAGACTTAGACTACAGTTTTGTTTATTTCTTAGTAATAGTCCTTGATTTTTACATATTATTTACATTCACTTAAAATCTATCTTTCTATAGTTAATATATCTGTTTCATATTTTTACTTAAAACAGTATATTGTTTAAAATGCTAAAGGAAAATCTGCTCTGGCGCAAGAGCTGGTGCATTGTCCTCTCCACATTAAGGGGAAGGGTGGACTAGATAAGTGCACCGGTCAGTCTTTTGACCAAGATGAGATGGTAGAGTTCAGGGGTGCAAGGCTGGGAGCTGTGAGGAAATTGTTTGGAGCCTCTCTATTGTTGATTCATGAGTAACCCAGATGGGTGTGGCCCCTGTCTATGGATGTGGTGTGAGTACAAGTTGGGAGAGCCTTGAAGCTTATCACAGAATCACAGTGTGAGATGGAATCCAGGCTGGTGAGACATGGATCAGAAGTAATCCAGTTTCAGATTGCACCCTGGAAATCTGTCCAACCCCCATCTGCAGCTGCTGGTAGTGTTTGGCCGTGAAAAAGGATTGGTGACATTAGACACACTTTTTGCAAAGCAAAAGTTTCAAGAAAGGGATTTTCATGCCTCAGAATAGTTAATAGTTTAATAGTTGTGGGGATATGTCACCTGAAGTAACCCAAGACTTATATTGTCACATATAGCCTGTCAAAATCCAGTTCCTTATTCAATCACTATTTACAATACAGAAGAGGGGTGGGAGCAGGGTGTGTGGCAGCATGCCGTGCAAGAACAGCATTTTGGGTTGGCAACTAGCATATCCCAACTCCTTCAAAGCAGACTGACACTCACAGGGACATCACTTGGGATGACCTGAGATGGATTTTATTCCACACTCCTACCCAGAACCCAACTTCTTATTCAATCCCTATGAACAATAAGGAAGTGGGGTTGTGAGGAGCAGTGGTTCATTTCACAGCCTATGGCCAAGAACAAAACCTTAGATTGGCAAGTGGCCTGTCCCAGATCCTTCACAACAGTTTGATGGTTGTAGGGATGTTTTAGTTGGGTGAACCAAAACTTATTTTGTCACAATCAGTTTGTCAAAGCCCAGCTTCTTATTTGATTATTTAATTAAGTATTTAAATAATTATTAATTTAAATTTTTATCACATTGCTTTTATTACATTTCTAAAAATTTAATCTTACATTGATATATTTGTATATAATTTTGGCCTTTGAATTCATGGCTGGTACCATGAATACAGAACTGGGAATAAAGAACAAAATTCAACCTCTTTATCAACAGAAACTTCGTGAACAGGGCATAGTCTCTCTTTTACCATGGTTAAACCCATGAAAGGGAGGATACTTCCTTTCATGGATTTACTGCTTTATCAGATGGACCTTTTAGAGGGCATAAACTGTGACTTCAATTTAGCAGGGTTTCTCCAGTTATTCAACAGATGTATTGTTCACACCAACAGCAACTAATTCTTGATCTAAGAGTGATTCACTTGTCAAATTGATCAGAGTAAACCATTGCACATCTAGGGCTGTTTAAATTGTACTTTTCTAGTTTACTCTTTTTTCTTAAATCAGTTTTGTCTCATTTTAAAATAAAGTTCACTGCTAACCTGCTTTTATGGCTAAAGGTCCAGCTGGTTTAAATTGCTGTAGCTCCTCTGCAGTCAATGGAGCTACGAAAATTTACATCAGTTAAACATCTACCAACCGGTACAAAAATTAGGTTCTCTCTCTGATTTTCTCATTCGCCAAATATTTGGCAATATTGGTTAATAAGTAAAATACTGGCTTTAAAAAATCAAAAATATATCTCTTTGAATGCCAGGTCCTTAAGTTCCCAGATTCAGTGTAGATTAACACAACATATAGATACATCAGAAGTGTTCTTTTGGTAATTGCTCTGCACAAAGGACATTAATTAGAAGGTTTGCCAGGTGAAATGAAAAGTTTTTTCAGTGGCAAAGTTAGAGTTTAAAATGCATGGGGGTCATTATGTAAATAAGGAACTGTCACCGAGGTGCGGGGGAGTCACTGGGCCCTGCAGACAGATAGGACTCTTGGCCAGCAGGCAGAACAGAAGGTATATTAGTTCACAGGGATACAGCATAGAATAGGCTTGTCAGCACAGGAACTAGAAGCAGTCAGTACAATCTATTTTAAGGAATGGGGGACCAGAGCCAGGGCCTTGGGCCGCCTCCCTATATCCTAAGCCAGCTGAGACTCACCTACACCCCCAGCAGCCCATCTCTGTCTGCATCAGCCCCCCCCTCCAGCCTTTGTCCAGCTTCCCAAGCAAAAGGGGTCATCTGCTCACACACCCCTCCCAGGCTCATGTTACAGAAAGCCACGACCATTGTGTAGTGCTAAGATTGGGGCAGCCTCCCAAATTAAGAGTCACACCCAAAATTCCCATCCCCATCTAGGTATTGGTGCAGTGTCAACGGAAATAGGCACACACACAGGGTTACCACAGGACAGTAGAAATTGAATGCAGCAGAACAGAGTGAACAGAATGAATACAATACCCACTTCCTCACAGTAACCCATGGAAATGTTATGCAGATTAGTTTTATTTTTATGAATCAGTGATTTGCACAATAGCTAAAGCGTTGCACAGCAACAGTCTTTGAGATCTTAGTAGATTTTCAAAGTAATCACTTTTGCATTTTCTATCAGTTTGTAAGTGTCTTGGGTCAACTCTCTGTGACTAAACATCAAAGCTAGTCCATTCAGATTGGTCTCAGTCACTGTGACAAGTGATTAACCTATCATGTAAACACAAGTTCTGTTCTGTTCTATACAGGCTCTTATGGCACTCTCATCACTATAGTACGAGAGCACCTTCCAACAGTGCATCAAGTGATATGGCCAACATCTGTCACATGTGGTTTGTTCCAGCACTTAATTAACCAGAAAGATCAATTAACTGATATTTCTGATATTTCCCAATATAAATCTGCAGTCTGGGAACAGGGACTATTTCACCGCCGAGCATGTTATGCCAATGCACATTCTACACTCTACTTTTATGCAAAAGAGGTAGAAAACAAGAGAAGCCATCTGATATCAGGGTTTTATTTTTTTTTATAAAAAGCAGCTTCCATGGTGTGTCATAGTGTAAGGGGACTGTTGTCCCCCTTACTAAAACTCAGTTGGGAGCGTGGATTAGGTTGGTTAGCTCCCAGTATCAAAAAGAAGGGGAAGTGTCTATGAGAAATCAGAATTCTGAGCCTGACAGCCCCTAGGAACAATGGGAAGAGGCCAGCATTCTAGGCCAGCCTGATTGACAAGGCAGGCAGGCCAATGAGGGAGTGAGGAGTCTGGGGAGAGCCCGACTCTCCAGGCTCCTTTGTGAGTGGGGTGTTTGCCTGGGTCAGAATGAGTGGGAGAACTAAGGAGGCAGCATGTGCCTGAGCCCAGCTGAGCTGGGGAGGAAAGTCGTGGCAGCCAGCCAGAGACAGAGATACAGCCCAACTGTAAGAAGTGCTGCAGCTACAGACCCTGAGACAGAGCACAGAGCCATGCTGCGAACAGGGCTGCAGCCACAGAGCCAGAAGGGGCCAGAGAAGCTGCCCAGGAGCTGGAGGCTGCGTAGCAGAGAGTGGAGCTGGGGCTTGGTGCAGTGAGCAGCAGGGGATAGCAAGCGGGACTCAGGGTAGAGGCCCAGCACAGAGTGACTCTAGCAGACAGAGGCCTTGCAGGCCAGACGGGGTGGGCTGGTGTCTGACATGGGGGAGAAGGTTCCTGCCACCCAGTACAGCCAGGGCCTGAGAAAGAGGCCTGGGACCTATAGGAACAGACTGAACTGCCTTTACATTCCTGAGACACTGTGAGGTCTCCATGCTATAGAATGGAGAGAGGCGTTTTCTAGTAACTTTTTCCATTTTTCCCTGTGCTCTTTTAAAAAAAAATGGATTGCTGTTTAATACATTGCATTTGCTTTGAACTATATGTAAACATCAGTGGGTCAGGGAAGTGTTCAGTATGAAGAAAGCATCTTGGAGTGGGACACCCTAATCCTTGCCCTAGGTGACTACAACAAGGTTGAGGGTTGAGCCCCCCCAGCAATCCTACTCCCAACCTTTTGGGGGTTACAAGGATTCTGCCACACAGGAGAATGGAGCTCTTGAGGTCAGGGTGGCCTCTGGGTAAAGGAAGTGGGAGCAGGGACTCAGATTTTTTTCACTAGCCCCTTTTACCGGAGTAGTGTAGAGCCAGGAAAGTTCCACTCATAGCAGAACCATTCCCCCAGGTTATGCCTACACAGCAAAGTTATTTCAAAATAACTTTGCTAGTGTCTACACAGCCAAACGGCTATTTTGAAATTATTTCAAAATAGCGGAGGGCTTATTTCGAAATATGTAAACCTCATTCTACGAGGAATATAGCCTATTCCGAAATAGCTATTTCAGAATAGGTGCTGTGTAGACAGGGAATAGGGGGCCTCCAGACCTTCCCAGGGTGCCCTCCTGGCCACTCTGGCACACACCAGGAAAACTCTTCTCCTTTCCCCTCCCCTCTGGAGCTCTTTAAGGTCCAGAGTCTGGCCAGAGTCTTTGTGGCTAGCACCAGCCCTGAGCCACTCTGCTGCTGCCCTTGACCCAGTGGCACAAAATGAGGCAGCCAGCCAGCCCTCCAGTGGTTGCCAGGAGCAGTCCTCCAGCTCCCAAGAGCCTGCCAGGGGCCGGAAGAGATGGGCGCCTTCCTGGTCCAGTGCCGAGGTCATGGATCTTATTGAGGTTGTGGGGATGCCACCAACCTCCATGATCTCTGCACTAGATGCAGGAATGTGGCTGTCTATGGCCGGATAGCTGCCAACATGGCCGACAGAGGCCACATCTGCACCCAGGAACACATGCGGATGAAGATAAAAGAGTTGCGGCAGGCCTATGCCAGGGCCACAGGGGCCAGCTCCCAACCAGGGGCAGACACAGACAGCTGCCCCTACTTTGATGCCCTGGACCACATCCTGGGGGGCGGGACGATCCGTTCCCCCCAGGTGGTCATCGACCCTGGGGGAGAGGGACCCTGATAATGGCATGGACAAGGAGGAGGAGGGCCAGGAGCCAGAGGAGGCCAGCGTCACCATGCCGCTCATCCCGGACCCCAAGCCGTCCCTGTGGACCTGTCCCAGGAATCATCCGAAGCCGGGGAAGCAACAACATGTGAGTGCCATCACTGCCCCCTTATGCGTGAGGGACCAGGAACGGCATGCGTGGGCCTTGCTGGATCACACAGCAACCTGTGCATGTGCGAGCACGTGCTGTGCCACCCCTGGGCACATGGCCCCAGCTGGCTGCCACACAGGGGCCTTCGCCTGATAGCCACAAGCGTGTGTGGAGAGACATGACAGGCTCCTGACCCTGGGGTGGGACACAGCAGGACCTCTTCCCTCCACAAGCCCCCTGTACACAGAGGCAGGGGACATCTCCCCTCCACACTCCCACACTGATATACAGCACCGGGGCATAGGTGCAGTCTCAGGGCAGCTCCCACTCTCGGGGATAGCAGGACATCCCGAACATGGCTCGTGTGCAAGCAAATTTGCTCTGATGGTGTGGAGAACTGTTATCATTGTCTTGCAGAGGCGGGCTGGGCTTCACGCACTGTGTCCCCAGGGATAACTGACCTCTTCTCTTGTTTCTCCACAGCTGCACCAGCTATGAGTACAGGGCACACCGCCCAGCCTGGGACATCCTCCCGCACCTGAGGGCTCCACAGACATGCCCGTCCTTTGGACAACTACCAGTGGCAGCACCCAACAACTACCTACTGCGAGCCCTTTAGATGACTACCTACTGCGAGCCCTGCACTGCACCCTTGACCACTGGGTGGAGGAAGACCTGCAGCTCTGGCAGGAGAGCTGGCGGGAGCAGCTTCCCCAGGGCTGTGCCATCTGTGCCCATCTGCAGACCCTGGGGCAGAGCTTGCTGCCTCCTGCCGCTCCAGCCTCTGCTGTCTCCCCAGCTACCGCTCCTTCTCCCACTCCTTCTCCGGTTCCCGCTTCTCCCTCCATCCTCTCCCTTCCCCCCGGGGACACCGAGGCCCCTGCATCCATAGTGCTGGGAGACAGTGGGGCTGGCGCCACTCCAACCCTGATGCCTGAGCCTCTCCTCCCGCTTCCAGCTCCCTCCTCCCAGGTTTCCCCCTCCTCTCTCACCTCTCCTCTCCTCCCCTTTCCTGCCTTCTTTCCCCAGTCTCACCTGAGCTTCTTTCCCCCCAGTTTTGTTGAATAAACAGAGTTTGGTTTAATGAAAACACATGTCTTTATTTTCCATCAGGAAGGGGATTAGGGAGAAGTAAGTGGAGGAATGTGAGGGAGGAATGAGGCACAAGCCCCCAGTGGGGCAGACCAGGGAGCACTGTTATTGTTCCTCCGGGTAGAAGCTCTCCCTGAGGACCTCCCAGATGCGGACATCCCCGCGATGGGCCTCCCAGATGGCAGCCGTGTGGGGCTGTGCATACAGGCTGGCCAAGTGCTCTGCCTCCACCACCCAGCCTGGCAAGAAGGCCTACCCCTTCTGCTCACACACATTGAGCAGAACACAGCACGCTGCCACCACATGCGGAATATTCCGCTGCAAGAGGTCCAGGCGGGTGAGGAGGCACCTAAACCATGCCTTCAGCTGCCCGAAGGCATCCTCGACCACGATGCGGGCCCTGCTGAGCCTGGCATTGAAGGCCTGTCGGGAAGGGTTGAGGTCTTCATGAGTCAGGGCTATAGGGGATAGGCTGCATCTCCCACCAGAGGGTATGTCTACACTACCCCCCTAGTTCGAACTAGGGAGGTAGTGTAGACATACCCAGACAGACTGGCATGTCCATATCCCCGACCCTGAAGTGGCAGTCAGGAAAGAAGGTCCCGGCGTGCAGCCTCTGGCACATGGAGGAGTTGCGGTACACACGTGCGTCGTGTGCTTTACCTGACCAGCCAACATTAGTGTCCAGAAAGTGGCCCCGGTGGTCAGTCATGGCCTGCAGGATGACGGAGAAGTATCCCTTATGGTTTATAAACATGGAGGCCTAATGGTCTGGGGCACGGATCAGGATGTGTGTCCCGTCGATGGTCCCCCCGCAGTTGGGGAAGCTCAGGGCGCCAAACCCCTTGATGACCACATCGACATTGGCGAGGCGGAATACTCTGCAGAGCAGGACTCTGTTGATGTCCCTGTCCACTTGCACAGGGACACACAAAACCGAGAGTCACTGGGGTTCCAGGGTGCCTGAGAGTGCCCCCTCACCGCCACTGCCCCGCTCCCCCACACCTCAGGAGCAACCCCCCTTGCAATCCTGGCCACGGTGGGCAGTTCTTAGTACAGGTGGGACAGAACAAACCCTCCTGGGGAGGGGACTTGTACCACCTCCCCCGCCTTTTCCCTAGGGCAGCCCATTCCCTCCTTCCACCCCCTCTCCTGGCACAGTGGCCGGAGATTGCCATACCTGCATGAGCACGGCACCAACGGTGGATCTCCCCATGCTGAACTGGTTCCCCACAGATCGGTAGCTATCTGGCTTGGAGAGCTTCCAGAGGGCGATGGCCACACACTTGTGCAGGGGAATGGGGGGCCTCATATAAGTGTCCTGGCGCCTCAGAGCAGCAGTGAGCCACTCGCAGAGCTCCAGGAAGGTGTCCTTCATCCTGAAGTCCTGGATCCATTGTTGGTCTCCCCAGCACTCCAGGACTATGTGGTCCCATCAGTTGGTGCTGGTGTCCAGACGCCAGATGCAGTGGGGCACGCCGGCGTCCAGGTGCTGCAGCTGCTCCTCCACATACCCCAGGAGGGTCTGGAAGAAGGCCTGGGGGTTGGGTTGCTGCAGCTCCTGTGAGGCAGCCTGCAGAAAGTGCTGCCAGTGTTGCAGCAATATGTCCAAGAGCAGCAGAATGCCCAGGGGCAGCTCTGGCTCCATGCTGGAGAGTTCTGTGGTGTCTTGAGTGAGGGCAACCAGAGCACGCAGAGGACAAATGCTTTGCCGTCCCTCAGCGAGGTAGGCAAACAAGCAGGGAAACCTGAGAACTGGCTTTCCAGGGGGGTCCCTTTAAGCACGAGCCTCAGATAGCCTCAGGCAGACGCCACACAAGGTAACTCCTGACCAGATGCCCTGCCGGAATTGGTTTCGGATGGCCTTAAATATGATTCAGCATCCAATCAGTGTGGATGCGCTATTTCGAAATAGCAAAATGCTATTTCAAAATGCATTTTGTGTCTAGACGCATAATTTCAAAATAAGATATTTCGAAATAATGCTGTAGTGTAGACATACCCATAGATTACAAAGGCAGATTTTGATCAACTAATCTGACTTCCTATATGGAAAAGGCCATAAGACTTCTCCAAAACAATTCCTAGTGCAAATGTTTTGGAAAAATAGCCAATCTTGATTAAAAATTTGTCAATGATGGAGACTCTACCATGACCCTTGATGAATTGCTCCAATGGTTAATTACTCTCAGGATTAAAAATGGACCCTTGTTTCCAGTCTGAATTTGTCTAATTTCAACTTCCAGCCATTGCATCATCTTATACTTTCTTGACTATGTCAAAGAACCCCTTAATAAATATTTATTCCTCACGTAGATAATTTATCTCTAATTTATCAATCTCCTTCTTGTGGGCTCCAGAACTGGACACAGTATTCCTACAGCAGTCACTCCAGTGCCAAATCTTTTCATAGTGACTGCTTTTCAGGATAGCCACTCAGCCTATAAATGTGGCCTACATTCTTTGTTCCTAGATGTATGCATTTATAAGAACAATTCTAACATCATAATCAAAGAGGCCTGCAAAGAGAGCACTGTAGTCTTCATGAACAGAACAGATTATGAACAGGAGGCGACCAGACAATGCACCAACACCAGAATCTACAAGCCTCTCTCCTGTGATCCCACTAAAGAATACCAAAAAAACTGAAACAACTGCTCATGAAGCTCCCCGATGCTGCTCAGAGCAAATTTACACTAATGCTCCCCTTAATCCCCGACCAGGAGTTTTCTATCTGCTACCCAAGATACACAAACCTGGAAATCCCAGACAACCCATCATCTCAAACATTGACACACTTACAACAGGATTATCTGGCTATATTGACTCTCTCCTCAGACCCTATGCTGCCAGCACTCCTAGCAACCTTTGCGACACCACCGACTTCCCAAGGAAACTACAAAACATCAGAAATCTTCCTGAAAACACCATCCTAGCCACCATAGAAGTAGAAACTCTTTACACCAACATTCCACATAAAGACGGATTACAAGCAATCGGGAACACCATCCTCGATGACAGCACTGCACACCTGGTTACAGAGCTCTGCAACTTTGTCCTCATCCACAACTACTTCCAATTCGGAGACAATTTGTATCTTCAAGTCAGCGGCACAGCCATGGGCACCTGCATGACATCACAATATGCCAGTGTCTTTATGGCTGACCTTGAACAACATTTCTTCAGCTCTCACCCTCTTACTCTGCTTATGCTACATTGACGACATCTTCATCATATGGACTCATGGGAAAGAGACCCTTGAAGAATTTCACAAGGATTTCAACAACTTCCACCCCACCATCAACCTCAGCCGTATCAGTCCACATGAGAAATCCACTTCCTTATCACTACAGTACAATTAAATAATGGACAAATTTCCACCACCCTATACCGGAAACCTACCAACCACTACACTTACCTTCATGCCTCTAGCTTCCATCCTAGACACATTTCTCAATCTATTGTATACAGCCAAGCCCAAGATACAAACAGATTTGCTGCAATCCCACAGACAGACAAAAACACCTATAGGATCTATACAGAGCATTCATAAAACTGAAATACCAACCCGGAGAAGTGAAAAAGCAGATTTGCAGAGCCAAAAGAGTACCCAGACATGAACTACTTCAAGACAGCCCCAAAGAGAAAAAAACAGAATTCCACTTGTCATCACCTAGGGTGTGTCTAGACTACATGCCTCCGTCGACGGAGGCATGTAGATTAGACAGATCGGCAGAGGGAAATGAAGCCGCAATTAAAATAATCGTGGCTTCATTTAAATTTAAATGGCTGCCCCGCTCTGCTGATCAGCTGTTTGTCGGCAGATCGGGGCAGTCTGGACGCACCGCGTCGACAAAGAAGCCTTTCTTGATCGGCACAGGTATGCCTCGTGAAACCAGGTTTACCTGTGCCGATCAAGAAAGGCTTCTTTGTCGACACGGCGCGTCCAGACTGTCCCGATCTGCCGACAAACAGCTGATCGGCAGAGCGGGGTAGCCATTTAAATTTAAATGAAGCCGCAATTATTTTAATCGCGGCTTCATTTCCCTCTGCTGATCTGTCTAATCTACATGCCTCCGTCGACGGAGGCATGTAGTTTAGACGTACCCCTACAGTCCACAACTTAAACCCCTCCAATGCATTATTAACAATCTACAACCTATCCTGGAAAATGACCCCTCATTCTCAGAAGCCTTGGGGGATAGGCCAATCCTCACCTTCAGACAACCACCAACCTCAAACAAATTCTTTCCAGTAACCACGCAACACACCTTCATCATAATCATCCAGGAACCCACCTCTGCAATCAGCCCCGGTGGCAACTCTGCCCACACTTCTACACTAACGATTTCATCACTGGACACAACCACATCAACCACCAAATCAGAGGCTCATTTAAGTGCACATCCACTAATGTGATCTATGCCATCAAATGCCAACAATGCCCCACTGCCATGTATATTGGCCAGACTAGACAGTCTCTACAGGAAAGAATTAATGGACACAAATCAGATATCCAAAAAGGCAATACACAAAAACCTGTTGGAAAACACTTTAATCTGCCTGGACACTCATTAATGGATCTCCAAGTCACCATGTTGTTTCAGGCCAATTCCACAAGCCAAATACATAGTGGCTACACGCGGCACGGGGTTCGAACGAGCGGGGATTTAAAAATGGCGTCGCCCCGCTTATGCAAATGAAGCCCGGGAAATTCAAATCCCAGGCTTCATTTGCAATTGCGGTATGCCTACATTACCCCGCTAGTTCGAACTAGCGGGGTAGTGTAGACATACCCTAGGGAAGGATTGGAATTTAACTTCATATACAAGTTTAATTATTATGCAAATGGTATGAACAGGGACCTCAGTTGGCTCGCATACTACCTTCCACATCCTAGTGACTTAACCAACCAACCAAACAATGGAGGTGCTAACTGTTCTTATCAGCCTCTTGTAACTATGTGAACCATCTAATTACTTTCTCGCTCTCTCTCTCTCCCCCCCCCCCTTTTTTCCTCTTTTTTCTCTCCTTCCTCTCCCTTCCCTTATTTATTCTTGGATCTGATCTTCTAATACTCCAGTCATCTGAAGAAGTAGGTTGTGCCCATGAAAGCTCATGATACCCTCTACATGTTTTGATAGTCTTTAACTACTAGTCTATTTGTTGTTTTTTAAGTTTTTCCTGTTGCAGGCTAACTTGGCTACCCTTCTGAAACTTTTGAACATTGATAGTGTTTGCTTGAACCCTTTTTACTAAGTTATCCAGATCACTCTGAATTAGTGACCTGTTCTCTTCATTATTTACCTCTCCACCTGTGTTTGTGTCATCTGTAAACTATGTCAATGATAACTTAATGTTTTCTTCTAGGTCACTGATAAAAAAGTTTAATAGTGTATGGCCATAAACTGATTTGTGTAAGACATCACTGGAAACACATTGGATGAATGAGGAGTCCTCATTTACAATCGTTTTTTAGACCTATCAGTTAGCTAGCTTTTAATCCAATTAATGTATGGCACATTAATTTGATATCATTCTAGCTTTTACATAAACATATACTGCAGTACCAAGTCAAAACAATTTACAAAAGTCTATTACCAAACTTGTAATTTACCACATTTGTTAACTCACCAAAAACATACATCAAGGTAGTTTGACAGGTCTATTTTCCTTAAACCCATGTTGATTTGTATTAATTCCATTATCCCCCTTTAGTTCTTTATTAATTAAATCCTATATAAGATGCTCCATTATATTGCATGTGAGTGGTATCAGATTGATGCACCGATCATTATCCAGGTCATCCCATTAACTCTTTTCACAAACTGGCACATAAGTTTTCTTCCAGTCTTCTGGAACTTTCCCAGTGCTTCAAGACTTATTGAAAATCAAGATTAATAATCCTGTGAACTCTTCACCAGCTCTTTTAAAACTCTTGGATTCAAGCTATCTGGAACTGCTAATTTAAAAATATTGGCCTTTAGTAGCTTCTATTTAACATCATCTGCAGACACCAGTGATAGGGAAAGAGTGTTATAATCACCATATGATGAGATGATACAATATTTTTTCCCAAATTCAGAACAGAAATATTTATTGAATAGTTCTGCCTTTTCTGCATAATCATTGATAAGTCTACTATTTTCATTTAGAAATGGACCAGTAACAATGTCAGGATTCTATTTATTAATAAAAGTGTTCTTCCTTATTGTCCTTAACTTTGCTGACCATAGAGATCACCTGTATCCCTTTGCTTCCCTTATCAATTTTCTACAATTCCTAACTTCTGACTTATATTCACTACTATATACCTTTTCTTCCATTTGTTATATATATTTTAATAGCTGCCTTCACTTCGCCTTTAAACCAGGCTGAGTTTTTAACCAATACTGCCTTCTTTCTCAGTTGTGGGATTGCAACTCTCGGGGGATCTAGTAAGATGTTTTCAAAAGATTTCCACTTATGGTTACATTTTTCTGATTAAAATCTTCCTCATGACTGATTTGATCCATAATTGTTTTCAGCTTTGTGAAACTGTGCCTATTAAAACACAAAGTGTACATGTTATTGGTCTGGACTTTATTCTGCTTGCACATTAAAAACTGATCAAGAGAGGATCATGTGTGCTAAGATACTATTAATTTATAATTATGCAGTTTTTCTGTAGGTAGTGAGATGGCTGCCCCACTCTAGTAAGGGGGGGGGGCTTTCTCAGCTAAGTCTTATATGTGTTCGGCTGTTGTGATTGTGAACACCTGGCGAGGCAGTCTGCCAAAGGCAAGGCTGGCCTTGAATCTTGACATTTATGGCTTCAGTTGAACGGCTCATGTGAAATTTGGAAGAGCAGCTCAGAGGGACTTCTCTCCTTTTCTTAAGGATAGAATCTCATGGCAGCCTGAAGGAAAAAGTCCTCGTGGCAGACAGAAAGCCATGCTAGCAGTGTAACCTCAGCCCTAGGCTTATTGCTTCAAGAATGTGAGGGCGATTCTCTTGTTGTGTATTACCTTTTTAAAAAAGTTTTTCTGAGTGTTATTTTAACAGGTAAGTCAATCTCTTACATTCATAACTATGACGTAGTTTATCGCTGTGCGATAGTATGAAAAACAACTAGGTTAACTAGGGAATTAACTAGGCAGTTAGGAAGCATTACAGATTACTTGCAATAAATTTGATACACTCAAAATCTTTTTACCTTTTATTCGTTAAAGCAACGAGTTACCGTCTTTTAGCGAATATACCCCGCACTTGTATATACCCCTGCACCCAAATATACCCCGCGGCTTTTGCAGTTTGAGTAAAAAAAATCTTGTTCACCCCACACATGAGTATATCCCGCAGGGTATACTAGACTTTTTTTCAAACTGTGCGGGGGAGGGGAGGCTTCTACGGGTGGGGGGGAATTAACCACCCTCCAGATGCGGGAGCACTCACCCCGTCTGGTTCCCGCACAGCCACACAACCTCTGGGCGGGGGAATGATAGTGCTTCCCCTGCCCCTTCCTGCAGCTGCTCAGGAACTGGGAGATGAGCGCTCCCCCGCACAGAGGCTGGCAGCTGTGCAGCGGGGGAGCGCTCATCACCAGGTGAGTAAATAAAATCTTGTATACCCCGCACCAGAGTATACCCCGCAGCGGGGGGTGCGGGGTTTGTAAAAACTAATATAACCCGCGGGTTATATTCGCTAAAATACGGTACTCGTTTGCTATAACAGTGGTTTTAAATGCTTGATTGAAATATAGTGATTAAATTCATATTTAGGTTTTTATAACATTTATTTCTCTTGTGTTTTCTAAAACTTACATATTTTAAGCATTTGACATTTTTATGTAAAAGACATGAACCTAATGAGAATAGGATACGAACAAATTAAAGAGAAAAAATTATTTAACAGAATGTAAACCACAAAAACTATAATTTATATTTGTCTGTAGTTATTAAAATAAGTAATTCATTGAACGATAACTATCCTAAGAGGCGGATTATTTATAGTGGCATAGCAAGGGGGGGCGAGCAGGAGTTGCACCCAGGCACCACGCTAGGGAGGCACCAATTTAGTCCCCTTCTGCTTCCTCTCTCATAACCTGCTCGCCTGCTCCTCCTCTGCCTGCTGGCTGGAGCCTCCTCCCCGCCTCTCCAACCCGACCCTTTTTCATCTCCACCGGCAGGTTAGTGCGTGCGGGGGCCTGGCCCCAAACTGGAGGGACAGGGGAAGATGAGGTACAAGCTCCCCCCTCCTCCCAGGGTCACGCTCAGCTGTGTGCCAGGTTCGGGGCCCTGCTGCATGCCAGCGGGGGAAGGGGTGGGACATAAATTTTGCCTTTGCCCCTGGGTGCATAACACCCTCACTACACTTCTGGGTGGCTGGGCTCCAACTGAGTTCCTGGGCCCACCGTTTGTACTTCCTGTTCTGCCTACTGACTTCCTGCATGATGGAGTGTGGTATGGCTCCCCCCACCAGGGTTCAGTGAGGGTCTCCTTCCCCGCAGGGTCTATGGATGGCCACTCTCCCTCACTACAGTCTGGTACAACCAGATGATACCGGTAGTTGCCTCCCATCATCTTGGTTTTTCTAATTTCCTATACAATATTTCATATTCAAATTCCAAATATTTACTATGGTATTATGACAATATACTATATTTAGGGTGTCTCATAATGGTTCAGTAGAGTCTACTGACAACTATTACTGTACTTCACTTAACAATAAACCTGCTGGGCACCTTCGATCCTTATATGGTTTGTGGTCTTTTGGGGGCTCTCTTGGGGTCTGCTGTGGAGGCTAAGTGCACAAGTCGACACGGCACACATCACTGAACACACACGCAAGCAACCTTCTGGTTATCATCATCAACGGAGCTAGAGACCTGTGAGGAAACCTCAGCTGTAAATTCTGACCCCTCCCGACTAACTGCACTACTTAGACACTATCCTGTCTTTCTCAGCTCTGGAGTCCACTCTCGGAATCCCACATCCATTGTTCTAGTGGATGGACCAGAATATTTGCATTTCTGAAAATTATGGGAAGAGGATCTCATAGTTTGGAAAAAAGAAGATTAAGGGGGGACATGATAGCGGTTTTCAAATATCTAAAAGGGTGTCACAAGGAGGAAGGAGAAAATTTGTTCCTCTTGGTTTCTGAGGACAAGACAAGGAGTAATGGGCTTAAAGTGCAGCAAGGGAGGTTTAGATTGGACATTAGGAAAAAATTCCTAACTGTCAGGGTGGTCAAATATTGGAATAAATTGCCAAGGGAGGTGGTGGAATCTCCCTCTCTGGAGATATTTAAGAACAGGTTAGATAGACATCTGTCAGGGATGGTGTAGACGGAGCTTGGTCCTGCCTTGAGGGCGGGGGGCTGGACTCGATGACCTCTCGAGGTCCCTTCCAGTCCTATGATTCTATGATTCATTATGAACACGTTTGTCATTCCTCTTACTCTCCTGTTTAGAGCAGGGGTTGAATTTATCCTCTCAACAAAGCCTTCTGGTTATGGCCTACATAGTAGATTCCATTGAACAGCATAATGGTGCTTGTTGGAGCACTCAGTCCTTTCCTGGGGGACAGGTAGAATTTAATGGCTCCAAATGATTGACGATGGCAGAGATGAATGTAGAGACTATGTAATTATTTGGATAGGAACATAGGCTGTGAACTATGTGCAGTTATCAATATCTGCTGGCTAATAAACCCAACTAATGGAAAGCTGGAGCAGTTCATATTCAATATGTCATTATTATTTCTGAATTGCAGCAGACCCCAGGGAGCCCCAACATACCTCCCAATCCTCTGCCCTGACTCCTGCATCCCCAGCTCTGCCCTGGGCCCCCCATGCCCAACTGCCTGTCCTGACTTCTGTTCCCTCCACCCCCAGCCCTGAGCCCCCACAAGGACCTGAGTAATGCTGGGTAAATCCTCTGGTAGATGCCTAATGACAGAATGATTAGCAACAGCTCCTTGTAATTCCACACATGATTCACTGATTTATCTAGAGAGGTGTAAGAAAGAGTTAATGAAAGAGTATCCAAGTTTCATATGGCTCAGAAACAATCATGAATGCAATAAATTATGTTTCCATGCCTATAAACTGTGGCAGACGAAAGGCACGGGGCAGCAGAAGTTCAGTGGAGGGCAGGTACACAGGTAGTTGGGGAGTGGGTTCTACACAGGTAGTTGGGTGAGTGGGATCCTGTTCTCTGCATAGGCTTCCAGAGACTGCTGCTCAGCAACCAAGACAGGTGGGCATCTTAGACTCATTAAGAGCTGGCCTGCAGCAGCAGGCTAATTGGACACCTGAAGCCAGTTAAAGCCTGCTGGTCCACCAGCATAGGTTCCCCTCCCCCTTGGGAAAAGAGTGTGGGGAGGAGAAGGGTGGCAGATCTGAGAGCAGGAGGTTGTAAGTGGGAGAGGTTTTCACCTAGGTGCCAGGGAGCCAACCACTGTGGTAGTGGTTGGGGAAGTGGCCCAGAGAGAGGCTGCTATTCCATGAGAATAAGAGCAAGAGCCCCACTAGTGGCCACTATCTAGGGCCCTAGGCTAGAACCTGGAGTAAATGGGTGGGCCTGGGTTCCCCTCAACCCTTCCCACACCAAGTGGGCTACCACTGGGGAAGAAGAGGAGCCTAGGACCATGGAAGTGTGTTTGATCCAAACCAGGGACTTGCCGCAGATGAGAATGGCTCATTAAGCAGGGAACTTTGCCTCTGAGAGAGTCAAGAGGCAGTGGGAGGGTCACCATGAACCTCTGAGACATACTAAAAATCCACTGGGAAGTGTGGGACCCATGGGGTACGACTGGAGCTCTGCCACAAAACGCATGTAAAGTTTCACACAAAGAGCACAAGACTACTTTTGTGCATAATGCTCACAGCATAGAGGGCCTTAATTTGTTTCACTTGCAGTGGATTAGAAGGGGTGTGGATACAATCGCTTATGAATCAGTGGATCATGTGCAGAATTACAAAAGACTGTTGCTAATCATTCTGCTGTTTCCTGCCATGTAACATTCCAGTGACTATTCACGGATATGGTAAGTCATGTGTGTTCGCCTAAAGCTGTCGTGAAATTTTGTATCTTTTTCTGCTGCGGTTTCACTTTTAGGTTCTTAGGTACTAGCACGTTGCTGCCACACCCAGGCTGCTTATACTACAGGATAAAATCTAAATTCAAGAAAATTTTCACTGAAACGTAAAAAATCAATATTAAGTGTTACAATATTTTTAAATAAAACCCGACTCTGTCTAATTGGGTCCTTTCCAGCAGTGAAAATAACTTTAACATTTCTTACAGATACTGTCCTATTGCAACCCGGGTCTCTGCCAGCTCTTTAGATAGCTCCCTCCTGGGTTTTGCTGCAGCTCTTGCCAGAGCTTGTGCACCAAGATTTCACCTCTGGTCCTTTCATCCCCTGAAGATTGACCATATTTAAAATAAATTTTGAACAGGATATTAACCAAACTTTAGTTTGGTGATGCCAGCATCTTTACAAAAGCTCCAGCTTATTCCAGGGACAAAACCTGACAGGCACCTTTGCTGTGATCATCTTAAATATCTTGAGAAAGATCATGAGTTGGTGTAAATTTCATAGATCGTATCAAATAAGGATAGGGCCCCTACTTTGCATTGGGTTACCCCCTGGCTGGTATTTGACCAGTCTGGCCATCTTCTATGGGTTTGCTAGTTGCCAGAAAAATATTTCCTATGCTAGGGTTTGGGGTTTTTTACATGGGTCTAAAAGATTTGCATTATTGTCACAGTACATTGGGATATCTAATGTTAAAAGTTTCTATGTAAGCTAAAGATGCTGCTGTGTTTCCACTTCTGCAATTTAAGCGATAAGAGATTAAAATTACTGAAAACTCAGCAGCCATCTGCCCACCAGCATACAAGTGCTCCACATGGGTATACACTGAAAAATTATTTCAAAATAATACCCCCCTCCCCCCCTCCCGAAGTAACTGTTTCAGAATAGTGCATCCACACTACAAGGTACCATCGAAATAGCACAGAATTATATCGCAATAGCACGTCCACACTGACTGGAGACTGAATCGCATTTAAAGCCCCCCAGAAGCACTTCCTGGAGTTGTTTCCTGAGGCTACTTCACTCGTGCTTACAGGGGCACTTCTTTACAGCCATGTATCACACTCCACTTTTCCACTGACTAACCCCTCGTGGAACGCCAAACTCACACCACATGCTCTGGTTCCCCTTGCAGGTGCCATAGCACCGACACCATGGAGTCGGAGCTGCTGCTCATGCAGATTGCCCATGTGGTGCTGCAGGACCACGACGACCAGCCTGGACCAAGGGACTGCTTCACCCATGCCCTGGCACTCCTGATGCACCAAATTTCCCTTCATCCTCTGCACACTGTGGAACACCGCTTCTGGCAGAAGGAGTCCAGTTCCAGCTGCTGGGACTGCATCGTCCTGCAGTGATGGGATAATCAGCAGTGTCCCTAGAACTTCTGCGTGCAGAAGGACACCTTCCTGGAGCTCTGAGAGTGGCTCACCCCTGCCCTCAGGTGACAGGACACCTGCATGCGATGTGCCACCCCCCTCCTGAAGCATATCGCTATTGCCCTATGGAAGCTCACCATGCTGGACAGCTAACACTCCATGGCGAACCAGTTAAGCATGGGGAGATCCAAGGTTAGGGCTGTGCTCATGCAGGTTTGACTATTTTACTATTTTCCTTGGAGGGTGGTAAAGCACTGGAATGGGTTCCCTAGGGAGGTGGTAGACCCTTAATTCCTGGAGGTTTTGCGGTCCCAGCTTGACAAAGTCCTGGCTGGGATGATTTAGTTGGGATTGGTCCTGCTTTGGGCAGAAAGTTGGACTTGGTGACCTCCAGAGGTTCCTTCCAACCCTGTGATTCTATGCTTCTATGATTCTGTAGGTGGTCAAGGCCATCAACACCATCCTGCTGTGGAAGGCCATCAGCCTGAGCAACGTGGATCCCATCATCTCTGGCTTTACCGCCCTGGGCTTCCCCAACTGCGGCGGGGGGGGGGGGGCATTGATGGCAGCCACATGCCCATTCTGGTCCCCAACCACCATGCCTCTGAATACATCTATAGAAAGGGGTATTTTTCAATGGTGCTGCAGGCCCTCGTGGACCACAAGGGCCGGTTCGTGGACATTTACGTTGGGTAGTTGGGGAAGGCGCATGATGCCGGCATCTTCTGGAACTTGAGCCTCTTTCACAGGATGCACGCTGGCACTTTTTTCCCCCACCATCAGAGTCAGGGCCATGCCCATGTGCAACCTGGGCAATGTAGCCTACCTCTTCCTCTCCTGGCTGATAAAGCCCAACACGGGCAACCTGGACCCCACCAAAGAGACTGTCAATGTCTCAGCAGATTCTGTATGGTTGTGCAGTGTGTGTTCGGCCACTTGAATGGGAGGTTCCCAGAGTCTCCTCACCCACCTGGACCTCAGCGAGTGCAACATCCCCCAGGTGGTGGCAGCCTGCTGTGTGCTCCACAATATATGTGAGAGCAAGGGACTTTCCTGCCAGGGTGGGGGACAGAGGCTGACCTGAGCTTATGAGCAGCCAGGTATCGCTGCCATTCGGTGAGCATATGATGGGGCTGAGCTCATCTGGGAGGCCTTGGGGGAGAGTTATCCAGATTGATAACACTCTCCCACAAGGCCTCATCCAGAGAATTCAAAGCACAGCCATAAAGTTTAAGACTTGAATAGTTTTTCTGTAAAACTAACCACCTCAGCGAGATGCTGTCTAATGAGCTTGATAGACCATAATTCAGTGGGCACACGCACATTGTAATCTAATTCATGCAAAGACGTGTTGTTTTGATTAAGTGTAGATGAATAAGTTTAAATACAGCTCCAATTCACTAGATTTGATTATAAAACAATTTTTGGCCTACATAATGTGTATGAAGTACAAGATGCATCTTTTGATCATCTTATTGCTGTTTGATGTAATTGTTCAATGGTGCTGGGGCCACAACATCTGCAGATCCAGCTGCAATCCATATTAATATGTTCAGGAGTGACTCAAACCAGAACTTCTGCTGTATTGGTAACAAATGCATCAAATCAAGGCCTGCTTATGCTCTGCCACAGTGCCACTGTCTTTGCTCATGGCCTAAGTGGCAGCAAAATTATCACCTTTATTAAAGACACTGCTTGTGACTAGCATTTGGCAAGGCAAAGTCCATAGTGTGGTAATTGTACATGGAGAAATCTCATCCTATTTACATATGCTCATTTCTCCCTTTTCAATCCAACTACTTGTTCTCATGTTCCCTGCATCACCCCTTTGATCATATCACCCCCCACAGTAATTATGATACTATAGACACTAGTTTGCAGCAACACCTTACAAGAGCAACATTTCTCCTGGGAATACTTTCTCTATCATGCATTGTCCTTTTGGTAACAGCAGGACAGCGGCTGCACAACAGCAACATTTGTCACAGTGTGATGCCACATACAGTACATGGAGATTAAAGGGTGCATGTGGGGATGTTGCCCCCTAAATTGCCTGCAGCGCAACTCCAGGACACACAGCCCCATCCACTTGCCCTGCCTATGGGAACCTGTTCAGGGAAAGCAGACGGGGCTGTGCTTAAGGACTAGAGTTAGCAAGGGCCCTGTTCAGCAGGGGGGCAGTACGCATGGGATGTTATCTTTTCATTCCCTGCATCCTGACCCTGACCCTTCAGACCAGCTCCAGAACACACAACCCCATCCACTTGCCCTGTATGACAGAGCTTGCATGGTGAGTATGTGTGGGGAGAAAGGGAAGGGTAAGAAGAGAGGGATTTTCTGAGGGGGGAGGGAACTGGTGTCTAGGGAGCAGCAGAGGTGCAACTGAAGGTTTTCTCTTCCCTTCTGCAGTGTCTGTCTTGCAGGCAGGTGGGATTGCTATATTGCAGTGGGAAGTATCAGGGACACCTCCCACCCCCTGCAGTGACCTGTTCCCTTTCCTCCTCCTGTCTCTAGTCTCTGGTAAACCTCACTGTATGAGGAATAAGGGTTATTTCGAGAGAAGGGTTTTCTCTCGAAATAACTGTGTCTTAACAGCGGCTGTTATTTTGAAATAGCGCCATAACGCAAATATGCAAATGAAGCGTGGGATATTTAAATCCCAGCTTCATTTGCAATTTCGAATGTCTTCATTTGCATCCCTCTCTCGAAAGAGGGTGCAAGTTTAGAGATACCCATAGGACTGGAAAGAGCCTCAAGAGATCATCAAGTCCAGTCCCCTGTCCTCATGGCAGAACCAAGCACCATCTAGACCAGGGCTACTCAACACACAGCCCGTTTGTTTGCGGCCTGCGGGGCAGTTTGGGGTTACACAGGGCTCAACATGTGGCCTATGGGTGGGATCCTTTGAACATAGCAACACGCTCCATAATGGCGAGGCGTCTCCCAGGTGGGGTGAGCACTGAAAGATGCAAGCGGGTGGGCTGGCTAGAACAAACCGGGTACAGGGTGTCGGCATTTCTATCCCCCACGAAGGAGGTGCTGGGAGTGCTGGGGCATTGTGGGAAGTGCTTTGTATTTATGCCCCCCAACAGTGTGAAATAAGCTATTTGCATATATATTTGCATGCATATGCAACCACACTTATGCAGCAGCCCTCGGCATGTGCTGAGAGTATCATTGTGGCCCCCAGGGCTTCCAAAGTTGAGTAGCCTTGATCTAGACCATGAGAGGGCAATAATTTGATGGGGGCCACTCCAAGATTTTTATAAGTGGAGGGAGTGCAGGGTCTGGGGCGGAGGTTGGGTGCAGAAGGGAGCTCAGGGTAGGGGACTGGGATGCAAGAGAGAGTGCGGGGTCTGAGAGGGTGTTTGGGTGAAGGAGGGGATTGTAATCTGGGGCAGGGGTTTGAACATAGATAAGGGAACTGTCAGCTTTCTACTAAAACTCAGTGGAGTTTTCTTTTTTGGTTGGCTGGCACCCAGTACCAAAAAGAATGGGAAGATGGGTCAATTAGAATTCAGGACCCTGAGACTGGCAGCCTCAAGGAACAATGGGAAGAGGCCAGCTTTCCTGGTCAGCCTGATTGACAGGGTGAGCAAACCAATGAGAGATTCAGGAGGCCAGGGAAAGAGGGAGTCTCATCTTCCATGTGAGCTGGATTTGTCTGGGTCAGACAGAGTGGGACCAGGCTAACGAGAGAGGAGGGGCCTGAGATGAGTTGGGGAGTGGAGCGGAGCCGAGCCAGCCATAGGATAAGCTCAGAGAGCAGGTACAGTGATGGGAATAGGGTTGCAGGAACAAAGCTTGTGACACAGCCCAGAGAATAGAACCTGTGTTGGGGACAGAGCCAAAGAGGCAGCCCAAAGAGCTGGAGGCAGAGCAGCAGAGAGTGGAGTTGGGATGGGAGCTGGAGCTGGGACTGGAGCAGTGGAATTGGGGTTTGACCTGTCTAGAGCTGGATGCAGTAGCAGATGAGGACAGTGAGGGGGGCTCTGAGCAGAAGCCCAGCATAGGGAGATGCCACCAGCCAAAAGGCCTTGCAGGCCAGACTGGGGGAATCCTAATCCCAACTGTGGGTCTGAGGCTGGGCAGAAGGGCCCTGCCACCCAGAGCCTGAAGACATGTGGCCACTGCCAGAGCAAGTGTCTGACCTACAGCATCTCTACAGCACAGCCAGGTTCTGAGAAGGAAGCCTGGGACCTTTAGGAACTGACAATAAACTGCCAGAGTTACATTCCAGAGACACTGTTTGTGAAATCCCCATGCCACAGAAAGGGCTCGTGTGTTTTCCTTATTCCATTTTTAACTGATTGCTGTTTAATACATTTTATTTTCTTTGATGAACTGTATGCAATGATCAGTGGGTCAGGGAAAACCCTAGTGTGGAGAGAACATTCCAGAGTGGGCATTCCCTTCCCCTTGCCCTAAGTGGCCAAAACAAGGTTGAGGGTTGAGACTCCCCATGAATCCTGGGCCCAGCCTTGGTGGGATTACGAGGACTCTACCACACAGGAGAGTAAAAGGGGAGCCCTTGAGGTCAGGGAGGCCTCTGGGTAAAGGAAGTTGGAGTGAGGACTCACATCTTTTCACTAGCTCATTTAACTGGGGTAGTGCAGGAGCCGGGAAAGTTCCATTCAATAGCGGGGATGTCCCCCACTTACACATGTGTAACTGTTTACAGGATTGGAGCCTAAAGTTGTATTCCCAGCTCCTTCTGTGATCAGTTCCTCCATATGGTTGCTCTTTTGCTCAGTAATAGTAGATACCTTGGGATCCAAGGTGCATCTACACTGCAATAAAATTCCTGCCGCTGCCTCAGGTTTTCAGGGGTTGGCCTGTGGGGCTATAGAATTACAGTGTGGACATTTCTGCTTAGGCTGGAGCCTAAGCTTCTGGGACGCTCATTATTTGGAACAATGGAGTTGTCCAGTTTCCTAATGTACTGATTGAGGGTGCTCAGTTCATTCTATGCAAATGGAGTTTTCATGGGGTTTTTTTTATTCCCTATTTCCCCAGATAAAAAGATACTTGTATTTCTGTATTCTCAAGGACTTCTGAATGCTCGCAAGTGCTGAAGAATCACCTGCAAAAGACGAGGGAAGTTTTATTTTAATGTCCCAGAAGTAGAAGTCTCTGGGAGGGGTCTCAAGCTCTGGATTTAATTTAGAAAAGGCTCCTTAGACTGATTGAACCCATCTGTTGATGAGGTTTTTGGCACCTGGCAGAAAAGTTGTACTTTCCTAACAAAACTAGCCATACTATGCAACATGTCTTCCTAAGACTGAACACTTGCTTACATGTTAAGAAAAAACTTGGAAGACTGGGTGGGTTCCAAAAAGAGCTAGAGAAGTTCATGGAAGATAGGTCCATCAATGGCTATTCATCCACATGGGCAGGGATGCAACCCTGTACTCCAGGTATTCATAAACCTCTGACTGCCAGAAGCCGGGACTGGATAACAGGGAATGGATCACTTGATAATGGCCCTGTTCTGTTAATTCCTGCTGAAGCCCTTACACTGGCCACTGACAGGGCAGGATGGGCCGTTTGTCTAGCCCAGTGTGGCAGGGTACTTACTGACACAGGGTCAGGCCAGAAAGCTATAGAAGAACGGTTTAAGGAAAGTATATTAGCCCTAAATTGAGTACATCTCTGTTCCCAGGGTAAATTAACAAGGGCTAGTCTAGAACCAGTGGGAACTTGCCAATCAGGTCAATTAAGTCACCTGAAGCCAATTAGAAGGTTTCCAGAGTTAAACTAGTCAGAACACCTGGGGTCAATGAAGAACCAGTTGAGATTGGTTCAAAAGGGCTTTGTCCAGTAGCTTAGTGTGTGTGATGAGTTTGAGAAGAGAAGGAGTTGTTGAGTGGCTCAGAGGAGAAAATGAAAGCACATACCAGAAGGCAGAACCTGTGCTAAGAAAGGTGCTGGGGAAGGCTATGGGAAAGTGGCTCAGGAATCTGTAGCTGTCATCAGAAAGTCCCTGGGCTGGAACAGAGGTTGAGCTTGTGTTCCCTGCCACTAACAACTCCCCATTTCAGTACTAGAAAGACACTGGCTTTGGCAGATGGGTTTGTCCTATCCTGTATCACTAAGGCCGTGTCCAGACTCAGGGTTTTTTTCGGGAAAAGTAGCCTTTTCCCGAAAAAACTTCCCCTGCGTCCAGACTCAAGCCGCGTTCTTTCGAAATTATTTCGAAAGAACGCGGCTTTTCTTTCGATGGCGGTAAACCTCGTTTCACGGGGAAGAACGCCTTCCTTCGAAAGTTTCTCTTTCGAAAGAAGGCGTTCTTCAATGTAAAGAGGCCGTCTTCGAAAGAGAGCAACCAGACTCGCTGGGTGCTCTCTTTCGAAAAAGCGGATTTCCTCTATCGAAAGATCCGTCTGCAGTCTAGACGCGATCTTTCGAAAGAGGCTCTTTCGAAAGATGCTTTCGAAAGAGCCTCTTTCGAAAGAAGCCTGCAGTCTAGACATAGCCTTAGAAGAGCTACAGAGACTATGAACTTTAAAAAAACAACAAATAGAATGGTAACTCTTTATAGACTTAGGGTACGTCTAGACTACCAGGTTTTGTCGACAGAAGTTTTGTCGACAGTATCTGTCGACAAAACTTCTGTCGACAAAGAGCGTCCAGACACATTGAGTTCTGTCGACAAAGCAAGCTGCTTTGTCGACAGAACCCTGTAGTCTAGACGCAACCCTACAGGCAATAACACCTTCTGTCGACAGAACTCTGTCGACAGAAGGTGTTATGCCTCGTAAAATGAGGTATACCAGCGTCGACAAAACTGCTGAGTTCTGTCGACGTTATGTCAACAGAACTCAGCGGTAGTGTAGATGCTGGTATAGTTTTGTCGACAAAACTCAGTAGTCTAGACACACCCTAACAAAACATGTAGATGGTCTCATGAGCTTTTGTGGGCACAGCAGCTGTTCCCACAAAAGCTCATGAGACCATCTACATGTTTTGTTAGTCTGGTAGCACTTTAAAGACTACTTGGCTACTTCTTGACTGGCATGATTTTCCGCAAATGCTTTTAATGGAAAAGTTTTCCGTTAAAAGCATTTGCGGAAAAGAGCGTCTAGATTGGCACGGACAAAAGCACTTTTTGCGGAAAAGTGTCTGTGCCAATCTAGACGCGCTTTTGCGCAAAAAAGCCCCTATCGGCATTTTCGCGATCGGGGCTTTTTTGCGCAAAACAAATCTGAGCTGTCTACACTGGCCCTTTTGTGCAAAAGCTTTGCGCAAAAGGACTTTTGCCTGAAGGGGAGCAGCATAGTATTTCCACAAGAAGCACTGATTTCAGACAGTAGGAAGTCAGTGTTCTTGCGGAAATTCAAGCGGCCAGTCTAGACACAGCCCTTGTGTGTGGGGTGTGGTTTTTTTAAGTTTATCCTGTATGCTACAGACTAACTCAGCTACCCCCTGAAGCTTCTGAATATGCAAGAAACTGTTTGGTTTCCCTTCTTATTCCCATGCTGGCCAGTGATGAGAGTAGCTAAACAAACAGCAAGCTGGTGTCTAAATTGAAGGCTGCTATGAGCCTCTGAGGCAAGTAATCTGCCTGACAGCGGGAGACCCACCAAGGTTGAAAAGAAGCTTTGTCACGTTATGTTTTGTGTAACAGCGTCACCTGGGGTATGTCTACACTACCCCGCTAGTTCGAACTAGCGGGGTAATGTATGCATACCGAACGTGCAAATGAAGCCCGGGATTTGAATTTCCCGGGCTTTATTTGCATAAGCCGGCTGGCGCCATTTTTAAATGCCGGCTTGTTCGAACCCCGTGCCGCGCGGCTACACACGGCACGGGCTAGCTAGTTCGAACTAGCTAGCCATTCCGAACTATCTGTACACCTTGTGGAACGAGGTGTACAGATAGTTCGGAATGGCTAGCTAGTTGGAACTATCTAGCCCGTGCCGCGTGTAGCCGCGTGGCACGGGGTTCGAACAAGCCGGCATTTAAAAATGGCGCCGGCCGGCTTATGCAAATAAAGCCCAGGAAATTCAAATCCCGGGCTTCATTTGCACGTTCAGTATGCATACATTACCCCGCTAGTTCGAACTAGCGGGGTAGTGTAGACATACCCCTGGTGATGCTGGCCATAATAATGTGAATTGTGTTTTGCAGCCTCTCTTATCCCATGGTTTTTTATTCTCAAAACAGAATGTGTTTTAAGGGCTTTCAACAGAAAGTGAACTGATTTACAATTGTTAATGCCATAGTATTTTCTTCTTCCATTTGTTTTCTTAGATGAAAAACATCTGTTAGAAAATACAGGTTTTGTACATAATGCTTTTAAAGCACATCTAATACATCTCTGTACATCAATTCACTTAATTGCTGTGGAAAACATGTCTCAAACATCGCAAATATCAGTTTGCCCAGCAGTGGTAGGAATGTTGGACATGATTCAAATACTGTACTTCCTCCTTTTTCATGACAGCTTACAGTCCAGTGCCTTGCATCTGTAGAGTATCTCCATGCAGCAAATGCTTAAGTACTTTCTGGAATCAAGGCAGAAGCACAAAATACTTTTTTTCCCTGTGAAATGGAGAAAGGTCTCCCCCCAATTTATATGTCAGAATTATTATAAACCAATTTTTTGTGGCTCTCATAAGCTCTTAGAAATGTTTGGCAAACTTTCTGCATCTAGAAAAAGTATTTTGTTTGTTAAAAGCCACCTGAGTCAGTTTCATGTTTTGCTATAAGATAAAGACCAATAGTAACTAATTCAGGAACCTGGAAAAAGGAACAGCCTCCCAAAAATCTAAGAAAGGAGAGAGACACTGTTGTCTCTTTAACATGAGAAACCAGCAGATTTATCCAGCAGTGCTGAAACAGAGCACTACTTCAAATGTCTCCATTTTTATCTCTTTTCTATAAGGTTTATTGAGAAGCAATTCTATTCCAGGTTCATCCTATGTTTGGATTTTGCCCAGGGAAGCTCATAAGTTTATATATATGTATCTTAGATGCTACAGGACTACTCTTTGTTTCTAAAGTTGCAGACTAACATGGCTACCCCTCTGAAACCTATATTTCTGGCTTATCTTGATTCAGTCTCTTTCAACATTCACTCGGTTATGGCTATAGTGAGGACTGTATGTACTTTGGTTCTGTCTCTTGTTGGTTGGTTTTATGAGAAGCAATTCCATTCCTGGCACATCCAGTTTTCCTGTCACAATCAACCCTTTACCTTGGTTTAAGTTATGATTAAGGATGTTAAGGAGTAGTCTGATAAGCAAATGCTTCTCGATTAGTCAATATCCTCCCTCCCCCTTACTGCCTCTATCAGATTAGGGGGGTACTTCAAAGCAGCAGTGCTGCACAGAGTCCATACTTGGGTATTCAGAATACCATTAAGGGATTGACAGTCAATAGATACCAGGAATATCCAGTGTTATCAAAATGAATTACAACAAAATTTTGGAAGGGATATTAAGCTTTCTGCTTCAGAGCTTAAGCCAATTTACAAGTATGAGTGATCAGGATGACATAATGCAGGAAGGACTGCCAACTCCGGGTTCTTACACTTTCTTCTGTAGCATTTGGTACTGGCTGTGTCAGAGAAAGGATACTGAACTGGATGGATTCTCATGTCCAGTCCAGTCTAGCAGTTCTTTTGTTCCTACATTACTTAGTTGTCACTGTTGCTGTTTTCTGCTCTGTAGAATCTCATTAATTTACTTGGGTGCAATTGTATCGGCATATAAATTTATTTTTGTAATGTGGTAGCTCACAAGACATTTTTCAGGGGATTTTTGAACTAGTCTATGTAGCTTCTCTTAGGCCAAACTGTGCAAATAGCAACACTTGCTGAAATATTCCTATAAAATCAATCTTTCTTTATATTTGAATCTTTAGCACCACCTACTGTTAATCTCAGTGATTGTCATCTGAAAAAGAATCAGTCTGCAGTGACACTACATAATCCAGCTTTCTTCATCATCAACCATGGGCTCAACGCCTGTTGGTGTCCAATGCCTCCCTATTTTCTTTCCCTGTCCAGTGTGGAGGGGCTTAGTTTCTGAAAACTAGCGCCGCACCAATCTACTATATCATCTACCCATTCTCTGTGGGGGTCTGCCTCTATTTGGACCATCCAGTATGCTGAATACCAGGGTCTTAACTTTTCGCTCTTCGTTGATTCTGCAGATATGCCCGAATAGCTGTAACTTCCGTTGTATAACATTCTGCAGTAGGTTCTCTTTCGGCTGTATCTTCCCATATAATTTCCTCATTGGTGACCTTCTGCATCCATCCTATTCTCAGGATCTTTCTATAACAACTCAATAACAAATGTGGGAAATTCTACCAACCAGCAGTTAACTTGTTTAAAAACATTTTATTGGTCACTTATTACAAAGATCTTTTACAGTTCTGAATTCAAAGATCTGTCTCTCCCATAACAGAATTAGTAGAACAATTAAATCTTTCATTAAGCATTAAGAAATGAGTGCCAACATGTCTATTAGTAACAAATATTGTAATATCAGCAATGGAAACTGATCACACTTTATTTTGAAAGACTGTCAAGCCCAGTTTTGACAGAGAAAGTAATCTTAAAGAATTGACAAAATGGCAAAAAATACACAAGTTTGGTATCCCACTGATGCATTCATAGATTCCAAAGTCAGATGGGACCATTATGATAATCTATAATCTGCTGCATAAAACAGATCATAAAACTTCTCCAAAATAATTCCTAGAGCATACAACCATATCTCTAGTCATAATCGGTCTAGCTTCAGCTTCCAGCCATAGGCTCATGTTATACCTTTCTCTGCTAGTTTGAAGAACCCATTATTAAATATTTGTTCCCCATGTCGGTACTTACTGTGATCAAGTCCCCCTTTATCCCTCTATTAAGCTAAATAGACTGAGTTTTTTTTAGTCTAATACAATAAGGCAGGTTTAGCTCTTTGCTGAACCCTTTCCAGTTTAACAATTTTCTGGAATTGTGAACACCAGAATACAGTATCCCAGGAGTGGTCATATCTGTGACAAATATAAAGTAAAATCTCCTACTTGAAATTCCTCTAGTTATGCATCTCAGGATCACATTAGCTCTTTAGGCCATAGAATAGGGGTGGGGAGCCAATTGCTCTGGCCTGTGAGGCTCAGGGCTCCATCCCCTCTCCACAAGGGTGCGAGCTGGTGCTGGTGCTCTGGCCACATGGGTCAGCTTCCACCGTCGCTGGGAGAGGGTAGACGAACTCTAAGCCTTGTAGGCCTGATAAACGAACTGCAGGCTGGATTGAGCCCACGGACTCTGCCTGGCAGGGGGGAGGAAGTGGCTCTGCATACTGTGGAGAAGCGCTTCCTATAGGCTCTGCCCCCATTGGCTGTGATTCCCTGCCAATGGGAGTGATGGAGAACGGTTCCTGCAGGGAGTGCTTCTCTGCAGCACTCAGAGAACCTATGCCCCTCCCCTCTTGGAAGCTGCATCAGGTAGGCGCCCTCATCTCCAGTTAGTTTTCCTACCCTGCCCCTGCATCTCCTCCTTCCCAGACCCCACACCCTTACCTACATCTTCCTTTCCACCCAGTCTTTGCAGCTCCACCCCCAACCCACTCCTGCACCCTCATTCCTACCCCGATCCTGCACCCCCACTCCTGCACCTACCACCCAGACCTGCACTCTGCTTCTGCCCATACACTGCATCCTCACCTCCAGCCTATTCCTGCCCTCTACTGCTGAAACCTCACACCTCCATCTTCACTCTACTGCTGAACCCTACCTCCCACCCAGACCCCACCCCCTCTCCACAGCAGCCTCCTCCCACATACTGAATCCCTCACTTTTTGGCTCCATTCTAAGGGGGCTCCACAAAATCCACTAGCCCCAGGCCTCCAGAAGGGTCAATGCAACCCTGGGGTAAGCTCTGGCCCTTCCACACACCCTCATTCTCCCCCTACCCCCCAGTGTGATACTGGAAGCTCATGTTCAGCTGATTATCCACCATGACCCCAAATCTTTTTCAGAGTCTCTCTTCCCACAATATAGTCCACCATTCTGAAAGTGTGGCCTACATGTTTTGGGATGGCCTTACACTAGAAAATTAGATTGACCAGTTATGTCGCTCAATGGTGTGAGAAATCCACAGCTCTAAGTGAATAGTTGAGGTGACTTAAATCTCCATGCAGATAGTGCTAGGTTAAAAGAATTCTTCCATTGACTTCTTGGGGAGATGAATTACCTACACCAATGGGAGAACCCAGTGTAGTGTCTCCATTGAAGCACTACAGAGGTGCTGCTGGAGAGCTGCCACTGTAGCATTTCAAGTGTAGGCAGGCTCCTAGTTGCTACATGTAGACAAGTATCAGTGGGGTAGCCATGTTAGTCTGAATCTGCAAAAGCGGCGAGGAGTCCTGTGGCACCTTATAGACTAACTGAAGTGTAGGAGCATAAGCTTTCGTGGGCAAAGACCCACTTCGTCAGATGCATGTAGTGGAAATTTCCAGAGGCAGGTATAAATATGCAGGCCAGAATCAGGCTGGAGATGACAAGGTGGATCCAATCAGGGAGGATGAGGCCCACTTCACATGTATACATTTACTTGTATTAAAATGTATACTGCATGATTGCTCCTCAGTTACCAAGCAGTTGCCTGTCTTCATTATTTACCACTCCAATTTTTTGCAAACTTTGTCATAATTTAGTTTTCTTCCAGGTCATTGATAAAAATATTAAATAGCATTAGGCTTGTGACAGAGCTCTACCCTTGCCTTGTGGGGGGAAGGACGGGGGAACGGAAATGCACTTCTAGACAGTATTTGCCTCAGGCTTGCTGTGACCCTCATATAGCCTCTCAGCATTTACTAGAGGCAGGCATCATTAGCCAGTCCAAGGGATTTGGAGTGAACCCCTCATTAGTCCCAAACTCCTCCCTTCAGGGGTTGCCTCTGTAGTGGTTCACAGCAGTTTGGGGGGAGCCCAGGCCTGTCTTCTGCTCCAGGGATACTAATGACAGTGTCAGCTGGTTGTGATTCCATTTGTAATCACTATCCACTGCCCTTACAGTCACACATTGCATTTTTTCTGTGGCAACATTAATCTTCCCACACAGCCTACATTACATTCTCCCTCTAGCTAGTGTTTTTTCTGGTAGGGAAAACATTAGTTCTTAATGGTAGAGCAGCGATAAAGAGGATTTAACCAAATACAGTCTAATAAAGAATTACTAATTGGGTCATTTTTAAAATACTTAATCCCAATTCCCTGGCATCTTGTGGTGCACCACCTTTCAAATTCCACCTCCCTCTACTTTTCTGAGTTTGGGGCAAACACACTATATAATATCTATCAACTAAATTTTCCCCTGGATATGGATGGATAAATATACACACGATAAATCTATCCAATCATCTTGGGGAAACAATATGCCTTCTCCACTTCCAAGCTAGCATATTTGGGATTTGAATACTAAATTTAGACAATGCAAGTCACCCATCTCTTCCTCTAGCAAGTATTCTTGCGCAAGAGGGCTTTCTCCCGAGCGGGAGTGTGAAAGTATTTGCGTAAGAAGCACTGATTTTGTACATTACAAAGTCAGTGCTCTTGCACGAATTCAAGCAGCCAGTGTAGACAGGTGGCTAGCTCAAGACTTCAGTGTCCCCCCTTCCACATGTCTTCAGCTTTCAGGAAGTGAGTGTAAATACAGGCCTTTTATCCCATTTCTGCTCAGTGGCCCAACTCAAGAAGAATCCAAAATCTCATATTTGTCTTCTGAGACCTTAAAGGTTCATGTTTCCAAGCTTTTTTCTGTATTCATGAGGGCATGGAATGTAGCAGGTTTGTTCTCGTGTCCTCCTAATGTCTGTATATATGCTTCAGTTACATTCACTTTGCTTTCCCAGGCTGGGTTTCTGAAGGCCATTTTTACCTTTCTTCTGATCCCTATAATTAGTAGCTTTCCCCTCTTCTATTCAAACAGTCAGCAATAATCTGATGGACTTATGTACTTAAAATGTCTTACTTCAAGGTTAACTAAATCGATTTACATGGAAAAATAAAGTACAGAGATGTTCTTTAGGGACCTATTGTACCATTAGGTCAAATACTTTCCTAACATTGAATTTAGACTGACAAACACAACGGCTACGTCTACACTGGCCCCTTTTCCGGAAGGGGCATGGTAATTTTTGAGATCGTAATAGGGAAATCCGCGGGGGATTTAAATATCCCCCGCGGCATTTAAATAAAAATGTCCGCCGCTTTTTTCTGGCTTTTAGAAAAGCCGGAAAAGAGCGTCTACACTGGCCAGATCCTCCAGAAAAAAGCCCTTTTCCGGAGGATCTCTTATTCCTACTTCAAAGGAGGATCTCTTTGAAGTAGGAATAAGAGATCCTCCGGAAAAGGGCTTTTTTCCGGAGGCTCTGGCCAGTGTAGACGCTCTTTTCCGGCTTTTCTAAAAGCCAGAAAAAAGCGGCGGACATTTTTATTTAAATGCCGCGGGGGATATTTAAATCCCCCGCGGATTTCCCTATTACGATCTCAAAAATTACCATGCCCCTTCCGGAAAAGGGGCCAATGTAGATGAGCCCAACAGGAAGAAGCAGCTGCACTTTACTTTTGTCTCATGGTTTATGCTCACCACTTGTGGCACCCCCTGCTGGCTATTCTGGGGATTGGCTTACTCAGTCAATAACCTGTTCCATGGTTTGCATTCCATTGTTCCAACGCTCTGCCTGGCCTGTAGGTCCTCTCGCCATCTCAGGAACTGCAATGTCTTCTCTGACTCTGTCCTCTCCAACCAGCTCAATCAACGATTCCCCCTTCCAGGAAATATTTCCCCAGAAATCCTGGGCATTCAATGCTTTGGTATCACTCCCACAGTGCCTGGCAGGGGAATCTAGGCCTATCCTTATCTCTGGATTCCAGTCCAGGGACCCTCAGCTCAGCAGTCCAGTCTCTCTCTCACTGGGCTTCTTCCAACCTAAGGTTGCCAACTTTGTAATATTTAAAAACCAGACACTCCAGCAGCAGTGCCAGAACATTCCCTGGCCCACCCGATCACACCAAATCCCTACCTTGGGCCATCTCTTTCCTTCAACCCCATACAATCCTTTTCACCTCTTGTCACTTGTGACTTTTCCCCTCCTAGATCTGAACAGGGATGCCTGCAGAGCCAGGGCTAGGAGCTGCAGCTACCCAATGAAGGTAGGAAGCAGCCCCAAGTGAAGAGGGGCTATAGCTGGGGCTAACCCAGTGTCTCCCCCACTTCACAGTAACTGGATTTGGGGTTTCCAGTCATTAGATCTGGTCACACACTGTCAGGTTCCCTTTTTGACCTGTTTTCCCCATGAAACACCCACACCCCTGCCACCGTATTCTTACCATTAAGGTTCCCTCTGGGAAGAGTCTGTCCTTCCAAACAGCCCCAAAGCTCCTATTTCTGTCTTTATAGGCCCTGCCACCTTGCTCATTCCTCCACAGCTAGGCTCCCTTACTCCCTTGGGGGATTACTTCCCTGTTTAATTAGACTCCTCCTTGGCTCCCATTAACCCAAGTGAGGCAGCTCCTCATATTGTGTTTTGCTGTGTTCCCAAACATTCATTCAGTCAGCATGGTTTCTATTTTAGGCTAAGTAAAATACAAAAATCTCCAGGAGAGGACAGTCTCCATATTAAATCTCCATTTTAAGAGTGAAGGTGACTAACTATTGGCAGGGGCAAAGCAAGGGAAGGGTGAGGTGAGGCAGTTGTCCCCAGGTTCCATGCTAGGGGGCGGTCAATTTAGTCCCCCTCCGCTCCTCCTGTCATCCCTTGGCTTGGCTACTCCTCCTCCGCCCGCCGGCGCTGGCTGGAGCCTCCTCTCTGCCACCAGCCCAACTCTCCACCTGTGGGTTAGTGTATGCCGAGGCCCAGCCCCAAACTGGAGGGGGCGGGGAAAGACACAGAACAAGCTCTCCCCACCTCTCCTCCCAGGGTTGGGCTCAGCTGTGTGCCAGGTTTGTGACCCTGTGGCAGTGGGGGGAGGTGCACAAATTTTTCCTTTGCCCTCAAGTGCATAAAATTCTCGCTATGCCTCTGACTACTGGAACCAATTAGCTAAGGATGGGGTAGATGTTCCATTACTTGAAGTCTTTGGGTATGCGGACAGGGGACTGCAGACAGGGGAGTTGAAGAGGGAGAGCAAAGCGACCCCACCGCCGAAGAGGCTACCCGGTGAGAGTACAAGCTGTGGTGTGAGTGTGTGTGTGTGCCTGACTGTTTGAATTTTACAGTTTGAAGTGTGAATTGAGTCTGATTCCAGGGAGTGCTAGCAGTTTCAGTTTCAGCTTCTGTGGCAGTTGGGACTGAGAGCCTGCCATTGTTCCCTTGATTGCCTCTGATTAGCCTCAGGCTCAGCCTTCCCCTGTGTGACTCAGAAGGGGGCAGGCCTGACCTAGGCAAGCAGGCTTTAAAAAGCCAGAGCAGTGCGACCAGGGGAGCGAAGCGGACAGGGGACTGCAGACAGGGGAGTTGAAGAGGGAGAGCAAAGCGACCCCACCGCCGAAGAGGCTACCCGGTGAGAGTACAAGCTGTGGTGTGAGTGTGTGTGTGTGCCTGACTGTTTGAATTTTACAGTTTGAAGTGTGAATTGAGTCTGATTCCAGGGAGTGCTAGCAGTTTCAGTTTCAGCTTCTGTGGCAGTTGGGACTGAGAGCCTGCCATTGTTCCCTTGATTGCCTCTGATTAGCCTCAGGCTCAGCCTTCCCCTGTGTGACTCAGAAGGGGGCAGGCCTGACCTAGGCAAGCAGGCTTTAAAAAGCCAGAGCAGTGCGACCAGGGGAGCGAAGCGGACAGGGGACTGCAGACAGGGGAGTTGAAGAGGGAGAGCAAAGCGACCCCACCGCCGAAGAGGCTACCCGGTGAGAGTACAAGCTGTGGTGTGAGTGTGTGTGTGTGCCTGACTGTTTGAATTTTACAGTTTGAAGTGTGAATTGAGTCTGATTCCAGGGAGTGCTAGCAGTTTCAGTTTCAGCTTCTGTGGCAGTTGGGACTGAGAGCCTGCCATTGTTCCCTTGATTGCCTCTGATTAGCCTCAGGCTCAGCCTTCCCCTGTGTGACTCAGAAGGGGGCAGGCCTGACCTAGGCAAGCAGGCTTTAAAAAGCCAGAGCAGTGCGACCAGGGGAGCGAAGCGGACAGGGGACTGCAGACAGGGGAGTTGAAGAGGGAGAGCAAAGCGACCCCACCGCCGAAGAGGCTACCCGGTGAGAGTACAAGCTGTGGTGTGAGTGTGTGTGTGTGCCTGACTGTTTGAATTTTACAGTTTGAAGTGTGAATTGAGTCTGATTCCAGGGAGTGCTAGCAGTTTCAGTTTCAGCTTCTGTGGCAGTTGGGACTGAGAGCCTGCCATTGTTCCCTTGATTGCCTCTGATTAGCCTCAGGCTCAGCCTTCCCCTGTGTGACTCAGAAGGGGGCAGGCCTGACCTAGGCAAGCAGGCTTTAAAAAGCCAGAGCAGTGCGACCAGGGGAGCGAAGCGGACAGGGGACTGCAGACAGGGGAGTTGAAGAGGGAGAGCAAAGCGACCCCACCGCCGAAGAGGCTACCCGGTGAGAGTACAAGCTGTGGTGTGAGTGTGTGTGTGTGCCTGACTGTTTGAATTTTACAGTTTGAAGTGTGAATTGAGTCTGATTCCAGGGAGTGCTAGCAGTTTCAGTTTCAGCTTCTGTGGCAGTTGGGACTGAGAGCCTGCCATTGTTCCCTTGATTGCCTCTGATTAGCCTCAGGCTCAGCCTTCCCCTGTGTGACTCAGAAGGGGGCAGGCCTGACCTAGGCAAGCAGGCTTTAAAAAGCCAGAGCAGTGCGACCAGGGGAGCGAAGCGGACAGGGGACTGCAGACAGGGGAGTTGAAGAGGGAGAGCAAAGCGACCCCACCGCCGAAGAGGCTACCCGGTGAGAGTACAAGCTGTGGTGTGAGTGTGTGTGTGTGCCTGACTGTTTGAATTTTACAGTTTGAAGTGTGAATTGAGTCTGATTCCAGGGAGTGCTAGCAGTTTCAGTTTCAGCTTCTGTGGCAGTTGGGACTGAGAGCCTGCCATTGTTCCCTTGATTGCCTCTGATTAGCCTCAGGCTCAGCCTTCCCCTGTGTGACTCAGAAGGGGGCAGGCCTGACCTAGGCAAGCAGGCTTTAAAAAGCCAGAGCAGTGCGACCAGGGGAGCGAAGCGGACAGGGGACTGCAGACAGGGGAGTTGAAGAGGGAGAGCAAAGCGACCCCACCGCCGAAGAGGCTACCCGGTGAGAGTACAAGCTGTGGTGTGAGTGTGTGTGTGTGCCTGACTGTTTGAATTTTACAGTTTGAAGTGTGAATTGAGTCTGATTCCAGGGAGTGCTAGCAGTTTCAGTTTCAGCTTCTGTGGCAGTTGGGACTGAGAGCCTGCCATTGTTCCCTTGATTGCCTCTGATTAGCCTCAGGCTCAGCCTTCCCCTGTGTGACTCAGAAGGGGGCAGGCCTGACCTAGGCAAGCAGGCTTTAAAAAGCCAGAGCAGTGCGACCAGGGGAGCGAAGCGGACAGGGGACTGCAGACAGGGGAGTTGAAGAGGGAGAGCAAAGCGACCCCACCGCCGAAGAGGCTACCCGGTGAGAGTACAAGCTGTGGTGTGAGTGTGTGTGTGTGCCTGACTGTTTGAATTTTACAGTTTGAAGTGTGAATTGAGTCTGATTCCAGGGAGTGCTAGCAGTTTCAGTTTCAGCTTCTGTGGCAGTTGGGACTGAGAGCCTGCCATTGTTCCCTTGATTGCCTCTGATTAGCCTCAGGCTCAGCCTTCCCCTGTGTGACTCAGAAGGGGGCAGGCCTGACCTAGGCAAGCAGGCTTTAAAAAGCCAGAGCAGTGCGACCAGGGGAGCGAAGCGGACAGGGGACTGCAGACAGGGGAGTTGAAGAGGGAGAGCAAAGCGACCCCACCGCCGAAGAGGCTACCCGGTGAGAGTACAAGCTGTGGTGTGAGTGTGTGTGTGTGCCTGACTGTTTGAATTTTACAGTTTGAAGTGTGAATTGAGTCTGATTCCAGGGAGTGCTAGCAGTTTCAGTTTCAGCTTCTGTGGCAGTTGGGACTGAGAGCCTGCCATTGTTCCCTTGATTGCCTCTGATTAGCCTCAGGCTCAGCCTTCCCCTGTGTGACTCAGAAGGGGGCAGGCCTGACCTAGGCAAGCAGGCTTTAAAAAGCCAGAGCAGTGCGACCAGGGGAGCGAAGCGGACAGGGGACTGCAGACAGGGGAGTTGAAGAGGGAGAGCAAAGCGACCCCACCGCCGAAGAGGCTACCCGGTGAGAGTACAAGCTGTGGTGTGAGTGTGTGTGTGTGCCTGACTGTTTGAATTTTACAGTTTGAAGTGTGAATTGAGTCTGATTCCAGGGAGTGCTAGCAGTTTCAGTTTCAGCTTCTGTGGCAGTTGGGACTGAGAGCCTGCCATTGTTCCCTTGATTGCCTCTGATTAGCCTCAGGCTCAGCCTTCCCCTGTGTGACTCAGAAGGGGGCAGGCCTGACCTAGGCAAGCAGGCTTTAAAAAGCCAGAGCAGTGCGACCAGGGGAGCGAAGCGGACAGGGGACTGCAGACAGGGGAGTTGAAGAGGGAGAGCAAAGCGACCCCACCGCCGAAGAGGCTACCCGGTGAGAGTACAAGCTGTGGTGTGAGTGTGTGTGTGTGCCTGACTGTTTGAATTTTACAGTTTGAAGTGTGAATTGAGTCTGATTCCAGGGAGTGCTAGCAGTTTCAGTTTCAGCTTCTGTGGCAGTTGGGACTGAGAGCCTGCCATTGTTCCCTTGATTGCCTCTGATTAGCCTCAGGCTCAGCCTTCCCCTGTGTGACTCAGAAGGGGGCAGGCCTGACCTAGGCAAGCAGGCTTTAAAAAGCCAGAGCAGTGCGACCAGGGGAGCGAAGCGGACAGGGGACTGCAGACAGGGGAGTTGAAGAGGGAGAGCAAAGCGACCCCACCGCCGAAGAGGCTACCCGGTGAGAGTACAAGCTGTGGTGTGAGTGTGTGTGTGTGCCTGACTGTTTGAATTTTACAGTTTGAAGTGTGAATTGAGTCTGATTCCAGGGAGTGCTAGCAGTTTCAGTTTCAGCTTCTGTGGCAGTTGGGACTGAGAGCCTGCCATTGTTCCCTTGATTGCCTCTGATTAGCCTCAGGCTCAGCCTTCCCCTGTGTGACTCAGAAGGGGGCAGGCCTGACCTAGGCAAGCAGGCTTTAAAAAGCCAGAGCAGTGCGACCAGGGGAGCGAAGCGGACAGGGGACTGCAGACAGGGGAGTTGAAGAGGGAGAGCAAAGCGACCCCACCGCCGAAGAGGCTACCCGGTGAGAGTACAAGCTGTGGTGTGAGTGTGTGTGTGTGCCTGACTGTTTGAATTTTACAGTTTGAAGTGTGAATTGAGTCTGATTCCAGGGAGTGCTAGCAGTTTCAGTTTCAGCTTCTGTGGCAGTTGGGACTGAGAGCCTGCCATTGTTCCCTTGATTGCCTCTGATTAGCCTCAGGCTCAGCCTTCCCCTGTGTGACTCAGAAGGGGGCAGGCCTGACCTAGGCAAGCAGGCTTTAAAAAGCCAGAGCAGTGCGACCAGGGGAGCGAAGCGGACAGGGGACTGCAGACAGGGGAGTTGAAGAGGGAGAGCAAAGCGACCCCACCGCCGAAGAGGCTACCCGGTGAGAGTACAAGCTGTGGTGTGAGTGTGTGTGTGTGCCTGACTGTTTGAATTTTACAGTTTGAAGTGTGAATTGAGTCTGATTCCAGGGAGTGCTAGCAGTTTCAGTTTCAGCTTCTGTGGCAGTTGGGACTGAGAGCCTGCCATTGTTCCCTTGATTGCCTCTGATTAGCCTCAGGCTCAGCCTTCCCCTGTGTGACTCAGAAGGGGGCAGGCCTGACCTAGGCAAGCAGGCTTTAAAAAGCCAGAGCAGTGCGACCAGGGGAGCGAAGCGGACAGGGGACTGCAGACAGGGGAGTTGAAGAGGGAGAGCAAAGCGACCCCACCGCCGAAGAGGCTACCCGGTGAGAGTACAAGCTGTGGTGTGAGTGTGTGTGTGTGCCTGACTGTTTGAATTTTACAGTTTGAAGTGTGAATTGAGTCTGATTCCAGGGAGTGCTAGCAGTTTCAGTTTCAGCTTCTGTGGCAGTTGGGACTGAGAGCCTGCCATTGTTCCCTTGATTGCCTCTGATTAGCCTCAGGCTCAGCCTTCCCCTGTGTGACTCAGAAGGGGGCAGGCCTGACCTAGGCAAGCAGGCTTTAAAAAGCCAGAGCAGTGCGACCAGGGGAGCGAAGCGGACAGGGGACTGCAGACAGGGGAGTTGAAGAGGGAGAGCAAAGCGACCCCACCGCCGAAGAGGCTACCCGGTGAGAGTACAAGCTGTGGTGTGAGTGTGTGTGTGTGCCTGACTGTTTGAATTTTACAGTTTGAAGTGTGAATTGAGTCTGATTCCAGGGAGTGCTAGCAGTTTCAGTTTCAGCTTCTGTGGCAGTTGGGACTGAGAGCCTGCCATTGTTCCCTTGATTGCCTCTGATTAGCCTCAGGCTCAGCCTTCCCCTGTGTGACTCAGAAGGGGGCAGGCCTGACCTAGGCAAGCAGGCTTTAAAAAGCCAGAGCAGTGCGACCAGGGGAGCGAAGCGGACAGGGGACTGCAGACAGGGGAGTTGAAGAGGGAGAGCAAAGCGACCCCACCGCCGAAGAGGCTACCCGGTGAGAGTACAAGCTGTGGTGTGAGTGTGTGTGTGTGCCTGACTGTTTGAATTTTACAGTTTGAAGTGTGAATTGAGTCTGATTCCAGGGAGTGCTAGCAGTTTCAGTTTCAGCTTCTGTGGCAGTTGGGACTGAGAGCCTGCCATTGTTCCCTTGATTGCCTCTGATTAGCCTCAGGCTCAGCCTTCCCCTGTGTGACTCAGAAGGGGGCAGGCCTGACCTAGGCAAGCAGGCTTTAAAAAGCCAGAGCAGTGCGACCAGGGGAGCGAAGCGGACAGGGGACTGCAGACAGGGGAGTTGAAGAGGGAGAGCAAAGCGACCCCACCGCCGAAGAGGCTACCCGGTGAGAGTACAAGCTGTGGTGTGAGTGTGTGTGTGTGCCTGACTGTTTGAATTTTACAGTTTGAAGTGTGAATTGAGTCTGATTCCAGGGAGTGCTAGCAGTTTCAGTTTCAGCTTCTGTGGCAGTTGGGACTGAGAGCCTGCCATTGTTCCCTTGATTGCCTCTGATTAGCCTCAGGCTCAGCCTTCCCCTGTGTGACTCAGAAGGGGGCAGGCCTGACCTAGGCAAGCAGGCTTTAAAAAGCCAGAGCAGTGCGACCAGGGGAGCGAAGCGGACAGGGGACTGCAGACAGGGGAGTTGAAGAGGGAGAGCAAAGCGACCCCACCGCCGAAGAGGCTACCCGGTGAGAGTACAAGCTGTGGTGTGAGTGTGTGTGTGTGCCTGACTGTTTGAATTTTACAGTTTGAAGTGTGAATTGAGTCTGATTCCAGGGAGTGCTAGCAGTTTCAGTTTCAGCTTCTGTGGCAGTTGGGACTGAGAGCCTGCCATTGTTCCCTTGATTGCCTCTGATTAGCCTCAGGCTCAGCCTTCCCCTGTGTGACTCAGAAGGGGGCAGGCCTGACCTAGGCAAGCAGGCTTTAAAAAGCCAGAGCAGTGCGACCAGGGGAGCGAAGCGGACAGGGGACTGCAGACAGGGGAGTTGAAGAGGGAGAGCAAAGCGACCCCACCGCCGAAGAGGCTACCCGGTGAGAGTACAAGCTGTGGTGTGAGTGTGTGTGTGTGCCTGACTGTTTGAATTTTACAGTTTGAAGTGTGAATTGAGTCTGATTCCAGGGAGTGCTAGCAGTTTCAGTTTCAGCTTCTGTGGCAGTTGGGACTGAGAGCCTGCCATTGTTCCCTTGATTGCCTCTGATTAGCCTCAGGCTCAGCCTTCCCCTGTGTGACTCAGAAGGGGGCAGGCCTGACCTAGGCAAGCAGGCTTTAAAAAGCCAGAGCAGTGCGACCAGGGGAGCGAAGCGGACAGGGGACTGCAGACAGGGGAGTTGAAGAGGGAGAGCAAAGCGACCCCACCGCCGAAGAGGCTACCCGGTGAGAGTACAAGCTGTGGTGTGAGTGTGTGTGTGTGCCTGACTGTTTGAATTTTACAGTTTGAAGTGTGAATTGAGTCTGATTCCAGGGAGTGCTAGCAGTTTCAGTTTCAGCTTCTGTGGCAGTTGGGACTGAGAGCCTGCCATTGTTCCCTTGATTGCCTCTGATTAGCCTCAGGCTCAGCCTTCCCCTGTGTGACTCAGAAGGGGGCAGGCCTGACCTAGGCAAGCAGGCTTTAAAAAGCCAGAGCAGTGCGACCAGGGGAGCGAAGCGGACAGGGGACTGCAGACAGGGGAGTTGAAGAGGGAGAGCAAAGCGACCCCACCGCCGAAGAGGCTACCCGGTGAGAGTACAAGCTGTGGTGTGAGTGTGTGTGTGTGCCTGACTGTTTGAATTTTACAGTTTGAAGTGTGAATTGAGTCTGATTCCAGGGAGTGCTAGCAGTTTCAGTTTCAGCTTCTGTGGCAGTTGGGACTGAGAGCCTGCCATTGTTCCCTTGATTGCCTCTGATTAGCCTCAGGCTCAGCCTTCCCCTGTGTGACTCAGAAGGGGGCAGGCCTGACCTAGGCAAGCAGGCTTTAAAAAGCCAGAGCAGTGCGACCAGGGGAGCGAAGCGGACAGGGGACTGCAGACAGGGGAGTTGAAGAGGGAGTTGGGCAGAGGGAGTAACTGATGGTGATGAAGACCCGTAGTGCTTGTGCCAGTACTTCTCCTGTCTCCTCCACCTGTGCCTGTATCCAGACAGAGAACCTGAGCATGGATGCCTCTACCCAGGTCCTGGTGTGGTCTTGCTGTATTTGTGGCTTGCAATTCCCACTGAGTGATCTCCAGGCTGGGGGAGACAACCGTTGTGAAAGGTGCCTGCTGGTGGAATCTCTCAGGCAGCAGGTGGGAGAGCTACAGGAGGAGGTGGCCAGGCTGAGGAGCATTCGAAGCCATGAGGAATTCCTGGACAGTATTCCTGTGGAGTCCACGGAGGTCACTGTCCTAGGATGTGGGACTGTTGACCAGCCACTTATGGAGGAGGCAGTGGTGCAGGGTGAGCGCTGGCAGCTGGTTACTTCCGGCAGCGGGCAGTGTTCCACCCCTGCTCCTAACCCTCCCACTGTGTTGTTACATAACCGTTACACTTTACTTTCAGCAGGAGACAAGGAGTCACCCCCCACAGTGGAGGAGACCAGGCCTTGCACCACCACGGTTGAGCAGTCTCCTGCCACCACTGCGAGGAGGAAACGTAGAGTAGTGGTGGTTGGAGACTCTCTTCTGAGGGGAACGGAGGCACCCATCTGTCGCCCTGACAGCTCATCTCGAGAGGTATGCTGTCTGCCAGGGGCCCGTATCCGAGATGTTACGGAGGCATTGTCGAGGATCATCCGGCCCTCTGACTACTACCCCATGCTACTCATCCACGTGGGCACAAATGATACTGCCAGGTGTGACACTGAGCGGATCAAGTGTGACTACAGGGCTTTGGGAGTACGGGTGAAGGAGTTTGGAGCGCAGGTGGTATTCTCTTCTATCCTTCCTGTCAAAGGTAGGGGCCCGGGCAGAGAGAGGTGCATCCTGGAGGTGAATGCCTGGCTGCGACGATGGTGTCGCCAGGAGGGATTCGGCTTCCTTGATCACGGGGTGCTCTTCCAGGAAGGACTGCTTGGCGGAGATGGAGTTCACCTTTCCAGGAGCGGGAAGGCCTTGTTTGGACACAGACTGGCTAACCTTGTGAGGAGGGCTTTAAACTAGGTTTGTCGGGGGCAGGTGAGCAAAGCCCACAGGTAAGTGCTGAATGTGCGGGACTGGGAGATGGGTTGGAAATGGGGGGGACTACGGCCTATAATGGCAAGGAGAAAGGAGGGTCAGGGCACAACAGGGAGGCAAGATCAAATCAGTATCTTAGATGCCTATATACAAATGCGAGAAGTATGGGTAATAAGCAGGAAGAACTGGAATTGCTAACCAATAAATACAACTATGATATCATTGGTATTACAGAAACCTGGTGGGATGGGACGCATGATTGGAATATTGGTATGGAAGGGTATGGCTTGCTCAGGAAGGACAGACAGGGAAAAAAGGGAGGAGGGGTTGCCTTGTATATTAAAAATGTACACACTTGGACTGAAGTGGAGATGAACGTAGGAGATAGCTGTGTAGAGAGTCTCTGGGTTAAGCTAAAAGGGGTAAAAAACGAGGGTGATATCATGCTAGGAGTCTACTACAGGCCACCTAGCCAGGTGGAAGAGGTGGATGAGGCCTTTTTTAAACAATTAACAAAACTATCCAAAGCCCAAGATTTGGTGGTGATGGGGGACTTCAACTATCCAGACATATGTTGGGAAACTAACACAGCGAGGCACAGGCTATCCAATAAGTTTCTGGACTGCATTGGAGACAACTTTCTGTTTCAGAAGGTTGAAAAAGCTACCAGAGGAGAAGCTGTTCTGGATTTGGTTTTAACAAATAGGGAGGAACTAGTTGAGAACTTGAAAGTGGAAGACAGTATAGGGGACAGTGATCACGAAATAATAGAGTTCATGATCTTAAGGAAAGGCAGAAGGGAGACCAGCACAATTGAGGTTATGGATTTCAGGAAGGCAGATTTTGATAAGCTCAGAGAACTTGTAGGTAAGGTCCCATGGGAAGCAAGACTGAAGGGAAAAACAACTGAGGAGAGTTGGAAGTATTTCAAAGGGACGTTGTTAAGGGCCCAAAAGCAAACAATTCCGCTGTGTAGGAAAGATAGAAAATATGGCAAAAGACCAGCTTGGCTTAACAAGGAGATCTTGCATGATCTCAAAATAAAAAAGGAGTCATATAAAAAATGGAAACTAGGACAACTAACAAAGGATGAATATAGGCAAGCAACACGGGAATGCAGGGGCAAGATTAGAAAGGCAAAGGCACAAAATGAGATCAAACTAGCAACAGGCATAAAGGGAAACAAGAAGACCTTTTATAAATACATTAAAAGCAAGAGGAAGACCAAGGACAGGGTAGGCCCACTGCTTAGCGAGGAGGGAGAAGCAGTAACAGGGAACTTGGAAATGGCGGAGATGCTCAATGACTTCTTTGTTTCGGTCTTCACCGAGAAGTCTGGAGGTGTGCCTAACGTAGTGAATACAAGCAGAGAGAGGGTAAGTTTAGAAGATAGGATACACAAAGAACAAGTTAAAAATCACTTAGGAAAGTTAGATGTCAGCAAGTCACCAGGTCCTGATGAAATGCATCCCAGGATACTCAAGGAGCTGATAGAGGAGGTATCTGAGCCTTTAGCTATGATCTTTGAAAAATCATGGCAGACAGGGGAGATTCCAGAAGACTGGAAAAGGGCAAATATTGTGCCCATCTATAAAAAGGGGAATAAGAACAACCCAGGAAATTATAGACCGGTCAGTTTAACGTCTGTCCCAGGGAAGATAATGGAGCAGGTAATTAAGGAAATCGTATGCAAACACTTGGAAAGTAATAAAGTGATAGGGAATAGCCAGCATGGGTTTGTGAAGAACAAGTCATGCCAAACTAATCTGATAGCTTTCTTTGATAAGATAACGAGCCTTGTGGATAAGGGAGAAGCGGTGGATGTCATATACCTAGACTTTAGTAAGGCATTTGATACGGTCTCGCATGATATTCTTATTGATAAACTAGGCAAATATAACTTAGATAGGGCCACGATAAGGTGGGTGCATAATTGGCTGGATAACCGTAGTCAGAGAGTTGTTGTTAACGGTTCTAAATCCTGCTGGAAAGGGATAACAAGTGGAGTTCCTCAAGGGTCTGTTTTGGGACCCGTACTATTCAATATCTTCATCAATGATGTAGATATTGGGATAGAGAGTACTCTTATTAAGTTTGCAGATGATACCAAACTGGGTGGGGTTGCGACTTCTTTGGAGGATAGGGACATAATTCAAAATGACCTTAGCAAGTTAGAGAAATGGTCAGAGGTAAACAGGATGAGGTTTAATAAAGAGAAATGCAAAGTGCTCCACTTAGGAAGGAACAATCAGTTCCATACATACAAGATGGGAAGCGACTGTCTAGGAAGGAGCATGGCGGAAAGGGATCTAGGGGTCATAGTGGACCACAAGTTGAATATGAGTCAACAGTGTGATGCTGTTGCAAAAAAAGCAAATATGATTCTAGGTTGTATCAACAGGTGTGTTGTAAGCAAAACTCGTGAAGTCATTCTGCCGCTCTATTCTGCACTAGTTAGGCCTCAGCTGGAGTACTGTGTCCAGTTCTGGGCGCCACATTTCAAGAAAGATGTGGAGAAATTGGAAAGGGTGCAGAGAAGAGCGACAAGAATGATTAAAGGTCTAGAGAACATGACCTATGAAGTCAGGCTTCATGAACTGGGCTTGTTTAGTTTGGAAAAAAGAAGATTAAGGGGGGACATGATAGCGGTTTTCAAATATCTAAAAGGGTGTCACAAGGAGGAAGGCGAAAATTTGTTCCTCTTGGTTTCTGAGGACAGGACAAGGAGTAATGGGCTTAAAGTGCAGCAGGGGAGGTTTAGATTGGACATTAGGAAAAAATTCCTAACTGTCAGGGTGGTCAAATATTGGAATAAATTGCCAAGGGAGGTGGTGGAATCTCCCTCTCTGGAGATATTTAAGAACAGGTTAGATAGACATCTGTCAGGGATGGTGTAGACGGAGCTTGATCCTGCCTTGAGGGCGGGGGGCTGGACTCGATGACCTCTCGAGGTCCCTTCCAGTCCTATTATTCTATGATTCTATGATTCTATGCCTACACTTTGAGCTAGAGCTAGTGCCTTAAAAATAGGATGTAGCTGTGAAAGCTGGAGACAGTAGCCACCCCAATACATACCTGTCCAAGAGACTAGGCACATAGGTTACATCTGGACTACAAGCCTCTTTCGAAAAAGAGCGTCTAGACAAGAAGATTTTTTGAAAAAGCAGCTCACTTTTTTGCCTCACTTTTTTGAAAGCCCTGTTTTCATGCAATAGCGCCTTTTTTCGAAAGATGACTTTTGAAAAAAGGCGTTATTCCTCATAGAATGAGGTTTACCACTACAGGCAGTCCCCGGGTTACGTACAAGATAGGGACTATAGGTTTGTTCTTAAGTTGAATCTGTATGTAAGTCAGAACTGGCGTCCAGATTCAGCCGCTGCTGAAACTGATCAGTTTCAACAGCGGCTGAATCTGGACGCCAGTTCTGACTTACATACAGATTCAACTTAAGAACCCCAGGCTCCGTGGCTTTGCTCTGCTTTGCTCCCCGTCCCCCTGGTCTGCAGACCAGGGGGACAGGGAGCAAATCGGCGGAACACGCGGGCAGCGGACAGCCCAGACGCGTCTAGGCTGCGGCTTTGCTCTGCTTTGCTCCCCGTCCCCCTGGTCTGCAGACCAGGGGGACGGGGAGCAAAGCAGAGCAAAGCCACGGAGCACGCGGGCAGCTGACAGCCCAGACGCATCTGGGCTGTCCGCTGCCCACGTGTTCCGCCGATTTGCTTCCTCTCCCTGGTCTTCTTGAGAACAGGGAGAGGGAGGGCCCCGTTCGTAACTGCAGATCCGACATAAGTCGGATCCGCGTAACTCGGGGACTGCCTGTATTGACAAAACCGCCGCATTCTTTCAATTTACTGTCGACAGAACACAGCAGTAGTCTAGACGCAGGTACAGTTTTTTTGAAAAAAGGCCACTTTTTTTCAAAAAAATCCTGTAGTCTAGACACACCCATAGAGTGCAACTGCAGTGGGAGGGACCCTGGTAGCTGATCCCTCCCACTGCAGCCACACTATTTTTAGCATGCTAGCACAACCAGAGCTACCATGGATATTTTTCCTCAAGATGGGAATGACACCCCAATTTAAACTGTAGACATACCATGCATATGTAAATGAAGCAGATCTCACACCTCTGTCTACACCATGCTAGGCTGAGAGAAGAAACTCTCCTCTTGACTCCCCTCACATGATAGTCAAAAAAAGAGAAGTGAGAGCTATTAGGGAATTAAGATTGGGGATGGGAGTCTATTGGGAAAGCTGCAGTGAGCAGAAAACTCTGTTAATTCTTCCCTCTTTCCAGGAAGGATCATCAGGAAGCCAACGGAGGGACTGACTTATAGATCTTGTGAGCCAAAGCTGAAAAGAGGGCCAGGCAGAAGTGCTTAATTTGTGCCAGGGCTTGCCAGGCCTCAGCCCTGGCACCTTTAGGTATATCAGTTCATTGCTTTAATGCTTCTGGGCTTGTATCAACAGTTAGGAATGTAAAAAAATTGCTGGAGCCCCAACACAAATTAAGCATTGCCAGGAACCAAGTGGAGGGGACAGAGCTGCTGATCTTTCTGAACCAAACCCAGTGTTGGAAGACTGAAAAACACTGAGGGCTAGGGAGCTGAGGGAGGTGGGGGGCTGCCTGCTAACCTCCCTGATTCAGAATGCCATCATCTCTAGTTGTAGCTAAGGGCTGAAGGAGAGAGGCAGAGAAAGGCAGAAGGAGATGCCTACTAGCAATATGCGTTGAAGCTAGTGGGACAGAGAAGCTGTGGTAAGGTGAAGCTAGAAATGCCAGAGCTGTATTGGACAGCCGGGGCATGATGGGAGATGCCAGAGCTGTCTTGGAGAGTTAAGACATTGCGGGGGGAGGGAAGGTGATGCTAGCTCAATACTTTAGTTGCATGAACTGTTCAAACAAACCATGTGGGACTCTTTCATGATTTGTGTGCACAGGATTTGTAATATAGTAATCCTTAAAGGCTTTTCAACCCTGTATATAGCCTTTTATGGATTAATTTTTCAGGCTTCAAAGGGTACTGCTGGAGGGTGTTCTAGGAAGACCCTTTACATCAATGAATACCTTTCTAAAAATATGCTACAGCTCAAACAGAAATTCTGGGCTGATGCAGGAACTACTAGCTGAAATCATATGGCCGTGTAATGTAGGAGGTCAGATTAGGGCTATGTCTACACTGCAGAGCTTTTCCGGGATACCACAGGAAGAAGGGATGGGCCGAAAGAAGAGGTTTTTCTGAAAGTTGGCCCTGTGTAGACGGGCCAAATTTCAGAAAAGCCTCTTTTGAAAGAAAAGCAGAAAACGATACGCAAATTGCTGTTTCCAATTTGCATATCTTTTTCTGAATTTCTTTGCAGTCTAGACATAGCCTAGATGAGCAAATGGCTCTTTCTGGTCTTAAAAAAATTGACAACACTTTCTCATGGTCTATTCCCTTGGGCAGACAGAACACCCAAGTAATGATGAAATATGAACATATGTATGCAAACAGTACAGTCTGCTTGATCAAGCATGAAAGGGAAGAAATTGCTGCCATAGCAAGTTATACTTTTCTCTGCTTGCTGTAAGAAATGTAATCAATAAAAAAAAAATCACATCTTAGTCACTGTTATCAGACTGCAAGAAATGAAAGGAGAAGGTAGTATTGTTTTTACTAATAGCCCTAGCTCATTCTCTTGAGACACTGTGAATGTGACCCAGCTGCTGGTCTGATGATTCAAGTCAGCTGCCAAGAGTAGAGGAAAGATATTCAGCTTTAGAGAATAAAAGAGAAAGTCAGAAGAGGTATGGAAGGAGGCATTCAGCAGGCAAATAGACACTTATTAAATACATAGGGATCCTAGCAGACACTTTGAATTTGACCTTGGATAGTACAAACTTAGTGTCCACCTGTGTTGGTAATCAGGAGGAGTGGGGAATTGGATTGTGAATTAATGTGTAATTCAGTCCAAGCAGCAGGAGGGAGGCCAAAGAAAGGAACATGAAGATAAGTGCATGATGTGTAGTATGAAGCTCTCTTCTCTTCTGACACACTTGTCCTCCACCCACATCCTGATCCTTGTCTACTCTGAACTCTCTGGAATAAAGGAACAGGCCTGCAAGGAGCTTGAGAATCACTGCTACTCAATGCTTACCCCAATTTGCACACCTTGAGCTCCTCCTCCTACTCCCTGCTGTGTACTACCTAAGGTCTTATCTAAAATGTCTACAGACTTCTCATCAGCATCCTGAGTGCTCAGGTGCCACAGTGCTCTGACACCACAGTAATGGGTATAAAATCAATACAGAATAAAATTGCAGGATCAAAGCCCTTGATGCCAGTCAAAATGGAATCAACATTTCTACATAGTGTCTATTAGTTCACCAGAGCTATGATTTCAAACAAATTGACAGCATTCTTATGTTACATACATGCAGCAAGCAGAAGAACTAAGGAAAATGCCATCACTTTGGCCAAAACATAGACCCTAAACCAGCTCAGTTCTGGGAGTACTAAGATAAAGTCATTGGCAGCCACGCAGAAATGCAATGCCCAAAAGGAACCAAAACCCCAAATAAATCTGTCTTACTCTGTTCAACTTGTATGTAGATTAGTATTCACTATTAAAATTTATCTCTCCTGCACATCTGCCAGACTACTAATTACTATCACTCCTCTTGCAGAGCTGCTTTTACAACTCTCACCAGACAGTTTGGTAATAAATTGCTGAATTTATAGCCTATATGCCTAAACTCTCTAAATATTGACCTTGTAAGATAACTGAACAATTGAGAAAGCCATAATGATAAGGCTCATGGGTTTTTTCAAATCTTGATTTATGCTACTTTAAAAAATAAGCTTCAATATTTAATAAAAGTAATTAACCTTCCAGAAATGGTAATCACATTGACAGGACAAAAGTAGTATTGCTGCTAGAAGTTCAGCTCATAGGAGACTTTCCTTTAATTCTAATTGACAAATTTAAGAAACATTCCTGTAGGGCAATGAGCTTCAAATTCAGTAGGATAGAATGATAATTGCTTTCCATTACTATCATCCACAAACCAAAGGCTCAGCAAAGCACAGAGGAAAAAACAAAGGAACAACCCAACCCAACCAAAGCAACCAACATTGTAGTGCCCCCTGCAAATGCCTACAGCCAGTACAAGCAGTGTGAATTTAGTTCTATGCAAAAAATAAATACAAAAGCATTGAAGATGTGAGACAGAGCCTAATTCTGCCATCCCTAGTCAGTTAGAATAGTATCAAATAGTCCCATTTATTTCTCTAGAATGATAAGGTTCTATTCAATCTGACTAAGGATGGCAAAACAGGAAGTGAGAATGGAATCAAAGTGAAAGCTGACATTGCCAGCTTAAGTCCTACCATTCTGCAAACTCCTGACCATATCTGCATCCTGTTTTAGGTAGACAAGTAGCTTTGACTGAGTGTTGAGGCCTACCTGGCCCCAGGCCCACACAGCATTGCTCCAGTCCTGGGGAAACGAGAGCTGCTTAGGCAGTGAACTCACAGCTACCCCTTGTTTTTGACCCAAAGGCAAAGGCTAAGGTGAAAAACTGGCCCCACTGAAGCCAGGGGGAGTTTTGCCATTGACTTGAATGGAGTCAGGATTTCATTCCAAAGCTCCTATCATCCCACTCCACATCCAGAGATGGTTAATGGGGTTCTTAGGAGCTGACATAAGGCTGAAGAAAAGCTGGTGACGCAGCAAGAGTTCCAATTTCTCTCTCCCTAGCTGGGCCAGTACTACTGCCTTGCAACTCCATTGCAAAGACAGGCCCATTGCCCCCAACAATACGCCATCCTAAAGCAAAAGGAAGTAGAGGGGCAGCAGCTGAGCACTTTGTGACTCACTCAACCTCTCCCCCAGAAGCTAGGTGGAGGATCTTTGGGTGAGGCTGCTGCTTGAGGAGGTAAACTCCCAATCCTACCTCTTCTGCCCTGCCCCTAATCTATCCCTGCTCCAACTCCACTCTGCCCAGGCCCCACTCACTCCCCACTGTCTCCTTCTTCTCTTCCCACCCCAACTTCATCCTTGCCCCCTTCCAGCCAAATCCCTGAAATGAAGCAAATTATAGTTGAGAAAAAGCACTCTTTTGTATTTTCTTTCTAAAGCAAAAGGAGCATGTTTTTCACTACATGCCAGATTGTGAAGACTGGACATGCAGAAGGTACCCATTTAAAAGCACTAAAGTTGGGAATAAAAAATGTCAGTTACTGTTTTTTAAGAGACTGCAAGAGATTTGTAGGAAAAAAACTTTCCAATAAGGGCAAGTCAGTTGTCCTGCTGAATACATTAAATGTTATGGAATACATGATGTAGGTCTTCTCTGTTTTACATTTTCTTCATCAGTATTTCTAAGTTAATTTTATATTTTAAATGTACTCTTAAGCCTTTATAATCATTCCAGATTACTACATATTTAATTCACTGAAACAAAGGAGTCCTGTGGCACCTTAAAGACTAAGGCCATATCTACACTATGAGATTAGATCAAATTTATTAAGGTCGCTGTCTTCCCGCCCGATTTTGTTAAGTCAAAGATGTGTGTCCCCAGTTTGCAAGAGAATCTGATGCTATTCAAAGTAGGCTGAAGTAGCATATCCCCGGCTGGGAGGATATTGTTGACTTTGAGAGAGATGCATCGTGGGAATCTATCCCACAATGCCTGTGGCCCCTTTGAATTCTGAGCTAAGGTCTCAGTGGATGCTGGAACCAAAACTGTGTGGCAGGTGGTTCTGGGTACATGTTGTCAGTGTCATATAATGCATTCTTCTACTGACTCCACCCCTGCTTATTATAAAGGCAGGTGTTCTTTTCATTCCCTTTCTTTACTTGCCTACCCATGGAGACACCACAGCAACATGAGCATGGATCCCACAATGGACTGCGCTGTAAAACAAAGCATTGTGATAATGATGGCAAGCATTATTCACCTTATGCTGAAGTATACCCAGAGCATACCAAGAGCCTGCCAGAACAAGGATGAATTGCAGGAGACCATGAACATGATCCTATGCAAAGCACTTGAATTGAGCAACTTGCAAATGCTGCCAGTGTTCAATACTCTGGATGCAGTGGAATGCCGGTTTTGGTGCCATCAGACAAGCACAGACGGGTGAGCTCACACTATAGTGCAGGTATGGGATGATCAGCAGTGGCTGCAAAACTTCTATATGTGCAAGTCCACTTTCATGGAACTTTGCAAATTGCTTTCTCCCACCCTAAAACAAAACAAATAAAAAACAAAGAATCAGATCTGCTCTGTCAGTAGAGAAGTGTGTGGCAAAGGCTCTCTGTAGAAGCTTGTAATGGTAGAGGAGAGAGAGAGAGAGAAGCAGAGGCAGAAACCCAGCAGTCTCCCCAACCCTCCTGGGCTGGTAGGGAAGTAAGGGGCTGACTGCATGAGGTAGGTCGGGGAAAGAGGGTGTCTGTATGTGTACTGGCATTGGGGTGAGGTGAAGAGGGGGAGTGAGTTTGTGTTGTGTCCTTTGGTGAGGTGGGGGAGGTGTGGATAATTTTTTGTGCTGATCCTGTTCTGACTTGCAGCTAGACTGCTGGTGCCTACTAGTCTGAGAAGCAGGATTTTATCCCAGCCCTCAGCTGGTCTGGGAGGAGCAGATTGCACAGGAGTGGCAGGGGAAAGGAGGTGGGTAGGTGCTGGCATAGGTGCAGTAAAATGGAGGCAGGAGGCAGTTTGTTTGGAGTGTCCTCCTGACTCACTTGCTGCAGTCCTCTCCATCTAGTTGGGTTGGCAGGGTGGAGAGGAAAGCAAGTTGCATGGGGGGTATGTGTGCCAGGACATTTGCATGATTACATTTCAAACACAGTTTACATAGGTGTTAATGGCTTAAGGTAGGAAAGAAAAAGATTATTTTAACAAAAGTTTTTTGGAGTGTTGCAGATATCTAAAACTCTAATCTTAATCATGTAAAAAAACCTGTGTTACTAATTAGTTCATGGTATATTGTATTGCATTAAGGCCAGATCTTTGCTATGTAGTAGAGTTCTGGCTCATGAGTCAGAAGTAGCAAATACTAGGTGTGATGCTAGTTATTTTGCAGGATGAAATCTTATTTGCAAGATCTTTGAAACATGCATCTGTCTACAAATCCTGAAGTCATGTGTTAACTTGTTCTGGGGCTTCTATTCTTTCAGTTGGTGACACATAAAAATGTGAAAGTTTCAAACCAGGCGAAGTTTTATCTGCTTTTACAGCATGGATCCTAAACATTCCCCAGAGAAACTGTATAAGCCTTAGTGAATGCCTTTTATTCCCCTTTCCAGTGTAAGTAAATATTGTATTAGTCATGCTCTCCTTGCAAATATTATTTCTAGTTAACTCATAGATTTGTTTAGCATCTTAAAGCTGAGCTGTGTGTGAATAATATGCATTTTGGTGTGTTTACAAGGTTGAGTTTTTAGAAATGATGATACAGGTACTCCAAGGGTAGTGTTAATTTTCTTAAGTATTGTAAGCATTGCTCCTTGTTAAATATCCCTTGTTTTAATATATTTTCTTCCACACATATAAATATATATAAACAGTCCATATGTTTTGTTTGTAGTGGCAGTGCACATCCACACACTACCTCAATATTGGTGTTGCACATGAGAAATTTCAACCCACCCAAAAGAAAATTCAACCCACCCAAAGATAGACCATGTTAGAGGGAACACAGCTCTGGACTCTATCCCCACCCTCCAACGTATCTACCTCTCCCCTAGCTTAGTGTCATGTTACTCCAAAAAGAAGAAATTAAGGATAAGGGGCAAGAGGGGGCATCAAATAAGGCGCATCCTCTGACAATCGTGCATGCCAAGCTGGCAATTGGTTTTAAAAATATATACTTGCATGTACGAATGCTGGAGTTGGAGTGTGCAGTTTATCATGGCTTTGAAAATTATGTATTGTATGTCTAAGTATTGGAAATCTATCCGTTTGAATCTAAGGATTGGTATTTTCAAAGCAAAATAGTTAGTTCTGGATACCAAATGGGTTATGAAAGGCTTAATTATATACTTAATCCTGCCACATCTCAGCTAAGTGCATAATTTGGAGCATGACCATGAGATGGCGATTTTCTTTGTGAGGAAACCCAAGCATTAAGAGTTGCCATATGCGTATAACTATAATCATCTAGGAAGTGTTTAATCTTTTTATATGAAGCCCACATAATGAGCTAATACTGAGTCTTCATACGACTATTCTTATGTTCCAACAATTGTAGGGTCCTTTGGTTTGACAGTCTTCCAATTAGTCACTCGCCCAGGTCATGTGACCAGGATTCCGTTGGTCTTCATTGGTATGGAAAACCATCAATATTAAGACTAGAACCCTCCAGGAACTGAGTGAAAAGATATGAAGTGCCTTTAGCTCTCCAAGACATGACTACTTCACTTGAAGTGTGAAGCTCGTTTTCTGTGACCTTAAGGGCCAGATGTTCAATACTAGCTCTTAAATTGTACCTGCAAATGTATAGGCAAATTTGTGTGTGTTTATAAATGGATACTGCATGAGCAGTAGTTGGCTCTTGGGTTAAGTGGACCACCCATTAAAGAGGGAGAAATAACACCCAGAGAATCAATGTGCTACCAAATACACAGAAGTGTACAGAAGTGGTCTTTTGGCATTTTCAGCTTGAAGACTTTAAATTCCACCACTAAGTCATTTTCAAGATATTTGTGTTTTTAGAAAAGATTCTCAAATTCATATACTGGGAGTATGTACAGCTGTTGCATACTTGTTCCCAGGCCATGTGCTAAAATCTTTGCAAAGTTCTTGTTGGAAGACTAGGGATAAATGTGTGCAGGGGCTGATATAGGGCAGGGCGAACAGGGCGGCCGCCCGGGGCCCCGCACTTAAAAAAGCCCCGCGCATGCGCCGTGGCGCCACTGCGCATGCGCATGGCATCGCGGCACATGTGCTGTGGCAAAGGGGAGGCCCCGCGGAGTTATGCTGCCCAGGGCCCTGCAAAACAGTCATCTGCCCCTGAATGTGTGAGCAACCTAACCAATTATCTAAATAATTAGTTTGATTATAAAAATACCCAACAGTGTGCTGAGACAGAATTTTTATAATGGAGTTCTAACTCCAGTCCTAAATCCACTGTTAGATCATGGAAATGCTGATTACACTTAACTATAACTGGGCTATAATAATAGTAAGCTCATCACAGCTTCATATAAAGAAATTTTCAAAGTACCTATTTTTATTTTTAAAAATTAAAAATGTACCTGTAATGCTTCCTAACTTCAGTAAATATCTCCTGTAAAGAGTAACCATTTTTAATAAACCATCATGACATACTGCAACTCAGAATTGATTTTTCAGTGTTTCCACTGCAGCGTATAGATCATCCCAGTCAAGAAGAATTCAATGGTATTAAAAGATGTAGGAAATTATTTCTGACAGAATGGAAGGCCCATGAGAACTTTGTGTCTGTGCTGTAAATTGTATTACAGTAAACTTCCGATAATCCGGCACCTTTAGGACCCAGCGGGTGCCGGATTATCAGATATGCTGGACTATCAGAAGGGGGGGCTATGAGGGGTCTGGAGTGAGGTGGGAGGGGATGCCACCCCGGACCCCTCATAGCCCCCCCTTACGATAGTCAGGCTCTGCCCTAGGAGTCCCTGATTGAGCCGCTGCTGGTCAGTTTCAGCAGCAGCTGAATCGGGGATGCCTGCAATAGAGCAGCTGGGGTCCTGCCGGGTTGGTCCCACAGCGCCGAGGGGCAGCGCTACAAGACCAACCCAGCAGCACCCCAGCTGCTCTGCCCCAGGCGTCTGGATTCAGCCTGCTGGTGAAACTGACGCTGTTGGGGCTTCCTGGAATCAGCCTCTGATCTGTTTCAGCAGCGGCTGACTTGGGGACCCCTGGGGCAGAGCAGCTGGGGTGCTGCCGGGTCGGTCCCGCAGCGCCGTCCTTTGGTGCTGCGGGACCAACCCGGCAGCACTCCAGCTGCTCTGCCCCAGGCGTCCCCAAGAGCAGCTGGGGTGCTGCTGGGTTGGTCCCGCAGCCCCGAGGGGCAGCGCTACGAGACCAACCCGGCAGCACCCCAGCTGCTCTGCTCCCGGCTTCCCCGATTCAGCTGCTGGTCAGTTTCAGCAGCAGCTGAATGGGGAAGCCTGTCCGGCTGCCCCAGCACTTCTGGGTTCCTGATGGTGCCAGACCATCAGGAGTCCCGGAGCATTGGATGCCGGACTAATGGAGTTTTACTGTACATGGTGTCAAAACAGAAACTGAATCAGAAAATGAATGTAGCTAATTCAGCTAAACAACTACATTACCAGAAAATAGGAAAAAGTAGGTAAAGTAACTCTAAATAGAGATAAATTCCATGTGAAAAAATGTTAAAAGAATATCAAGGTAGCAAAAAAGCCCTCAGTACTTTAAAAATAACCCAGTTAAGATTGCAAGTGCTTCTGTGTGACAGAGCATTCATATACTTTATGGGAATATACTTACGAATGTGATATAACTGGAATATGCCATATAAGAAATATTTCAAGTGAGATATCATTGGAAAGGTTTTAATCTACCAGATATAATTATCCCATTTGTATGCATGCATCATTTTTGTAGAGCAAGTTAGGAATATTGAACTCTGTATCTGTAATTGCTTATTTGCTGCTTTGTGTCACTCTCACTGTTTACATTCAAGGTACTACTTTTTTTCTTAGCACAACCAAACCCTGACCTTGCTTTAAGTTAGGAGAAGAGGAAGCCGCATATAAAATGTGGTGGTTCTAACACTTATTGTTTAGCAGGAGTTCTTGAACAAATGGACTCTCAGAAGATGGACAGACAGATGCACATTTCTAAAATATATAGACAGATTTAACTGAGAGTGTTATAATACTCCTCCTCTTACCTATTAAGTCCCTGCTGCGATGCAGAATTTGTACTGTATGATCCAATAAACTGCAATTACTTACAGACACAATGGAAACAGTTTATATTATTACCTTAGATGTGACAAGAAATAAATCTTCCTGTTTTACCTCAGAAGTATATGAGACAAGAATTTAGTGTTCAATTTTCAGCTTGCTTACTGAAGAGCAACATATTCATTTCAGGAGCAGGCTCTAATTTTAGATCAGGATTGAAAGTGCTATGAAAACTTGAACACTGCGATGTACACTAGGGCTTTTCAAGAGAATCCAAGTACAGTTCTTGAACTACAATGCCCAAAAGATATAAAAAATCATGGAAGATTCTTTGCTGCTGCAAACTGTATCCCTTATAAGGTGAAATGAATCCTCCATTGTTGATTGTTGTAGCTGTGGTGTCAAACTTTATATTTTAGTTGAAAAGTTTAAAGACAAAATTTTCTTAGAAAAAAAAAGTCTTTAACCCATCTGATGTTGGAAATCTTTTCAACAGGCCATGCTGATGTTTTAAATGGGCAGTGTGTAGAGATTAGTGTAAAATCAGACAATAGTAATTAGGGAAAAGCGGTTTTCCAAAGATCACAGTATCTCATAGCGCACAGTCAGTGCCACATTAATTATAGTATGTTGTTGTGCAATGGGACATCTAGGGCCATATAGAAATATTCAGATAGAAACCAAGCACCTGGACATTCTAAAACACCTAGGAGCCTGACAACCATTCATTTCCCACTATCTGCATCTTTAGCCAACTAAATCTCTTTAGAAATGTAGAGCTTAGTTCCTACAGGGCAAACCATGTCTAACCTCAGAAAGCAAAAAGCCTGCAGCTGGCAGCTGAATTATTAAAATTTCAAGTTTGGGGTGGGGGGACACCCAGAAAATCTGTGCTATACAAAGCCCTTGCCTCAGGACTCTCTATAGGGCAGCACACAGCCTGTGGGTGGGGCCACAGGATCTACTGCTACACAGCTCTTCTAGCGTTCATTGTGGTAGCACCATTACATAAGGGCTGGTGGAGAGTCATCTAGATACTGGGGTGAAAAACTCTCCATAGAGTACTCTACAGTTGCTCAGACTGGGAGGAGGCAGCTTATTGTTTTCCACCTCCAGCTACGTGAGCTGAGCATTGCTTTCAGTATTCATCCTTGCAAACAGTTTACAGACAAAATCAGAAATCCAAACTGGCCATAATATAGGGCCCCTTCTTAGGCACACTTTCTTTAGAAAGAGCTTGCAAATTCCTACTAATTCCCCCTAACTGCCAATCTTTTCCCATCATGCCTTTCTGGAGATGGTTGTTTAAATTTAGCAGAGTCATTTTGCAGCTGTCTGCTGCTTTTTTCTCTCCTTTAGCTAGTAAATACCTGTTCTATTTTTTCCTCCTTGTTGCAAGGAAATTGGTACTCCTCACTTAAAGCCACCCCAGTTAACATTGTTTCATTATTAGATTGCTGATCTATTAGAGCACATACTCATTGAAAGTCATGCAATGTTCCATTATAAGTCTTATGCCTGTATATTTATACCTGCCTCTGGAATTACAACTACATGCATCCGACGAAGTGGGTCTTTGCCGACGAAAGCTTATGCTCCATAAATCTGTTAGTCTATAAGGTACCCCAGGACTCCTTGTTGCATTATAAGGTTGTTTGGCTTGCTCCACTCCACCCACCCAGCATTCCAGATGGTGAGTGGGATTGGGGTGCAGGGGTTTACCCCACTCCACCTGCCTGGCATTTCAGCTGGGCAGAGCGAGGTAAGCCCCCATGCTGTGACCCTGCTCCCTGGCAAGTGCCAGGTGGGTGAGGTGGGGCAAGCTCCTGTGCTCCTACCCCACTACATCTCTGTCTCAGCCAGGCTTCACAATTGTCTTTTGTGAATACAGTATTAAAGTCTTTGTTTAACACTTAAAATGTTACTGTATATAAGTCTGGCAAAACAAATTTCCCATGGAAACTAACCCCGTCCATTTCCATTAATTTTATGGGGAAATTGGATTTTGTTTATCATCATGTTGCTTAAAACAGCATTTTTTGGGAACATGACTACAACATTAAGCAAGGAGTTAGGAATACATCCCAATAGGAATGAAATGATGTTATGAGGGCTCTTGGTCTTTTTTAATCAATGGGTTAGCACAAAAAGGCCTAGTGCCTGGAAACATGACAGTTAGCACAAGTTCATTGTAAAGAAAGTACAAAAGCAGTCATGGCAGTGCTTTAAACTGAAAGTTCTGCGAACGTTGTGGCTGGTTCACACCAGCGCTTTACAGTGCTGTAACTTGTGTGCACAGGGGTGTTTTTTCATACCCGAGCCAGAAAGTTTCAGCAATGCAAAGTGCCATTGTAGGCCAAGTCTACACTGGCAAGTTACTGCACAAAAAATCAGCTCCCAATGCTGTAACTTTTGAGGTGTCCATGCTGGCAAGAGACGTAGTGCACACTAACTCTTCAGTTGTTGCACTTTAGGCAAACCATCTGACAGAGAAGTGTAGAGCTTGCTGAGCTCAGCATACAGCACTGGGCGGGGAGGCAGTGTGGATACTGGGGTGTAGTACTGCGTTGTGACTGGCCTCTGATATCCTTCCCACAATATCTGTTCTTGCCTCTGTGGTCATGTTTGAACTCTGCTGCCCTGCTCTTAGGTCACCAACTTTCAAGACCTGCCCTTTGCATTCTTTTTGAAATTTGAAAGTCCTCTTCCTGCTCAGTGAGTTCTTTGCTCAGTGATGTGTGTGCTGTGTTCTCAGCACATCTTCCCAGCTGGCCATGTCTGCTCCATGCACCAGGAGATCCTGCTTGGAGCCATGCCAAGATGCTGGACCTCATCAGTGTTTGAGGAGAGGAGACTGTCTAGTTCCAGCTGTGCTCCAACCATAGGAATTATGAAAGCTTCGGGCAGATCTCAAGGTACGTGACTGTTGCAGGGAATCTTGCCCATCTCCATGGGGACGGGGGCGTCGGGCCTTCAGCGACAGCTCAAATAGTGTTCTAACCTGCATATGCCAGTTCCACCCACTCTCTGGGTAATGTTGCCTAGCAGTCAGAGCCTATAACAATGCCTCTCTCTTTTAGGGCAGTGTGGCTTAGTAGTCCAAGTCAATAACAATGCCCCTCTCTTTCAGAGCAGAGTGGCCTAGTAAAAGTAGTCTGTGATAACACCCCTCTCTCTCTCAGGGCAGTGTGGCCTAGCAACCTGAGTCTGTAGCCACACCCCTCTCACTTGGGGCAGCGTAGCCTAATAGCCAGAGTCAATTATAACACTATTCTCTCCCAGGGCAGTGTGGCCCAGTAACCAGAGTCAGTAACAACAGGTGTGTGTTCCCTCATGGAGTTAATGAGGAGGGGTTTGGGGGACCCAGGCCCACCCTCTCCATCGGATCCCAGCACAGGACCCTGAGTGGTGGAGTGAACCACCACTAGCTCAGGGGGAATCCCACTAAAACATGCAACAATTCCCCACCTTGGGCTACTTCCTACTGATCTCTTCCAGATCATTCTTTCCAGCACTTCCCTCCATACTAGGGGCCTCCCTTGCAGTTTCCCACTGACTGGCCTCTGTGGCTTGGTCAGTTGGTGGTTCCTCCCTTGGAGCTCCAATGGCACCTCCTTCTCCTGCAGCATTCAGCCTAGACTGAGCAGCTCCACATGCCTTTATAGCTGGCCTCCAGCTGGAGCATGTCCAGCAGGACTGTGAGGGCAGGACCTCGTCAGTCAGCTGGGCCAGGTTAACCCTCTCAGCTCCAGTGCGGGGTTGATACACCAGTCACACACCCTCCCCCTTAAGAGGGTATTTGATAGGGGCTCCTGTGTTCCATCCTCCCTTCCTACCCGGGAGAAAAAGTCCACATTAGCGCGCACCCTACCTGGTTGATGAGCCATGCTAAAATCATATGAGCAATAGATATCAATGGTTGGCATCTTTCATACTGTTTAGCCACCGAACTGGTGCGTGGTCTGTGATTGATGAAAGAGGTTCCCCAGAAGGTAATACTATGGTGTCAATTGCTTAGTTCACTGTTGAGTACTTCTGTTCTCTGGGAAACAATTTCTGACTCATATAGAGGACTGGATGTTCTTCTCCCTCTGACTCCTGGGACAATACTGCTACCAGCCCCACCTCAGATGCATCAGACTGTAGAATAAAAAGTCTACAGAAACCTGGGTAATGCAAAACTGGCACTTTTGTTAATCGGTCTTTTTAGGTTTTGGAAAGCCTTTTCACATTCTGCCAACCACTGAACATTTCGGGGTTGGGTGTTCTTAGTCAAATCAGATGGGGGGCTGCAAGTATTGCAAAATTTGCCACAAAGTGGTGGTAGTAACCCGCCAACCCTAAAAATTGGTAAACCTGTCTCTTCTTTGTGGAAGCCATGTAATCCCTCAAAGCCTGCACTTTGTCCACCAATGGGTGTAGGGTCCCTTGCCCAATGTTGTACCTGGTGTATGTTGCCTTGCATCTTCTCAGGTGACACTTGCTGGGTTGACTCAGGTGACACTTGCCGGCCTCACCCAAAGTCTGGAAGCACGGCTTCCAGATGCTGGATATGTTCTGGCCATGACTGGCTGTATACTACTGTATCATCAATGGAGGCTGCCATGTATTGATGGTGGGGTTGTAATAACTTATCCATAAGTTCCTGGAAAGTCGTGGCTGCTCCATGAAGGCTGTGGGGCATGGTGAAAAACAGCCTGAAAGAGTTAGGGATACTGTCTTTTCCTTGGAAGCAGGAGTCAAAATTATTTGCCAATACTCCTTCATCAAACCAGGGTAAAGATTAAATTAGTGTTACTAAGTCTCTCTAGTAAATCATCAACCCTGGGCATAAGGTAGGCATCAAACTGTGGTATTTCTTTCACTTTTCAAAAGTCTATACAAAATTGGATGGTCCCATCAGGTTTTGTATCCTGTACAATTGGTCTTCTCCGTTCACTTTGTGACTCCTCAACTATCCCCATTTCAAGAATGGTCTGAGCTCTTTCTGGACCACATCCCACATCTTCTTAGGTACGGGCTGATGGTGGTGATGCACTTTCTGGCTGGGTAGTGTAACAATATGGTGTCTTACTAATTTGGACTCTTGTGGGTGGGTGGATAATATAGAGGGGAAGGCCTGAACCAGTTGGTGTAGCTCTTCTTGCTACCTTGGGTTCAGTTCCGCACCTATCATGACAGGTGCAGGGACTATGGATTCAACCACCACCAACATCTCTGGGTTGGGTGGGTCAGTACTGGGTGATCAGTAAGCCCTCCTAAGCTCTCCATTTCTTCAACAGGTTTACATGATAGTCTGGACCTCCTTCCTTCTTCCTCTTAACTGAACTTCGTAATCCACTGTCCCCATGCGCCATACTACCATGACAGGGCCCTGCCACTTCACAAGCAACTTAGACTGAGTTGATGGTAATAGAAGGAGGATATGATATCCTGGCTCAAAAGTGTGTAGCTTTGTCCCATAGTTGTAATACCGAGCTTCCATCTGTTGGGCATGCAGGGGATTTGATCAGCGAACTCTCCGAGTTTCTGAAACTGCTCGTGGACTTGGATTATGTAGAGGACAGTACCCATGACTCAGGACCCCTGTTTTTCCCAGGTCTCCTTCAAGAGGGCCCTGATGTTTAGCAGCTGACACAGCTTAGCCATGAGTTTGGAGGAAACATTGATTCCTTGATCGGTCAAAATCACCCTGGATATCCCCATCCCAGAAAAGATTTACATAAGTTCAGCTGCTCTGGCTGGAACCATTCAAATGGAATCCCCATTCCCAGTAGAGCTATCAAGGGGGCCTTTGGTACTCCTTTTAGGCCGGTGCACTGACACTCTGGGCAGGACTCACAAAAGTCCCATATCTCGTGGTGGATGCTAGGCCAAAAAAACCTTTGTGCCGCCCATTGCAAGGTCTTCTCCTGGCCCAAGTGCCCGGCCCAAAGTGTCACATGGGTAATCGTAGCAGGCCTCTCCAGCAACTGCCACATCTCACCTTGGATCTGGGGTTCCTTGATTACACAATAAAGAGAGTTTTCATATAGCTCAAACCGAGGTTTCTGGGGGCGTTCTTCATTCTGCATCCCCTGCAGGCTTCAGCTCCACCACCTGCTCTCAGGCCTGACTCAACATGTGGTCTTCTCACTGTTCTCTCATGAAGTCATCCCCTGTATCCAGTCAATCTGAATCGATCCTGTCCATCAGTCCAGTTTCTGAATAGGCTGTGGAGGGCTACTAGGGGCAGATGATGGGTCTTCCCCTGAGACCTCTGTTGTCACTTGGGTCATAAGTCCCCTCCTCACCGGGTGCATGCTTTCTTCCTCTTGTTCCTGCTGGCTCCAGTCTTGGACAATCCTGTGAACTCCCCACCGATCTCATCCCAAAATCACAAAGTAGGTCAATCTTGGGGCCAATCTAACCTGATACACCCCTTCCTCATGCCTATGCAATTGGATAGGATTGCACATCCCCATGGATGCAGTGCTTCAGGATGGGTTCTCCAGCTGATATGGGGGACCCTACTAGGTTGGTTCATACAAAGGACTGACTTTTCCTCCTTAGTGATCTTCTGGTCTGGGAAGAAAGTCTCCACTTGCACCTTCTTGAACATCATGCCTCTTTCCAGACCAGCCTACTTAATGTCTGTGAAATGCCCACAGTGATCCACAAGCACCTGGAGAACACGTGAGGTTAATATACTCGGAGGCTAGGTGATCTGATGCCAGAATTAGAATACGCATGCCATCTATCATCCCACCACATTTTGGAAGCCCATCTGTGCACAGCCATCCACAATTTCAGGCACATTGCACAGAGTCATGGCCTTTCAGAGCAGAATGCAATTGATTGCTCTGCACACTTCCATCAGCACAAGTCCACTGGTCAACTTTCCCACTCAAAACCGATTGATGACCGAGCCCTTTGTCAGTTACCTAAGTCCGCATAGAGGTTCCTAAATAAATGACCGGCTCTTCAGACACTAAACAACCACTGTTCTCCTTGGAGACTTAACTAGAGTTTTGCCAGTGTAATGAGACAAGAATTTGGTTCAACATTTGTAAATCAGTTAAAAATTACAAGTGTGAGACAGAAACAACTTTTTAGCATATGGTGTTGGTCTGTATGAAAATACAAAGATTTGATTCTAGTAACTGAATGTCTCTATGAAATACTGTGACTTCTGATTTGTGTGACCTCTTAATGACTTTTCTGAAAGGAGATTTAATTGCTTGCATGAGAAATTTGTTGAAGTAGCTTTATCCATTGCTGTACTTTACATGATCTTGCATTGAATCAAAGAATCAGTGCCATGTCTGAATGGATGAGAAAATGTCCGTTGATGACAGATAGGATACAACCACAAACCCCCTCATTCACACTGGCATTCACATGTGCGGTCAGGCAAGTGAACTCAAGTGACTGGTTAGACACCTGTCTGTATGTATAAGCTGGGTTTTACAGATGCAGTGTGTGTGCAACTCTGCATTTGCTTAGGATTGAAAATTTGACCTGTAATGCTAAAGTCAAATAGGCTTTGGGGAAAATGTTGACTGATTTCATGGACTGGGCCTGAAGAGCAGGCATGCCCTGCTCTGCTTGCCTGGTGTTCCAGTTAGGGAGTGGAGCCTGGGGGTTTGCAAGCCTCTGCGTCCTGATCTGCTTCCTGGCAGGAGCACCTGGCAGGGGAGTGGGACAAGTCCCCAGTCCTGCTTCCTAAGCCCAGATGGAGCACTGGGCAGGCAGGAAAGTGCGACAATTCACTGCACTCTGATCCCACTCCCAGCTGGAGCACCAAGCAGAACAGAACATGACCTCACTCCCAGGTGGGAGCATGCGTGGGTAGAGCAGGCTAAGCCCCAAGTTTCTGAGAGGGAAGAGGGGTGCACATTTTTACAGGGGCCCCATGGCCAGAGCATCTATCCCTCCCCCAAGGCTGTCTGGAGGGTGTGAGAGGCGGCCCCGTTGCTCTTCCCCCTCCATTATTGCCCACCACACTAAAGTTGGGGCTCATCCACCTGTCCCATCCTTGCTACACTACTGCTTGGCTCACTCCCTTCTGGGAGTTGTAGTTTACCTCCTCCAGCTGAGCAAACTAGAGACTACATCTCCCAGAACGCCCATAGGTTATTACCACATATCACAACTAGCTGCTGCATGATTCAGAGACCCAAGCTGAAGACGGAGGGCTGGCTGACAGCTGCTCTGTTCCGGGGAGTTTGTGCTGTAGAACCCTGTTTGGATGCAATTTTATATCTGAATCCAAGCTGAAATCCTTAAAAATGGTCCATGGAAAGAAAGCAGACATCTGCAGATTTGCAGGGCTCTATTCATCAGAACTGGTAGTAATGATGATTAGTTTCTTTAAAGCATTTTGAGATATACAGATGAAAAACACTATATAAATGTTAAGTATTATTCCTCCATCTTGAATCCCAGCAGATGGTGAAGCAGACATCTTCAGATTCTAGGGACAATACTCCGAAGATACAAAACTAGCCATGTAACCTGTTAACATAGAGGGAGGCAAACTATGGCCTGCAAACCACATCCAGCCTGCAGGACCCTTCTGTCTGGCCCCTGAGCTCTTGCCCAGGGAGGCTAGCTCCTGGCTCCTCCCCTTATGTCCACTCTCCCCTGCAGCCTCAGCTACACCAGGACCTGTACTTGTTGTGCTGCCAGACCTGATGCCCCAGCTATATGCTCTGGCTGGGCAGTGTGGTCAATGGGTTGGGAGCAGAGTGGTTTCTGGGGGGTGGAGCAGAGATATTGAATGGGAGTAGGTCTGAGCCATGCCTGGCAGTTTGGGAAGGCACAGCCTCCCCTATCCTTCCCTACCTGATCCCCAGTGTGGCCCTCAGGCCAGAAATGTTGCCCACCCCTGTGCTATCATCATCCAGGTTTCAATCGGGTGGCATCTAACTCATTTTTATCCCTTGTATGACCTTAAAAGGTATGTAAAAATATTTCAGCTGACATGAAAGTAATAAAGAATGAAGAATTTCAGGGCACCTCACAGCAAACCCAAACAAGTTAGCTACCATGGTACAACAAAACAGGATATGGAAACATAACAGGCATAAATGAAACGCTCATGAAAAATACAGTTTTACTAGAAATGGTTATGATCTGTCAGTGGTGAAACAAATCCTCTTTGAGAGGTTGATTTTTTAAACTATTTTTGGTGTCCCTGAAATAGTACAGTACCTCAGGCCTCTGATAATGTTTCCAGCTTGCCCCACTTTACAATCTTCCTATCAAAATTCAGTGGACCAAATGATTTGGGGGTTTTGGCTTTGATGGGGGTCTGCAAATGGTTTGCGGGGAGAATGGGGGTCCGCACTAGTGATTGGGAACCACTGGCCTACAACCTTCTTTTAGTCCTCAGGATATACTATCAGGCCCTGTTTAATTGAGATTCTGAAGCCCACTACTGGCTGGACATTGAACTTGGTAGAAGTGTTTTCCACTGGTTACATCCTTTTGCTCCACTTCACAAGAGGTTTAATACAGTATTTTAAATACCAATAAACAAGGAAGTAAAGGCCCAGTTCTGTATTGTTACTCCAATACATTTCCTGTTGACTTAAGTGGATGTTGCACCTGTGAGGCTGAAAACAAAATCTGGCCCTACATTTCCCAAGGAATTTGTAAACATACTTAATGTAGTAGAAATGGTAAATAAGGGCAGTTAGTGAGATACAGCAAGATTTTTAATATTTCTATATTTTTTGCTATCGTGGGAACTAACAGAATCAATGGTAACATTCAGTACACTGGGAAATAAACTTAACAGTAATTACAGGACAGAGGAATTTATATTAATAGGGTGTGTCTAGACTGGCAAGATTTTGCGCAAAAGCACCCACTTTTGCGCAAAAACTTGCCAGCTGTCTACACTGGCTGCTTGAATTTGCTCAAGAGCACTGACTTTGTAATGTACAAAATCAGTGCTTCTTGCGCAAATACTTTCCCGCTTCCACTCGGGAAAAAGCCCTCTTGCGCAAGAAACTTGCTCAAGAGGGCCAGTGTAGACAGGGAAGAACTGTTTTGCGCAAAAAATCCCCGATGGCTAAAATGGCGATCGGGGCTTTCTTGTGCAAAATCACATCTAGACTGGCCACAGATGCTTTTGCTCGCAAAAGCACTTTTTGCGCAAAAGCATCCGTGCCAATCTAGACACGCTTTTGCAGAAATACTTTTAATGGAAACACTTTTTAGTTAAAAGTATTTCTGCAAAATCATGCCATTCTAGACACAGCCATAGAGTAATTCAAATTAGAACTAGTTTTGGCCTTAATTTAGGACCGTTAGCTCATAATTACAGTGATGTATTATTATAGTTGTTTTAATTACCACCAAACTCTACTGAAGGGACATACAAACTCCAGGGCACGGCCAGGTGCAGGAAGGATGTATCACAGTGTTTTGGAGGAAGGGCCATACTGTCCAGTCATTCCGATTAGCTCTGGATGGAGCTGCTCACAGGCTTCCCAGAAGGAAGTTACATTAAGTTACATGGGAGTTGTACTGACAAACCCAGAACACTGAGAACACAAAGATGGTTTAAAGCTGTGCAGGACACAACTTATGGATCAAAACTTACTTTCCATACTCTTCCTACTGATGCTGATGAGATTTGTTTGCCCTTCGCTTATAGGATTGCCATATGGTTGAAACAAAAATACCGAACCCCCGCTTCCCCCCCCAAAAAAAACACCGGGAAAAAATTCTGTTGATGGGAAAAAAAAGGGAGGGGGAGACCAAAGTTGTTGAGCAAAAAAAAAAGGACTCCAAGACTTATTAAGAAAAAATTTTTTAATAAAACAGCATGTCCCCTTTAACAGTGAGTGCAGGGATAGGAACAGGGGAGTGGTTGAGCACTAAGACTCAGGGGAGTCATTGCTTCCCCTTGGTCTTTTTGCAGGCAGCCATTTTGTGCCGGCGGCCTTGTGGAACCAGGTAAACATGGTGTCTGGTGTCTGGGGGTGTTGGGGACCACGAGGGGGGTTAGGAGGGAGGCTGGGCTCTGAGTGTTTGTAGGGTTGCCAGGTGCCCGGCATTTTCACCTCCTGGCCGGGGGAAAAAATCAGAAAATACCGGACATCTTAAAAATTTTTACCAGACAGGAGGCCAAAATACAAGACTGTCCGGTCACTTATATTGACAAAAGCAGATTTTTTGCTGTAAAGACTAGACAGAAAAGAATGTATTTCTTTTATAGCAGCAAAATCAGGAAAGAATTTCCTACCTTTCACTATGCTCACCAACTCCCCTCTGTCCGCTGCAGCCAGATCGTGGCCTCTTCTCCTACCCATGCCACAGCAGGCGGGGGGTTGCCACCAGCCCTTTCTGTGGCCAGATGGGGGCTGAATCACATGGCCTTCTCCAGGATTCGGGGTTGGGAAAAGATGCTCCAGTCAGATGGGGGCTGGGCCCCGATTGGGGCCTTGTTGGTCAGGCTTCATTTTAAATAAAGTAAAATATTACGTTCAACACAAAAAGGATTTAACATTGTCTTTATTAATGGCAGGGGTGGGAAACCTATTTTGGATCGGGGCCACTGACCCACAGAAAAATCAGTTGGGGACCACACAAGTGAGAAGGGGGAAAAAAGCCCCTTGAAAAAACCCTCATTGATGTGGCTCCCAATGGAAACACCTCACTCCCCTGGTACTCCAGCCCCATGAAGGGGGAGGACTGAGGTTCAAGGCCTCAGGCCAGATTAATTCTTCGGGGGTTCCAAGGTTAGTGGATTATGTGGGCCCATTAGGCTCTGGGGCAGGGCCAAAAATGAGGAGTTCAGTGTGCAGGACAGGGCTGCCGGTCTGTGGGATAGGGATGGGAGTGCAGGAGGGGCTGAGGGTGGGAGGTAGGGTGAAGGAGCAGGCTGAGACAGGATGTCTGATGGGGGGGGGCGTGAAGGGAGCAGGAGCAGTCTGGGGGAAGAGTGTCTGGCTGGGGGGGAGCAGGCACAGGCTGGGGTCTCAGTGAGGAGGTGAGTGAGAGTGCTGGGGGAGCGGGATCTCAGCAGGGCAGAGAGTTAGGGGGCTTGGGGTGCAGGATGGCTGCAGCATGGGGGAGGTATCTTTCATGGGGTAGGGTGTATGGCTGGAGGAGAGGGGGCAGGAGTGGATTGGGGGTGGGGTCTCAGCAGGGAGGTGAGTGAGGGGGCAGGAGCTAGGCTTGAGGAGGTGGGGGCACTTATTTGTCTTCATGCCCCATGCTGGGCATCCCATACCTCCCATTAGCCAGATTGTGGCCAATGGGAGCGCAGGGAAAGCTCCAGACCACTGTTTCTTAAACTATGTTCTGCGGAACATTGGTGTTCTGTGAACAACTCACAGGTGTGGCACGGCCTCTTCTTTCTTTTTGTCTTTTTTTGTTTGACAATTTTTTTTGAAGAAAATTTTCATAGGTGTTCTTCAGAAAAAAATATTGTTTGGTGTTCCGTGGTCTCAAAAAGTTTAAGAAACACTGCTCCAGACAGTGTGCTGCTGTTCCTCCAGCCCGGGAGGGAGAGTGCTTCTTTCCTGCACAGAGAGGCTCGAGGCTTTCTCTTCCCTCCCCTTCACCCCCATAGCGGGAAGCCAGTGCTAGTGCTCCAACCGCATGGAGGAGGAGGGATGGTGTCTTCCTGGTGCAGCAAGGCTCTGGGCTTTCTCCCTCCTCCCACCCTTGCCTTGCTCCCTCCACAGCAGGATGAGCCCGGCCGCTGGCTCCCACCCCAACTCCACCATCTCATGCAGCAGTTCCGGCTCAGGGTTCTGCAGAGGCCATGCCTGGAAGCAGCTACCCAGGCCATTGGCTGCCAATGCTCATTATGCCTTTTTGACTTGGAGACTGCAGATCATTTATGGTTATTTTTTCCCCTCTTAAATTGGCATAAATTGTAAGCTATTGATTGGACTTTTGAATTAAGTCTGCAGTACATTTGGCTGCTTAGAGTAAGTGTTTAGGGGAACAGAAGGTGTTGTAATTAAAACTGATTTATTTGTGAGTTGTGGTAGGCCAGGCCGAGCTGCTGTAAACATGATGGGTGTGGGCATCAGGGTATGCAAGGCATTGCTATGAATGTCAGTGAGCCAGGGGAGTTGCCAATTCTCCTTATTATACTAGTCTCACGATGGCTCCTGGAATTGGTTGGCATGTTCCTCAGGCTCCTCGGTGCAAGAGTGGTTAGGAGTGCTCCATGTCCTGCCCCAACCCCAACCCCAACCACTGCCTGCACAGTGCCCATCGGCTGTGGGTGGTGGCAGCAGCACACAGACAGAGCCCTCTGATCCTGGCTGCCCCAGCGCTTAGGAGACAGAGGAGAATGCTGGCTACTTTCAGGAACCATTTGTGGTGTCACCTACAGTCACAGAATCATAATGCTGAAAGAGACTTCAGGAGGTCATCAAGTTCAACCCAGGACCAATCCCAACTAAATCATCCCAGCCAGGGCTTTGTCAAGCTGGGATTTAAAAACATCTAGGGACAGAGTCTGCCCCCTGAACCTCTTCTGGCACCACAGTCCCTTGTCCTAGTTCTAAGCACACTCCCACACCCAAACTCCTTCTCAGATACCACACCCTGAACCCCCTCCTGTTTCTCAACCCTCTGCCCCATCCCCTCCACACCCTGAACCTCTGCCTCAGCCCTGTGAAAATGAGTGTGTGAAGGTGTGTGAATGAAGAACAGAGGTGGCCAGATATGGCCCGCCCTGCCACGCCCCTAGGCCAATCTGGACCTGTAGGCGGGGGAGTGTGCAGAGGAGTCATTTGCTTTTCAAAGTGGCTAGCGAATGCCCCCCACACCACACCGAGAGTGCATGGTGCCCAGAGGGAGCCACCAGCCATTTTGAACAGCAAATGACTTCATGCACTCCCCCCCGCCCAATTGGTTTGCTAGGGTTGCCAGATGGTTTCAACAAAAATACTGGACACACTTGACATGACATCACAATCTACATTACACCTTATTTAGAAAATACCGGACATTTCTATTTTCTCAATTTGTTTCCTGAACAGAAAGCTCAAATACTGGACTGTCCGGTTCAAAATGGGACACCTGGCACCCCTATTGGCCACCCCCCCCAGCCCCCCAGGAAATTGCCAGTCAGGAACCCTCTGGGCAACTGCGCCAGGCGCGACGGTTATTTTAGCCTCCGGCCGCTCTGGGCCCTTCCAGCAGTGCCCCAGGCTGGGTGGGCCATGCAGGGCAGCCAGGCCTCCGCTGCCAGCTCGAGGCGGGGAAAGCCCTTCATGCCCTCTACGAAAGATTTCGTCCTCACAAGGCCAGGCCCTGGAACATTCCGGCTAACGGTTTCCTCAGTTAACGTTCCCCCCACGTGATCAATCCCGTTCTCCGGGCTTATTTGCCCGAATCCAAAATGGACGCGGACGAGACCGCTACAGGCCTGGTCAAGCTGCCCGAATCCAAGATGGCAGTCAACAGACGCACGCTAGATCAGTTCTAGCGGAGCGAGTCCGAAGGCTCCTATAGGCTGGGTTTGACCCCGCCTTTGGTCCTCTGTTGTTCCTATTGGTCTTATGAAGTCACAGGTCCCCTGGGATTGGCTGCGGCGGTGTCACTCCCCCATCTCTCTCCGCCCCGAGGCCCGGGTAGCTATTTTCCATTCGGAGGGGTGCTGCTGCCTGGAGCTGTGCCGTCCGCGCGAGGCGGTGGGAGCCGGGTGGGCCCGGGAGCAGATGATGCTGGGGCCCCGGTGGCGCCGGGACGGGGCTGAGGTGCACCGGTCCCGCCGCAGCTGAACGGTAGGGGTCCCCGGGCTGAGGCGAGGGGCGCTGGGGGCTAGCTCGGCTCCCGGGCGCAGAAACGCTCTTCCACCCCCCACGGGCTCTCCCGGCCTGTGGGAGGCCCAGTCCCCACAAGGAGAGGCGGGGAGCGGCGCCTCCCTTCCGCCCGCGAGCAGTCATAGCTGAGGGGAAGGGAGAGGAGCGGGGCGGGGGCAGGGTGCAAAGAGGCTGGAGGGGATTGAGAATGGAGAGAGCGTGGGGTCAAGCCCCTCCACGTACCGTGCCCAGCCCCGTCCCTGCGCGGAGAGGTTACTGCAGGGCAAGGCAAGCAGCCCCAGAAGATGCCTTTGAGTTTGGCTCTGATGGGAAGGGTTCTGGCTTACTGGGTCTGCTGCAGGAGGAAGGGCCTTCTGGAAAATTTTAGAGAGTGGCCGCTCTTCCAGAGGCGGAGGAACTCGGAATTGACATTGAAACTCAGAATCTCCCTTTCTAGAAGTTTTTAAGGCCGGGCTTGTGAGATCGTGGGATGATTTAGATGGCCCTGATTGAGCAAGGGGATGGACTAGATGATCTCCTGAGGTTTCTTCTTACCCTGATCTTCTATCATTCTATGATGCTTTTATGGAAAAGTCAGAACTGATCTTCTCTTGAAGCTAACTTTTGCATTACCCCAGAAAATCAGACAAGAAGGGCATATGTCAAGTTCTAAGTGGCTAGGCAGAAAGGGAAACTTGACTTGATCTGAAGAAGTGGGTTATGCCATGACAGCTCATGACACCATCTGCATGTTTTGTTAGTCTTTAAGGTGCTGCAAGACTTCGTTGTTTAAGTTTTTCCAGTTACAGACTACCCCTCTGATGCTATCCTATTGTTAGATTTAGCATAATTCCAAAGGTAACACAGGTTGCTGATAGTACTTATAAATGTTATATACATATTGATGCATACTGTATACACACATATTAGCTTTGCAAAATTGTCTCCAATAATGTTTTATGCATGAATATTTGTGGGGGTGGGGAGATGGTTTACTTGCCCCAGGTGTGTGGATGAGGAAAATTTTGAAAGGCTGATTTATGTGTGCATTATTGTGGATATTTTCTTGGAATTAAAGAGGTAATAAATAGCTCTATTTCTGCTGTCACAAGCTTTGTAATTTAATATTAGTGCTGAACCACAGTAGCAAGCTATTGTGGTTCACACTTGTATCTGTGATGTCCATGTTTATTTCAGGGTTTTGTTTCATCTGCTCATTGCTAAATATTCATACCATGTAAAAGTCGAGGTTTGGGCAGTTTCATTCCATCATTCACTTGACTGTTTTCATCTGTCCAAGACTCATTAGAAATCATAGTAAAAAAATTCAATCTTTAAAGGAAATTGTAAATCTACAGATTAACTGTAAATTTATTGAATAGAAAATAACTTATTAAATTTTGTATTTATTTAATTTTATTTAAAATTAAAGACCGTAAAGCATTGCACAGATAACTTGGTCTGATTTTAAGTTGATTCTTGGGAGCCAGAAGAATGGTGAACTATGGATGTGCTCTGAATAGTGAAATGAGAAGTGACAATCCTCCAAGCTTTTTCATGACTTTTTAATGTAATGTTTAAGGCTAGGAACCAAGTGCCATTTCTATTTCTAAAGTCTATTGTGAAGCAGCAAAATGTATGTAAATATACTATACTGTTCTTGTGTTGATGTTTAATCATGGTTAAAGAAAGCCTTTATTAATTTCTTCTTTAAAGTTGACTCTTATTTAAACTCTCAACAAGACAAACTAACTTTCAAAGTACTTCTGGGTATATTTCTGACACTCATCCTACAAGACACACTATTACACTATTTCACTACACTAGGTTGTTAGCATTTGAAATGTACCACTTACAATAGCTTGAATTTTTTTTTTTTTAACTTCACTAATCAGATACATCTTAAGTTTGGAATTCTCTTTTGTTTATGTATGGACAAGCATTCTCAAATGTTTCTTCTACTGTTAGGAAAGCAATGACTCAGATGTTGCCCAGCACCAGAGAGTCCCAATGGAGGGCTGGTAGCTGGGAATCCTGCAGCATAGCAGGGCTGCCTTGTGGCAGCAAAAAAGAGTCCAGCAGTAGGGCTGCCACCCACTGATGACACTATCAGGGCTGTGGGTGTGGGGCACGAGGCAGCAGGGCTAGAGCTCCACAGTGAAACTGCCTCGTGAGGCCAGGAGGCAGTAGGGCTGCCTAGCAGCATAATCAGGAGCATGGCAGCCCTACAGCTGCCCAGCAGGACTAGAAGGCAGCACGGCTGCTCCGTGGAGCTGGGAGTCTAACCACAGGGCTGCCTGGTGGTGGGGCCAGGAACCTGAGAGTGGGGCTGTTGCCCGGCGATGAAGCAACGAGCCCAGCAGCCCTGCTGCTGCCGCCTGTAGAGCTGCCCGGTGAGAGGAGACAGTGGGGCTGCTGACTAAGGCTGAAACCTAAGCTGGGCTCTGACCCAGTGGCACAGCTATACCCCAGTAGGCAGGCTGCTCTGTGGGGCTGGGAGCCCAACAGCAGGGCTCTATGTGCAGTACTGGGGCAGCCCTGCATGCAGAGGGTAAGTGGCAGGGGGAAGCTTTCTGGGAAGCTGGGAGTGAGGCGATGGCTGGGGGAGCTGGTGACCGGGATGCACAGAAATGACCTTCCCTGATCCAGCAAAATCCCTCATCCAGGACCAGTCAGGTCCCAAGGGTGCCAGACCAAGGAGGTCCAACATGTATTTCATTATTTATTTAAATGCTCAAATATATGCTCGGGACTCAAACTTCGAATGAAATCTGCTTTGGCACAGGAATAGACTAGCATGAAACTCATTACAGGAAGAGATTAAACCATCTCTTGAAAACAATACTTTGATTTTTTTGTTTTGGTTCAAGAGGTTTCATAATCAATACTATGGTTCTTACTTTCCTTTCATATAAAATTAGTTACAATAAAGTATATGGACCTTGCATCACATAATAGTTGAGCAAGCAAAAAAACCCTTCTAGCTGCCTTTTCTTTCTCCCTGCAATCTGGTTGCACAAAGGGCATTAATATGTATCCATGAACACAGTTAGGGTATGTCTACACTACAGCGTTAATTCGAACTAACTTAATTCGAATTAGCTAATTCGAACTAGTGCATCTAGACTAAAAAATTAGTTCGAATTAGCGTTTTGCTAATTCGAACTAGCATGTCCACACTGAGTGGACCCTGAACTGAGGTTAAGGATGGCTGGAAGCAGTGCCGGCAGGGCATCAGATTAGGACTTAGTGTGGAGCTGCTGCCTCAGGCTAGCCGAGGGCTGTGCTTAAAGGGACCCAACCCCCACCCCGTTCTCAGGGGTTCCTTGCTTGCAAAGCAGTCCTGTCTTGGAGTGCCCTGAGTGCCCACACTGGGCACATCACAGCACTCGGCTATCAGCCCGGCTGCACTTGCCGCAGGCTGCCATCCGGGGGGGGTCAATCAAGGGGCTTCAGGAGAGCTTCCACCCCGAGAAGCCCGCAGAGCCACCCCAGTCCTCCCCATCGGGGGCTCGTACCCCATTCCTCCCTCACCTCCTTCCACTTACCCCTCCCTAGCCCCCCTTCCTGATGTACAAAATAAAGGACACGTGTTCAAAAATAGAAACTCTCTTTATTGAACAAAACTCGGGGAGACTGGGAAAAGGAGGTGAGAGAGGGGAGGGCAACTACAATATCAGGGGTTTGGAACAGGTCCCATATGAAGAGAGGCTAAAGAGACTGGGACTTTTCAGCTTAGAAAAGAGGAGACTGAGGGGGGATATGATAGAGGTCTATAAAAGCATGAGTGGTGTGGAGAGGGTGCATAAAGAAAAGTTCTTCATTAGTTCCCATAATAGAAGGACTAGAGGACACCAAATGAAATGAATGGGTAGCAGGCTTCAAACTAACAACAGAAAGTTCTTCTTCACAAAGCAAATAGTCAACCTGTGGAACTCCTTGCTGCAGGAGGCTGTGAAGGCTAGAACTAGAATAGAGTTTAAAGAAAAGTTAAAGTCATGGAGGTTGGGTCCATGGAGTGCTATTAGCCAGGGGGTAGAAATGGTATCCCTGGCCTCTGTTTGTGGAAGGCTAGAGTTGGATGGCACGAGACAAATGGCTTGGTCATTGTCTTCGGTCCATCCCCTCCAGGGTCCCTAGTGTTGGTTGCTGTTGACAGACAGGCTACTGGGATAGATGGACCTTTGGTCTGACCCAGTACGGACATTCTAAGCTCAGGGTCGGGAGTCTCAGTGGACCACCTTGATTTTCATGCAAACCTGCTCCTGGGTGACCAGGCTGGCAGCTCTCCTGCCCTAGATGGCCACTTTCCTGTGCCTAGTGCAGAGGTCGTGGATGAGGTCCACGATCTCCGCACTAGACTAGGCGGGCGCCCATCTCTTGCGGACCCGGGCAGGTTCCCGGGAGCCGCCAGCCTGGTCCCGGGAAGAGGCGGAGGGCTGGGTGGCAACGGGTGGCTGGCTCGAGCCGTGCCAGGTGCAGGGTCTGCTGGCTGGGTGCTGGCAGGCTTGAACCTGGCACGGGCACCGTAGCCAGCCCGTGCCCCTTTAAGGGGTCCGGGGCCGGGAGGGGGGCAGACGAGTTTCCCTGGTGGTGCCCAGAGTGGCCACCAAGGAAAGCTGGGGAGGGCTAGCCTCCCACTAGTTCAAATTAAGTGGCTACACAGCCCTTAATTCGAACTAGCTAATTCGAACTAGCTAATTCGAACTAGGCGTTAGTCCTCGTAAAATGAGGTTTACTTAGTTTGAATTAAGCTCTCCGCTAGTTCGAATTAAGTTCGAACTAGCGGAGCGCTAATGTAGCGCCTATCAAAGTTAATTCGAACTAACGTCTGTTAGTTCGAATTAACTTTGTAGTGTAGACATACCCTTACTGACCAAGCCTAGGCATATTGGCTTATTCATTAACCCTTGTGGTTACATTAATTCCTTCCTCCCTTTCTCTCCTTCCCGTCCACCCCCACCCCCACTGTCTCCGTATCAGAGGCAGCAGGGAGCTGGCTTAAAAGTTAGCTCCCCGCAAGCAGTGGCTTTTGCCTTCCCCCTTGCATGTAAACATGTAACATCTAGTCTGCAACAGGAAAGACACATGCAAATTCCCCCATGTTAGAGAGTTAAAGAAACTCCTTCAGTAACCCAGTTACTGGGGGGGGAAGAGGGGCGGCGGGGTTTCTGCCTGCTCTTCCACAGAACCCAGTGTTGAAGGGTCAGATTCTCCATTCCCTTTCCCTGAGCTGAGCTACAACAATCCCCCACCCAAACACTTGTGCCCTCTACCCCCATTCACCTGCCCCCCTGAGCCCAGGTAGGGAAGTTAGATAGCAGGTAACAGAACAGTTGACTAACCACATGAATTCTTAGTGGTTAGTCAACTATTCTGTAGTCTCTGGGGGCGGAGCCAACAGCCAGTGCAATCTGGCCTCACTCCCGGCGAGCCCCCTGCCACCCAGTGCTGCTGCTGCTTCTCTGGTTCATGAGGGGAGTAAGTTTAAAGACCAGTTCCTCTCATGGACTGGCTGCCTGCTGCTGCCTCTGATACACAGGCAGCAGAGCGGGGTGACAGCAGCCCCTGTCCATGGCGGGGGGGGGGGGGGGGGGGGAGGGGATCCGAGCTCCTCCCAGACAGAGGCTACTGGGAGGGAGTGGGTAGGGGAAGGCTGCTCCGGCTCCGGTGTCCCCTGGCCCTCTCCTCCAACCCTGCTCTGCTGCCTCTGATAGAGGTAGCAGCATGGAGCTAGTGCTGTGAATAATACAGAGGCAGGAAGGGAAACTGCAAGTAGTCAACTAGATTAATAAGACTAGTCGATTAACCAATAAAACTAGTTGACTACTCCTTCACATCCTTATGCCCAGGGATTCAGAGGGAGAAACAACTTGATGTTGGGGCCCGGGCTTGCATGAAGTTTTGTGTGCACCACTGCATCATTACTTTAGGGCATGCTGGGAACCCTCCAGTTCCCTCCTCCATCCTTATCTAGTGGCCCTTAATGGTGGTCAGCAGCACTGTAGCCTATTGGTGAATGAGGGAAAGAAAATCTGCATATACAGCATTAATTTCTGCAAAATTCTGCATTTCACAGTAGGGAAGAGTTTCCCCAGGACTAGAGGGTGAAAGGTATGCCCTTTCATAAGTCAGCAGTTAGAAGAGATGTTCGGGAGGTGTTAACATACAACAAATAATGTCTAAAAATGCAATCTGTGTCCTCCAGTTGGGGGAAAGACTAAAATTCTCTCCTGAATTTGACTTCTAGCATATTCTACAGTGCACCAAGATAACTAGGTCTTCTAAGATTCTGTGGGCGTCTAAATAAATTTAGTGTGGCTCATGCTGGATTAACTCATGTCACTTGTTTTCTTAACCTTCTCAGTGGAAAGTCTCCAGCAAATTGTGCTGAAACACTTCAGCATAATGTCCACCGAGAATGTTAAGAAAACAAATGACATCAAACCAAAACGTTGGGTTAATTCATATGAAAGTTTAGTGGGAGTTGCAAATCATTGTTCATTATCGGAATGTGGCTTAAAGTTTCAGCCATATATCTCTTGTTTAGAAACTTTTGTCAATCTGTAAACTTATCCGCAGCTTGCTCCATTGTGCTTAAATATTGCAATATGAATACAGTAGCTATAGTGATATTACAATATGAATACAGTAGTCATAGTACCATTGGAGGAAATGACTTAACTTTTTTGAAGTTGCTGTAATATCACTTCATATTGTCAATGAGTAGAAGTTTAAAGTGAATACAGTTTACACAAAATGATTAGAAACAAGCTCATTTCTGTAAAGCACTTTTTATTGCCTCTGGCTAACAAAGTTTTGATTGATGTTCAGAAGTAACTAACACTTTAAGGGCCAGATTCAATCACCCACAGGCATGAGAAACGCTTTTTGGGTTGGGGGCCGCTGACCCGCAGAAAAAATCAGTCGGGGATGCTACACAAAAGTGAGATGTCCCTGACTGAGAAGTAGGGATGTTAACTTGCAGACTAGTCAATAGGCACTTCTGCTGAGGCTTTTGTGCACTTCAAGGGAGGAATGCAGAAGTCTGCGTGCAGCTTGGGGCCAGCAGGAAGTCCCGCTGACACTGGGCTTCACATGGCGTGCCAGCTTTAAAATGGACAAGAGTCCCCAGCAGGGGCTCTTGTGCATTTCGAAGCAGCAGCGCAGCACGGAGCCTGAGGTCTGCCGGTTTGAAATGCTCTGGAGCCCAGGGTCAACTGGGGATTCCCCAGCTGATCCCAGGCTCCTTGCGGTATTTCAGTGGAACCCGGGGTCAGCTGGGGATTCGATAAATGCTGCTCAGAACCTGCAGTCACTTGCGGAGTCCCCAGTTGACCCTCAGCTTCACACGCAGCAGCGCCGCAAAGCTGATCTCAGGATCAGCTGTGCGGTGCTGCCCCTTTGAAGTACCCCCTCTGATAGAGGCAGCAAGGGGGCAAAAGTCGACTAGTCCTTAACATCCCTACTGAGAAGCAGAAAGACACCCCACATTCCCCTTTCACACCAAGGTCTAGGAAGGCCCAGGCTAGTAGATCTTTTGGTGTGTTTCCCTCCCCCCCACTCCGAGGCTCTGAGGTGGTCCCCAAAATGAGGGGGTCAGTGTGTGGGAGGGAGTGCCAGGAAGCAGGCTTTGGGTGCAGGTTCCGGGTGGGAGGGAGGGCGCATGAGCGGAGTGGGATGCGGTGGGGAGGGTGCTTAGCTGGTGCAGCTTCCTGAGGACGTACATGGCTACGTGTCCCGCTGCTGCTTTGAGACATTGCCCCCTTCTCCTCCTGTTGACCACGTTTATGGTCAACCAGAGCAGCAAGGGGATAACCCTACAGGCGGCACTTTGCTGTGCTAGCTGGGGAAAGGGGAAGCAGCAGCACATGGAGACACTTCCTCCCCCTCCCTCTGCAAGGCAGAGCCCGTGAGTCAGATCTGACTTTGGCCTGCGAGGCTTGGGACCTCCTCCCCACAGTGGGGAGGCAGTGTTGGCATTCCTTCATCCTGTAGAAGAAGCCTCAGGGGAGCTGTGAGGCTGGAGCGCTAGTGCCAGCTCTCCAGTGCTGGGGGGGGGGGCGGAGCCTTGGGGCCCGATCCTGATGGCTCCCAGGACTTAGGTTCCCCACCCTTGCTTTAACACCACAAATAATCCTATTGAAATGCTTTAACAAGTGGTCCTGTAGCACCTTAGTGACTAATAAAAAATATAGATAGTATTATGAGGTTTCGTGGGCACAACCCACTTCTTCAGATGACAGATGAATTGAAATTCATGAGACTTCTTGTGATAGCAAGGTACTGCTCAACATAAGGCTGGAACAGTCAGACCTTAATCAAGCATGTTTAAACATGAACAGACATGTAGTTTTTTCTTTAAATGTGGAAACTAGGCTTTAGCATATGTGTGTCAGAGAGAGAAATTAACTTAGTTTGGAAATACATTAATTTAAAATTGGAAATACAATGAGGTTTATATGAGGAGGAACAGTTATTTCGAGAGAAGGTTTTCTCTCAAAATAATGCTGCTACACGGGGTGTTTTATTTCACAATAATGTGATTTCAAAATGGCAATCAGACATGATTATGCTAATTAAGTGCAGGATATTTAAATCCCATGCTTCATTAGCGATTTCGGTACACTACATTTGCATCCCTATCTCAAGATAGGGAGCAAGTGTAGACATATCCTTAGTCCAGGGATACTCAACTTTGGAAGTTCTGGGGGCCACAGTGATACTCACAGCTAAGGGCTGCAACTTAAGTGTTTTTATATATATATATATATATAATATGCAACTAGCTTCTTTCAAACTGACAGACATGAATATAAAGATTAAGGCAAGACTATACAACACACAGGCCCCATTTAAGCTGGTTCTGCTTATATTAATAAAGTACAATATTTACCCAATTTCCACCCATATAACAGCACTTTTAATGAGCAATGACAGTCCAGGAATTTAACTACTAAAACGCATATCAACAGAAGACCTTATATTGACTACTTTTTTTGTGTTGGCTCTCACCTGTGGACTGCATGTCCAGCCGGAAATAAACACAAACAAATGGGCCATGGGCTGCATGCGGCTTGTGGGCCACGTTTTGAGTAGCCCTGCATTAGTTGATAGGATACCTCCACCTTTAAAGTTCAGCAACAGCTATAGGTCTGTTGCTGCACTTCTGAGGCAAAAGCACTGAAACCTGTGGTCAGCTGGGGATGCTGGGCTCCCTGCGGCATTCAAAGTAGCAGCACTACATGGAGCCCAAAATAGCCCCTCCTCATCAAAAATTGTCTGCCTCAGATGTAAATCACACAGATGTAAAACCCTGTTTAATCAGTTAACTGGTTAAACATTATACTTAACCAATTTAAGAGGGACCCTATGGGACCACTGGTTAACCAGTTATCATTAAGCATCACCCAGTAAGATTCACTTAGCTAGAAGATGGCCATTAATCTAATGAGGTATAATTATTGCTTTGTTCCTTTAAACTAAGAGTGGTGAATAGGTAAACGGTGTGTCAAATCTGGACTTCCAGATACTTTTGAAGAGACAGCAAAAAATTATTATTTTTTACTGATCACTATTGTGTGAAAACTGTTTCTTCAGAGTCTGGATCTCGACTATGCCTTAACCAAGAAATTTGGAGCATAACAAAAGATGACTGCCCCTGCTTTAACTTGCGACTAGCCATAGTGGTCAAACTGTTCATTTTTCTGATCTCGTTCACTCTTATTAGAATTTTGTGTATGATTCATATTTTATATATTTCTAGTCAAAAGTCTAGGAAAATGAGTGTGAAGGTACTGTTTACAGGCAGTCCCCGACTTACGCGGATCCGACTTGCATCGGATCCGCAGATACAAACGGGGCTGCCCCAGAGTACATGGACTGCGGGACCTCGCGGTCCTGCCGCCCGTGTACTCTGGGGCTTTCTCTGCGTCTCCCTGGTCTGCAGACCAGGAAGACGCAGAGCAAAGCCGCGGAGGGGCTCGGGCAGCCCAGGGGCGCCTGGGCTGCCCGAGCCCCCCTCCCCCCTCCGCGGCTTTGCAAAGCCGCGGGGAAGCCGGCAGCGGAGCAGTCCAGGCGCGCCTGGGCTGCCTCGCTGCCCAAGCCCCCCCCCCCCCCCCGCAGCTTTGCAAAGCCGCGGGGGGGCTCGGGCAGCGAGGCAGCCTAGGCGCGCCTGGAATGCTCCGCTCCCGGCTTCCCCGCGGCTTTGCAAAGCCGAGGGGGGGGCTCGGGCAGCGGGCCACCCCAGGTGCGCCTGGGCTGCTCCGCTGCCGGCTTCCCCGAGGCTTTGCAAAGCCGCGGGGGAAGCCGGCAGCGGGACAGCCCAGACGCCCCGCGGCTGTCCCGCTGCCGGCGTCCTCAGAGGCTTTGCTCCCCGTCTCCCTGGTCTGCTGGTCTCCAGCAGACCAGGGAGACTGGGAGCAAAGCCGCGGAGGACCCAGGCGGCGGGACCGCGGTGCGTCTCGGTCCGCCGCCCGTGTCTTCCTGGTCTGCTGGGGTGGGGGGGGGGCACAGCTAGTACGCCCCCCCCCCCCCCCAGCAGACTAGGCTTTTCTATGGACGCCTGTGGCAGAGCGCTCTGGGCGCTACTGGTCCAACCCAGGAGCACCTCAGCTGCTCTGGTCCTGATTCAGCCGCTGCTGGTCAGTTTCAGCAGCGGCTGAATCAGGACGCCTGGGGCAGAGCAGATGGGGTGCTGCTGGGTTGGTCCAGTAGTGCCGAGGAGCGGCGCTACTGGAGCAACCCAGCAGCACCCCAGCTGCTCTGCCCCAGGCATCCTGATTTAGCCGCTGCTGAAACTGACCAGCGCTGACTACAGGAAGCCCGAGGCAGAGTTGCTCTGCCCCGGGCTTCCTGGAATCAGCTGCTGATCAGTTTCAGCAGCAGCTGACTTGGGGACGCTTGGGGTTCTTAAGTTGATTCTGTATGTAAGTCAGAACTGGCGGTCAGTTTCAGCAGCGGCTGAATCTGGACGCCAGTTCCGACTTACATACAGATTCAACTTAAGAACAAACCTACAGTCCCTATCTTGTACGTAACCCGGGGACTGCCTGTACTAGTTTACTGCTAATGATGCAATCCTTTTAAGAGGAAAAGGCATACATTCAACTACTTCTGTCCATCGTGCCCTGTAATCTAGCTAGCTAACTAACTGAAGGCTTTGGAGCTTTTGCCTGTGTCTTAGAATATGTCTCTACTACCAAGTGTTGTTGACAAAATGTATATCAACAACCAAAAGTGAAGAAAACAAAGAGCCAGAAGGTGTTCACACTTTCTCTCTTGGTCAACAGATCATGTCCATAGTGGTGGCACTATCACTGAAAGTGTGAGCAGTGCACTGTGACTATGTATCCCACAGTGCAATGTTGTGGAAGGCAGAGCTGATCCCCACATCTTGGGATTCCCTCAGCGTTCTCCCCCAGCCTCCTCCACTGCTGGGAGTGGCATCAAGAGTAGCTCTCTGAGCTTTCTGTGATGAAAAATGTCAAAACAGCACAGCATCTAACTCCCTCCCCCTGCAGCAGCAGTCTTCCTGCCACTGTGCTCCTAGTGCAGAGCAGAACAGGAGCATTCCAATGATTTGTTCTTTGTTTGTTCCCCAAAGGGAGCAGCTCACTCAGCTGTCAGGTACTTACCAGAGCTTGGAAAGGGGAGGGACGCGAACAGATGAGTGCTAACAGGAAGTTTAGAGAGGGAGTTCTCCAGGTAAAGGAGAAGCACATTCAGGACTCTTGAGGGAAGTGTGTGTTGTGTTTGGGGCTTTCTTGCTATGTGCTGAGCTTGTGTTTGTGAGTGAGGGTTGGTGTGTGTACTTTTTTTTTTTTCCCCTTGTTTGTGAGTGAGGCTTTTTTTTTTCACTTCCCCGTTGCCCCCCCCCCCTTCATGGAGTATATGCTGTGATTGGCAGGTGGAAACTGTTGGCTTCTAATTAAAGTTTGAATTCTAGAAGCCTCTGCTGATTGGCTGAGCCTTGGTAGGGGGAGGGACTTTTAGGCACTCCATGGCTTTATAAGGCAGTGGGCAAGCGACCAAGGAGTTTGCGAACAGGTGAGTGCTAACAGGGAGTTTAGAGAGGAACTTGGGAAGGGCATGAGGTTCTCTTGCCTTTCTTTTTAAATCCCTTCTCCAGGACAGCAGCGATGGATGGTGATAGGTTTGCTGTTGTTACCTGCACAGCATGTGCCATGTTTGTCTTCCTCCCGGAAGAAAGAACGGATTTCATCTGCACTAAATGCAAGCTGGTCGCCATTTTGGAAGAAAAAATTAGAGGACTGGAGGCCCAAGTGTTGACCCTATGCTCAATCAGAGAGGATGAAGACTTCCTCAATAGAAGGCAGCGTTTAATCCTTCAAGCATGGCAGGCAGAAGAGCCAGAGAGGGCAGTATATGACCAGGAAGAGAACTGGCAGCATGTAACTTCTAGAAGGGGAAAAAGGCCAGCATGGGAATCCCCCAATGCTATAGAGGTAAGTAATCACTTTCACAGGCTCTGCAGTGCTGAATGCTTTGGAAGGAACCTCACAAGGAAGAAACCAGAAAGGAATACCATCTATTAGAAGGCATGTGATGCGTATTCCTAGGGATGGGGGTGCCACAGCCACCACCCCCAAAAGACAACGACGGATCGTGGTGGTCAGGGACTCCCTCCTAAGAGGGACTGAGCCATCCATCTGCCGTCTGGACCTGGAATCCCGAGAGGTGTGCTGCTTACCAGGAGCTCGCATTCAGGATGTGACTTGAGAGGCTTACCAAACTGATCAAATCTTCGGATCGCTACCCCTTCCTGCTTCTCCACGAGGGAACTAATGATACGGCCAAGAATGACTTTGAGCGGGTTACTGTGGATTATGTAGCGCCGGGAAGAAGGATCCAAGAATTCAGAGCGCAAGTGGTGTTCTCGTCCATCCTCCCTGTTGAAGGGAAAGGACTGGGCAGGGATCGTTGAATTGAGGACATAAATGCGTGGTTGTGCATGTGATGTCGCAAAGAGGGCTTCGGTTTCTTCGACCATGGGACTCTGTTCCAGGCACAAGGATTGTTGGAAGAGATGGGATCCACCTAACGAAGAGAGGAAAGAGCATCTTCGTGGGCAGGCTTGCAAACCTAGTGAGGAGGGCTTTAAACTAGGTTTGTGGGGGGATGGTGACCAAAACCCTGAGGGGAGCGTGAAAGTCAGATACTGGGAAGAAATGCAGAGAGGAACGAGCAAGAAAGGAGGACCCCAATTCGAATGGAGAAGATAGGGCGATCAACTGGTTACCTGAGGTGTTTGTACACTAATGCGAGAAGCTTGGGCAACAAACAGGAAGAACTGGAGGCCCAGTCCAAAAGAAAAGGCCCAGTCCAAGAAATATGATTTAATTGGGATTACAGAGACTTGGTGGGATGACTCGCATGACTGGAGCGCTGTCATGGAAGGGTATAGACTGTTCAGGAAGAACAGGCAGGGAAGAAAAGGAGGAGGAATTGCACTATATGTAAGAGAGCACTATGATTGCTCTGAACTCCTGTATAAAGAGGGAGAAAAACCTGTTGAGAATCTATGGGTTAAGTTTAAAGGAGCAAACAACAGCAGTGATGTTCTGTTTGGTGTCTGCTACAGGCCACCAAATCAGGTAGATGAGGCTTTCTTCGGACAATTGAGAGAAGCTTCCAGATCGCAGGTCCTGGTTCTTGTTGGGGACTTTAATCACCCTGACATCTGTTGGGAAACCAATACGGCAGTACACAGGCAATCCAGGAAGTTTTTGAAGAATGTTGGGGATAACTTCTTGACACAAGTGCTGAAGGATCTGACCAGGGGCCGTGCGCAGCTTGACCTTCTGCTCACAAACAGGGAGGAACTAATAGGGGAAGTAGAGGTGGGTGACAACCTGGGAAGCAGTGATCATGAGATGGTAGATTTCAGGATCGTGACCAAAGGAAGAAAAGAGTAGTAAAATACACACCTTGGACTTCAAAAAAGCAGATTTTGACTCCCTCAGAGACCTGATGGGCAGAATCCCCTGGGATGCTAACATGAAGGGGAAAGGAGTCCAGGACAGCTGGCAGTATTTTAAAGAAGCCTTATTGAAGGCACAGAAAGAAACCATCCTGATGCGTAGCAAGAGAGGCAAACATGGTAGGAGACCGGATTGGCTTTCAGGGGAAATCCTTGTGAACTTAAGCACAAAAAGGAAGCTTACAAAAAGTGGAAACTTGGACAAATGACCAGGGAGGGGTTTAAATGTCTAGCTCGAGAATGCCGGGGGGTTATCAGGAAGGCAAAAGCGCAAATGGAATTGTGACTGGCTAAGGATGTGAAGGATAACAAGAAATGTTTCTACAGGCATGTTAACAAGAAGAAGGTGATCAGAGAGGGTGTGGGGCCCCTACTGGATGAAGGAGGTAACCTAGTGACAGATGATGTGGGAAAAGCTGAAGTACTCAATGCTTTCTTTGCCTCTGTATTCACGGACAAGGTGGGCTCCCAGACTAATGCGCTAAGTGATGCAAGGTGGGATGAAGATGGACAGCCCTTGGTGGGTAAAGAACAGGTTAGGAACTATTTAGAAAAGCTAACTGTACACAAATCCATGGGTCCGGACTTAATGCATCTGAGGGTTCTGAGGGAGTTGGCAAATGTCATTGAGGAGCCTTTGACCATTATCTTTGAAAAGTCGTGGAGATCGGGAGAAATCCCGGATGATTGGAAAAAGGCAAATGGTAGTGCCCATCTTCAAAAAAGGGAAGGAGAACGATCCAGGGAACTATAGGCCCATCAGTCTTACCTTGGTTCCTGGAAAAATCATGGAAGGGATCCTTAAGGAATCCATTTTGAGGCATTTGGAAGTGAGGACAGTGATTAGCAAGGCTTTTGATACGGTCGCCCACAACATTCTTGCCAGCAAGTTAAGGGAATGTGGATTGGATAGATAGACAGTAAGTTGGATAGAAAGATGGCTAAAACTCTGGGCCCAGTGGGTAGTGATCAATGGCTCGATGTCAGGATGGCGGTCAGTTTCTAGTGGAGTGCCCCAAGGTTTGTTTCTAAGACCGGTTTTGTTCAATATCTTTATTAATGACCTGGATGAGGGGGATGGATTGCACCCTCAGCAACTTTGCGGATGACACTAAGCTACTAAGGAGAGGTAGATATGCTTGAGGGCAGAGATAGGGTCCAGAGTGACTTAGACAAATTGGAGGATTGGGCCACAAGAAACCTGATGAGGTTCAACAAGGACAAGTGCAGAGTCCTGCTCTTGGGACGGAAGAATCCCAAGCATTGTTACAAGCTGGGGACCAACCAGTTAAGTAGTAGTTCTGCAGAAAAGGACCTGCAGGTTACAGTGGATGAGAAGCTGGATATGAGTCAACAGTGTGCCCTTGTAGCCAAGAAGGCTAATGGCATATTAGGTTGCATTAAGAGGAGCACTGCCAGCAGATCCAGAGATGTCATTATTCCCCTTTATTCAGCTTTGGTGAGGTCACATCTGGAGTATTGTGTCCAGTTCTGGGCCCCCCACTACAAAAAGGATGTGGATGCATTGGAGAGGGTCCAGTGGATGGCAACCAAAATGATTAGGGGGCTGGAGCATATGACTTATGAGGAGAGGCTGAGGGACTTTGGTCTGTTTAGTCTGCAGAAGCGAAGAGTGAAGGGAAATTTGATAGCAGCCTTCAACTTCCTGAAGGGAGGTTCCAAAGAGGATGGAGGGAGGCTGTTCTCAGTAGTGACAGGTGGCAGAACAAGGGGCAATGGTCTCAAGTTGCAGTGGGAGAGGTCCAGGTTGTATATTAGGAAAAACTATTTCACTACGAGGGTAGTGAAGCACTGGAATGGTTACCTAGGGAAGTAGTGGAGTCTCCATCCCTAGAGGTGTTTAAGGCTTGACAAAGCCCTGGCCGGGTTGATTTAGTTGGGATTGGTCCTGCCTAGAGCAGGGGGCTGGACTTGAGGTCTCTTCCAGCTCTATGATTCTATGACGCACACACTTGCAGAGCAACAGAGATCAAAACACTGAGCACAGTCATCAGGCAGGCATTGTGGGATACTGGCAGAAGCCAATTCTGTTGACAAAAATAAACAGCAGAGTATACAATGGCTCTTTGCTGACAATAAAGGAAGAGGAAAGGGGGGAAACTGAGGGAAGCTGGCCCAGCACAATGGCCAAGGCTTTCTGTATCATGAGCCTGGGAGGGGCGTGTGAGACCAGGTGACACCTTTTAACTGGGAAGCTGGACAAAGGCTGGAGGCAAGATGGGCTGCAGGCAGAGAGAGGCTGCTGGAGAGTGAGAGTGATTCTCACTGGCTTGAGGTGCAGAGATGGGGGGGCAAGGCCCTTGGCTCTGAGTCTTCCCCCCCTCCCTCCCTCAAGACAGATCCTACTGACTGCTTCTGGTTCCTGTGCTAAAAGTCTGTTTTACACTGTATCTCGGTGAACCTAATAAATCTTCTGTTCTGCCTGCTGGCTGAGAGTTACATCTGGCTCTGGATGGGGGTGCAGGTCCTGGTGACTCCCCACATCTCAGGGACATGGTCTGAAAGCCAGTAAAATGAAATTCAATAAAAATGTGTGCAAAGCTCTTTAGTTAGGGCGAGGGAGGGGTGTAAATCCAATCCACAAATACAAAATGGGGAAATAATTAGCTAGACAGAAAAGAATGGAGACTGTAGTGTCTCAAATTGAATGAGCCACTAGTGTGGTACTGTTGTGCAAAAATAAGTCCCTGCTGACCCCGAGCTCCGTGAGGGTGCTTCCGGTTTGAAATGCCACGCGTAGCCCAGGATCAGTGTGGATAAAAATATGTAACCTTAATCAGATTTTCATTTAAATTATCATTTTAAAAATAACCCGTTTAAAATGAAATATGTATTTAATATAAAATATTTAGGCCTTAAACATTTAAATAAAAAATTTACTGAATTCATAAGCCTATAGCAAACTTTATTCAGAAAAGCAGCATTTAACAGTAAGTTAAAGATACACTAAGTGGGGTTGAGGGGTAACTTTTGAGGTCAAGCTTTATAAATATGGCACAATAGGTCAGATTAGATTATATATATAAAATACTAGAAATATATTGAATTTTTTCTTCCATTGGTATAATAAATCCACCTTTCCAAGGAATGGCAGAATTCATAGACGTAGCAGTGTCTATACCAGAGCTTAGGCTGGCTTAATTATGTTGTACAAGGTGTGAAATTTTTAGCAATCCTGAGCTATTCAGTTAAGCCAACCTAACTCTATAGTGTAAATTAGTCCTTAGGCGCCCCTCTCATTTTCAAGAGGCCAAACTGTGCACTTGCTCCTTGATGAAGGGGAACTGGCTACACTTTTACATCCTTAGTCTATTAACCGATAAGCAAAAGCTTATCGGTTAATTCTATAGTAGACTACTTGCATTTGCACCTCCCCCCATTTGCCAGTACATTTTTAGCAGGCCAGCTCAGCAGGGCCGGCCTTAAGCCGAATCGGGCCCCGTGCCTGAGGGGGCCCCACACCCCTGCACCCAGAAGTTGCTCCCTCGGCTCAGCTCCTCCCCCACCTTTACCAGCGCACGCTGCTGGCTGCTCCTGCTGTGTGTGCAGTTCGCAGGTGGGCGGGGATACGCCCGGGCATGACATGATGTCACACCCGGGATTTATAAGTGTCCCGGGTCATAAGTGTCCTAGTCAGTTCTGAACGTGAGATATAGGAGCCTAGTCCTAATTCCTTCAGCCTTTTTTTTTTTTTTAAATTTAAACATTTATCTACACTAATTCCCCTCCTTTCTCTTTCACTATCCAATAAATGCATGGATCAAAATTATAGGTGCTTTTTGAATATGCTGACTTGAGAGTGGAAAGTTTTCATATTGTCATGTATGATTCCTGGTAACCCATCTCAAATATGAAAAACTAGGTTGATACCTGTTCATATCAGGAGCTGTTGAATTCAGTTTACCATTTGCAGTATCTCATTAGGATGTTTAGTGGAGAAGATTTTTTTTTTTTTAATTTATACTGTGAGCAAAGCATGGGCTTCCAAGAATTCCTCCATTGTTTTACCATGAGTCTCAAAACATTTGGTGTTTTTTCTAAAGGCCTGGAGTCAATTGATTATGTAGGAATCTCAGCTTTCATTTAAAAAAAATTCTCTATACTTCTGGGCCTTACAGCTAAGGAGGAAAGCTTTAAAACATGAACCTTAAATACTCATGAAACAAAAGGCCAATAAAAATCCAATATGTTTTATTTTTAAAATATCTTATGATTTGTAGACCATTCTCATAACTTTGTATAGGTGTTGCTTGTGATTTTTTGGGGGGGGGGGGGTTGACAATACTGCTCTTTGGTGAATTTAGAGCGGTCTCTCTCTTCAGTTTCCCTTTCCACCCTCCTTTTTTGTCACAGGTCATCAGAGAATCATAGAGATAATGGAGAGTAGGGTGAGTCCATGACTATGGTTAATGACTGGTCAGGATGACTATCATCAGCCAGTGGTCTGAATGAGCTGTCTACTGCCATCTGCTAATCAACTGTAGGAAAAGGCTTCAGGAGCAGACCTTATTTATATAGACATACCTACTTTGACACAGAGATCAGTAGACACTCTTGCTGTGTCAAGGTGATCAATTTTGGCTCTTTTGGGTTGAAATTCACTTAAGACTTGGAGTTGGGAGAATGAAATGTTGTTATCCATATTGTATGATTAAAACATTAAAGACCTGAACTTAATATGACCTGGCTTAGAGTCTACCATAACTTGAACGCTAAGCAGAGGATAGAGAGTCACATCTAACTGAAAGTCACAAAAGATGGAAACAGGTTTTATTTCTTGTGGTGTAGAGTCTATTTGGGAGTCCTCAATTATATCTGACACTTTACATCCAGTGTTTAAAGGCACAGATGACTAGAATCAATTGAGAGTCCTTGTCTTGTCTCAGTGATCGGTTGAGCAAAAATCATTGGTAGAATCTTGTGTAGACTGACCTTGGACTCAACATGCAGGCAGTGTGTTGAAGGGCAGTGCAAGGAGGCAATGGTGGTGAGGTACCATATTACCTAGTGAAATCATTGGTGCTGAAATCACTAAGGACTGGAATTTGACCACAGAACTAACACTTTCTTAACAAAGACTCCATTTTTGCTATTTAAAAAGAAAATCATTGTAACCGAAAACTGCAGTGCTCTCTGGTAACTTTTTAAAAATCAAATTTTAAACTTTATTGAAAAAAATTGGATAGCTTGCATTGAAAATATTTGACCTACACTTAAGGCAACTGATTTAATTTTGTGTAAAATTTTGCATAATAAAAGATGGCTTTTTTTTTTTAAAATGTTCAATTATATAGATATGATTTTGATCAGATCTACTTGATGTGATATTTGTGTGGTTGTGGTTTGGTGGTTTTTTTTTTTTTTTTTTTTTTTTTTTTTTGCACTCAACAAAAAATCCGGGGTGTGGGGACCGCCAAAACGGTTCGAATTGGGCCTCGCGCTTCCTAAAGCCAGCCCTGCAACTCCGTTATGGCTCTCCCCAGGTCTGGGAACTCAAACCACCCCCTAGACAGGGGTTGCTATAACCCTGCACCTCTGCCTCTTTATCAGAGGCAGCAGCACAGGGTGGCAGCACAAGGGGAACTGGGTTTTAAACTGGCTCCCCCTTGCAAACCAGCTCCCACCCTGTGCTTCTGCCTCTGATACAGAGGCAACAATGCAGAGTGGCAGGAGGCTTCTCGGGAGTGGGGCTGGAGCATACTGGCTTCTGGCCCTACCCCTGGGAACTATGGAATAGTGGAGTAACTGATAAGAATTCGTGAAGTTACTCGACTATTCAATTAACCTATATTTAATATCCCTAGAACAGGCAGCAATGTTCCTGTATGGAGAAGGTCTGCACCCTCTCTGCCCTCCCTAAAGAGCACCTGAGGGATGGGAGGCTCAGGGCTGGGACAGTCCTGAACAGAGGCGAAAGGGGAGATTGATCCCAGCCAGCCTCTTTCATCTACCTGGTGATTCTGTCTCTCTTTTTTTCTCTCCTCCCCCCCCCCCCCCCCCACCCTCCATGTATGGTTTTATGTAGGGGGGGGAGTACTGAGGGAAGCTTGAAAGTCCCCCTGCACAGCCAAATCCTTTATCTTGCTTTACTTTATAAGAAGAAGAAAGAAGAAGCTATATATGAAATGTGGTGATCCTAGGCCTTGCCATTTAGGAGGAGTTCTGATTGAAAATCTTAGCTTTCTGTATTTTTCACAAGATATTTAAATCCCCACTTCATTAGCAATTTCGGTCAGCTACATTTGCATCCCTAGCTCAAACTAAGGAGCAAGTGTAGACGTATCCTTACAGACTTAACACAGCTACCCCTCTGAGGTTTTTACTGTGTTTGCTTAGACAGGGTCAAAAATAATGGTGTGAAATTAATTTTCTTTATGACTTGATCTGTTTCTTAACTTCATTTTTCAAACTGTAAAAGTATAAATTGAGTTTAAGAGAAGGATTGTCTGTTGTATCTCATTGTGGCTTTAAAGCTTCTTATGGTTACTAACTAATAATCATAATCCATATATATATATGGATTATATATATATAATCCAGACACCTAGCAATTAGTTTACTGTCATTCAGACCCTCTTTCTCTCTCAACCTATAATGCAGGGGAAGGGGGGAATTCTGGGCTCACCTAGTTATAATTGGTAAAGTTTGAATTACTTCCTGAAATGTCCTGATTGAAAATCTTAGCTTTCTGTATTTTTCACAAGATAATTTTGGCTCCTCCTTTTTATTTGATATCAGTCTTGGATGAGCAAGGAGCATATATAATATACAGATAAATGGTTGAGAACTATCAGTACACAAGGAAATAAATCTGCTGTACTGTATTTTACAATCTGTTCAGCAGCAATTGTATTAAACTTTCCTTTGAATATTGCACTCGCTGGTAAGCCTTATTTGATTTGGCACAGCCAAGATAAGCAAAACAAATTTTTACTTTTTAGTTACGTGTTACTTTTTAGTTACTTTAGTTCCTTTTAGAAAGGTACCACTTAATGTCTTTGGTGGATTACTAGTTTTAGTGATAAATTTTTCACTTTATTTTTCAATTTTATTTGGTTGTTAACTTAAAACTAGACTTGTGTTGTTGTTGTGATGACTATCTTGTCTCTTTTGTTCTGTTGCTCATTGAATAACCTTGCTTGATACAATTATAGCTTGCTGTTGCAATTTTATTTTGGCTGATTTGATCAGGGTCAAAAATTCAGTTCCAGTTCTTGTTTCCAGCAAGGCTGAATTTGTCTGTAGTCTTATCTCCTCACAGATCTTGTTCAGTTGATCTGTGATGTTAAATTGCAATCTTCAGAGAAAATTATTTTCTGCCAAAATCAAATGTAAGCATCTGTGATGGTAATGTTTCCCCAAAGCTGTAAACGTTGCCTAGAACTGTGGTGCCCAACCAGCTCTGAAGCAGTAACCACTATAGAGACTACTGCTATAGCAAACTAGCCATATTCAACTGGCCAGTGGCTAGTGGCTAGCATGTTGGACACCATGTGCCTAGAACAATAAGTAAATTAGTGGGGGGACTACTGTTTGGTTTGTGCTTTTTGAGTTATAGAATTTAGTTCTTGTGCCAGTGAGTAGCTGACACAACTTGGCAGCAGTAATTTTTTAGAAAATTAGTATCTATACTTGAGTGTACAAATCTTGTGGAATTATAGCTAGAAAATGTACATTGCCTCAATATGTCAAGTTACAAATGAGTTATATTTAAAATCATAATGCTACACACTTCAAACTTAATTTAGTATCCCCTCTGAATTTAGAATCCATAGTGCAAAGTGATAGGTGATTTAATGAACCTTTTGCTACTTCATCTCTGAAAATGCATATTTATTCTATATAGTATCTTTTCTAGTGTTTTATCCAACTTGCATCTAAATTAGAAGCATTGTCCTCTGACTGGGAGAGTATTCTGCTCTCTCGTTTACATCCATCTACCCATGATATTTAAGTGACGTAATTAATTAGGAAATATTGATTTATGATCTTTTTTGAGTCTTGTTCTTTGTGTTTTAGCTTTCTTTTTCATAAAGGATGATTTCATTTTCATTGCTTGATATCTATTAAAACAAAGTGACTTGCCACTAAATATAGCCCTCATGCTACCTTTGGTATTTCTTCTTGCTAAGCAGGAGGATATGCTATATCGAGGCTGGCAGAATTTGACTTCTATTTTTTTTTTTATAACTTTGACCAATAATATCAATGTTTAAGCATTTTTTTCTATTTTTATCAACTTACATTTTCACAATTTACACACAGTTGTGGTGGGGAGTGTGGAAAATCATCATTAGACTGGGTACCCTGATATTCAAAAAGTTTCAACATTATGCATATGTCAAAATATACAAAGTAAATTCTCTTAAATCAAACTCCGAGTTCCCAAGCAGACTTTTCTTGCCTTACCTATCTGGAATTTTTGTTTATCTGGAATTTTTGTTTTTCTGTATGTGGTGAAACTGCCATTTATTGACATTTACCAATTAAAAATCTAATCCATACTATAGTTAAGTTTGACAGCTTTCTGTTTGAGTATGTAGTTTTGGCTATTCATTTTAATTTCATTATTTGTAGATATACATTTCTCCAATTATAGAAGTTAAAGTGTTGTCAGAGTGACATTTATAGGTGGTCTGTAAAGGATCCTTAGCATTGTCAGTGAGGCTTCTAGGGGTTACCTTTCACAACCGTGTAGGTGAAAGGTGTTGGGGAAGCTTGGATCCTAGCCTGGTGAGGCAGAGATATCAGACCAACCCTACAAGGTAGAGGACTAGTGCTTGGTTCCAAAGGAGGCCACTTTGCTGCCAAATAGTTCCTGCCTGGACACCGCTCTGATGCTCCTGACTGGTGAAGGAGTGCATACAGCCCTGACAGCGGAGTTGCAAACGGTTCTGGGCCTGGCCATGGGGTAGCTAACCCCTGATCCTTGCAGGTACAAGGTGCAAAGAGAGTATCCACTCCTGCTCACTGTTAGTGATGGGTATTTTTTTTTAATTTTAATGTCTGCTGAAATAGACATTTACTGACATCAATGGATTTAAATTAAATCCTGCCTAATCTAGCTATGCTATATACAGATGAATTTATGCAACTATATAGCTTAACTTACAGTTTATTGTGGTTTTTTCCTTTAATATATTAAATGGTGAGTGATGATTTTTTTATTTACTAAATTAACTTTTTACTCATACTTGACAATTATTTGGCTGGAAATTGGAATACAGTTTAAATAGCACAAGCTGAATTTTTAAATCTTTCTAATTAGTAAGTAAATAAAGCCACCGTAGGGCTGGATATATAAAAACACTTTAAGATGTTAGAACTAAAAAATGTCATTCTTTTCCATGTAGGCTCTTACATAACTTGGAAAAGGAAAACACATTTTCAGCTTCCACATAAGACTGGCCATACTAAGTCAGATGAAAGGTTTATGAAGCCCAGTATATTGTGTTCGACAGTGGCCAATCCCAGCTGTCCCAGAGGGAATGAACAGAACAGGGAATCATCAAGGTTTTGTCTACACTGCAGGGTTTTGGCACAAGAAGCCTTTTGCAGAAGAGTTCTTGCACAAAAGTGCGTTGCACCGCAAAAGCGCATAGCAAAAGCCAGGTGCTTTTGTGCAAAAGAGCATCTACACTGCATGGACACTTGTGCAAGGAAGTTCCGATGCACCTGTGCTTTTTGTGATAGCCACTTTTTGCGCAAAAAAACCTGTTGAGCATCCACACGCACCTTTTTGTGCACGAACTCTTGCGCAAAAAGGAGTTATGCCTCATAGAAGGAGGTATACCTACACCGCAAAAAGCCCACTGTTCTATCGATTGACTGTAGATTTTCTTGCACAAAAACGCGCTTGAGGTGTGGATGCTCTGCAGGGTTTTGCACAAAAATGGCGGGTTTTGCACAAAAACCCTGTAGTGTAGACATAGCCCAAGTGATCCATCCCCGGTCACCCATTTCCAGCTTCTCGCAAACAGAGGCTAGGGATGTAAAATCGCGAGGCTAGGGATGTAAAATCGCGATTAATCAGCTAACCAGTTAAACGACTAAGCGGGATCCTGGACGGGAAACAGCACCAGCCCGGCTGCCAGGCCTGCACTTGGGCCAGGGATAGGGCTGGAGTAAGAGCAGCCCTCCACCCATGGTATGCCCCTGGTGGGGGATTGTTCCCAGGCAGCAGTTAACCGTTAGTAAGGGTGATGCTCACGGAGTAACTGGGTTAACCAGTTACCTGTATGCATCCATAACAGAGGCTGTAAACAGCATTCCTACCCATCCTGGCTAATAGCCATTGATGGACCTATCCTCCATGAAACTTACGTAGTTCTCTCTCGAACACTGTCAAAATTCCAGTCTTCGCAACATCCTCTAGCAAGGATTTCTACAGTTTAACTGTGCATTGTGTGAAGAAATACAGAAAACTTCTGATAATCCTGCACCTTTGGGACCCAGAGGGTGCCGGATTATTGAATACGCCGGAGTACCAGAAGGGGGGCTATGCGGGGTCTGGGGGAGGGAGGGGTTCGGCGGGGAACTGCGCAGCGTGGGCAGCACTCCAGCTGCTCTGCCCCCGGCTTCCCCAAGTCCGCCGCTGGTCAGTTTCAGCAGCGGCAGACTTGAGAAAGGCAGGGGGAGAGCAACTGGGGTACTCTGCCCCACTGCTTCCCCAAGTCCGCTGCTGCTAAAACTGACCAGCGTCGGACTTGGGGAAGCTGGGGGCAGAGCAGCTCAAATTGTCCAGCTGGCCAGAGCACTTCCGGGAGTGCTGGACCACTGGATGCTGAACAACTGGAGTTTTACTGTACTGCCTTTTGTTTTGTGTTTTTTTTAAACCTGCTACCTATTAACTTCATTTGGTGACCTCTTGTTCTTGTGTTTTGGGAACAAGTAAATAATTTTTCCTTATTTACTTTCTCCATACCAGTCATGATTTTATAAACCTCTACTGTATCTATCATCCCTTAGTCTTCTGTGTTTTAAGCTCAGAAGTCCCAGTTCTATTAATTTCTGCTAATATGACAGTCTGTTGGTTGCCTAGCTTTGAGCAGTCATTGAACTGCAATAGGTGAAAAAACTGAAAAAAAAAATTATGCTGTCTGTACCTCCAGAAGAAGGTATTGCCAGGAGAACATTGTTTAGCACTTACACAGACTGATTACAGGTGCTCAGGAAGTGGGTCTGGCCCACGAAAGCTCATCATCTAATAAACTATCTTGTTAGTCTTTAAAGTGCTACATAGTCCTGTATTTTGTTCCACCCCTTCAGTGACTAAATTTCCTTTAAAACTTGGCAGTAAACTTGAATTGCTTAATAGGGATAAACTTAAACAACAAAAGGTCTGATAGCACTTTATAGACTAACAAAACATGTAGAGTATCAGAGGGGTAGCCGTGTTAGTCTGAATCTGCAAAAGTGGCGAGGAGTCCTGTGGCACCTTATAGACTAACTGAAGTGTTGGAGTGTAAGCTTTCGTGGGCAAAGACCCACTTTGCATCTGACAAAGTGGGTCTTTGCCCACGAAAGCTTATGCTCCAACACTTCAGTTATTCCAAAACATGTAGATGCTATCATGAGCTTTCAAGGGCACAGCCCAGTTCTTCAGATGCTCATGATAGCATCTACATGTTTTGTTAGTCTATAAAGTGCTACCAGACTATTTGTTGTTTAAGTTTATCCTGTACAGGCTAACTTGGCTACCCCCTGAAGCTTAATAGGGATGTAATAGTATAGTTGATTAACTGATAAGTAAAAGCTTATTGGTTAATGCTATTGACTATATGCATTTAAATACAGAGCCACAGTGGGGGACCGTCCCCTGTTGCAACTCTGCATTTAAATCATAGTAAAAGCTGGGCAGGCTGACAGCGTGGCTTCTACTACGTTTTAACTTACGTTTTAAATGCAGGGCTGCAGCAGGGTAGGCCTAGGACCCGGTGTGAGCTGGGACTGAGTGCTTTAACTGCCTTCCTTATCGACTAATTGTGTAGTCAATAGAATTTGTTTTGACTATACCTGTGTTTCTCAACCAGTTGTACAAACAAAATACCCTTAGGGGTACTAGAGAGAAGTCTGGAGGGCATGTCAACGCAACTGAAATTTGGAGAGAACTGAATTTTTGTTATAAGTTTTATAGCACTTTATTATTTTTGTACTTTTTACACCCAAAAATTTCATCGCCCATCTGGCTATGATTAAGTTGTTTAAACAAATGTGTTGCAATGATAGAAAAAAATTCTGTCTGTCTGAAAACTGTAGGTACTGGGGGTGCTTACTTTTTCAAAAAAAAAGGAGGGGGTACTTAATTTTTTTTAAAAGCAGTATTTTATTTAAAAAGGTTGAGAAACACTGGACCACATGATTAGCTATTTACAGTAAACTTCCGATAATCCGGCACCTTTAGGACCCAGGGGGTGCCGGATTATCAGATATGCCGGACTATCAGAAGGGGGGGCTATGAGGGGTCTGGAGTGGGGTGGGAGGGGATGCCACCCCAGGCCCCTCATAGCCCCCCCCCCTTACGATAGTCCGGCTCTGCCCCAGGCGTCCCTGATTCAGCTGCTGCTGGTCAGTTTCAGCAACAGCTGAATCGGGGATGCCTGCAATAGAGCAGCTGGGGTACTGCCTGGTTGGTCCCGAAGCCCCGAGGGGCAGCGCTACGGGACCAACCCGGCAGAACCCCAGCTGCTCTGCCCCAGGGGTCCCTGATTCAGCCGCTGCTGAAACAGATCAGCGACTGATTCCAGGAAGCCCTGGGTAGAGCTGCTCTGCCCAGGGCTTCCTGGAATCAGTCGCTGATCTGTTTCAGCAGCGGCTGACTTGGGGACTCCTGGGGCAGAGCAGCTGGGGTCCTGCCGGGTTGGTCCTGCAGCACCGAGGGGCGGCGCTACAAGACCAACCCCGCAGCACCCCAGCTGCTCTGCCCCAGGCGTCCAGATTCAGCCTGCTGGTGAAACTGACGCTGCTGCCCGACGCCTGGGGCAAAGCAGCTGGGGTCCTGCCGGATTGGTCCCGCAGCGCCGTCCTTTGGCGCTGCGGGACCAACCCGGCAGCACTCCAGCTGCTCTGCCCCAGGCGTCCCCAAGAGCAGCTGGGGTGCTGCTGGATTGGTCCCGCAGCCCCGAGGGGCAGCACTACGAGACCAACCCGGCAGCACCCCAGCTGCTCTGCTCCCGGCTTCCCCGATTCAGCTGCTGGTCAGTTTCAGCAGCAGCTGAATGGGGGAAGCCTGTCCAGCTGCCCCAGCACTTCCGGGTTCCTGTTGGTGCCGGACCATCAGGAGTCCCGGAGCATTGGATGCCGGACTAATGGAGTTTTACTGTACTTGCTTCTTAACATCCCTATTGCTTAGTGTATTATATTTAATTTAAAGCAGTTAATATATTGGAATAATTTAGGCCTTACTGTAGATTGTCCATATTAGATTTAATTGTAAGTAGGTTTATTTTTTTTTAAACTTCGTTATAATAGAATTTTATGTATCCTAGGTTACAAAACAGTTTCCTTTATAAAAGCTCTCTTTTGCCAAGTGCTTAATTCTGAAGCAGTCCCCTTCTTTACTGAAATGTCTTGTACTTAGTCTGTGCTTGAAAGGAAATGTTTTAATAGAAAACTGAGCAATAACCCTCATAACTCCTAAGTTACAAGAATATTTACAACTTTTGCAATTAAAATTATATGCATATAGGTTTCAATAAAACAAAGTATTGGAAATTGTTATAGTCTTTGAGCACTAGCCCTTGATTTTGGTTTTGAATAAAACATGTTTTGACTTACTAGCACTGAGCATTTGAAAACTGGAAGCAAACACAATTTTTTTTAAATCCTGAAATATATTGCAGTAACATGCACATTTGTTGCTTCAAATGATGTACAAGTTCTGCCAGCAAAACTATCAAGCTGACTATCTCTGAAGTCTACATAAGGGATAAAACCTTGCAATTTGCCTGAGTCAGCTGACCAGGCTCAGAGCTAAACAAAAACTGGAGTGCAGATGTCTGGGCTTTGGCTGGAGCCAGAGATCTAGGGCCTTGCTAGAGTGGAGGGTCCAAGACCTCTAAGTCCAGCCCAAGCCAACTCATTGAGCTAGCTGTGGCTGCACTATGGGTCTTAGCCCTGTGTAGACATACCTGGAGTCATATTCTCTTGAAATCTTAACACCTGCCTTCCTCAAACAAAAGATCAAAAAATGCACCTTGCACTAATACTTAAAAACTTCCTCACCTGAATGCTCGATTTGCCACCAAATTTGGAAAGGTGGTATTTTCAAAAGCACCTAATGACTTAGGCGTACAAATGGAACTTGAACTTCTAACCCTCTTGAGCCTTCTGAATGGTCATTAGGGTTTTGCTAATTTGGTTGTATGTTCCTTGTGTTTTCTATTCTAGCACACTGCACATTCGTATATTTGCCCTGGAAATGCTATTTTGAAGTATAAATCTTAATGTCTTGAATTTCCCCTCTTTAAGGCTTTAAAACACAAGTATTCAGTTGTTGCATGGGGATTAGCTTACTCTTGTAATAGTGGGATGGGATGATTTAGTTCTTTACTGTAAAATGGACCTGCAGCAACAGGGTTTCAGCTGAGGACTGAGGCAGTTCAGTCTGTATACAAAACAGTGAAGTGCAGCTTCCTTTCAGCTGCTAGGCTCAAACATAGGAAAGAGTGTCTCTTGTATCTTTGGCTCTCTGTAGCATAGGACAAAGCTGCCTGCAGGTCAGAATAAAGGCACAAAACAAGTTAGAGCTGGTTGTAACCTTCCAGCTCTTTCTTCCCTGCAGAATTTATATTCTGCCTATCCATGGTGCTCTGGGGAATGAGGTGTTTCTTTGCCAATTAGTCTTGATAAGGCAGCCAAGGACTGCTTTTGACAAGCCTGTCTGCTAGTTTCTTTTGTACCTTCTGTCTGAGACAGAGTTTTTACCCCCAATTTTCTAGGCAATGTGTGTGTTAAATTCCCAGTCTCATTCTAAAACCTTTCAAAATCCTGTTATGTGATAACCTCATTAGAGATGTGGTGTGTGTGATGCAGAAATGCATCAGCTGCAGAGAACCGATGATGTCTTAGGATCTGTCCAATTGACATCTGCTCCTGCCCCTTTTCCTGTTCAGGACCACTGTAATTGTATAAGGCTAGATGCTCAGGCTAAAGCTCCTGTGTCTTAAAAATGTAAGGGGTTTTTGGAGGGGAAAATCTGATAAATGTTTCTAACTTTGGAGCTTGTGTGTGGGTCTGCAAACTCATCCAAGAGGGAGTAAGTTGAGGGCTGGGGTTTACAACATGAGTGGGCAATAATTTTTGCAGTGGGAGGGGGAAGGTCCCTCCAAGATTTTGGAAGGTGGTCTAGGGCCACATTTTTATGGTATTAATGGAGGTTGTCTGGGATGGAAGATGGATGCAGAAGGAAGTTTGGGAGAACAAATTGGGATGCAGGAGGGTGTGTGGGGTCTGGGAGGGAGTTTGGGTAAAGGAGGTGGTGTGACCTGGGGCAGGGGACTGGGAAGGAATATGGGTTCAGGAGGGGAGCAGAGGGTTTGGCTTATGTGGGGGAGTGGGAATGGGGAAAGGAAGTGCTGGGGTGCCAGAGGCAGGCTCTGGTCAGGAGACTTACCTAGGTGACTCCCAACCAGCAGCCCAGCACATTTCTCAGGCAGGCTTCTTGCCTGCTCTGCCCCTGCACAGGCTGCAGGAGCCATGTGTGTTGGTGAAAAGAGCCTAAGGGGACAGAGGAGTGGTGCTTCGTGTGCTGCTTTTTCTTCAAACAGGCATCCCCCTTGGCTAGAAACTGGCCAACGGGATTGTGCTGGGGGTCGGGGCAGCCCAGGAAGCCTCTCCCTTTCCTTCCAGCTCACAGCTGTGAAACACAAATCGCTAGCAGCCACTTTTCTGCACAGCATGTAGACGAGGGGGCAGGCAGGGCAGGGAGTCTGCCTAAGGCTACCTGCTGTGTCCATGGGCCAGATCCGGTTGCTTGGCAGGCCCGATCTGGGCTACAGGCTGTATCTTGCCTAGCCCTGGTTTACAGTCACATACCTGAGATTATTAAGGGTAAAAACATCCTGTGAGTGCCTATATTTATATTTTTTTAGAATATTGTAAAGCTCATGGACCTTACAATGTTTAGTAAAGTTAGTTCATAGTTTAGTTTTTCCCATCACCTAAGATTTTTTTCCCATACTCTCATAACAGTAGCATAGTAGGGTTTGCCACTTTTCAGTTTGAAGCAATTAACAGTCTTCACCGTTAACAATGAATAGAACAGATACTATCTGTAAGACACTATTAGGTGTCTAGAGTGCTCACAACACATAAGCAGAGATTTCTGAGCTGAAAACTATAACACCCTTGCTGTTTAAACACGCAGTTTGGAACTGTGTAACATCTTTTGCAGATTAATGTTATGTTGTGTGTTACAGATGATGACTGTTTAATTTCATTATCTTATTTGTGTTGTAATCATATTGAAAAGTGAAAAAATAACAGCATTATTAATAATGGAGCTCAGCTCCACTTCACTGCATCCATCAGAACAGCTGAAAACTAACTGCTTTTGACTGAAAAATTAACTTGATTTTTTTTTTTAGTTTTACTTACCAAATGTCTCATCTAAGGGCTTTTGCAGAACTGCGCCCTGTACAATCCATCCAGTTTGCTCACAATCTTAAATTGTGCAAGCAGAATTAGTAGTTCCTTATAATTCTGAAACCAGTAATACAAAAGGAGGACTAGATCAAATATCTGATTTGCAACTAGCTTTCTGTTGCCTTGTCAAAACATGTTATATCTCCATCAGATTACTGACCTCTGAAGTGGGTTTTATCCAGGAATGCTCATGACCTAATATAATTGTTAGTCTCTAAGGTGCCATAGGATTGCTTTTTGTTTTTAGAGTTAAATGGCTAAAAGGAAAGAAAGAGGAACAGGAGAGAGTGTAGATTGAGACTGGGAACAAGTCTCCTTATACTTGATCTTAGCCAAAAGATTGAGAAGTGATGCATGGAACAAGAAATTCTGTATTGTGCAAAGGTCCACACAAAATGAAATATATTTTTATAGATTTGTTCTAAGTCTGATTTTTCTATGTAGGGTCACTTTTATTTCATGCATCTTTTTATTTTTATATAAATAGTCAAAAATATATTTTGAGTGTTTGTTCATTTGCATTCCAGTCAGGGGGGTATGTGTAAACACATGTGTGCAGTAGCTTGAAGATTTTTTTTTTCCCCCAGCAGTTAGCCATAGGGTCCATCTGGGTGGCCCCTGGAGTCACACTCTCATGATGCCATATAGAGCCCTGCCAACATGCCCCCACCTCAGTTCCTTCTTACTGCCAGTGACAGTTATCTGGAACTCCCTTGTGCTCTTGTTCGATAAACACAGCAGCAGTCCCTTGACATAGTTCTGTTGTATTTCCATAGATAGTAGTTAATAGGGATGCTAAAATGAGTATAGTTGCCTGACTGAGTAACCGCTGAAAATGTCAGCGTCTACATGGTTACATGCGGGGTGGCAGCCAGCTCCCTGGAAGTTGGTGCATGCTACTGCCTCTGCTAAGGAGAGGGCCATCAGAAGGACTGCTGTGCTTGCAAGATGTTTCACCCTCTGATTTTGAAAGAAAGCAAGAACTTGAGATGCTGATCTCTAAGGAAGGCTGCACTTTGGCCCAATCCAGTCTCATGCTGACAGACCTGGCACTGAGTGTTGCTTCCTTAGTGTGCAGCACTCGAGTACCATCAATGCACCCATCAGCACGGATTAAGGACTCTCAGCATCTCACGGGCTCCCCTTGCAGTTCACATACCGCATGCAGGCACTAGTCAAAATTACCAGTGCCACAGAAGAAGAGGTGGCCAGATGGGATGATCTCCCACTACTATTCCTAAGGACTGGGCTGCCATAAGATCCGAGTTGGTGCCGGTCATGTCAAATCCTGCCTGAGAGAGGGCGGTGGAGTCTGGCTCCCTCTTGCTCACCAGAATCTACTCATGCGCTTTGTCTGCCTTTGATTCCAAAAGCTTTTGCTACTACCCCACCTCACAGCATCATTCTCTTCCCCCCAGATAGGGAAAGTAGCTGGCATAAGTCCCTCCCAGAGAGCTTTCCAGAGGAAAGCCAGCTATGATGTCCCACTGGTCTCAATGCATCACTCCCTGGTGCCAGGGCTGTCCTGGTAGGCATCAGCCATTGGCACCTAGAAATACTGATCCTTTATGGTCTTCTTTCACGGATACATCAGAATCGGAGTCGGACTCATACCGGTCCTTTTGCAGTAGGAGCACATGGTCCTTTTTTGATCTAAGACCATTGCCATTACCTAGTGCCATGGCCTGCACAGTTCATTCTCCCACACAGTGGCCCTTCTGGACTCTCTGGGATTTTCATCAAAGTCAAGATCTTAGCCCAGTGTCTCATTCAAGGGCAGCATTGGTAGCATTGGACACATTTGTGCCCCCTTCAGCACTGCTGGCACTGAGCTCAGGATCAGCACCAATTGATGCCAGTAAACCAGTGATTCTCAAACTTTTTGGCTCATAGCCCACCTGGCTCAATGCAGCTTTCTGTGGACCACCAGTTGCTAATGGAAAATTGCTGTTAATTGCATAATTACGCCTAAGCTGTTTTGCTAGTGCTGCAGCTAGAGAGAATGGTTTAATTTAACCAGTAAGAAAGGAAATATTAATTTAAATTGGTAAACAATTAAACACTTTAACTTTCTTTTGTGAGTTTATCAAATTTCATTTTAAATAGAGTAAAATATTAATTTTATGCCCCATGCACAAGGTGTCTTTATTTATGGCGGGGGTGAGGAACCTTTTTTGTGTCGTAGGCTACTGACCCACAGAAAAATCAGTTGAGGACCACACAAGTGAGCAAAAAAAAAAAAAAAACCTTAACCCTCACAGATGTAGTCCCTGACTGAGACACCTCACTCCTCTGGCACTCGATCCCCATGGCGAGGGACAGAGAGGACTGAGGTTCAAGGCTTCCTATAAGTCAGAATTATTCTTTTGGGGTTCCGGGGTTAGTGGATTTTTGTGGAACCCCCTAGGCACTGGAGTGGGGCCAAAAATGAGGGGTTCAGTGTGCAGGACAGAGCTGCCAGCGAGTAGTATAGGGATGGGGTGCAAGATCTGGGTGGGAGGTGGGATGCAGGAGGGTGTGAGTGAGAGGTTTGGGTGGGAGGTAAGGTGCAGGGCCAAGCTTGGGAGTAGGGTGTCTGGCCAGGGGAAGGGGACAAGATCAAGGGAAGGTGCAGTGTGTGGCCTGGAGGGAGGGTGCAGGAATGGGCTAGGGGAAGGGTGTCTTCCCGGGGGGAGAGTGCAGGAATGGGCTGGGGGGCTGGAGTTTTAGTGAGGGCTGGGGATGGGTGGGTGAGAGGATGCGGTGCAGGTTCTGAGCATAAAGGGGGAACTTAACTGCCTTTGCACCCCACACCACTCCCAGGCACCTCAACTGAGGCATGGCTTCCTGCTGCTCCCGTTGACCAGATTCTGGCCAATGGGAGCAGTGGAAAAAGCCTCTAGGGAGCACACTCCATGAGAATGCAGGTCTCATCCATAGCGTTCCTGGCTTGGATTCCTCCTCAGGAAATTTGCAGAGTGGCAACCTGCTCTTCCATCCATACCTTTATGGCACGCTACACAATGAACCATCAGGCCAGGGATGATGCTGCATTTGGATGGGCAATGCTCCACTCCCAACACTGGCCTCAGTGTCACTTTTTCTACATTGCATCTTCCATCTCAAACAGCAAGGATTTTCAGTCTCCTCTATATGGGTTTACTTAGCTTCCAAATGCTTATCGGATAGTTGACTAGTCACTCTCCCCCCCCCCACCCCCCCACCCCGCGCCTCTATCAGATAAAAGTACTTCAAAGTGGCAGCACCACACAGAGCCCAGAGTCCCAGGCTCCGTGTAGCACTGCCCCTTTGAAATGCTGCTGTGGCATTTCAAAGCAGCAGTTCTACATGGAGTCTGGGGTCAGCTGGGGAATCTCCAGCTGATCCCAGGCTCCCCCAGCATTTCAAAGCAGCAGCGCCACTTGGAGCCCGAGATCAGCTGGGGATTCCCCAGCTGACCCTGGGCTCTGTGCCGCGTGCCAACTTTGAAATGTACAAGAGTTTCCAGTGGTGACTCTTGTGCATTTCAAAGCGGAAGCACCTGTGTGGAGCCCGGAGTCAGCAGGACTTCCCACTGACCCTGGGCTCCATGGTGTTTCTACTTTGAAATGAACAAGAGTCCCCACTGGGGCTCTTGTACGTTTCAAAAGTGGAGTGTATAAATGCCTATCAACTAGTCAAGTTGTTGATGGAAATTCCATCAACTGCTCGACTAGTAAATTAATTGTTAGTTAACATCCGTAGGCTGAACCCAGTAGAGCTCTCCTGCTCCCACCAGGTTAGATAAGTCCTCCTTGACAGCAGGAAACCCTATAGAGAACCACCTACCTTGCCAAGTGGAAGAGACTTTCAGGCTAGTCAGCACAACGTGGCTCACCCCCAACACTGGCCTCAGTGTCACTTTTTCTACATTACCTCATCCATCTCAAACAGCAAGGATTTTCAGTCTCCTCTATAAGGGTTCACTTAGCTTCCATATCAGCTTTCCACTAGGGTACATGGGGTTACTCTGTCTCTGACAACCCTATGGTCAATTGATTCTTAAAAGGCCATGGTAAACTCTACTCTGAAATCCGCCAACCTGTTTCCTCTCCCCTCCCCAGGACATTACCTAGCCCTTTCCAAGGTGATAGGACTGCCATTTGAACCATTGGCAACATGCTTCCTGGCCGTGAATTTGATAGGGCCCTAAAAATAACTATTTAACTTTATGAAAACTGGCTTTTGAGTTACTGCAGTTTTGTCAATGTAGTGCCGGCACAAGAAACCCTTGAAACAAAATCTGTTGAACTTTAGGCATCTGAAATTTAGATGAATTAAGCATCAAATATAATTTGAAGAATGATTCAAGTCTTATTCCAATATGACGCATATGGCTTTAACTGTGACAAGGGCTCAAGTTCCAGAAACTTTTCTGTTATCCGAGATGACTTACCAAAGTAGCCACTGTGCATGGTGGTCACAGAAAGGCTTGTAAGCAAGCATATATCGAAGCAGCTAATAGTGTTGACAAAATATAGGAAGTGAGTTGCTCCGTTTATCTTTTGGAGTAGATTTTAAGAAGGAAGGGGAAATAAGAGGTAAGATTTAAATAAAAATATTATTAAATCCAAAGATTCAAGATAAGATGCTATGCACTTCTTAGGTATTAATGAGTTAAAACAGAGTGTTACTTAGTAGAGCAAATGCTTTAAGTAACATATTACTTTAATTTGTAAGGAAGATATCCATTCCCTCCAAAATTCTACCTGACTAGCATTTTTGATAGTTTTATATTTAAACATGTTAATATTTTTTCTTCCATTTTAAGACACAATTCTTGGTTTCAGGTAAAGCCTGTCTGCATCTGACTATTTTTAAGATACTTATTTTATGTCTTTCTTCCTATTCAAGTACAATACACAGGATTGTGTTAGAAGCAAAAAATCACATTTGGCCGCAGATTGCTGTTGGGCGCAATCTAATTCGAGCTAACGGATCCAGACTAAAAAACTAGTTTGAATTAGCGTTTTGCTAATTCGAACTAGCATGTTCACGTTAAGTGGACCCAGAACCAGGCTTAAGGATGGCTGGAAGCAGTGCCGGCAGGGCATCAGAGGAGGACTTAGAGCGTGGAGATGCTGTCTCAGGCTAGCCGAGGGCTGTGCTTAAAGGGTCCCGACCCCCACCCCGGAGAGACAGTTCTCAGACTGCAAGGCAGTCCTGGCTTGAATTGCCCGGAGTACCCACACTGGGCACATCACAGCACTCGGCCATCAGCCCGGCTGCACTTGCCGCAGGCTGCCATCTGGGGAGAGGGGGCAATTGGGGGGCTGCAGGAGAGCTTCCACCCCCAGAAGCCCGCAGAGCCAGCCCAGTCCTCCCCATCGGGGGCACGTACCCCATTCCTCGCTCACCTCCTTCCACTTACCCTTCCCTAGCCCCTCTTCTTGATGTACAAAATAAAGGACAATTGTGTTCAAAAATGGAATCTGTCTTTATTGAACAAAACTGGGGGAGACTGGGAAAAGGAGGTGGGAGAGGGGAAGAGAGAGGCTGGGAGAGGGGAGGGCAACTAAAATGATCAGGGGTTGGGAACAGGTCCCATATGAAGAGAGGCTAAAGAGACTGGGACTTTTCAGCTTAGAAAAGAGGAGACAGAGGGGGGACAGGATAGAGGTCTCTAAAAGCAGGAGTTGGGTGGAGAGGGTGCATACAGAAAAGTTCTTCATTAGTTCCCATAAAAAAGGACTAGAGGACACCAAAGGAAAGGAATGGGTAGCAGGCTTCAAACTAGTAACAGAAAGTTGTTCTTCACAAAGCAAAGAGTCAACTTGTAGAACTCCTTGCTGCAGGAGGCTGTGAATGCTAGAACTAGGACAGAGTTTAAAGGGAAGTGAGATCAAGTCATGGAGGTTGGGTCCATGAAGTGGTATTAGCCAGGGGGTAGGAGTGGTGTCCCTGCCCAAGGTTTGTGGAAGGCTGGAGAGGGATGGCACGAGACAAATGGTTTGGTCACTGTCTTCGGTCCATCCCCTCCAGGGTCCCTAGGGTTGGCCGCTGTCAGCAGACAGGCTAATGGGCTAGATGGACCTTTGGTCTGACCCAGTATGGCCATTGTAAGCTCAGGATCAGGGGTCTCAGTGGACCCCCTTGATTTTCATGCACACCTGCTCCTGGGTGGCCAGGCTGGCAGCTCTCCTGCCCTAGATGGCCACTTTCCTGTGCCTAGTGCGGAGGTCGTGGCTGAGGTCCACGATGTCTGCACTAGCCCAGGCGGGTGCCCGCCTCTTGCGGTCCCGGGCAAGCTCCTGGGAGCTGCCAGCCTGGTCCCGGGAAGAGGGGGAGGGCTGGGGGGCATCGGGTGGGTGGCTCGATCCGTGCCAGGTGCAGGGTCTGCTGGCTGGGTGCTGGCAGGCTTGCACCTGGCATGGGCACCGTAGCCAGCCCGTGCCCCTTTAAGGGGTCCGGGGCCGGGAGGGGGGCAATAGAGTTTCCCTGGTGTTGGCCAGAGTGGCCACCAGGGAAACCTGGGGAGGGCTAGCCTCCCACTAGTTCGAATTAAGGGGCTACACACCCCTTAATTCGAACTAGCTAGTTCGAACTAGGCTTAATCCTTGTAAAATGAGGTTTTCCTAGTTCGAACTAAGCGCTCCGCTAGTAATTAAATTCGAACTAGCGGAGCGCTAGTGTAGCGCCTATTAAAGTTAGTTCGAACTAACATCCGTTAGTTCGAACTAACTTTGTAGTGTAGACATACCCTAAATCTTTTTTTATACACATAATTCCCTTGTATACCAGTACTATTTTAAGCTCACTCTTACTAGTACAGGCTGGGGTTTGGAGTAAGGAAGCAGTAGATTCAGTCATTAAGTTGTTACTTCTCCTTGTTGCTTCTGAAACTCTAACTAGCAGCTGAGTACTGTTCTTCTCCTGAAATCCTCTTACCAGTTCTTGGATTCCTGAAATGAAACATACACCATCATTTTGGAGAGACTTAACCCTAAACTTTCAAGGTATAGTGTGACCTCCTCTTCAATAGATTTTCTTCTGACTAACCTTCCTTCCCATGTTTTAAGTGCACAAGTTATCATCGCCTCTGCTTTACAATTGAATAACATCGTTGTGGCAGTTACTGCAGTTGCTTACCTGGAAGAGTAATAGTAGGAAAGTATATATTTTTAGCTGACTTTTTGATGTGATGTAGCAGCTGGAGATAAGGAGAGCCAGGATCAAGTGATCTACTAGCTTGTCAGGCCACAGGGGCTTCTGCAGACCAGAGCTTGGGAACCATTGCTTTTAGATGTGAGACCATTTTCCACAAGGTCTATACAAGTGTGCTCATAGGATCTGAAGCCTCAAGGATCCAGGTGCTTTTAGCTTTGATGTATTTAAAAACATCCGTTTTAGGATCTTCTGCAAAGTCCTGTCTCATAAGTACTAACAGACTTAAAAAAGGAAAAACTTTCTTTAAGGTTTCTGTTTGGTATGATAAACTGAACACAAGCCATTGCATACATATGTTAAATATACTTTATAATAAGGTGGCAAATATTAAATTTCTAGGTAAAGATAACTTAATGAAAATAACATTTAACTATCTTTCTTTTTATAGTAATCATGTTATCCACAGCTTGAAGAAGTCCAAACTGTACATAGTGAGATACAGTCTCAGGACGGAACATAGTGGTTTTTATGCCTTTTCTGGGTAAGAAGGGTATCCGTTATATTTAATACAACTTAGAAGCAACTAATATCTGGACCAACGGTGTTTAAAATGCAATTATCTGGCTAATCATATAGCCGATACAATTTGTATTGGTTATATGATTAGTCGATAAGCATCTCTGCAGAGCCGCAGTGGGGGTAGCTCCAGGAGCTGACTTAAGCCGGGACTGAGCAGTCCTGGCTCGTGACGGCTCTGGAGCCACCCGGGCTGCAGCTCTGAATTTTAAATGTAGGAAGAGCTGCTGGGCTTTTATTACATTTAAAATGCAGAGCCGCAGCGATCAGTGAGCATGATCTAGGACCAAGCAGTCCTGGCTCCTGGGGTATGTCTACACTACCACCCTAGTTCGAACTAGGGTGGTTAATGTAGGCAACCGGAGTTGCAAATGAAGCCCGGGATTTGAATTTCCCGGGCTTCATTTGCATATTGCCGGGCACCGCCATTTTTAAATGTCCGCTAGTTCGGACTCCGTGCCTGCGGCTACACGCGGCTCGAACTAGGTAGTTCGGATTAGGCTTCCTATTCCGAACTACCATTACTCCTCGTGGAACAAGGTGTACCGGTAGTTCGGAATAGGAAGCCTAATCCGGACTACCTAGTTTGAGCCGCGTGTAGCCGCGGGCACGGAGACCGAACTAGCGGACATTTAAAAATGGCGGTGCCTGGCAATATGCAAATGAAGCCCGGGAAATTCAAATCTCGGGCTTCATTTGCAACTCCGGTTGCCTACATTAACCACCCTAGTTCGAACTAGGGTGGTAGTGTAGACATACCCCTGAGTCCAGCAGCCCCTCTTCACAGTGGATAGCTCGGCTCCAGCCCCCGCCCCTGTTCATGACAACTAGGGCTGGCCATGGACAGGGGCTCCAACAACTCTTGTCTGCGGTGGGGGAGCTACCTGCTGGGAGCCCTGCGGACAGGGGCTGCTTCGCAGCAGCATCCCCTATTCCCTCTCTCTCCCCCCGCCCCTCCCCCATCTCTGATAGAGGAGACAGTGCTGGGGAGAACTGGCTTTTAAGCTGGCTCGTGTGTGTGTGTGCGTCCGTCCGTTCCCGTCCCGCTGCCTCTTACAGGGCTCTTGTCATTTCAAAAGCAGAAGTGCCTGCAGTGGGAACCAACATGAGCTGGGACTGAAGCAGTGCCCGCTTGCACTGTTTACCACTGTGCCTCTGCCTCCCCTATCCCCCACAGAGATGGTACTGGGGGGAACCGGTTCCCCCCAACACCAGCTTCTGCCCCGCCCCCCTGCGATAGAGGCAGCAGGGGGTGGAGAAAGTGACTAGTTGAGTCGACTACTCACATCCCTAATCTGGACCTAATTTTCAGAGCACCAATTCAGAAGAGTACACTTTCTCCATACCTGCAATCGTTTCAGGATCGCTATAGGGAGGAACTTGCAGCCCACATAGTAGTTACAAGAAATTTCAGTCAGATTTATCCATCATTTTAGTTTACATGACTTAATAAGGTGTTAGTCTCTAATTCTAGAAGAGTAAAGATGTTAGTCTCTAATTCTGTATCTTTTAGAATCCTTCATTAGCTCAGTTCTCTTATTTTTCTTTCTAATGAAGTTGCTCTTTTGTTTCTTCTGAAGGTGTTTTAGTAAAAGAAGTTTCTCCTGTGGTTTGGGGCTCCAGCAGCAATAGGGTGCTCCACATTTGTTACCCTGGAACTGTGACTCAGAGTTAAGCTGTACATTTGACCCTTGAGTCAATCTGTCTGTGAGCATCTATTTCCAGCGACAGATCCATGCTTGCACTTCTCTGAGATTCCCTGGACTCGTCCCATTATTAGACTGGGTCTGCAGGCTACATACACCCTTCTTTACCAGTCTTGTTACCTACCAGCTCCAATTGTTTTTGGCTCCTGCTAAACACTTTAGGGGAGCTGAGAACCATATCAATATAATGACAGAGTAACTTGTTTGCTAAGTTCCTATGGATTTTTTTTTTAATCAAAAAGGCTAAAACAGGACTACTCAACACGTGGCCTGAAGCCTGTTTGTTTGTGGCCTGAGCTACCCCCGCTGTGGCTCTTCATTTTAAATGTAGTGGGAAGCAGGACTGAACACCTTCCTTTATTAATTGATCTAAAAATTCTGTTGACTACACAATTAGTGAATTATCCACTTCTGCTGTGTAGTATAGATTAGGGATGTTATTGTAAGACAACTTACATCAGCTTAACTACTTGCAAGTCTACATTTCAGTCTTGTCTTTCTCTCCTAATGTAAATGATCTCCACCAACATAAATACCATCTCCACAAGAGGTGTAGGGTTGATTTTGGTGTAGAGCGGGCCAGGCAATGTCTGTGGACAGTGGCTGTTGCTCATGTCAATTTCACAGAGCCATGAAATTAGCAAGAAAACCAGGCAGCTACAGCCCAGCTGCACTCTGCTCCCCTGGAGAACTGAACAATCTGAGCCTGCTTCTTGCAAAGGGCAATGGATGGCCCAAGTCACACAGGGCGTGCGGGCATGCACCACTACACTAATTACTGTGCTGGCTGGTTTTAGTGTAAACATAAAATAACAATTCTCAAATCCTTAGTTCCCATTTTCTTCCACCTGGATTCCTCCTTTCCTTAGAATCACTAGAGAGACTTGATACTTTGTAATATCTGTTGAATAAAGTCATTGGGAAGAAAAACTGTGTAGCAGAAATTAGCTCTTTGTTAGCAACATGACAATATCAATCAAAATAGATAAACATATGATTCATAAGAATATTCCAGGCAGCTCCCATGTTCTTCATACCTTGATTATAGGTTATCAGATTTGGCTTCTAAAGGAGTAACTGTATTGTGGATGCTGCTAATACAGTAAAACTCCAATAGTCTGTCACCCAGTTGTCCGGCACTCCTGATAGTCTGGAGCAACTGGAATCCGGAACTGCTCAGGTCAGCTGCTTTCACGGCTGGGCCACTGTGAGCCGCATGCGTGCTCACAGCCCACGCCATTCCGCTCACGGTCCCCAGCGCACACATTGTCCAGCCTGCATGTGCTAGCAGCCAGCCGCTGAGCACAGGCAGCTACTTCGGGACCTGGACATAGGTTGGGGGAGAAGGGGGATTGGGTGACAGCAGGGAGGGGAGGTGTTTGGCTCTGGGGAAGGGGAGGGGAGAGGAGAGGAGGGGGATTGGGTTGCGCACGGCGTCCCAGCCAAATCATTGAAAAGCCAGCCACTCAGCGCACGTACCCCAGCGCCTGGAGGGAGATGCGCAGCTGTACCGGCGGCTCCGGGACCTGAGCATAAGATGGGAAGGGGGATTGGGTTGGGAGTATGCCCCCTTATAGTACTTCCTGGTGCTCCGGCATATCTGATAATCCAGCACCACCTAGGTCTCAAAGGTGCCAGATTATTGGAAGTCTACTGTATTTGTATTTAATTTTTGACAAGTAAAATTTGCTACAAGTAAAAACAGAAGTTCCACGGTTTTCCCACTTGTTTGGTTGGTGTGTGTGTGGGGGGGGGGGGTTAAATTAGAAATGCTGTTTTTATTAGGTGTTTCATAGTTAAGAGACGCTTTAGTGAAGCCTCAACAGTAAGCTTTTGTGAGTGTCCTGCTGTTCCTCTTGAGAATTAGCTCTTGTCAGCTTTCTTTCATCAAATCTTTGAATTTTGAAGTTGGGGTTCTCACATCTGTCAAATACAGCTTGAAACCATGACCTGACTTTTCCATTTTAGTTTATGAATCTAACTGCTTTTTGTAGAGAGGGCCTCTGCCCTTTCAGGGATGGAAAGAGTGTTTATTTGACTAATTTCATAACTGCTCTGCTGGAGTCTACTCAATGGTGTTAGCCTTCATTTTTCATTTGTTTTACTACCGTTTCTTGGCACTCCTCTTTAGGGAGTCACTTACAGATATCTGACACTCATATTTGAAGACTTGGAGACTTTACATGTATTGTAATTATAAAATGTAAATAACAAGCTTTAGGCTCAAATACACAATTAACTTCAGCAATATTGGCTTTATGTTGTTCTTTCTTTGTTTTTTATAGAGATGTTTATGTGCCCATCAAATGTAAATATCAAAACTGAAAAGTTATCATAGTGCTTGTTTCCATTAATGCTTTTTTGGGCTTTTGGCTATTTTGGGATTAGGTGTAGGGTGGGGAAAGGCTTTTTGTAAAGTGAGATTCATTTATTCTGCAGCTTCTTGGAAACTAGTCACTTGTGCTTGTCTGCGTTCTTTTCTTTGCTATTCTTGTTTTTTAAATCTTCAAATAATGCAACATGAATAGAATAGCACTACAAGATTATGCAGGCACTAATTTTTTTTTCTAAATTTTTCAGTTAACTAATATCTTCTCCATACCTCTAGTTCATTTGAATGCTATTGCTACATTAATCAGATAGGTATCTTTATTTTTAATAATTTTAATTAATCTTTTCATCCTCTTTGAATTTAGGTAACATAATCCATGGATCAAGTGGGAAAGATGTGGAACAACTTCAAATACAGATGCCAGAATCTCTTCAATCATGAAGGTGGAAACAGAAATGAAAACACAGATGTAGACTCCAGTAGGCATTCCTCTGTTAAAGACCGAAGTATCCATGTGCCCGATTTGGCTCAGCAGCAACTAAGCAGCCCTCTAAGAGAGAACATTGCCTTACAACTGGGTTTAAGTCCTTCAAAGAATTCAGTGAAGAGAAATCAGAATTGTGTCACTGACATCCCTCAAATTGTTGAAATAAGCATTGAGAAAGATAATGACACGTGTGTCACAGGAACTAGACTTGCACGAAGAGATTCCTATTCCCGGCATGCTCCTTGGGGTGGGAAGAAGAAACATTCCTGTTCTACAAAAACCCAAAGCTCAATGGATAATGATAAAAGATTTGGTCGAACACGAAGTGGCTTCCAAAGGAGGGAGCGAAGATACGGCGTGAGCTCTGTTCATGATATGGAGAGTGTATCAAACAGGACGGTAGGTAGCCGTTCTCTGCGACAGCGGCTTCAGGATACTGTTGGGTTATGTTTTCCCATGAAAACTTATAGCAAGAGGTCAAAACCTATCTTTTCTAATAAAAGAAAGATTCATCTCTCTGAACTAATGCTTGAGAAATGTCCTTTCCCTGCTGGATCTGACCTTGCCCAAAAGTGGCATCTGATTAAGCAACATACAGCTCCCGTGAGTCCTCATTCAACTTTTTTTGATACATTTGATCCTTCCTTGATTTCCACAGAAGATGAAGAAGACCGACTTAGAGAGAGACGTAGGCTTAGTATTGAAGAAGGGGTGGATCCCCCTCCTAATGCCCAAATACATACTTTTGAAACTACAGCACAGGTTAATCCATTATATAAATTGGGACCAAAGTTAGCCCCAGGTATGACTGAGCTGACTGGAGACAATAGTGCAACACTACAGGGAAACTGTGAACATGAAGAGGATGCAACAACACTCTGCTTGCAGTCTCGCAGGCAAAAGCAACGTCAGGTGTCTGGAGAGAGCCATATCCATAGTAGCAGACAAGGAGCTTGGAAAGTACACACGCAAATTGATTACATACACTGCCTTGTGCCAGACTTGCTTAAAATAACAGGTAACCCATGTTATTGGGGTGTGATGGACCGTTATGAAGCAGAGGCTCTCCTGGAAGGCAAACCTGAAGGCACTTTTTTGCTCAGGGATTCTGCACAAGAGGACTATCTCTTTTCTGTGAGCTTCCGTCGTTATAACCGATCCCTACATGCACGTATTGAGCAATGGAATCACAACTTTAGTTTTGATGCTCACGATCCCTGTGTATTTCACTCCTCCACAGTTACAGGACTTCTAGAACACTATAAAGATCCTAGTTCTTGCATGTTTTTTGAACCATTACTTACTGTATCTCTGAACAGGACTTTTCCTTTTAGTCTGCAGTATATCTGCCGGGCAGTAATCTGCAGGTGCACTACATATGATGGAATTGATGGTCTCCCTTTACCATCAATGTTGCAAGACTTTCTAAAGGAATATCACTATAAACAAAAAGTCCGGGTGCGATGGTTGGAACGGGAACCCATTAAGACAAAGTAAACCGAAAGTCCCCAGTAGGCTTACTAGAATCTGCGCTGCCTTTTGTGTGTGTGTGTGTGTGTGTGTGTGTGTGTGTGCGCGCGCATTAGTTTAACTTGGCAAACACATCCGCTTTTTTGCAATACTGTATATTTAGTATGTCAGTTCCTGTGTGCTGTTACACCAATCATGTTGTGATGCTTCTTAATACAGTAAGCAGAGACAAAGTGATGTGCTTTACATTAAGGTCTACATAAGTATTTGTTGCTAACTTCTAAATTTGTAGCTGTAGTAATTGGGTGAAGCAACTATGGGGCATTTCATCTGATGCTAAAGAACAAAAACTCATTTTTTTTATTGGTTGACTATTTTAATGTTTTGAGTGGTGGTTAATTTTTTTCAACAAAATCTTTTCATCTTTGAAAAGTTTTTAATTGTTCCTTCCAAACAAGTTTCCAAATGTCAAGAAACGAAACATCTCTAAATATTTTTTTAGCAGCATGGGAAGCCTGTGCTACATTAAGAGTTTTTGGATGCTAAAAATCATTCACAGTTAGTTAGCTCACCAGGTTTCCTTTTGATAAGGGCTTGAACATGTCTGATCAGAAGTGGGCTTGTATTTAGAACATTCACGGATTCAAGTGGCATTATTAGCAAGATTAATACTATCTTGGACAGGCAGTTAAAAATCTGCTATTTGAAATTTTTTAAAAATGAAAGTTTGTTCAAATTTGATTATTGCCATTAGTTAAAACAGTCTGTATACTTCGCTAAAAGCTAAATATACCTGAACCTCCGTACTTTGGATGTCCCTGATCCGGGAACACCTGTAGTTTGTACCATGACAGAGGTAGGAGGAAGCGGCTCTGCATGCTGCTGCATCCCCTTCCCTCAGCTAAGGGAATGGCAGTGCAGCGAAGTGCTTCCCCAGATGCTTTTCTTCTGCTGCTCCCATAGTGGCGGAGGGCTGTGTCTGAGTGCGGCAGGGAGCACAGAGCCATGTGTGCCCTTTGGAATGGAGCACCAGGTAAGTGCCCCATCCACATACCCCTTACACTCCCCTTCCTTCTCAGACCCTGCCTCAGCACCATCCATATTCTGCAACAATTCCTTAATCCAGGAAACCCTATTTCCCAGGTTATAGGAGTTAGTGACCTGACATCTATGTCTCAGTTGCAAATGATGTTGAGGAGAAATGCTTAATTTAAAACTCTACTTAACATTGTTTATGCTGAAAGTGTTCATAGCTAAAGTATAACTTAATACAATTTTTTAAAAAAAGACATAACTGTAGTAAATAGCAGGTTTCAAAGGTTACTGTTTATTTTGTTTATAAATAATATTTTTCCATTTAGCACCTTTTTGCAATGTTTGTGCTGATACCATTTGAACAAACTACTTGAAATTAAACTTCTGTTTTTTATTTTATTATTGGATAGAAGTTTCCAGTATTAAATAAGTGGATTAAACTTATTTAATCAAAGAGTTTCCAACTGTTCTGTCCTGGATATTTTTGCACTAAAATTGTGTTGGAATCGCCAACCCCTTTTTGAAATGTGCTCTGTACCACTTTCCTGCTCCCTAGTTTCTTTACCAGCTGCTACAGTATGTTGTTACTTCTCCATGGCAGTGACTGTGTGAGTTAGAGAACCTTATGGCTGCAAATACAAGAATAACTTTTCTTGTATGCAACACTAACCCTTCAATCAATGTATTTTTCTGCTTGCTGTGCCTTGTTACAGCTTTTTGTGCTAATAAAGTACGGTATGTTCAGTGTTATATCTGCTCTGTTTTATATTTGCATAGCTTCTGTTGTAGCAGTTAACTGATTTTCTTTTTAATAGCCTTTGCCTAGTATGTATTGTAGTTGATGCACAAATACTTTGCAGTTAAATACTGTCTCATCTTTGACTCTGTTAGGTGACTTTTCAGAATCCTAACAATGTTTCTACTTTACCTGCAAAATAATAGACAGGCTGTAGTTCAAGTATTTACAAAATAAAAGATAAGTGTTTAAAATAAAGGGGGGTTCAGAAATACTATTGATCCCTTGTAGTAGTTGCAGATGTTGTCTCTGCCAATTTTCATTGATTACTAAATTGATAGTTTTATATTCTTCACTAAATTGGAATAGCTTTTTAAGTCTGTAAACTGACAGTACAACAGTATCAGAGAGACCACTTTTTGGTAAACACAAATGCATACAAAATGCCCCAAACATTTTTACCAAAGAACGCTATCAATGTCTTTGTTTCTTCAGCAAAGTTAGGGTGGCGGATGTGATTTGTGTTGCATCAAATACTTATTCCCAACTAAGATTAAACCAAAGTATTTGAGAACTTCATTTGAATTTATGATTGTATGCAATTATGTTGATAGAGCATAAAAGTTGTGTACAAGTAAAAGTTCATGCTAGTTTTTTTAATTGACAATGTACCTGCAAATAGATAAGTAAATGATTAAGTTAATTTTGTAATGACTGAAAGTATGCTACACAAGACCATATAGAAAATAATTAATTTGAAATACCCAGAAAGTACTTTAAAATGTGTTTTATGCTAGTGTAAAATTTGATCCCATTATGCATTTTTGTAGTAGCTAATATGCTTTCATGTGTTTAAATTTCAGCTGTTAAAATGAAACTTTGAATATGTAAATACTTCTCACTAAGGTTATGTAAGCATGTGTACAAATGTGCTAAGTCACTTATGTTCCGAGTCATGTGTGTATCAATGAATATGCAACTTTTAGTTTAAAATTTGCTCTAAGACTAGCTGCTTACATTAAACAAAAAATCACCAGCATGAAATTACACCCAAGTGTACCTTCACTGTCTTTCTTGGTATTCCCTCATTTGGATTTAGATTCCAGATGATCTTACTTTACAACTCTATTAAAAGAACTACAATATTAAGTCCCACACAAGTTTTTTTTGTTTTGTTTTGTTTGTTTTTTCCAAAATAGGGGAACCTGGTTTCTGCTTTATATCTACTGCAGTCTCTACAGTCTAGAAATTTTTAAAACGAATATTGGAAAATTTGCTATTACATTTATTTGTGCGAACATGAGCTAGGAAATCTATGCAAGCCCATGCCTGAGTTGCCTGGGGTGGGCCACTTGTGGTTGTTCAATGTATGGTGCTACCTGACTTGACAGGGGTGATTAAGCGATTGTGGGACTATGCTGCCACGCATTTTAGAAGGAACCTCAGTGCTTTATCCGTCTTCATGTGAACTTGATTCTTATTAAAGATTTTCAGAAAGTTTTGGAGCTTTTATCTGATATAGAATATGTGTATGGGGGCTTACTCCTGCGAGTTGCTGAGTACCTCCTAGATGTACTGAGCACTTTACAAGGTTCAACCCCTAATGAGCACACTTATCTTATGGAAAAAAGGAATGGGTTTCATTATTAGTAACAGCAGATGATAATTAATTTTAATCTGTAAAGGTTGTGAGTGCATATGGTTTTAAGTCCACCACAGTACTTTGTGTCCTTTTTTTATAACCCAAAATTCTAGACAATTCATATTTTATATTTTGAAAGTATGTGCTTTGAAAATGGCTTGAGTTTCTAATTTCTCTAATTCTTTTTTAAGTAACCCACAATGTTTGCACAACTAACTCAAAATCCAGATGGACCATTTATAAACTTTTGAGATAGTATGTACAAACAAGCTAGTATAAATAGTAAGGTATGGTTTGTTTGTTTGTTTGTTTGTTTTTAAAGCCAACTTTAAGGCAGGCCCCTGTAAACTAGCAAAAGATTCCGTTATATAACAGTCTCGTCTTTTAGCCTTGTCTTTTGTTTCCCTTGATTTGCCACATTGATAAGATGGGAAGAAGAGATCATTTTCTTCTATTGTAAGCTACAGTTATGTTCTATAGATAAAGTATTTCTTTTGCAATAGTCAAACTTGTATCTTAACTAGTTGGTTTTCTGCCAGTAATTAGCAGAGAAATCTGAATGTTATAAGATGAATAATTTCACTACGGTTGGCATCAGCACAGGAAACATCATTTGATATTTCAAATCCTATGAAGCAGAAATTAACAATTATAATACAAAGTAAAGTAATGAAATATATATGTTCTTCTTCGAGTGCTTGCTCATGTCCATTCTGATTAGGTGTACACGTGCCGCATGCATGGATTCTGGAACTTTTTTCCCTTAGCAGTATCCATAGGGCCAGCAGGGAGCCCCCTGGAGTGGTGCTGGTATACCAGTGCATATATACCCCTGCTGGCTCCTCCACCCCCTCAGTTCCTATTTACCGCCGGTGACGGTAGCTGGAGCATGCTTTCAGGCTACTAGCCTATCTCTTAGTGATTGTATTTCCTTTATCTGTTGTACTATGGTTAAATTTGTGGTTTTATCTAGTTAAGTAGCTGTTAAGTACTGTAAATAGTGTAATTAGTTAGATAGGGGAGCATAGTGGGACTCTCCCCGTTAGGGGAGGGCATTCCAGGGCTTTAAACACTGTACTTCTTGCTCAAAACCTATGCCCTGTGGAGATCCTCACTCCGACTGCCTGAAGTGCCTGGGAGAAGCCCATCGAGCAGAAAGCAGCTCTATTTGTAAGAGTTTTAAGCCCCGGACCAAGAAAGAGAGTGACTCCCGGTTGAAACTCCTATTAATGGAGTCGGCACTGCAGCCCCAAGGCAAGGAGCGCCCCCACTCGGTCTGCAGCGCGCCATCAGCGGCACCCGTGTCGGCTAAGCACCGGTCAGAGGCCGATAAGGCACCGAGGCATAGCTCGCAGTCCCTGGTGCCGAGAGGCTCCAAGGGCTCGAGGGGACGCTCAAAGGAGAGGAGTGGCCAGAAGGTGCGCTCTGAGGGGCACTTGTCTTCTAAGGCCTCAAAGAAGAGGCGCAGCCCAGACAGTGGCAGGAGCCCGGGGCAGGCCACGGGGATAGGGGAGGTCCATCCCAGCACCCTAGAACGTTTTGAGGCAGCCCGAGACCTCATTGAGATGGCCGCGGAGGAAGGAGAGAGCCCAGTGCCGCAGGGGAGGAGAGCGCCAGCGCAGGGCTCAAGCGCCCCCCAGCAGGCTCCGACAGCTGGGCCGTGGGACTCTCTGGGCGAGGTGCAGGCCTCAGGCCAGCACCAGCAGCAATTCCCGGTGCCGGCAAGAGCACCAGCACCGGAGTCAGGACAGACACCAGCCTCGACCCTGGCCCCGTCCAGCGGCAGCGGCACTGGGAGCGAGTGCGTTTGCGGCACCGACGGCCCCGGTACCGGGGCACCCAACGGCCTATACGGCACCAGTGCAGGGGCCGGCACTGCAGCCAGCCTTGTGGGCGGTGCAGGGCCTCATGGGCGGTGCAGGGCCCCGCACTGTATTACGTGCTGGTTACGGCACCGCAGCCGGTGCCCAGTACGGCATCGACGCTGCTGCCTCTCCCTGCACCGATCCCATCTCATGCCCTGGGAGCACCAGGACCGCAACAGACTGCGGTGCAGCAGCAAATGGCGGCACCGGTTGGTTATGTACCGGCCTACCAAATGCAGCTGGGCACAGTACTGCTGCAGCAAGTGCCTTCACTTATGCCCCCTCCAGCACCGCATGTGGAACACGGGCAAGCCGTCGGCCATGGCGGCGCAGCAAAGGGTGGAAGTATCATCGGCTCCTCCCTGGTTGGCCTTGGACTATTTGTCTGAGTCCGAGGCCAAATCGTCTGAGGAGAGCATGGTGACAATGCCTAGGCCTCAGGTAATCAGCAGGAGGCCATGGTCCAGCTGGGCTCGGCCCAGATGGGCATTTCGGCTGGAGGGGAATCGGAGGTGCAGCTCGGTGGGGAAGATGTAGTTCCTCTGAGAGAGTCCTCATTGTCATCGCCGGCGAGGCTCTGGCGGACTCCGCACCTCAGCCCCCTTCAATGGACGCAAGGGCGCACCAGAAGCTGCTCCGCAGGTTGGCGGTTAACCTAGCGGTCCAGCACGAGGAGGTCCACGAGGACCAAGATCCTATGGTGGACATTCTGATGGCAGCGTGCCCTGGGCGAGTGGCACTGAATAAAACGGTGGACAAGCTGTCAAAGACCCTGTGGCAGACACCAGCCTCCATCGCACCAACCCAGAAAGGTATGGAGAGGCAGTACTACGTGCCTCAAGTGGGTCACGAGCATCTTTTCAACCATCCAGCCCCGGGGTCGATAGTAGTGCAAGCCGCGGGGCAGAAGGAGCGTCAAGGGCCTCCGGGCCCCACCCCAAAGGCGAAAGAGCCCAAGAAATTGGACCTGGTTGGCCGGAAGGCCTACTCCACGGGGGGCCTTCAGCTACGTATAGCGAACCAGCAAGTGGTACTGGGGCATTATGCCTAAAGCACATGGGCGTCAATGCAAAAATTTAGCAGCCAGCTTCCCCCTTAATCCTGACGAGTTCAGGGCCATGATGGAGGAGGGCAAGGGAGTGGCACGTACATCCCTTCAAGCAGCTCTGGATGCGGCCAATTCAGCTGCCTGCACTATGGCTACTGGGGTGATCATGAGGCATAATGCGTGGCTACAAGTGTCTGGCATCCCGTCCAAGGTGCAGACCACTGCCCAGGACCTACCTTTCGAAGGGTCGGGCCTGTTCTCAGAGCAGACTGACTCCAAGCTTCATAGCTTGAAGGACTCGAGGGCGACACTGAAGTTGCTAGGGATACACGCTCTGGCCCCCCAGAGGCGTTCCCTCCAGGCTAGGAGCTATCCCAGACCCTTTCAGCAGGGGCAAAGCACTGATAGGGTCCGTAGGAGGGGCCGCAAGAATAACCGCCCCGACCTCTTTAGAGGCAGGCGTAGAGGTCCTCGGTAGGACTCTGAGAGAGGTGCAGGGCCGTCACCTGGCCACCAGACTAAGCCTTCATTTTGAAGGTACGTCGGAGAGCAGAGTACCAGTCGCACCTATCTATCCACCCTTTGGGGACCTTCTCTCCCTCTTTTATCAGAAATGGGTAAAGATCACGTCGGACCACTGGGTCCTAGACCTGATAAAGCAGGGGTATACTATGCCCTTCCTTTCCTACCCTGCCCCCCACCCTCCTTCCCTATCCCTTTTCAGGGATCCATCTCAGGAGACACTCCTCCGGCAGGAGGTGCCCAACCTGCTAGCACTATAGAAAGAGTGCCCCCAGAGATGAGGGGAAAGAGTTTCTACTCCCGCTATTTCCTGGTATCCAAAGCAAAGGGGGGCATGCATCCCATATTAGACCTACGAAACCTGAACACCTTCATAAGAAAAGCAAAATTCAGGATGGTGATGTTGGCTTGCTTGAAGGGGAACTGGTATGCTGCTCTTGATCTCAAATACGTGTACTTCCACATTTCGATTTTTCCAAGTCACAGAAAGTTCCTACAGTTTGTGGTAGGATGGGACCATTTCCAGTTTACGGTCCTCCCATTTGGGCTGTGTACAGCCCCGAGGGTGTTTACCAAATGTATGACGGTGGTAACTGTGTTCCTGCAGCAGCACAGGGTCCAAGTGTTTCCATACCTGAATGATTGGCTGATAAGGGGCACGTCTCGAGAACAGGCGCTAGATCACGTCACACGGGTGAGGGCATTGTTCGGTAGCCTCGGCCTACTCAAAAACTATGCCAAATCCTCATTGGACCCTTGCAGGTGATAGACTTCATGGGGCCCATCTATTTCGCCCATGGGAAAGGCGTCTCTACCAAGGGACAGATTCCTTGCTATCCGTTCGCTGGTAGTGGAGCTACAAGAGTTTCCCACTACAACGGCAAGGACCTGTGTGAGGCTCCTAGGCCACATGGTGGCGTGTACTTAAGTGGTGCAACACGCCAGGCTGTGCATGCGCCCATTGCGGGGGTGGCTCAAAGTAGCACACAACCCTTTGAGGTCGCCTTTAGATACAGTGGTGACTATACCTCAGGAGATCCTACGCTCGCTAGAGTGGTGGAAGGATGAGGGCACGGTGTGTGCGGGAGTCCGATTCACCAGAGCGTCCCTGTCGGTGCAGCTGGTCACGGACACTTCGGACGTGGGATGGGGAGTGCACCTGGGCAGCCTCAGAACACAAGGTACGTGGATGCCAGGGGAAGTTCCCCTCCATATAAATATCAAGGCACTCCGGGCAGTCAGGCTGGCCTGCAAGGCGTTCCTTCCCCACTTACAGAACAGGGTGGTGGCAATGTTGACAGACAGCACTACGGCCATGTATTATATCAACAAGCAGGGTGGGGAGCATTCTTCTACCCTGGGCCGGGAAGCCTTAGAACTGTGGGAAATGTGTGTAGCCCACGGCATCTGCTTAGAGGCGTCTCATCTCCCGGGGACCAGGAACAGGCTAGCGGACAGACTCAGCACCCACTCGTGTGCCTGAATCAAACGGCTAAGGTGAGACATACTTCACAAAGTCTTCCAGAGGTGGGGGTTTCCCCGTCTGGACCTGTTTGCAACACTGAGCAATGCCAAGTGCCGGGAGTACTGCTCTTACATGGGTCACGGTTGGGGTTCTCGGGACAATGCGCTACAGATCGGGTGGCCCAGGGGTTTACTTTATGCCTTCCCTCCGTTCCCCCTGATCCACGAGACGCTCATCAGAGTGCAGAGGTTCGGGGCCCAGGCCATTCTGATAGCGTTGGTGTGGCCTCGCCAACACTGGTTCACCACCCTGTTAGATCTAACTGTGGAGGGACCACTCAGGCTACCTCTCTTGCCAGACTTAATCACACAGAGCTGTGAGGCCGGAGTAGCACTCCACCCGAGCCTGTCATCTCTGCACCTCACGGCGTGGTTCCTCAGTGGCTTTTGGTTATGGAGCGAGCCTGCTCCAGAGCAGTCCAGGAGGTGCTGTTAGAAAGTAGGAAGCCGTCCACTCTTTGTGAGGCTAAATGGAAGAGGTTTATCTCGTGGCTAGGGGGCAGAATGCTCGCTCCGGGTGAAGGGACAGTCCCGACTGTCCAGGAGTACCTCCTCCACCTGCGGGGGTAAGGCCTGGCCACAGCCTCCCTAAGGGTACACCTGGCGGCTATAGCGGCTTTTCACCCCGGGGAGGGTCAGAGGTCCATCTTTGTTAATCCTATGGTTAAAAGATTTCTGAAGGGAATTGACAGGATGATGCCATATGAGAGACTGCCGGTCCTGCCTTAGGACCTTAACCTGGTCCTGACTGCCCTTATGAAACTGCCATTCGAGCTTCTGGCATCATGCTCTCTGAAGCACTTGTCTTAGAAGGTAGTTTTCCTAGTGGCCATTACCTCAGCCAGCAGGGTGTCAGAGCTTAGAGCGCTGACTTCAGAACCACCCTACACGGTGTTCTTTAAAGACAAGGTGAGGTTGCGTCCACAGCTGGGGTTTCTACCCAAAGTTGTTTCGCATTTCCATCTCTTCCAGGATATTTAATTACCAGTTTTTTACCCCAAGCCATATGCCTCACCCAGGGAACAGGCTTTGCACTGTCTGGATGTTAGGAGGGTGTTGGCTTTTTACATAGACAGGATGCAAGGGTTTTGTAAATCACCTTAATTGTTTATTTCAGTGGCAAAAAGAATGAAAGGGTTGCCAGTCTTGATGCAGCGTATATCCTCGTGGATTACTTCCTGCATTTGGCTACGCTACGACAGTGCGGGTAGGTCACCGCCGCGCATAATGGCCCATTCCACGAGAGCTCAGACGACGTCGGCGACATTCCTAGCTCATGTGCCAATCTTGGAAATCTGCAGGGCAGTGATATGGTCGTTGGTGCATACCTTTGCAGAACATTATGCAATTATGCAACTGGCCAGGGAGGATGCTGCCGTTGAGAGGGCAGTTCTGAGATCTGCGGAAGGATAATTAGGTAGTTAGTCACCTTCCGACCCCGCCTCCGATGGGGGGGGGGGGGGATACGGCTAGGGATTCACCTAATCAGAATGGACATTAACCTCTTCTTCTTCGAGTGCTTGCTTCTTACCTCATAACTATAGTTCTTCGAGATGTGTTGCTCATGTCCATTCTGCGTCCCACCCGCCTCCCCATGTCGGAAGGAGCCGGCAAGAAGGAACTGAGGGTGTGGAAGGGCCAGCAGGGGTATATATGCACCGGTATACTGGCGCCACTCCAGGGGGCTCCCTACTGGCCCTATGGATACTGCTAAGGGAAAAAAGCTCTGGAATCCGGGCACATGGCGCGCGTACATCTAATCAGAATGGACATGAGCAACACATCTCGAAGAACTACAGTTAGAAGGTAAGTAACCTCTTCTTTTGTGTGATTGTAGAACATAGAGAAAATTGTTAAAAGTATTCCCATTAGTCAGCTTTCATCAACAAATTTAACTTCAATTGCTTTGCTCAGTTTGGTGTAATTTCTCGCTTCTAATATTAAAAGAAAATTTTTTTTTAAAGAGCTTAAAAAAAGATATTAATTAAGCCAATGTTATATTATGTAAATATCTGAAGTATATTAAATGTTGGAACTACTAAAGGGTTATTTTCTTTAAAAATTGTATATTAAAACAATTTCCTTGTCTATTTTAAGAGGATATAAGAACAAACCTAGCATTTATGCTATTACTTCCATAATGAACATGGCTCCTGAAAATAGACCAGTCACTTTCAAACTTAAATCATTCACTTGCAAGTTGCTGTACTGCTTTGACTGCAGATCTTTCAGGAAGAATGTTTGGATATAAATAATTATACAGAAACCTTTCCATTTTTCTTAGTTATGGAAATAAGTTCTGAATTAACCTGACAATATCTCTTTAAGGTTACAGGTATCTAACAAATTACTTGTGTATACTTTTCTCTATTTCCAAGTTAAATTCATTTCTCTTTGTAAGCTCATATAGCAAGTAATGGCAGTTATGAAACTAACATCTTAGGGTCAGCACAAATTCTGCTATAAGCTGAAACTTGTGGTGCTTCATACATTGTCTTAAATACAATAAATGAATAATTTTACACCTGTGTATTCATCTTACACATTTACATTTGTTACGCATATGTTTAGGTCTACAAGCAAATATACCTGACTAGTATGTCTAAAAATAGAACCTAAAGCTTTCCATTGCAAGAGTTATCATAGGGAGCAGGAAAGGGAGAAAATATATTTTATTAGCATCTATCTTTTGTGACAAGTTTCTAGATACAAATATTGCACTCTTTCCTATGTGATGATCCCAGTTCTCTCACTGTTCAAGAACCATTCCTTTGAAAGACAAGAATGGTATATAAATACCTCCCTCTGGCAACTTTTGCTTTTATGGTTTCTTTTACAAAAGTGAGGCATATTTATTAGTATTCAACATATGGAGTCAAGATATTTAAGCATTGCTTTAATAGTAAATTCTTCACTGTTTCAGGAAGCAAGTATTGGCTTTGTAAAGATGCATGCAGATAGATGTTAAGATTATTTATAATTCAGCCTGAATATCTTTGCCAAAAGGCTTTAATAGTATTATGGAATATAATGCATATGCTGCTGTGGTGATGCAGTATTTGGCACAGGTCTGTATATTGGCACCCCTTTGGTCTTTTTGAATATAGTCCCAACATTCCATTTGAAAGTTCCTACCACTGAAAACTTCATGTGGTACTCCAGGATTTGTCTAAAAGGTATGTAGTACATAGTTGGCTGGACTGAGCCAGAGACCTCAAATGCACTGCTCCAAGCCAATAATGGAACTTACTTAATGCCAGAACCCTGTAACTTCATGCCTTGTTAGTCTAAGATGTCATTGGCATCCATTGTTTTAATCCACTGCAGCTTAAATGTTTCTCTACCCTAACTATGCTTTTGTATTTGTAACTAGCTGTCAAACTATATTTGGCAATTTAATAGAGAGAGGAAAATAATATTCCTGTTTTGTCTAGCCATAATCAATGTGATGTAAGTGCCAAACACAGCTACCCCATTTTAAAAAAATGTTGAACACTGTGGGTATGTCTACACTACCACCCTAGTTCGAACGAGGGTGGTAATGTAGGCAACCGGAGTTGCAAATGAAGCCCGGGATTTGAATTTCCCGGGCTTCATTTGCATAAAGCGGGGCACCGCCATTTTTAAATGTCCGCTAGTGCGGACTCCATGCCGCGCAACTACACGCGGCACGGACTAGGTAGTTCGGACTAGGCTTCCTAGTCCGAACTACCGTTACTCCTCGTTTCACTAGGAAGCCTAGTCCGAACTACCTAGTCCGTGCCGTGTGTAGTCGCGCGGCACGGAGTCTGCGCTAGCGGACATTTAAAAATGGCGGCGCCCGGCTTTATGCAAATGAAGCCCAGGAAATTCAAATCCCGGGCTTCATTTGCAACTCCGGTTGCCTACATTACCACCCTAGTTCGAACTAGGGTGGTAGTGTAGACATACCCTATCCTATTTTTCTACGTTGTTATATATCCTAATATTTGAACAAATCCTATTTTCTCCAAATCAGTTTGGAAATATAATTGACATTCAGTTGGTAAACAGTTTTATTTTTAAGTAGATAATCTCTGCTTCGAGAAGCAATTATCTAATTTACTGCAGATCTACTACTTTGTTTTTACAACTATATTTAAAAATCTGTTACTAGATCTGGTTTCCAGTAATCTGATTTATCCTACTTAGATGCTTATCATATTCTGAAATTATTGGTCACCTTTTGCCCTTGGAACTTAAACTGAAATAGAATGTTGGTATTTCCAGGATTATGGACTGAATATAGAACTATATTTGCTACCGCATCTTTATAAGATTTGTCGCCCAGTGCTTTAGTATATAACAATTAAATAGCTTTGCCTGACTTTTAAAAAATGTTATCTTTACTTGAATCTTGATATTTTTCTGTTTTTTTATGTACATACACAAACTATTATTTTAGTACAACGAGTGTCTTTAAAAAAACCTAAAACAGAGTTAACTGGATCCTGGAGGTGTGTATCTTGCTGAAGATCTGCATCAGTTGCTTTCCACCTCAGTTGATATCAGCCCAAATTGACATGTTTGCTTTTGCCTTTTTGGAATGCTCCACTGCAATGAAATGTGATTGTTTTCCCTTTTTTACTGATTTCCATATCAAGTTCTTAGCTGGCAAATGGAAATTCAGTTTAATACTATTCAGTCTGGGCTCTGATATTCAGATTCTGTCACATGCATCATTACCAGTAGAAGATTCTGTGGACTAAATTATACCTATAGCTATCTCTGTATATATTTCTCTTCAGAGTCTATATCCTTTTACTGATACAGGCAAACTCTCTAAACCAGGGGTGGGCAACTACAGCCCATTATTAAATAGCTTTTAATCCAAACTTTAGGATTACCAGTCTGATCTGATAGAAGGGTAAGGCAGGCTCCCTGCATACCCTGGTTTTGAGCTGCTCCCAGAAGCAACTGGCACATCCCAGCAGTCCCTTCCTGGGGAGGAGCAGAGGGCTCTGCACACTGCCCTCACTGGCAGATGCTGTCCCTACAGCTCTTGTTGGCTACGGTTCCATTCCCAGCCAATTGAAGCAGATAATAGTGTCTGCAGGTGAGGACAGCATGTGGAGTCACCAGCCTTAATCCTACTGCACTGCTGACTGGGAGCTGCCCAAGGTAAGCATTCTGAACACCTCCTGTGCCCCAGCTCTGAACCCCCTGCACCTCAGTCTTCTCCTACACCCCTCGCCCTCTATCCTAATTCATAGCTTACCACTCTGTTTCCTTACCCAGAGGTCGGTCTTGGGCCAAAAAATTTGTCAACCACTGCTCTGCAGGCTAATGTAAGTGCACAAGAGGCTATGAAGGCATAATCTGACCTACAGATGCTGTGCTAGTGGAAGCAAAGTTTGGGTTCTGTCTTAATTGGATTGCTAGCCAATGTGAGTTTGGGGAGCTGTGTTAAAAAAATCTCACTACTTGCCAGCTGCTGACACTTGCTATGAGTCCAGCCTATAGAACATGAGTAAGACTTTTACTCACTCTGATACCAAAAAAGTAGTGGTGGTAGGGTGCTTCTGCTCTTCAGTATGATTTTAACAATGTAATTCTAAGGGTGTTAAGGAGTAACAGGATGCATGATCTACCACATAGAGCACACGACTGCAGTTCAGTTTTCTGTTGCTAGTTCTGCTCCCATGTCTTTAGGGTAACCTCAGGCAAGTCACTTTTCTTTTGTGCTTCTGTTTTGTCCATCTGTTAATTACGGGTAATGATACTGGCCATCTTGGCAAAGCACTTTAAGATCTACCAACAAAAACTGCTCAATAAAAGCTTGCAGGGAAGAGAATTCCATGGACTTTTGGTAAAATTACAACCAAGACAGGCACTCTGGAACACTCACTTCAGACACGTTCTATAGCAAATTTTTGGAAGTGCTTAACTTACAAAAATAGGTACATAAAATAGTTCCTAAGCTGTAGATAGATTAAGCTGATATACTTTGGTAAAATATTCATTACTTTTGGCTGGTTGCACATCTAATAACTCCCCCTTCTTTCCCCGCCCCCCCCCCAAAAACCAAACAAACCACACCTCATCCTAGGTGAGAAAAAGGAGTTTTGCATGATCTGGCCCACACTTCCTCCACCTCTGGCCCCACCAAGCATGCTGAAAGTGCTGGGCCAATATAAAAAGAAGCTGGTCAGCTCACTCTAAAAGGGACGCCAGAGTGGAAGGCTGTGTGGTCCCACGGAGAGCCAGCCACAGATCCTTCCTGATTAAGCTAAGCTGAGGACCTGATTAAATTTCCATAGCTGGTGCAGCGCCAGCACTGAGGAACCTGGAGTTCTTCTTCGAGTGGTCCACTGATGGTGTCGCGCTCGTTCTGGAGCCGCAGCTCGGAGACTTTCAATAGGTGTGTTCAGCTGGGTCGCACATGTGCAATCAACAGCTTGTGCTGTCCATGCCCTTTGATCATTGCGCATACCCAGCTCCCCGCTCAGTTCCTCTCAACTGCCTTCGGCCACAGACGGACCTCCTATCCCTTCAGCATTCTTTCAGTCCCCTCGGGATGTGTAGACAAGTAGCTGTAAATAGGTTACCCCTTCTTCCATCAACCTTCTGTCATCTAAACAAAAAAAAAGAGGATTGTTAAATTATTCAAGCTGCGGCTTCCCGCTGTCAGCGGCTAGTGGCTTTAGACACATGGGGTGGGGGTGGGGGGGGGGGAGCGCTGGCCCCGGGCGTGCGGCGCTTGGGGGGGGAGAGCGCCGGCCCCGGGCGCGCGGCGCTTGCAGGGGGCAAGCGCCGGCCCCGGGCGCGTGGCTATGGGGGGGGCCCTGGCCCCAGGCTCGCAAGTGTCCCCACCCCCTGGCGCCCGGTGGGCGAACGGCCACTCCTCCGGCGCCCGGTGGGCAAACGGCCATGCCCCCTGGCGCCCAGCAACCTCTAATGGTTGGGGACCACTGCTCTAGGGAGTCAAGCATCGGCACCTGGGGAAGAGCTGGCACTGGTGCAGGCAACAGCACCGGTGACAGCAACTGCAAAAACACAGAAGCAGGGGAGTCCCTGTTTCCTGTCTCCAACGTTCTCACCGGGACCCTTACCTTCACCTCCACTATACCAGTCACCACTTCAGCATGCCTACCGTCAGGACAGCCCGAGACATCACAACTACTGCTGGCCTCACTATTTGCCATACGGATCCCGCTCCCATTATAATGATCATTACAGATGTTGATCCTACTCCCCGCCACACAGGTAGCTGCCACGCTATTCTCATTCTCCACATGCCAGTTACGATAGGTGATATACAAGCTGCAGATCATCCAGGTACTTGTAACTTCACCCATCTGATCAATACTACAACCACTGTTATGACTCCCCTTATTCTTCGCATTATTACTATCACCAGTGTGCACATCAACAATCTCTATGCTCTGAACCACCACCAGCACAACATACGCTACCGCAGTCACAACATAATCGCCAGCCAGCCCGCCCCTCCTGTATGCAGTCCGGGCGCAACCACACAGCAGTCTGAGCTGAAAGAGGGCCAGATGTTGGAAGTGGAGGACCAATAGATGGAGATCCCAATCCTGACCGTTCGTCCTCCTCTCCTGATGAGGCGGTGTTCCCAGCGGATACGTCTCTGCCGGACAACTTCAAACAGTTCCAGGACCTTTTTAAACAGGTGGCCCAGTCCCAGGAGGTCCAAACAGAAGTGCAAACAAAGCAGTATCGACTATTCAAGAATCTTTACCCAAGACAGAGTGTGAAAGTAGCCATCCCTATCGATAAGGCCATCATGGAGGCTGCAGAAGTCATTTGGCAGACACCAGCATCGGTCCCACCGACCTGCGGGAGAGCAGACAAGAAATACTTAGTCCCTTCCAAAGACCTGGAGTTCCTGTTTAATCACCCACAGCCGAACTCCTTGGTGGTAGATGTGGCACAACAGTGTGCCAAAACACCTCAGTACAAGATGACGACAGATGTAAAAAAGTTAGACACATTTGGTAGAAAGGTATATTCTTCTGCAACCCTGCTCTTACACATAGTGAATTATGCTGCCTTGTTATCTAACCACAACTTTGGTAACTAAATGCTATCGTGCTATCTTCTCAATCTACCAGAAACCAAGCACCCCCTCTTAAAGTCCTATGTGCAAGAAGGTTTTGCAACAGCATGAGCGAGCTTACAAATTTCATTGGATGTGGCAGACACAGCGGTCCACACCATTGCGACAGCAATAGCGATGAGGCGCTCATCTTGGCTTACCTCTGCGGTGGTCCCCAAGAAGCTTCAAACGAAAGTGGAAGACCTCCCATTTGATAGAAACAAACTATTTGCGGAAAAAACAGACTAGGTCCTCCATTCGGGAAAGGATTCCTGCTCAACACTCTGTACTTTGGGGATGTATACACCTCCCTTTAGGTGCAGGAGGTACTATCCCTATCAGAGGAGGTATGACTACCCCTTTCAGAGGCAACAACATCAACAACGACCTATAGACCAGTTGCACGTAAGACAACACCCACAGTGCAAACAACCCCAACCATCCCGTACAGCCAACCAGCAAAATTCAAAGCAGTAAGTTTGATGGTTTCATCAAGGGCTTGCAGCAAGTCCATCCAGTAAAGACAAATCAGCAGGTCACCTACTCCTTTCACCATCGACTACGACCTTTTCAAGCTCAGTGGGTGGCTATTACCCATCAGTCCAATGTATTACAACTCATGGTATCCGGGCTCACCATCCCCCTTCACAACCATACCACCGACAAATCCACCAACCCCGTCCCTCTTCAGGGACTCATCTCACGAGACCCTGTTGAAGGAAGAGGCCCAGCGTCTGCTGTCCATAGGAGCTATAGAGGCCATTCCTCCCCAGTTCAGAGGAAGAGGGTTCTGTGTTTAGTATTTTCTCACAAAGAAAAAAACTGGAGGGTGGAGGCCTATCCTCGACCTCAGGAAGTTGAACAAGTACCTCCTCTGTCAAAGGTTCAAAATGGTGACCCTTTACACGACGATGGTATTATCCGACAAGGACGATTGGTTTGCAGCCCTCGACGTGTAGGACACGTATTTTAAATATAGAGATCCATTCAGCTCACAGGCGTTTCCTCTGCTTCACCATCAGCAATGATCATTTTCAATACTGCATGCTACCATTTGGCTTTGCATCGGCCCCAGAGTTATTTCGAAGACTCTGGCAGTTGTAGCAGCTCACCTGTGGTGCAGAAGCGTGATCATATTCCCGTACCTCAACAACTGCCTTTATAAAAGGCAGGTTGAGGCAAGAGACACTACACATGATCACAGTAGCCAGACAAGCCTTCCAATAGCTCGGACTCATAATCGAGCAAAAATCGACTACAGAGCCTATGCAGATTATAAAGTTTATAGGGGCCTGACTAGATTCTACCACTGCTCGTGCATACCTACCTCAAGAGCATTTTTAGATTATACAGGAACTAGCCACAGTCATCTTCCACACCCCTACAGTGACTGCTCACGTGCCTCCACCTCATGGGGCATATGGCTGCCACCACCTTTGTGGTTCAACATGCGAGACTCCATTTCTATTGCCTGCAGCATTGGTTGGCATCAGTATATACTCCAGCGAAACACAGCACTCACAAGGTGATAAATCCAATCTCTCTAGTTTGCAGATCACTAGATTGGTGGTTGAACCCCCAAAACCTGCTAACGCGGGTTCCATTCAAATGTCAACAGCCATCAAGCCAGCTGACTACAGACGCCTCCCTTCTGGGCTGGGGTACACACATAAATGGCATGTCCCTGCAGGGGAGAAGGTCTTCAAAGGAGGCTGTTTTACATATCAATCTCCTGGAACTAAAAGCCGTATTCCTTACTTGCAGATTTTTCCAGATGCACATTACTGGTACGATCGTCCGGGTTCTGACGGACAATATAGCCACTATATATTATTTCAATCATCAAGGAGGAGTGCGTTCCCGACTACTCTGCACACAAGCAGTCCGCATATGGAACTGGTGTGTGCAAAAACTCATCACCGTAAGAGCGTCTTACTTACCAGACATGAGCAACGTCATGGCGGATGCACTCAGCAGACATTTCCCTCATGAGCAGACATTTCTCTCATGACCATGAGTGGGAAATCCGTCCCAGTGTTCTGAACCGCATCTTCCATGCTTGGGGATGGCCTTGGATAGACCTTTTTGCTACCTATGACAACAGGAAAGGTCACCTATACTGTTCGAGAGGGGGTGTAGGTAAAGGGTCCCTTGGCGATGCCCTGCTAGTCCGCTGGGAACGACCTCTGCTTTATGCATTCCCACCAATGGTGCTTATACCGAGGGTGATACAGAAAATCAGAGAGGATTCAGCCCGAGTCATTCTCCTAACACCAACCTGGGCAAGACAACCTTGGTACCCGTTTCTCCACAGGATGTCCCTGCAACCACCACATCCTTTGCCCCTACTCCCAGATCTTCTCTCTGAGCTACGGCTCCCTGCTACATCCGAGACTGGAGACTCTCCATTTGACAGCGTGGCTCCTCGCTGGCTCAACATAGAGGAGCGCCTTTGTTCAGAGAGAATGAAGGCGGTGCTGTCGAACTGTAGGAGAGAAACTACAAGGAAGACTTACCTGGCAAAATGGAATCGCTACTCCACACCCTCAATGTATGTCGAGTTATAGCGTTTTATATTGACAGAACACGGACCTGGCGCAAAATCAACTGCCTAATAGTATCCATAGTGGATCGCTCCAAGGGCAACTTATCCTCCCAGCATCTTTCTAAGGTCATAGTTTCTTGCATCACTACTTGTTTGAGCCGCAACAAGACCTTCGGACTTGACCTAGGGCACACGCCACCAGAGCAGTAGCAACATCCACTGCTTTTGTCTGTGGAGTCTCACTGCCGGACATCTGCAGGGCAGCCACATGGTCCTCAAACTTGACTTTAACGAACCACTATGCAATAGTTCAGCGGTGGGTAGCTGATTCCTCGGTGGTTTCAGCAGTACTTTCTGTCATTGACAAACCTTAACTCTGGGAACGCAACAGTGGGTACTGCTACATAGTCACCAACAGTGGAGTACCCACGGGGACCACTTGAAGAAGTTACTCACCTTTGTGCAGTAACAATGGTTCTTCGAGATGGGTCCCCATGGGTGCTCCACGTCCTGCCCTTCTTCCCTGTTCCGGAGTTGTTGTTGTTTTTATATCTTTGCAGATACCAAACAGTGAGAGGAACTGAGCAGGGAACCAGGTGTGTGCGATGATCAAAGGGCGTGAATGGCATGAGCTGTGGATCACACATGCACAACCCAGCTGAACACAGCTATTGGTGCCGGGACAAGCCTGACACCATCAGTGGAGCACTCACGGGGCCCCATCTCAGAGAATCATCGTTACTGCATGAAGGTGAATAACTACTACTTCTTCAAGTGATGTCCCTGTGGGTGCTCCACTGTTGGTGGTGGGTCGCCCAGAGCTGCAAATCGGAGCATTGCAAAGCAGTTCTTCCCCGCCCCCCGGGCAGGGCTGCGTATGTACAGGAGGCATCTTGTGCCACTGCCTCACGAGTGCCTGACTTGTGTGGCCCTGTCCCTCCCCTTCAGTTCCTCTTCAGTTGCCCTCGGCTGTGGACAGAGCTTCAACACACTCTCTCTTGTTACCACAGATTATTATTTAGTGTTTGGATAATTTCTTTTAGTGAGTTAGTGTTAGAAATTTGTGTAAATAGTTTCCCTCCATTTTTACCTCATTTTTTTTCTTCCCTTCAGGGGATTTGAACATGGCGTTAGCGCCTCAAGCGTGGTGAACTGGGCATCTCTTGGTTCCCTGCTTCTTGCGGGGGAAGGAACGGAGTCAAATCAACAAATATTACCTATTATGTCTGCCTCCCCAGGCTTTAAGAAATGTACTGACTGCTGAGAGCCCATTCCAGTACCTGATGTCCATTCCCTCTGTATACGCTATTTGGGGGAAGCCCACAATCCTCAAAAATGCAAGCACTGTTCAAGCCTGACAGCAAGGGCAAGAAAAGATAGAGAGTTCTGCTGGAGAATGGGCACTACAGCCTATCGAGGCGCAAGATGCCTCCTCTAACCAGGACAGTTCTCTAAAGAAAAGGGCTGCCTCCCCCCACCCCGCCAGGAAAGTGACAAAGAAGAGAGCTTCTCCAGTTTGCTCTCTCCCTTCTTCCTCCTCCCCAAGAATTAGCAGGGGAGAGAGACCTGGAACATCTGGAGCCACCACCACAAAATCAGCAGGCAGAGCCCATACTGTGGCACCTACACCAGTGCGCACCTCCTCTGTGCAGAGAGAAGTACCAGGGCACCCTAATTTCTCAGTGCTGCTTAAGAGCTTGGTACTGCAAAAAGCTGCAGTACCGCAGGCAAAAGTGGTGCGCTCTAACAAGCTGGCACCGCCTTCAATGCCGCCACTCTCAGCACCAGCCACGTTGGTGCTTGATACAGACCTGCAGTTAACGCAGGCAATATCCGGCAGATCTAACTAATTATCTGACAGGTCAAGGGCCCTCAGTCACACCCGGCTTCTACAGGTCTGTCACCTGCAGTATCTCCCAACACACAGCTCCCCACATGGGATTAGGTCTCCAGTACTCTCTCACTGTAGTCCCTTGCCTGATGATGACCAAATCCATGCATTCTCATCCCCTACGGGCTCACGCACTGTTACAGAGCAAGACCTCATCAGCCTGCCTGGTACCCACATTGGTCTTACCCACCACAGTGGGCATCTTGGAATCACTGGGATCTAGATAGGCAACGCTCATCAACCCACTTCACAACAGCAAAAAGATGCTTGCTTCTGTTTTGATCCCTTCCCCCACCCGAAGAGTCAGAGGAGGAGGCGGGACAGATAGATGATAGGGATCCAGACCCTCATACACTGGATACCTCTCCAACAGATAATGCCTCCCTCACTGTCAGATGATGTGGTCATACTATCTGACACATGCCCAACCCATGAGCTTAAACAATTCCAGGCATTATTCAAAAGAGTACCAAGAAGGTTCTGCCTCAGGAAGTGCAGGAAAAGCAGCACTGTTTGCTGAAGAATCTGCACCCTGTGCTGCAGGGAAAAATTGCCTTGCCCATCGTTGAGGCAATTATGGAGACATCTGATGAGATGCAGGTGTTTGCCACAGCTATACAACCTAGCTGTAAAAGGGCGGGCAGAAAATACTTTGTTCCATCCAAAGACACTGAATTTTTATTCACACACCCACAGCCAAACTCTTTGGTTGTAGAGCTGGTTCAGCACAGATCCAAACTGCCCCAGTATAATTTGGCTAACCAAGATAGGGACCACAAGAAGCTAGATTTTTTTGGTAGAAAGGTCTACTCTTCCTCCACATTGCAGCTTACAATAGCAAATTCCACTGTCCTCTTGATAAAGCATGATTTTGATAATTACTTGAAACTACTCATGGAACAGCTCCCCAATTCAAATAGGCCTATCTCGAAAGTGCTAGTCCATGAGGGCCACACTATCGCAAGTTCTGCCCTACAAATAGTTCTAGATGTGGCAGATATTGCAGCCAGGGCAATGGCCACAGCAGCTGGGATGCAAAGGACATCCTGGTTACAAGCTTCAGGGATTCCTTGTGAGCTCCAGTCTAAGGTGGAGGATCTCCCATTTGACAAGCAAAAGTTATTTGCATCCAGCACAGACGAAGTTCTCCATAGTAGCAAAGACTCAAGAACCTCTCTCTGTACATTGAGCATGTATAATTCACCTTACCAGCGCAAGCGCCATACTCCCTGTAACTAACAGACATGGTCAATATAATCAGCCCCCTCAAAGATCTTATGAGGATACTTGATTCTCAACACTGTCCTCAAAGGAGGTGTTCCAACCACTATCACCCAGCTACCACACAGGCCTCAAAATAGCAGGTTTGAGCATGTGGTCAAGGTTCTGCACAACCTCCTCCACAATCCAATGCCAACACAGCAGCACCATCTTTTACCTACCGTTTGCGTCCCTTCCTACTACACTGACAGTCCATAACATCGAAGCACTGGGTGCTGGAGATCATCCTTACAGGAAATACTATCCTCTTTACTCTGTCCCCACTACCCTACCTCCTACCCTGTCCCTCTTCAGGGATCCCTTTCACGAGAGCCTGCTAAGATAGAAGGTCGATCATCTCCTGATGCTTAGAGCCATAGAGGAGGGTACCCAATGAATTCCATGGAAGGGTGGGTTCTACTCCAAGTATTTCCTGACAGAAAAGAACAGGGGATTGGAAATGGATCCTTGACCTCTAAAAAACTGAACAAATTTCTCAGGAAGCAGCACTTCAAGATGCTCACGCTAACTGCAATTACTCTGGCATTAGATCAGGGGGCTGGTTCACAGCCCTTGACCTACAGAACACCTATTGTCACATCACCATTCACCCAGCTCATCGCCGTTACCTTTGTTTCATACTAGGAGCAGACCACTACTAATATAAGATTCTGCCTTTCAGCCTCTCCTTGGCTCCCTGAGTGTTTTTCAAAGGTTCTAGCCATAGCCACTGCAAGACTATGTGTAGCTGTCATAGGTATCTTCATCTTTCTGGGTCTCAGCATGGGTAGGGGGTAGTGCCAGAAAGAGGTAAGCCTCCCCCAACCCAAGCAGTGGCCCCATCCTTGCTCCCCTGAAGACAGTGGGGGCTTAGTTTGGACCCAAAAAAGGTTCATAAATAGAATGTTGAAATATTTTTGTGTTGGACATAATGTTTTACTTTAAAAATGAAGCCTGTCCAGCAAGTGCTCAATTGGGGCCCCGTCTCCATCTGGCCGCAGCATTGTAACACTCTTGTACCCTCTCCACCCCAGCCCTGAGCCCATCATATACCTGAATCCCCTGCCCTGACCCCTCATAATCCCACATCCCTAGTCTCCTGCTATAACACTGCTGCACCCTCCACACCCCAACCCTGAGCCCCTTATACATCTGAACCCCCTGCCCTAAGCCCCTCATGCCCCCAGACTCCTGCACTCCCACATCCCCAGACTCCTGCCACAAGATTGACAGAAGACAGCCTGAATGCGTGCTTGAAGCTGGATTTGACCAGTTACAATATAAATGTCAAAGAAATGTGCAAAAAGATACAGCAGCAGAAATCCCATTAATTAAAGTCTGTGAGTACAAGGTTTCATTTATGCTATTAATCATTGTCAATTATCAATAATATTAAGTTGAATATTTTCAGTCATGCAAATGGATACTCTTATAAGGCTCTTTGTTGACCACGTGTTCTGAATTTTGATGTAGTTTGGCTCTTTGGTTTGAAAAAGTTGCAGACCTCTGTCCTAGGGCAACCTGACTGATGAGGCATGGAAAAAGCAGTCATGTGCTTTAACAGTAACAAGCATGCAAAAGAGACATTATGTTGAAACATGTGAAAAGTGTTTCTTGGGTAGTGCAAGAGAATGGAATCTCCAAGACAAGGTAACAACAATTAGTAACAATTAGTATTAACAGTGTGATCAAAACTGTGAATAGTTTGTTTTGTTTGAGTTAATCACTGAATTAGCTGCCATTGACAGCCCTACTGGGAAGCTGAATATTTAGCAAAAGACAGCTTTTCTACTAGCTGTCTTTTAAAGCAATTGAATTAAATATGTGTTAAAGCAGGCTGAATAAACAACACTCTTGCTTTACTTATTAATTATATTTCACTTACATGACATTTGCTATCATATGCCTATCTTTTTTTTCAGGAAAAGCAGGGTACAGAAGATCTCAATTCCTAATATAAGAAACAAGCATAAAAACAGGAAAAAATATCCTCTTTGCCTCCTTTGTATATCATAAAGCAAAAGATGTCATGAACTTAATTTTATTTTCCATTTGATGTTAGTTTTAAAGGGTTTACATAAGTCTAGACTTGTTTACTTTATCAAGTTAATCTCAATGATAGAAATATTTGTAAAGCTACTGTCCATAATATCTTCATTCATCTTACACTGTTATGACTTTTGTGCTACATACTATCTTGCAGTTTGACAGAAGACAAACTTGTTTAATTTGAAGTTTCAAATTTTACAGATCACCTTCAAACACAGGCCTGGACTGGTGCAGAGATCCTGGATATCCTCAAGGTCTGGGACGAGGAGACCAACCTCCAAAATCTATGCACCAGAAGGCACAATGCTGAGGTCTACAGACAGATGGCTGCCAGCCTGACTGAGAAGGGACACACATGGACCCTCAACCACGTCCGCATGAAGATAAGGGAGCTCAGGCAAGTCTACAGTAAGGCCAGGGAGCAGCAAGGACACTCTGGGGCAGTGCTGCTACTATGAACAGCTCAATGCCATCCTGGGAGGGGGGCCAGTCACCTCCCTCCACCTGTTGTTCTCAATTTGGCCAGGATACGTCTGGGGTCAGCCTCCACGGGGACAGGGTGGAGGAGGAGGAGCAGGTCAGCCAGTCGACCAGTCCTGCAAGCCAGGAGTTGCTCCTCAGCATGGAGCCAGTTCCTTCCCTGTCTCCCCACCACGCAGGATGTTTCTCAGGCATTGGACAAACCCAGGATAGGTACTTTAATTGAGTTCTGTAATTTTCCTTATACGCACAAGGGGGAGGAAGCAGGCTGGGAGGGGCTGCGTGCTCCTCACTTGGCCTGGCAGTCACACAGCCTGTGCATGTGGGTGCACATGGAGCATGAGTTTGGAGCACTCGGTCCCATGATGCTTTTACACAGGAATCATTGTTTCCGCTAAGGTTCATGCCTGTGCGGCCGTGCACAAAAAGTTCTCTGCCCACCCACCACCTTCACAGAGCCACACAGTGTGCTGGTGGAAGCAGCTGAGCTGCTGCTGCTGATGGTGAATGAGTGGGGGCTCAGCTGGGCAGCTCTTTGCTGTCCCAACTCCTCAGGGCTGTGGCCAGTGCCATGCAATAACTGCCCAGTTGCTCTGGGGTTGGGGCCAGGACCACATGGTGGCAGCAGTGACTCCTGTGGCTGCTGGGGTTGGAGGAGCTGTGTAACAGGAGGTGGTGGTAGCAGCAGCTGCTCTGGTTGGCTGGGACCAGAGCCAGAGGAGCCATGTGACAGGAGGCAGCAGCACCTGTTCCAGCTGGCTGGGGCTAGAACTGGAGGAGCTGCATGGTAGGGGTGCACCAAACTGGTCTGATAGGATGAGATCCCACACAAGGCCAGCTGTGGATTGTGGAGGTCTCGGATTCCC